>NW_024040596.1:3002776-3749351 GCF_014851395.1 Micropterus salmoides | reverse complement strand
TAGCAAAGCTATGAGAGTCTACGTTCAGACTGCAGGCCTTGATGCTCAATCCATTTTTTTTATTTGACAGTTCACAATATTGCTTAAATGGGCCCATGCCAGACACCAGTGTCCACTATCCGCGGCTGAAGTGAAGCGCAGAAGAATAACACAACTTCACACGCAGCGAGTTGTAGGCTACAGAAGTAAACAAGGTTAGCTCCGGTTAGCTCACGGGAGACTCCCGATTTCATTCATTCACCTGAGTGTCCAGACTGAGGTTGCATTTAAAAAGATCCCATCTGTATTGGATTTGGGTGACAGTGTCCTGCATTCTGAACGTAGCCTGAATGTGCAGGCTGTCAAAAACAGTAGCTGAAAGTGCTGTAAACCTCTGTGGAACTGAGGGTAACTGCTAACTCTGGTGAGAATTATACATCTGTCAGCACTACAATCGACTCTTTTCGACGCCTTTACACACTTACTTAATCCAATTGTTAAAAAAAAATGATTATAGCGAGCATTAGAAACGACAATGACACTTTAATTCCTGACAATGTTCACAGATGTTGGTATCTGGAGTTGTTGTGCGACAGAGCTGGGCAAAAAGCATTAACATCAAAATTTATTAGGGATGCACTTCATTATCGATCCGATAAATTGTCGGCCAATTTTGGGCATATTTTCATTATCAGTAAATGAAATTTTGGCCGTTCATTTAGCTGACTAGAATCAAATAATGCTTTAACATGTGTAGCTGCTGTTGTCGCGCTCTGGGGTCATGTTGCTGCACCTGCATGAGCCACGCAGAAGTTATGGGCGGCTGAGGAGGTAGAGGGTTGGCCGTTAATCGTAATGGTCAGCGGTTCAATCCTGGCTCCCCCAGGCTGTAGTCGAAGTGTCCTTGGGCAAGATACTGAACTCCGAATTGCAGCTGTTCCACCAGTGTATGAATGTGTGTGAATGGTGAATGCAGATGTAGTGTAAAAGCGCTTTGAGTGGTCAAAGACTAGAAGGCGCTATACAAGCATTTACAATTACAAGAAGAAAGTAAATGAATCGTTGTTTGAATGAATCATTACATGTATAAAGGATAAATAAGTTAACACTGTTTCTTCCCCGGTCCAGTAAAAATATGCAAGGGACCAGTAAAACCCTGATCTACTGGCCCTGAGGGCCAGTGCGGGAAAAAGGTTACATTGGACACGGTCTGGGTTTTCTGCTTTCAGAGACTACAGCAACTTATGCTGGAAGCTGCTTGTTAGGTTTACTTCAACAAACATTCATGTTTTTAGAAACATCAAAAATCCTGGTTAGACATTAGTTTGTTACCCAAACTGTCATAATGCTGAGATACTGGACTCCAAAACAGACTCAAAGGAGTACCAATTACTTAATAGAACGTGCTGACAAAGGATTTGACAGAGCAGAGTGGCTGGCAGGGGATTGGGCAATCTTCCCGTTTGAGTGAGCTGCGTGTGGTGTCAAGCAGAGTCTCCAGGGGGGTAGTGAGCCTAGGCACAGGGAAAACACACAAAGACCAAAGCATGCACAAAGGCGAAACAAAGAGTTTTTAGTGGCCGTTGCACAAATACCACACGTGATTAATGACCATCTGGGGAAGAATGATTGGTGATACACTGCAGGAGCTTAATCAGTGGAATGAGGATCAGGTGCACAGGTGGAGATTGGCAGCAGGAGCCAGAGAGTGCAGCCACGCCCAGACAAACCACAGACAACTGACAGGAAACACCGGCAAGGGAAAAACGTGTGAAAACACACGAGATGAAGAGGAGATACTGCACTACCACAGCAAGATCTTTAACATCACATGTTTGATCAATCTGTTAGCAGGACACAAGTTATATAACCCGTAAAACTCGAGGTAAAAAGCTATAGGCTACTTTGTCCTTTATAACACTGGCAGCTGCCAGGTTGGAACATTTGCACTGAAACATTTACTGTGGGCTACATTTCTGCAGCGATCACTGTTTTTATCAAAATTGGACAAATGTAGTTTAAAAGGAGTTTTTAAAATTAGCTGCATATAGCCTTAATGTGTTTCGACCGTATTTCAGTAAATGCAAAATGAGCACAACTATTTATGTAAAATAGATATCAGTCACTTTGAACCGAGAAAACATTTCCACGGCAAGTGATCAAAATAAGTTACTGGGTCCCTGAGTAAACTGTGTCTTATGTTGATTTTCATCTTCAATTATTGCCTCCAGCATTTTGTCCCCGTCAGTTTACAGCTGAATATATAGCCTACTTAAAAATGTAGTGCAACATAGAAGGATTACAAAACTTTATCATCATAAAGGTGACTTGTCACTAAAGATGGGTATCTCTACTACCTTTTATGGTACCGACCGAAACAGCCCAGTGTCCAGTAGAATCGAAACGTCTCCAGTCAAACCGGTGCTTCAATCGATACTTTTTGTAACCCGATTATGGCAAAAGTTACTTTTTGTATGGTTTTGCTTGCAGCCAACACGCAAGCAACACACCGAAAGAAGAGCACGGCTTTTATTTTTCCTTATGTGTCTGCACCATAAACTGTATAAAAAAGTACTCAGTCCATGCTGATTTAACAGCCGCTCACCTTCGGCTGCGTCTCAGCGTGTTCGTCACTGTTGCCAGTTTCTCACCACAAGCTCGGCTTTCTGTTGGTTCCATCTTCTGTGATCATGTAACACTTTTTTATTTGCTGTTCACATCACTTGTCACTGATCGATCAGCTGCTTCAGGTGTAGTCGGTTTGATGGGCTGGACGTGCAGCCTCTCTTTACTGCTGTGAGTTTTGTTTAGTGACTTGTTTAAACAAACTCCTTACTCGTTTATACCTGTGACTGTCGTTTTTGGAGGTTTCACCGCTAAAGGAAAAAACACTTGCAGAGATCTTTCAATTCAGTTTATTGATCAAAAGTTAACAGAATAATTTTCCGTTTTTTACTTTCACCAAATTAAAAATTACCTCAAATTTGTTTTCCACAACTTATTGGTCACTAAACTATTTCTCCTCCTCTCTCATTCAAATATAAAAAAACTCGACCCTTAGGACGACCTAATTAGGATGAGAGCGATACAGTTCCCCAATACTTTTATGCAACAGTTATTTGAAACAAGAAAAAATAAAATAGATAACCTTGCTTGTCCATAATAAAAATATTAATAGGCTAAAAATCATACTGTGGCTTCAACAGGTAGCATTTCATGCAAGTTATCGAATAAAGTACTCTACTGGTATCTGTATGACTTTAAGGGTGCTGGTTTTGGTACTGGTATCGTAAAATTTTAAACAATACCCAACCCTACTGATTATACTGGATTTCAGCCATATAGTGTTCTGTGAGTCCCATATGGCAGCTTTGCATGGCATTGGCACTTCAGGGTGGCGCGTGATGCAGTGGTTAGCACTGTCACCTCCACCAAGAGGTCGTGAGTTTGAACCCCGGTTGTCCCGGCCTTTTGTGTTGGAGTTGCATGATCTCGGCCGGATTGGCTCCAGCCACCGCAACCCTGTACGTAGGATAAGCGTTTGACGATGGATGGAATTAGGTTTGTTTGGTGTTTGTTTTCATATAACAAGTTTCAGTAAGCAGTACTACTCTAACATTAATCAAATTGTTTATATTGATGGTTACTTTAAACTCGAGCCTAATTACAATCCCCAACCGTAATAATAATTATAGACAACTAAAAACAGTAATCCAAAGCCACGTTGAGCTCTAACCTAAATATGCTCTAACTCCAGAGGGTTTTCCTGATCATCAATGCGAGGGCATTTCATCCTGACAAACAAGGCAAACGCATAAAAGACACACGCACCCTCCTCCAGATTAGTCAGCAGCTGATAAATATTTTAATGCATCTCTCTGGCTCGGCATTCCATTAAATATAAAATATTAATGGTGCAGTAGAAGTTTGGCAGTTCATGAGATGAGGTTGGACAGCATGTTTTTAACTGAACCGCAGTTTGGTTCAGATGATCAGGCTGTTATAACTGAAGCCTCCCCTCCTCATAATATATTAGAAGTGGCCAAACCAGCAACAGAATAGTTGATTTGTCATGCAGCAAATATACGTGTTTGATATACTGCAGACGGTAACCCACAGTGCAAACACTGACTGAGATGAGATGAGAGCTCTTATCCAGGATTCATTAAAACAATACTAATATTAGGAGATTTCCATCTCCACGTTGGCAACATAGGTGACTGAAAATGGATTATATAAATCCTTTGTGCTCCAGTGGGTTTATACAACATGTCAAAGGAGCCACGCTGTTGACTGCTGATTATTTGTAAGATTTTTCTCACTTCATTGTTTAATTATTTGGGTTATAAAATGTCAGAAAATGTCCATCCAGTGCCTTGTTTTGTCCAACCAATAGTCCAAAGCACAAAGGCATTCAGTTTACTATTAAAAAGGGTAAAATTCATTGATTTTTAAAAAAATTTAAACTTTCTTTTTTTTTCTTCATTGCTTAATCAAGTAATTATTACAGCACGCCAAAAACAAGATGCATTGATAGCCCATGGCTTCGTGTTAAAAAAAGTAAGTGGTATTGATACTGTTACGAATCAATATGCAGAAAACATTGGATATAGTAGCTCAAAGTAGTGACTAGGTTTTAAACTGGTGACAATGGCCATGTTTCCATCTAATTGTCATGCGTATTTTAAGCGGACTTCTGAAATGGCGCAAAAAATAAAAATAAACTGCAAAATATGTGCGTTTCCATCAGCTGGTTTGGAGCGAATAAACCAGGCTACGGCGAGCGTAGTTACATCAGTAGTTGACGTTACACATGGCTGTAATAAACAAGACGTATTGGTTCCAAACCAGAAACAAAACCAGTCACATGAACCTGATGGCCAATGATGGCCAATGATCTTAGAAATGGAGAGAGGTCCTCAGAAATGTGTTTCAAGCAGGCAAACTGCTACCAGCCATGTCTCCGCACGTTATGGGAATATCCGGTGTTATGCTGAGTTTTGCATGCCTGCTGAGAATGATGAGATATGCATTAAAACGCTATAATATCCTTTGTGGGTTTCGTCATGGTAAAAAATTATTCGAAGTGTATATTATGAACGTTTAGAGTCGTTAATATTTTATTACACTCAGTAGAAGTAGCATTCACTGAGATTCAGCAAAAATATGCGGTGATAACCCCATTTGATCAGTGTGCAGAGCAAAGTATCTGAAAAGGACCTTTAAGAGGTGAATGCATAATTCGGCAGAACAGATGATGAAGGCTACCTGCCCAGATTCGCATCCACCTCTTTCCTCAGCACAAATGAGCGTTACCAGCCACGAGGTGCATGAAATTCTCTGCAGGCACGCAGAACTCTGCACAACAAAGACGCCGACAGCAGAAACAGCTGATCAGACTTATTCGGTTAAAAGTGTTTCTCTTCCATTTACTCTTTTTCGACAAAGGCAAAAACCACCTCAAGCGAGCCTGAAAACGTTTTGCGAAATTAACGATTTTTTTTCCCGAATTTTGCCGTTCACTCAACATAGTCTAATGCGATGCTTTAAAATGCGCATTAAAAACGTTGATGGAAACACGGCTATCGATGCAGTCTTAACTATAGAAGGGTTTTAGAGGACCTCCATGTTTTCAGCTGTAGCTATGCTCCTGAAAAAAGTTACTGTAGACCAACCACTTGTTTAACACTGTCACGTTTCAGAGGAACCTTGCAGGTGTGAATCCAAAATGCAGGAAACAAAGGCCTGCTGGTTAGCTAGGCTGAAGACAGTAGACACTCTGGCAGGGAACAAGTGAAAGAGGGCTAATACGTAGTAAGTTCTGACACCAAAACTACTTGGTTAGGTTTAGGAAATGATCATGGTTTGGGTTGAAATAATAATAATTAGTCATTTAGCTGCCGCCTTTATCCATGTCATAATGTCACATATGTAACGTTGTGTAACTTTTGCTTGTGTATGCTACGTCACCTGACACGGATGGGTGACATTGGAGTTACTTTAGAGCCCAGGGAGTCTCATACGGATGCTGAAGTGTACCATGTGGGATGAGAGCGGGCTGGGCATGAGGGCAGCTAGCAGAGCAATAACATAGCAACCTGTTCACATAGTGCCTCTAGCACCTGGGCTGGGGTCGCCCTCCTCCTGTGTCCCTCAACCCCAGCTGACTTCAAAGCTGACATGAAAGAGTTTTTGAGTTATTTGCACCATTGGAGCTTGCACAAAGCAAAACCAGGTTTAGAAGATGCCACTTTACTGTAACGTCTGCCTCATCTGGGAGGATTACATTAGATCTATAAATAAAATCCAGGGTCTTCCACTGATCAACAGCGCTCACCAGAGCAAGCAAAGGAGGGGGGGCGTTAGAGATGTTGAAATTAAAATTTAGAACACCTTAAATAATGAACAAAATGGCCAGTGAAAACAAGGCTTTCACTGCTCACTCAATCAAAAATAGTCCTTTTATGTATCCCATCTGACTGCCTCGGCATAGTGTAGATAGGTAGCTCAGATCATTAAACGTATCCTGTCCCTTCATCCCGCTGGTAATTAGGGAGTAATGGAGCCTTGGCACAGAGAAATATGAGACCACAGAGCAGTAGCCAGAGCGCTTACCATGCCAGCACCAATCTGAGTCAGGGGAAGCAGCCGTCCCAGTGATTTGACCTATCAGAGGCACCAAAGGGCTGTGGCAGGACACTCCCTTCAGCCTCCACTGTCTCCAGGGGATGTCTGATGCATTAGTTCTTTGCTGCTTAGCACTTTGATTGTTGTATTGATTTGATGTCCTCCATACATGATGTGAAGGATGAACTGACACTATCTGCCTATTTTCTTCTTCTTCTTTTCTTTTTAAAATTTTTAATTTTAAATACATTTTTAAGGTTTCTCCTTGAGAAATACAAAGTGAAAACAGGGTGTGGGGCCATCTGTGGTGGGTTGAAATTTGCACAGACACAATGAAAAGCTTTGTTGGCGGTAGATTTATTTTGCAATTCACAGTCCACAATTTTAAATACTTGCATGTGGTGTGTTGAGACAGTTTCACAATAACATAGATGTACTGTAGAATCGGTCGAGGAACATTAATCACATTAATTACCGGCGATCATGCCTTTGGTCGTGTGTGTGTGTGTGTGTATCTATCTGCAGCTAGTCTTGCATATTACTGGACCATATCAGCCTAATATTTTCTCTGCACATTTATGACTGTATCCTCAAGGACCTCTCGTGGTTGCGTTGATTCACACTTTTCGAAAAACCTTTTTTATTGACTGAGCTTATCGTAAAGCTTAGACTTTGCTCTTTTCAGGAATAGTCGCCATTTTACATTATGCGTTACGACGTAGCAATAGGCATTTCTGGCAGTAGGCTAGGCAAAAAACAAAGTTTACCTAGTCTGCTGCAGGGTGCATTTTGGTCTTTGGTGGTCACAAAAACTAAAAGCTCCATAGAAAAGTTTGGTCTCATCTTGAACCAGAATAATTCCATACCAGACATGTTATGATTGTCTAAAGTTAGGCCATAGTAGGTGAATAAATCCCTGTTGTTGTTGTTGTTGCTGTTGTCTTTGCCACCACCATGTTGACTGTGAGGGAGGGACAAGTGAGAGTTCAAATCTTCTTTGTTTGGGAGGGAAGAGGGAGGTAGGGAGAGCTTTTTATTTTGTGGGGTGTGTTACAACAAAATATTCTTAATAAATAAGAATGTTCAAATTCAGGCGTTTTCTTGCTATTTATTGTTTTCTTTATTAAGTTTAAACCGAAGAGTTGATGTTAACAAACTGGAGAAGTCATTTGAACCCAGGACGCTCGGTTACAATAGTGAGAAAAGCTGAGACTGTGCTGTACAAAAACACTTTACTTAAAACATTACGTACATCTAAATAAGAATATAAGAAAATTTCTTCCCTTCAATCTGTTACTTTCATGCATGCACACTGGACACACAGCCTGCCCTCACTCCCTGATCCCCACCCACATCATGTCCCCAGAGACACCTGGTGGAGACTCTTCTAGTTTGTTCCGTGTTCATCCTGGATTAGGATTTTACTTTCATTTAGCTTGAATCTGCTGCATGTGTGGCTGTTAACCTCTGACATCAGAGCCAAGCTGGGTTTTGGGCTAGCCACAAGAATGTCTGATTGCATTACCCACTGGGCTAATATAGTAGCACAATTCGTGTAATCATCAAGCTTCAAAATCAGAGCAATGGAAATGGAAATATGGGCATGGAAATATGCTCTTAATTAAAACACAGTGAGAATGATTCGTACTTAACTGAAATGTCTGAAATTCACAGCTATTGCTTGCTGATTGTGACAGAAGAGCCCGCATATGAAGATATCTCCATTTTATGCTTCCTCTGATGCACTTTTACTTTTTGCAATTCTTCTCTTTTACTGCTCTCACCTTGTTGACTCTTTCTCTCTTGCGATTTCAACTGTTTTCAAGTGAAAATGCCCCCTTTCTCTCCATCCTTCTTCAGCTGAAGGTGGAGGAGGAAGATGAGGAGGGCTCAGCGGAGGAACAAGAAGAAGAAGAGGAGGAGGAGGAGAACTGGGACAAAGTGCTGTCTGTGGAGCGCTTCGGAGACATCATCAGTGACTCTGCTTCCACCAGTGGAGACAGGATGGGCCGACACTACACTGAGAAAGACTTTGAATGTAAGCAAAGCTACTATGTACAGCTGACAAGTAAAAAGCACACATTATACCTTCAATCACACAAGAAGTTTCACTTCAAACTGTTCTGTAATCCAGTGCATTGATCCACATTTTTATCAGAAAGCTGTCTACTCAGAGTAAGAATGCATTCGTTGCCATTAGTTTATTCCATTTGACAGATTACTTTTTTCAGTGGTGTGGACTCGTGTCGCATGACTTGGACTCGAGTCAGACTCGAGTTACAAAAACGATGACGTTAGACTTGACAAAATCAAAGAAGACTTGCGACTCGACATTGACTTTAACGGCAGTGACTCGTGACTTCACTTGGACTTGAGCCTTTTGACTCGAGCTGATTTGACACCCTCCCTCCCCAAATATGAATTATGATAGGCTATAGAAAAAAACTGCGCAGCGCATCAGCATAGCGCTGTGATAATTCAATTTTAATCTCAATTACGACGGCTTTTCGGGTTGATGCATATATAATAGTTTTTAAAAACGAGGTATTAAATTTCAATCAATGATGTTTCCTAAAGTCAATAATCCTGTTGAATAACTGTGATCTCAATATTGACCAAAATAATTGTGATGAAGATATTTGGGCATCATTACATGAAAATTTAAATTTTAATTCATGAAATTATGAAACTGCACCTCTGCCTTTTTTCTGTGCAGGGTAACCCTTCATTCAGTACTGCTTTTTTCATTTTTAACTCTTGTTAAAAATATGACAGGGTTTTAAATTTGGTGAAGAGCGCATTAAGACTTGTTTAGGACTCAAAACTCAAATTTTAAGACTTGTCGGTCTTGACTTGTGACTTGACTGGGACTTGCTTGACTTGATCGATCTGGACTTGGGGCTCGACTTGGGACTTGAGTGCTAAGACTTGAGACTTGTGACATGTAAAACAAGAACTTGGTCCCACCTCTGCTTTTCTTTCAGTAATGAGTAGTGTAAGGGATGACAATTTGAAATACAGTGTTGACATTACACTAATTCCAGTAAAGCTCCGTTACTTTGACATTTGGGGGTCGGCTTGTTCGCTGTCTTACCGGCAGTTTGATGGAGGGTTGATATCAGTTCAGTGGAGCGACAGTGCCAAACATTTTAGCTTGGCACAGCGTTGGTCAACATAAAACGTTACTGATTAGCTTATGTTAGCATGCGTACACACCTAGCCGAGATGGTGAACATGGTAAACATCATTCCTGCGAAAGATCAGCATGCTAGCGTTGTATTTGTGACCATTTTAGCATGCTGCCGTTAGTATAAAGTGCCTAAGTGCAGCCTCACTGAGCCTCACTAGCATGCCTGAAGTCTTGTTCCAATAACATCCATATTAATTATTTTTGTCATATCGTAATACAATTATATACATGTGTTCATGTGTGCATAAATACACGTCTGATCTTGATCTTGTACATCATAGTGTGACCTGTATTATGTAAAGAGATTTCGAGCAGGGCACCAGATTCCTTATATGTGAGTTTATCATGGATTAGTATTAGAGAGATTAGCAGATAGATACCACATACTCTGGCAGGAGATAATAGTGGCTAAGATTAGCTAGAGCTGCTTTCTTTTGATGTTTATTAAACAGTGCATTTCTCCATTATTGCAGACTAATTAAAATCTAAAGCTTTTGTTTGCGTTGTGTCTTCGAAGTGTTTAAAAGGGATAGAGGGCATCTCTTCTGAGAATAGACCAATTTTTTTTCTTTGCATGTTTTATTAAATGAATTTAAAAGCCTGTGGCTTAAAAAACAGTACTTGTTCCTGAAAGGCAGTGTGTGTTGTAGACTAAGTATTTATATATGGTGCTGTAGCTATACAACTGATTTCAAGGTTATTGTTAGTCTTGGTTGGAATTATTCTGTGTTAAATCAATATGTAATAGGTCCAGGCGTATTCAGGACAGGCTGAAATGTGTTTCAGTATTACAACCTCCCATGATGAGGAGAGCTTGTGACTTACCATTTGCACTGTGAGCTTAGCTTCACATCAAATCCACATAAATATCAATTACACACTTGACTCGTACTTTGTGTTGCTAAACCTGAGAGACAGTTAATGGACAAATCATGACACACTGCATGATACGATCTACACAGTCAGTAGACATAATGTCAACATTTGACACAATGATGTACTATTGATTTTTTCTTTTTTTGTTGGAACCGCAGATCACAGACACACATTTCACCATACACACCACCCCTTATCCACCCACCTGCCCGTGCCCCAGCGTTTACGCAAGAGGGTGCACAGCACGGACAGAAGGCGCAAAAAGAAACGGAAGAAAAAAAAGACGTCTCTGGCCCCCTCCAATGTTACACCGACCATCCACGAGGTAGACGAGGAAGAAGCGGAGTCTGAGACCGACGGACAGGGGGTGGCTGCCACACCCACAGAGCTACTTGATGTCCAGCCACAGGTAAAATAAGACGGAGAAGACATGGGACATCTACCGTGTAAAGGTGGCTAAATTCATACAGTTTATGCAGGCTGATCCTGAGACGGCCAAGTCGTGAACATGTGCAACTGAACTGGTGCAGGAGTGCTATTACCACAGAATAGCCAGGTATTAGCATATTCCTCTATTCTTACTGATTTTCCTCTTCCTCTCAGTTTAGTTTGGGGAGCCAAGAGGACTTGGAGGAACCCCTTCCACTTACTACCTTTCACATGGAAAACGAACAACATCAATTGTCAACGAAAGCCACATCCATTCTGACAAAGGGGGAGACTCGTAATGGGGAAATTGCTGTTTTGGGACAGAACGAGGATGGAGAGGAAGCCGCTTGCAGCAGGTCGGCTATTACAACATCTCAGCTTGTTCTGTTTGTACTGCAGACTTACACGGGTTTCTATACAAGTAGTAGTACATGTAGGTACTACTAGGACATTGATTCAGTTAAAAGGGAGGACTTGTATCGAATAAATTTTGTGTGTGAAAATGTTTGAATGTGATTCTGAATATCTGAAAATCCCAAAGTTTACAGGTACGGTACTATTCTACAGGTAGTGTTGTAGTCATGACCGCCCAAACCGAGACCAAGTCAAGACCAATTGGTTAACCAGTTATTGGTTGCATTTAAAGAAATATGTTTTACATCCAATCAAAGTTATGATGTTAACAAATAAATCAGACAATGCAAAAGCAATTTATTGATATTGGCTGGTCTTGAAATAAAATCCAGAGTCCTCAATGTCCGAAACGGAGTACCAATGTGGTCCAGTCCGAGACGAAAGCAAGACCTTCAAAACGTGGTCTTAAGACCAGTCACTATCTACAGGTACAAAACAAACCTACAGTTACAAGTAGTTTTGTCCCATCTCATTGTCAGATCTCATTTGATTATCCAATCAGGAATGTTCACCATCCAATCACAGATCCAGGGAGGTGGGCCTTCTTGCAGGGAGTTTTGGCTTCAAAATAACAGACAGTGAATGCATTTCCATAATCCATATATATATATCACAAACCAAAGCAGAGTGATAATTCTTTGCTTGCCTAATTTATGTTGATCCAAAACGAGTACTTGTGTTTACTTTTCTCCCTAGTTTTTTTGCTTTTACGTGACGACGTGGATTGAAATATATTTTTGTCTTAGCCTCAATGTTCTGTTCAACATGACTGTAGTCTAACTTTACAGCAATGTGACAGACTGCGAATCTGTGATTGGATGGTCAACTGATATTCCTGATTGGATGGTCAAATGTGGGATAAAAGTGCTTGTAACTGTAGGTTTGTTTTGTACCTGTAGAATCGACCCGTACCTGTAAACTTTGGCCTTTTCAGATATTCAGATACACATTCAAACTTTTCCACACAGCTACAATACATTTGGGACAGTATTTATTCCATAGACTTGGGGCACACTGCAATATTATATTATTAATGTTTTTTATCTAAACAAATCAAATAATATTTTGTGAAAGGCATCGCATGTAGTAGCAAACCTACAGAGAATTATCTCCTGGCTCTGCGGCTCCTCCCACTTCTACTGAGCCTTCCTCTACTAAGCATCTTTCAGCAAACTGCTTTGCTAAACTAAGAACGGGTGCAAATCACACAGCTAAAAGATGAGTGAACATTGGACTTCCACTCGTCAGGGCGACTTGAGAGAATGGTAATGTTGCTACGTGTCTTCTCTTCGCCGACGAGCTTTATAAGATGATAATTTGTCAGTGTTGTGTTTATAGCTTAGACTGCTGCCCCCTCGTGTGGCTAAAAACACGTTCATGTAATTAGTAACACCCGTGCCTTTGCTGCTATAGCAAGGTAAAATGTCTGCTGTATGAAAGGCCAATTTCTGTAGTCAACACAGGTTATATTGATTTATCCTCAACTACTTCATGTTCCAAAACACATCCATAGGAAATTAATGAGACTGTTGAATCATATAATTTTGGTCAGCTGAAAAGGCTGTAAACAAAACATTGATAAATTTAATAAATCATCTCTTAAAGTAGTTATAGCCTTTTTAATATTTTGGCAAGATGCGCAAAATTAGCATTCATTTGGTCTTGAGTTTTTGGCCACCTGATGAACGTCAGTCCAGTATTTACTCTCCTTTTAGCTCTGTGTTGGGGCTTTTTTGCGGTAAACAGCAGCCGGCTGTGGCTGGAAACAAGGATGATGAGAGCAGTGCTAATGAAACAAAGTTGAGGGCCATAAAACTAAAACAATCAGCTTGGAAATGCCGAGCTGAACTGCAGAGTTGGGTGAAAATGCGCTGTGGGTTCATCACTGTGAGCAACTCCTTTCACATTACACACTGTCTTTTGATCCATTGTGATTGATTCCTATAATAGTAGATTGTGCAGCTTCAAAGGTCGTTTGTCCTTTTTATTATTATCCATTTAATAAGTCTGTTTCACCAGGGAGTGTTAATGTAGTGGATAATGTAGAATGAAACAGATGTTACACAGAAGTACGTTGCTATGGTTACCTGCCGTTTAATATGCCTTGTAGATGGGTTTACCGTGGATTGGTTAGAACAATGTTTGTGGTGTACTTTCAAATTTATCAGCCGCCTGCCAGCCTGACAGAAATGAGTGTTGCTGGCCATGCTATAAGAAGGAATACAGATATCAAAGCTGGATTAAAGATAATTGAATTCATTTTTAATGGTTTATTTTTCTTTCTAAATTCAGAACTGACTCCCAGCATCAAATGTAAATGTTAAATGTACAATTTTAATAAAGAAATGCTTTTCTGAGCAGCAAAAGATACAAGCAACAGAAAACAGAATCAAGCCGACAAGAAGATAGGATATTTTCGATTCTCTTCTAACACAGATTGTTTCTGCTCTTATTGCATGCATAGACTCAGATGTGAACTTTAAATTAGCAACTTAAATGTTTCATTGGGAATGTAAACATCAAACATATCAACACACACTAATAACCTATATATAAAGCTCTTAAGGCTGTGATGCTTACGGCTCCAGCTGAATTGTAGGTACTAGAACACTCATTTGTCCAGCAAACATGATAACCATCATGAAGTTTGGTGCTGGGATGTGAGGGGCCCCATGCTGATTCAGGTATTTGTGTCTGACAATGCCTGGTTGGATAAAAGCCCAGAAACGCCACCGCCTGTACCATGCAAGATGGGTTTTGAGTGAACGCAGCCGAGGATGACTCAGGGGGTTGGTGAGGAGATCCTGGCCTGCTGCTGTGTTGTGAAGCCCTCTACTGGTGAAGAGACAGCAATGCAACCAAGAGGCACAACACAGAGCATTTCAGTCAGCAGCTTCATTTAATTCTCTAAATTTCAACACATTCGTATGACATTATTTCCCAATGTCGTATGATGTGGAGCTTATTGTCACAACATTTTATAATTTTAAATTTTTTTTTACCAATATCTATATTTGCTTTTTGTCAGTGTTCCAGGATCAGATCCCTCAAGTTCAACCATGACCCGCGGCTGGTTCTGTAGGAAGCCCATCCACCATCGCCTGGCGGGCGCCCAGCGGAGCAACTATGACCTGCGGGAGCGGATCTGCATAGGCAGCATGACTGCTCTGGAGACAGCCATCTACCAGCAGGTGCCCACTGATGAGGCTGAGGCCCAGATGTTGGCCAGTGCCGATCTGGATGACATGAAAAGTAAGGGAGATATAATTAAGTTTTAATTTTAGGTGACGGGCACTGTAGATAATACTAATAATAATACACTTTATTTGTTTAGCACCTTTTATACACGCAGCTCAGAGTGCATTACCACAATAAAATTAGTGCTTCACATGAAAGTAGACATAGAATTAACATAAAAACAGGGATAGAACGCCACAATTAATGTAAAATACAATGGAGAATAAAACCCACTTGATGATAATAGTAAAAACAAGACAAAAATGAGGAATGCATAATATAAGATGGAAAATAAAGACCACTGATTAATAATAGTAAAAATAAAGATGAAAATAGAATAAAAGGAAAAGACGGTAAAATACAGCTAGTGTAGCAGTGCATAAGTGCGAAGCAAAGTGCAGAAGGAGTTTCCAGCCTGTATTAGGAAAGTCATAGCTAATTAAAGTGCAGAGATACGTTTTTTAGCTTTCTTGTAAAAATATTTAGCAAGCTCGTTCCCTGATATCTACAGGTAGTATGTTCCATAGCTTTGGGACGTAATTGACAAATGGCGGAAGCCCATATTTTCTTTTCTCTGGGAACCTCCAAGAAACCAGCAGCAGATAATTGCAGTGCTCTTAAAGGCAAGTAGTTAACAAGGGAGTTAGCAATATAGCGTTAGCTCATTAAGGGCTTTGTATATTAGGAGGAGGACCTTAAAGTCAATTATTAAAGCAACATTATTTAGTAATTTTATCTTAAAATAACAGCCTAAAATCATTTTGATGGTACACTCTGTAATTGCTACTCTGGGCCGCAGCGCCTGTTATAGCACTATGTAGCTTTGGGCTCCCAGGCAGGAAATCTGTCACCAGAACGGCATCATTTGGCATTTACGGCACTACATCACACACCAACACGACTCTTCAGCAAGCAAGCTATAAGAAGAAGCAAAAAGCAGAGACAGTACTCGTACAGTAACGAGTGTAGCCTCCTAAGTTTGTTAACGTCACCTCAAGATTGCTAGATATGGGCGAGTGACCGAGCAACATTGTATCACTTTTTAAAATAACAGCTGGGCCAGCGAGCAACATAAAGCAACATGGCAGAGAAAAAAAGAGGATTTTGATGGATAAATCTAAGAAGAGAAAAGGCGAGTGATCAAGCAAGAGGCTCCTGGATGCCGGCTGGCATTCTTTCTGTTGGAGTAGTAAAGTAATATTGCTGTGTCTTGTGTTGTTGCACTTTATGTTTGGCTGTGTTAGCAAAGTTGTCCACTTGCTAGTTGTGCATCATAAGTAATACAATCATAACAATGCACGTGTCCAGCTGTCCTTATTTACGTCAGCAGTCAGGTACACTCGGGGTGCCAAATTACACCAAATCTTACATGATGTTGCTATAATGTTACAGGGAGCCAGTGCAGAGCAGCTAGAACTGGAATAATGAGCGCTCTCCTCTCGGTTTTGGTTAATAGTCGAGCTAAATAAGCGGAAGTCTCTCCGTTTTTTTGTAGGAGACCAGTAAAAAGTGTGTTACAATATAGAGTCGGCCTGAAATAAAGGCATGAATCAGTTTTCTGATCGTTTTTGATGATCTCAACTCCTGGGTGAAAGTGTTTAGAGGTGTTTTTAAAAATATATTTTGTCAACCAATTATCCTGTATTAAACAAATATGTTATTTTATTGTTTGTTTTTTTGCCTATCTGCAAGTATAATACGGGTTAAAATCTGAATCAGTAGCAGCCTTGTAGCATATTTGGTTCTATAAAGTCATGACATTGCTGTGCCACTTCAGTGTTATCAGTAGGCTGAAGAACTACCTTTAAATGTTCTTATTGCTATTGAGAACAAGAGCTTTGGAGCAGGGCAACAGGAGATGATTCCCTCTGATGCTTGTTTGGTTCGATTGAGTTGAACTCAGGTTCATTTGCACCCTTGGTACAGGTAACTTGTTGATTGGACAGCTTTGGCGACTGTCATCCTGCATCATCAGGACCCACGTGGGGAAATCAAACTCCAGTGACTGACAGAAGTTTGTGCAGCACTTTAACGCTTCTGATCTGTATCGCAAAGAGCTCACGAAGTAAAAATTTATTATAAGCATGATTAGCAATGCTAGGCAGCAGATCGACCGCATAGCCTATTATGAATAATAAAGTAAAAACAGGACATGTACAGTAATAATTCGCCTATAGTATACTGTGGTATCGCTGTCACACATTTTTTATGGACTTAATGAACCGACAGGGTAAACTGAATACTACTTGACCTCTTTTTTTAACAGATTTTAACCTATTAATCAGGGAAATACCCGCGCTGACAAGTAGGCCATACCATATAAAATGATTTTTATAAACATAGCGGCTTATACAGATCAATTATAAGATCGGTGAACACGTGTCGCTGTTAGCAGATGGATTTATTAGTGCTTTGGAAATGATGCTCAGATCACATCTCTGCTATTGTAAAATCCTGTGTTTGGTTCGTTTGCTTTCAAACCACAGGTGAACCGCACCAGAGTTAGTTTGTTTGGTCCGCTTTTGGTGCACACCCGAGTGCGACTGCTGCATTCACACCTGCCCAAACGAACCGCACCAAGGGGCAAAACGAACTCTAGTGCCATTCAACCGAACTAAACAAGGCAGGTGTGAAAGTACCCTAAGAGGGGGTCTCGGCCCAGTTCCAAACTGCGGGCTCTGGGTTAACAGGCTCTAGTAGTCAGTGCAGATTGCGTCTTTAATTACACTAATAACTGCATCTAGATATCTACACTGTGTGGCTATGCAGAGTGTGATAGAACTACACTTAGCAGGATGCAGTAATGTTAGCAGTAATATTTTCTGATGTAACAATCTGTTCATCTGGTTGTATGGACATTGCCTTTCTCTTTGATCTGTCCTCCCCGCAGTGCCACTGTCAGCATGCCATGGTACTCGCACATAAGAGCGTGCTCTCTCCGTGAATCGAAAGGTTCCTGCTTTTCTCGCTCCAGAATTACCTATACCAGTGTTACCTCAGCACACATGTGGTTTTGTTTATAAATTCTGGTTCTCCTGCAAAAAGGGCAGCGTGAAAGCGAACCATACCAAACAAAAAATATCAACGTTGTATTTGGTCCAGAACAAAGCAAGTGAACTAGTGGACTTTCCTGGTCTGAATGCACCCTAAATGGTAGTTTCTGAGCTTATTCAATTTTACTTTTATATATCAGTCGGTGACTATGCTTACCAATTCTCCTTTAGACCTCCATGATAGCACCTAATGTGGTTCCCAGGATAGTTCTGATAAAATTAGCTATAGAGTTCATGTAGGGTTGCATGTGGTTCAGCCTGTGTATTTATGCTGGTTATTCATTTCCCCAAATTTAAAAAAAAGTTTATGCCAAATGTTTGTAAGATTAAAGTTATTGGTAAATCCCAGACGTTTCCATAGGTGTGTGTTGGCCTGCATTGAGAGATGTCAGTATTGGAGGTTAGTTCAAAGAAATGATGGCTAGTTTGATTTTCCTGGCCTTCAGTAATCGGATCCTTGGCATATAAGAGATATTTCACATGGAGTATGGTAAGTGTCTCAAGACTGTATACTATAGTTAAATAAATTCATCAATATATTATTTATGTCAACGGTAATGGGACAGTCATTTTTGATAAACATGGTTAAAGTATCTTGTTATTATTCCTGCCTCTTTGAAATAGTGGTTGACCTGGAAAGCCTGTTGCAATGTTTACTGACTTCCTTTCTGCTCTGGTTCCTGACCATTGACATGTTTTGTTTTGTTTTTACTGCTGCCTCTGACTTGGCTCCACTGTGGGCGTCCCACACATTCTGTCTCATGAAACCAACCCACACAGCTCCTGGCCCCTGCATACACTGGTAAAAATAAGCTTCCAACAAAACAACACAAAGGATGGAGGACAGAAAAAATGTCATACTCATAATATCTGTAATTGATAGTCCCATTTAGGTTGCCTATAATAAGGAGAACTCCAGAATACTCCTGGATCTTCATCATAGTTTCTTTTACCTTGATGTATATAAGTTTACAGATCTTGTTGTAATACGAGACACTGAATCAAATGCATTAACACTAAAATAGCATGTATATTCAGCTCACATCCTCATCTCCTCTTCAAAAAAAATGATTCTTAAAATAAATTGCCATTTCTTTCAGAGGTTATCTTACCCAATGCCTTCCCAAAGTAGCATGTTAGTACAGTACATGGTAGAGAGACCATAGCTGTTGATCTGACAGGAGAGTGCTTCTGGATACATTGTTCTGTTGAGGGTCTCGAACGACCAAATTTGGCAAATTTCATTAAACATTTATGTGGTTTTCTATTTAAGAATCCTGACATGACTGCTTGCCTTCACCTCAGCTAAAAGCTTAGCTACTCAGCACAACTGCTCACAGCTAGTGAATGGAGAAGAAAAAACATAAAATGGCAGATTTCTTCACTTCACTGATGTCTGTAGATCCACAGACGCATTTATGCAGAATGTACATTGTTTTGTTTTTTTTATTCCTGTAAATCCAGGTTTGTCTTATTTTGTCAATAGAGAATCTGTGTCATCTCATGCGCGCAGAGCAGCAACTAACCCACTTGCAAAGTGCAAAAAGCAAACACTGTGTGGTTAGAAAGTATACAGGTGCTGATACTGAGGTCTGTATCATTACTAACACGTTGATGGAAACACCAAAGTAAAAGTTCATCAATTCATATAGTTTTAGTTCATTCAAGATTAGAGTCTGCAGCATCTGTCAGTTGTTTATTATAAACAGGAATACGCATGTACGCGCGCATGTACGCGCATCCAACGCACATGTTCGGTTAAAGTTAGGAAGGGAAAGAGAACAAAAGGACAGAAGAGGAGAGAGGGATGGGGAGGCAAAAGCTCTCTCGCAGCATTCAGGGGCAATAATTAACAGATGCTGCAGTCGATTCTACTTTAGCAGGGACCCTGCCCCTGGCCTTTCCTGCTTTAACAGAGCAGAGTAGTCATTGACTGTTTAGGAACCATCTGGAAACAGAAAACAGGACTGTCACTCGAAACAAGCTATCTGCTTTGTAGGCAGTGATGCTCAACATTGATAGGCCATGTATATCACCGCTGTATGTCCCTCTGTTTCAGTCTGGTAATCTGTAATCTTCAATTGTGAGTTGATTTTAGTCTTATTATGAACTTTGGGTGACTTATTCATTGAAACTTCGAAGCTTCGTGAGCTGGCGCAGGAAGTACTTCCTCTGCTGGGCCTTCTTGATGATGGTGTCCGTGTTGGGCTCCCACTTCAGGTCCTGGGATATAGTGGAACCCCAGAGCTGGTGTCAATCTCTGCGAAGTGACAAACAGCATTTCACAAGATTATTTTCATGTAAAAACAAGATATGTTGGTAGAAATCCAATGTTATGGAGACCCCAAATAGACCAGACGGTCCAAATATAGAAAACAATTATTTAATATAATAAACAATGTGTCATTTATCTCAGAAAAGAAAAATCAGTGTAGATACTTCCCACAAATTGTTCAGCCCAATAATGAACTCTTTCAGTAGTATGCTGAGCAAGCTGTTTGGCTGTCTGGTCTGTCAGAAATACCAGTCAGTAAAAATGAAAATGCCTTCTGCTTTCTTACAATATACAAGATATAAACGCATGCATACATGAAAATGCACAGTGACAGGGAGACACAATATTCAAGCATGTCAATCACGTTATAGAGAGGGTGCTGATTAGCTCTAGTTGGTGCACCTGTTGTGGACTAGTCAGACCACGACACCTCAGAGGACGCATGGTTTCCATGGAGACATCGGTACAGGAATGGTGCAGCTCGCTCTGATAATTAGCACCATGATATCTCACTAAGCAGACTGCCGGAGCTGATTCGTAGGTGTTATTCTATTATTCTCACCAGTTAGGCTTTCGCTCTACAGTAGTAGTGTTTGTGTACTTTGAGTTCTCAGTGTATTTTTCTGCATGTGTTTTGTGTATATGTGTGCTTTTTTCAGTTTAATGCAATTCCGCTGGAGATGGGAGATGGCAACTTTGGAACTTGACCTTTACCCTCGTACACATCACATGGCTGGAAAGTGATGGCAACTCTTCTACTCCGTTCCACTTTATGTCGGTTTTCCAACAGCCACAAAGATCAATGGGCTGTGGACATCATTAAAAAAAGGCGGCACTACCATTCAGCTGACAGGCGGGTCTCACAAAGTAGACCAGCCCATATCAATACTTCCTTTTGAAGTTGCAGCTAAAGGGAATGCTGCTACTATGTATGCATCTCTCTGATTGTGGATCCAGCAGGGGGGCGTCTGCCTGAGGGTGTAGCTACAACTTTGCATTTTGTTTGGATTTAAGGCAAAAAAAATATTTAGGATCCTGTGTCTATAGTATTTTTAGACTGAAGAGTGATCATTTGGACTGACACATTCTTTCAAAATTTCCAAGATATTTCTTTTTTTTGTGCTTGGTTCTTGCTTCATATAACTTATTATAAGTTGTAGTCCCGGAACACAAGATATTTTATTTTTGGTTCCTTGAGGTGAAAGTATTTTTATACTTATCTGTAATCTGAGCTGGTTTACACATCAGTAATTTTGCACGACCAGAGCAGTACATCAGAGGTAGGCTAGGCTGGTAGACCCAGGCTGATCAGAACAGTGACCCAGGGCGAGCAACGGCGCTGAAGAGTTGGAAGCCCTGGATGAGCAGTGTGTTCACTTGGAGAGAGGAGGATAGGAGGAGGTACCGACCGTGGAGATGACAGACATTGAGGGACAGGACAACCAAGGCCATGGGACCTCTGATAAGAAGCGTTGCCTTGACCACTTTGCTCCAGAACGTCGGTGCAGTGTCCAAAAAGGCTTTGGCGCTCCGAGGCAGCACTCACATGAGCACTGCAGCTCGTTGTCCAATATGGAGGGGTTGGAGGACTTTGAAGAGTTTGTTTTGGATTTTGATGACTATGACTTGCTTGAGTCAATCCACACTCAACTGGAGTCAACAGTCGAGCCTATCCGTAAGTCGTGTGGAAATATACCTTTACTCTTACTGAGTAGCATTACATATCTGTCCATTCAAAGAGCTTTGACCGTTGCGAAAGTAACGTCAAGCTTCCGATGAAAGAAGTGCTGATGCAATCATAAGAAAATCACATGGGCGAGCATTTTAATCTGTTTTTTCATGGTTAATCAATGGGCGGGAACTCACTTGTTTCCATTGATTATGTAGCTTGCTGCTCGTCTAATTAATGGCAATGTAAGGCTCATTCATGGCCACACACAGAACTAAGTTGTCCACGGTATTGAGCGAATTGACACTGTGCTCGACTGCTCCTGCTTCCTGCTTTCCTATTGATCCAGTGGCACCCATTTGGCTTTAGGGTTAGCCACAGCTAGAGCGGAAAGATATTTCATTGACAAACAATGTGTGGTTCTGCTATTTTTATCCCAGTTTGGATAAACATGGCACATTTGTCCTGTGATGAAGCTAGGTTCCCACACATGCAAAAGAAATGAAGGTGATCCGCTTGCAATACCTTGACACATTTATAAGCGCTAATTGATGTAGTGTTAAGTTGTAGCTGAACACAGCTAGCACCAACTTTGTTACTCTGGGTACACAGGGTAGGAACTATAACTTCACATTTTGTCCTTCATTATTCTAATATAAAGTAATGGAACTGTGATTGGTACTCATATAGTTATCTCATAGTATATGAAGCTAATAGCATTAACCAATGATTCATGATTGATATTATTGTTTGAATTTTGAGCAGTATTGCTGGTTGCCTTTTGATTACTGTGTCTGCCAAACACCATTAACCATTAATGTAAAGTTAAATGTGGCACTGAGCTTGTGTCAGCTTGTCTTTGATTTGTTCAAGTTCATTTTGGACAATAATGAAACCACTTGTCTTCATTTTAAATCTATTTTTTGGGCTGAAGGGAGGGTAGTGTCAGCTGGTAAACAATGAAATTTTGTAAAGACATTCATGATCCCCAGAAGATGAATTGTTGTGACTTTGGAGATCCCCTGATGATTCCTCTAGCCACATCATCAGGTCAAAATTACTTTGGATAGTGAAGAAATAAAGCTAATGACACTTTCATGAGCCTCAGCTGTACTTTGGGTTTAGTGCTAATTAGCAATTGTTAGCATCTTAAAATGCTAACCTAAGATAATGGCCATGGTAAACATGACTTGGTAAACATCAGCATGGTAACATTGGTATTTTGAACATGTTAGCATGATCATGTTGTTGCATTGTATAGCTTTACAGACCTGCTGGCGTGGCTGTAAACTCTTTCACAATGTAGCACAAAATTCTGGACCCTGTACATAGGCATTGTCTTTGGGCCCCTCCCCATAGCTATGTCTATTCATTCTAATATCTTTGTGGGCCCTCCTCACATGAGGGCCATGTTAGTCCCCAAGTTAATAACCCCTGGCTACTAGCAACACACCATTTCTGACCCCTGCTCTTTTTTTAGCAGGTCCTAAAATTGCAATTAGTGACCAAAGTGCATAACAGTTACCATGAATATTAACCATATCTGGTTAAGAAATAAAACACAGACTGAAAAAACTCATAAACAGTTCGAAAGTATTTGCAAAGCAAAGCTTTGAATGAGAATGACTTCTTAGTAAGGAACAAGCATTTAGAGGCACTGACAAAAAAACTCATCAGTAGGTCCTTACTGACATTTATGCATCAGATTGTAACCACTGTTTTATTTTGTATAGTTCATGGATAAATTTAGCCGTTATGCTTTATATCGGGATATCTAATTCCATTAAGCTTGTAATATAGAACCAGTGCTTTTAAGCACTACCCATTAAATTGTTCATAACGTAATGTTTAAACTGGGTTTTTCTTTCTTTCAGTTTTATAAAGGCCAAATCCCTTCTCATTTTATACACATTTAACAGTAAGACTTATTCATTGAACAATGTGTAGTTAGGCTCTTGCAGATTAGTAACAGAAGTAAAAGGAAATGTCACTATATGCAATAAAATAAAAGAATAAAAGGGTTGGGTCCCTTTTGTTTTGGATTCAAATGAAGCTGGATAGTTTACATTATTTAGTTACCACTTTGGTGCAAATTAGTTTTTTACAACAATTGATGTGGACAGCATGGCATCTGGCAAGCAAATCAAGTGGCTTATTATTTTTGATATTGAAGCAATTTGTTTTGGTCATTATTGGGAGTTATTTAATCTCTAAAAGGCACATAGTTTGGTATAATCAAAATGAGATGGTTACACAGGGATAGTTTAGCTGAGTTGTTTTCCTCAGTATA
Organism: Micropterus salmoides; assembly: GCF_014851395.1. Taxonomy (NCBI): domain Eukaryota; kingdom Metazoa; phylum Chordata; class Actinopteri; order Centrarchiformes; family Centrarchidae; genus Micropterus; species Micropterus salmoides. The sequence goes on along the minus strand of NW_024040596.1, from coordinate 3,725,312 downwards.
AGTATTAATCTAGAACATGTGTGTCTTGTCATTGACCCAAGTGAGCAATACAGATTAGTCATGTGGCTGCTCATGTTGCCCATGTAAAGTCCCATCACAGAGAAAAAGCCAAAGGGTTTTTCTTCTAGTTTACTACAAAATAATTGATACTCAAATGTGTATGAATGTGAAACAAGGCTTTACAGTCAGTTATGTCTAATATTAAAAAACAATTGTGTTTGATTCGTAGGTAGACTTGACATTGCCTTTTAAAGACTCCCTAAAGTCACTCCAATTCCCCCTTTGCATAATATGGTATATTTGTATTTACATGTATTCAGGTTTGGATTTGGCAACTAGTACCCTATGGTGAGAGAAATCAGCTCATTCATATCAGATAGGAGGACAGGTTTTTCCCTTTGGCAACGCTACCATGTGAAATACAGTCTAACTTTATCTTGATTTAAATTTCTCTCTGTTTCCCTGAGGAAGGCATGATGATCAATGATCAATCTCTCACATCCACTTTGGTTACCTCTGGCTGCACATGTAAGATTAAAAAAGACAGTGTTTATTGAGTAGGAACTTACATTCAGCCATTGGCTGGTCTGACTAGTCGACAGCAGACTGAATGAAAATGTTTATTTCTAAGCTGCCCCAGATTTAATTCCTGACCTTAAATACACCAACCCCATGTCATAATGTAACCTCAAATGTCCTTCCGGTAATTGTGCTCTTACATCGTAACTGTGTTAGTGCTTTTGCCTGTTACAGCATTATTATTACTCTCAAATATTGATGCTTGAGCCTCTTTTAAAGTATCAACAGGGAAATATTTCAGAATAGTCTCTGCTGCATTTTGAGCTTTGTCAAAATAAATAAAGCTAACAAAATGTTTATTGCAGTGGATCTCCTAATTTGCAGTAAAAACTTGCAAAACGACAGCTTCTTTTCTATGTTTTTCCTAAGTCCTAATTTTTCTATGTTTTTCCTGACCTAAATACCACCAAATACCTATAAAAACACATGCTGGGCCTCAAAATACTGAATACGTCAACTTTAGTATTTGGCTAACATATAATTATTACCTTAAATCACATTAAGACATCCCCTCTCTAAACACATTGCCACACAGGTGGCTAGCCTTTTTCTTTTCATTTCCCAGTTCCTTTATCCAAAGCTTCCCCTGTCTTTCATGGGAAATGATAGCTACGTCATCCTCCTCCTTATTATGCTAAATTCAATAAACTATGATTTGTGGGTCAAGGAAATTGAAAATGAAATGACTCTTTTTGAAATGACAGATGTCTGAGGGCAAAACCACCTTCTCTGTAACAGTTTCCAATGGCGTACATATATTCTCACTCACCCATGGAGCCTTTTCCTTCTCTTATTGGATGTTTTTCTGTCAGCTGGAAACTTAAACAGACATACAAATTTGATTTTTGATTTTCCAGCATGGAGCACATTTCAGAGTTAGAAAGGATGTTTTATTTGTTCACAGTCCTAAAAAGAGCATTTCAGGCTAATGGTTACTGAACGGACCCAGTTAGGTTGGTTTCTGAAATACTCAGCAATGTTGAACTTTTTCATTTTGTCTTAAAATACTTGTTCAGGTCACAGATTTGAGGACAACCCCGGGGTGAGACGTCACCTGGTGAAGAAGTCATCACGATGTCTGGTGAACCGGGCCAACAGTTCCACACCACTATGCAGTCTGAAGAAGAAGAAGAGAGCAGCAGATAAGAAAATTCATGAGGTTTACAGCACACCTTTTTCCCCCCAGCTACATTAATCTGTATACTGACAATTGTGGGAATACTTAACATAACATAAAATCATAAAGTTTCCTTTATTAAAACCGAAATATCATCATTTTTAAAACCAGTAATCATTTCTTGGCCATCTTGGGGCAAACGAACTACACTGAACAAAATTATAAACGCAACACTTTTGTTTTTGCCCCCATTCATCATGAGCTGAATTCAAAGATCTAAGACTTTCTCTATGTACACAAAAGGCCTATTTCTCTCAAATATTGTTCACAAATCTGTCATAATCCGTGCCGATGAGCACTTCTCCTTTGCCGAGATAATCCATCCACCTCACAGGTGTGGCATATCCAGATGCTGATCAGACAGCATGGGGATTGCACAGGTGTGCCTTAGGCTGTTCAGTGTACCTACAAACACAACACTGACATCACCTTATTAAATCATGGTGAACATGTTAGCATGCAATTGTCTATTTACACATTCAGCAGACACAGAGCATCATTAGCATTCATTAGGAGTGGCCATTCTGTCTACCAGTCCAATATTCACTTTCCTAGTAGTTCTGGTTTGGTCTACACCAACTCCTGAGTGGAAATATTTGACATCCTGCTGCTCCACAGTGCTCACTAGCTAGCTGCTAACTTTGTCAGCTATTTAGCACAAGGCAGGTTCAATACAATGCCTTTAACAGTGGTTTTTGTACTAAAAACAGCTGCCTACTGCTCTTAGAAACAAGATTCAAGAAAGCATTAAGAGTGAACTTAAACGTAAAGCAAAGTTAAAAGAATGACCTAAAACAGTCCTTCAACCTGAGGAGAATTGTAAAATTGGGTGATAATTTGTTGTATATTTATCGCTATAATGAGACGTATTTCATTACACATAGTCGTTTGATTCATTTTTTTATGCAAAATATTGATTAGTGCATACTTATTGATAAGTATGAATCCATAAATGCAATACATTTTATAAAGTCCATACCTCCGAGAGTGTAGTCTTAGCTTAAGCAAACTCCTCTTCATTGATCTGTTGAGACTTAAATACAAAATTGCTTCTTATGTTTCAGCTCAGTTTGACAGCAAAAATGTCTGAGAACACACACAAAATGAATTCCATGATGGAAAGTGACAAAACGTCTCTCCTCTTAGTCCAAACCACTCTTAGCTGGATCCAAACCACTTACTTTAGTTGGTTTCCATAAACATGTGTGTTGACTCCGTCATTGGATTAGCTGTCTTTGAATTCATTTTCCTAATTGCGTAAAATATATAAATGCAGTTTTTTCTTCAGTTTTTCCCAATCACTATATGTTAACAATCATCTGCTCAGTTTCCAGTACCTAATAAGTGTTAAGCCATGTATCTTTTTTTTTTTTTTTCTAATATGTCTGCTTCACTCGATCTCCAGTTGTTTGTGGAGCTGAACGAGCTGATTGTGGAGAAAGACCATGAAATGCAATGGAAGGAGCGGGCCCGCTGGATCAAGTTTGAAGAGGATGTGGAGGAGGAGACAGAACGCTGGGGCAAACCTCATGTGGCCTCACTCTCCTTCCGCAGCCTGCTGGAACTTCGCCGCACCATCACGCACGGTAAACAGCTCCTGCAGGCAAACAGCAAAGCAGATGCTCACTGCGCTGGTCTTACGGTTTACCCATATCTATGTGCAATCCAATGTGGTTTTGGCAAAATTTCTCAAATAACAATATGTAGACTTGAAACCTTTTCTCCCTTTTGACATTCACATGCGGATGCTCTTTAAACCACCTTGGACAATTATATTTGGCTCCTTATTTCCCGCACCTTCCTTCCCCAGGCGCCGTCCTTCTGGACCTCGAGCAGAAGACACTGCCCGGCATCATCCATCTGGTGGTGGAGACGATGATCATCTCTGATCAGATCCGAGCTGAGGACAGACCCAGTGTCCTTCGGGCTCTGCTTCTCAAACACTGGTCAGTCACCAGGCTGACACAGACTTCTAATATGATGTACCTCTCGGAAAAGAGAACATTTTTATCACCTGGTTTCAGTACAGTCAGTTTTGTAGTGGCATCCCAGGGGGGGTTAAAGGCAGCTGTTACATTGTTGGCTCATACTCAGCTTCACTAAACCGAATACTAACAATCCTGACAGCCAGTCACATGAGGCTGGTCATAGTACAAAGTCTTGGAGAAAATTGATGAAGGTCCATTGGCAGGAATCAGGTTCTTCAGGTCTCCACTAATGGAATATGAGGCTACACTGATTCATGACTTTCAAGAATTTCAGCACATTAATGTGTAATATTACATTTTATTAATTACAAACACTGCCAACATACATTGCTCCTGGAAATTGTGTATTAATCCGCTGCTGAAAATAGTCCTCTGGAAATGCCCTATTTACACCAGTTTGAGTTAAGTTTGCTAAAAACTACTTTACATTCATGATTTGTTTTTAAAGATTTATGTTAGAATTTTAAATAATATTGGCAGCTTTAGCATTTGTCACTTTTTCATTTGATTAAGAAGGACTTTCTTCTTAAGCCTGAAGAAGAGCTCGTACTTGCCGTTTTGGTCTGTGGTCTTAGTTACCACGACAACAGATCTCGATTTAATCCCACTCCATCCCAAAGTTCGATGACTAACCCACAACTCCTGCTTCATGAGTCAGGCCCCAAACACAGTGTTGTCTTAGATTTAATCATTTCTTTATCCATGTATTAACCGACCCGTCGGTGTATGGTAGTGTGGATGCAGCTTTATTTACATTTCGATCATGGATTGTATATATGGGAGCATGGAGAATAAAAACCTAGCCCTTTCTCTCTTCCTCATTAATCATCAGTGGAGTGGAGGTTGTTAGAAAAAGTCAAACTCGGGGGAACTGAACAGGGAATTTCCAAATTTTGACATTTAACAACACTTGGCACATCTGGTGTACTTCCCCGGGGTTGACTAAATTTCAAATGTCAAGACTGTGCTGTAGCTGGCTGCACTGGGTCTTAAAGCTTAGACAGTCAGATTAAAAGTTTGACTCTTCATTGTGTGAGCCATCCTGGCCCCTTGATCTCTGCCTTTGTTTGCCTTTGCAGTATTTTTGCCCATTCAGTCCTTTTCAGACTTACTTCTGTTTCATACACAAAAGAGTAGGTGTTTGAATCTGATGCTCAGAGCTACACGCTAAGGAGAATGAAAAAGACAGCGTTAGCTTTGGCTTTGAAAAAGTGAATAAATGAACTTGCTACCTTGAAACCAGCCTTTTTGTTGCTTTTCATAAATCTAGGTTTTTTTATCTTTATGTTTCTAAAATGTTTTGTGGTTTCTGCATGAGCAGGTTCTCTCCAGCCAGCCCAGTCAGCCACTGTAGTTCGATGGTGTTGTTTGAAATTATTGGGTGTTATAGTGTTAGTGTATGTTAGTAGACTTGGTTATCATGTGACACCACAACGTGCTTTCAGTGACTTGCCCACTAGAAAACCTCAAAAACACAAATTATCTCAGCTGCAGCTGACAAAACACCAGAGGGGATAGTTACATCAGATCCGGCACACTGCTGTATAAAAAAGTCAAATAAACATGTGGCTTGATGCAAATATATGTGACATGTCATCTCCTGGCTATCTGCTCTCTCAAATGGTCCCCACTTATTGATTAGCCCTTGCATTGACATGCCAGCTAAACTGACCTAACACATTGCCAGTGGGATAGTGCACTACACGTAGCGCATTATAGATTTATTATTCGGTTATATAACAAACAAAAAACAAGTTAACTAAATGTTGGCTGTCAAACTGAATTACCGAAGGGAAAGATAAGCCATGCCCATCAAAAGTACGGATGTTGTCGTCATGCTCACTCATCCCCCAGTTAATATTTTGTGTCAAATCAGGGGTCACGTTAAATGCTATTCCACAACTAATGACAGGCAGAAAAGGTCATTAGAAACAAGTCCAAGGACAGCATGTGTCAGTCTTTTGGTCTGCTGGTCAGCCATTACTGTAACTACTGAAGTTATTGTCATGACAAGGTCCCCAGATGAAGCCTGGCTAAATGCTCCCCTGACTTTTCCTATAGGGCCACCATGACCTTGACATCTATATATAAGAATTGTCTCCACAACTGTTGGGATTGAATTTGGTGAAAAGTTGTAGATATATTTATGGCGCTATGAAAACAAATCCTGATGATTTTGATGATCCCTCTGACTCTAGCGCCACCAGGAGACTGAGATTGCTAATTGACATTAAATTTGGTTGTGTGGGGAACATGAACGCTAGGATGAAAAGTAGCAAGTGAGTGATCCTCTGGCCTCTACAGGAGTTTCAAACTAATGACCTTCTCATCAGCTGTGCTTTATTGTGTCTAGTGTTAATCAGCTAATTTAAAGTAAGTGAACATGGTAAACATTATTCCTGCTAAGCATCGGCTTGTTAACATTGTCATTTTAGGCATGTTAGCATGTTGACATTAGCCTTTTGGACCCTCAAACTTCCAGCATGGCTGCAGACTATTAGTCTTCTTTCTTTGAGTCGACATGCATACAATTTGGTGTCAGTGCTCACTTGCAGACATAAACACCTGTTGACAGTAGGTCCACTTATTAGCTGTTCCTTAGGTTCCTTAGGAGATGGAGTTTGCCCGGTCGTTGTAGAGTTGCAGGTGTACAAATTTCCATTGTTATGAGCACTTCTCATGAACTTCTCGTCCATGTTGGCTTAAAAGTTCTCAAATGTTATCATGTCATACAGTCGAAAGCTCCAGAACTGTTGCTAAATGGACTTTGATCGTTTTGATAAGTGCTGTTGCCAAGGTCAAGGATAAACTTTCACTTGTACCTGCTTTCATATTCTTTTCCAAAGAACTCCTCTTACCCTTATGTCTCTGTACACAGCTCTGCTAAGCCTCTGGTCCAGTCTGGCTCCTCCTATGTCAAGTCAGAATGGTACCGCCTTGGTTTGATCAGTAACAGTAATGCATGAAGAATGCTTTGGTGTGATGACACAGTTTGGATTTGGCCAATAGATTATAGCAAATAATTCCACATTACTAACATTGTGGTGGCCAACCTTGCTGTTTCACTAAAGGCTAATGTGCAGGGGATGGATTTTGCACACATAAAACGACACAACAAAAGCAAAATAAACTGGCCAGCGTGTTTTCTTAGCAGTAGGCCCATCATGTGTTCATTCCATCTTTCACAGCCTTTCCACATAAATTCCCACTGGTTGCGTCCACAGGGAAAAAAACACTCTGTCATCATTAGAGTCATCACCCGTCTGAGATATCAGATTTACAGCGTGGAAAGAAACACACTGAGGTGCTGCTAAATCTGAGCTCATCGCTTACTCAGACCACTTTAAAGATCCTCTGGAAAAGCTCGAGCACAATTCACTGCAGTGTCACACCTCGTTCTTTTGTTTCACGGGGCTGTCGCTTCCAATTTGGGGTGACGTCTTATTGGACCATGTGGGCCTAATGAGTGAGGTGATGTCACCATTAGACTGAGCAGTGATGTAATGAAGCAGTGTTTAAAAAAAAAAAAAAAAACTGTCTGATGTGACACTAAATACTTCTCTTTCAGAGGGAGCGAAACATGCTAACACTCCCATGCACAAAAGCTTAGATAATAAGGCAGCAGAGATAATTCTCTGGTTGTTTCATTCATGTTTTAATGCAAATATTACATTTTGGAAAATGAATATGTCAACTCAGATATTCCCAAGACATTAGAACTTACTAATAAGCTTGAATTGAGAAAAGGATTTTGCTGATGAATTTATGAGCTGCAGTACCAGCTGCATGATGTAAAAGATGTCGAATGAACAGAAGATGTCGAATGAACAGAAGGTAGAGTAGGTGAAACACAATCAAATTTGTGACAACTCAGGAAACTCCTTTCATCAATGAAGCCAGTGAGATCCTGTTAAAAGACGAGATTTTGAAACATATTGGACTGAGTATGTGTTTATAGAGTACAAGGTTGTGGTGCTGCGCCAATCTGTTGCAGAAGCACCTGTTAGGAGGGTTTGTGTTTTGTTTTAAATGGCTGAAACTAAAGTAAAGTCTGTAATGCTGACATTGAGTCTGCCAGATAAAGTTTGAACGAAACTTTAAGCGTTATTAGAACATAATAGAGAGCAATCCTCCCGGTCCTAACTACTTTTTAGCCATGCTAGCGGTGTTGCGTTATGGGTAAAGCTAGTCAGTCATCCCACAACTTCAGTCCAAAGTTCTTAACACCTATTTAATGGATTGCCATGAAATTTGCTGCAGACGTTCATGATACACAGCAAATCAATCCTAAGGACTTTGGTGATCTTCTCATGTAGCACGTCGATGTTTCCAGTGGACTGAGTGGACTTCATCAACTGGATGGGCTCGCACAAAATTTGGTGTTGATCTTCATGATGTTGTATCCTCTTACTCTTCACCTGGTGCCAGCAGGAGGCTACCTTTTTTGGTTCAGAGTGAAATATTTGTACAGCTGTTGGATGGAATACAATGAAAATGGCCTTCATCAGGTTAACATTTTAATTTGTGCTTATCCTTCTTTGGTTCAGCAGTGAATGACACTCCTACAGCCTCAGCTGGACTTTTATTAGCTGTAGCATGCTAACCCACTAAAACTAATGTGGTGCTCCTGGTAAACACTACTTGCTAAACATCAATGTGTTAACCTTGTCACATTGTTTGTTTCTTTTTCCCACAGCCATCCGAATGATATGAAACAACGTTTTCACCGCCACCACTCATCCAGCAGTCTTCATAGCAGCATCAATCACAACCACGTCCAGGAACCCACTCTGCCACTAATGGTGACTGAAGGGCAAGAGGACGAGAACAAGGGGCCAGTATACGACCCAAAACAAGATGTGTTTGTCAGCCTGTTTGTAAGTTTCCATTTGTTTTGACTTAAGTCTACAGCATCACCTTTACACTTTACTCTTTGAGTCTCTTTGTGACATGTGAGATCTGAGTGATGATAGCCTCTGACATAGTGGAAGCCGTGCGGGCAGACAGCAAAGTAAGTGTGATTTGCCAGAGCCAAACTAGTTTTGACAAGAATCCACAAGGATAATTGAACTCAACTATCTAAATGGACAAAGATAAAAGAGATGTTGAGCTGTCTTGTTCTTCTTTTTGGTTTTCATTAAGTTCTTAGAAGCAGCAGTAAGCACAGATTTAAGCATGATTATACTAAATTCCTGATGTGAAGCCTGTGGCTCACAAACTGTTCTTTGAAACACCCCTCCATGAGGTCAGAAGTCACGTAGGTAGTTCTTGATGTCAGAGAAAGTGAGCCTCCCTGGCCACATGTGTTGAATTATGTTCTTAGTCAGCTTACAGGTGCTTCTAGTTAAAGCTTCTTGATGCATTAACTGTGAAAACTTAACGTTCCCCATGGCTTGATATTTAAAACAGACTGTTAAAATAATTCAGCTTAAACATAAAGGACCAGACATCCAGTTGTGTAGTTTAAAATGCACAGGAGAAGAATTAGAATATTATTGTTCATACAGACACGTTATTCCCTCAATAATCTCACATTACTGGTCCCGTGCTAAGTTATGGTGTCACATCACATTGGTTATTAGAACAATGTGGATTATGTTTGTTCTGTTCTCCCTCCAAGAAATCTCTCCACCCTGTGCATCCTGAGAGCTTTCCAGCCGCCGCCAGATCGATGAAACTCCTCGCCAAGATTCCCAAAGATGCCGAGGCTGTCATCGTTTTAGTTGGTAAGCTCTGGGAGTTTTGACAAAGTAGATTACTTTGAGGAGTTATGTCTTTTCTTTTCTTCTGTTTATTTAAAACTGCTAGATGTTGAATCTGCTTGTAGTAAATTTTCCATTAAGGCTGTGTGTCAAATGCAGCTTGCATTGCATCCAAACCTGGTTTAGCCTTAACTTTGTCGTGTGGCTGGTAAAACAATCTAACCTAACAGCAAATTTAGCACTACAAAAGTTGTTATGGACATGGACGTGCTGTGTTATCAGAATAAACAGGTGATGAATGTAAGAATAAAATAATGCTAATTGTGGTTTTGTTTTTGTGTCCTGTCAGGCTGTGTCGATTTTCTGGAACAGCCAGCCATGGCCTTCGTCAGGTTGAATGAGGCAGTCCTCCTGGAGTCGGTGCTGGAGGTCCCCGTCCCTGTTCGCTTCATTTTCATCCTGCTTGGTCCCATTCAGTCCAACGTGGACTATCATGAGATCGGACGCTCCTTCGCCACTCTAATGTCTGACAAGGTAGATGTAAAACTTTAAAGATGTAACACCATATTTCAGTCACTCTTAAACAATCAGAATCTGATTTAGATTAGAACACGTTATGCCATTTTGTACACAAATATTATAAATAAGTAACCATTAAAATGTGATTATATTCTTTCGGGCCATTATGATTTGGAGGTGGATTTTATTCAGAGGACATCTAAGGTTCATTTTCATTCAACCAGGAAAGCCTCACAAAGAGGACAGACATGTTAGTATTACACAAAATGAAGAAAACATGCAAATTATCTTCCTCAAAATGACAAAGCAACCCATTGCATATTTTTGTGTTGCATAAAATATAAAATAATGACTTTCCAAAAGTTAATCCTAGTGGCTACGTGACCTTCTGCTGTACATGGCCCTGAAAGGCACCTGAGATGTTTAATAATTGATTGGAGTAATTTTCTAATCACGGATAAGATGGTAAACCTTTCTTTATTATTCTGGTGATGACATTCAATTGTGTTTTGCTGTAGAGTTTCCACGAGGTGGCCTATTTTGCTGACGACAGACAGGACCTCCTGAATGGTATCAATGAATTCTTGGACTGCAGCATCGTCATTCCACCCTCCGATGTGGAAGGCAAAGACCTCCTGAAGACGGTGGCTGACTTCCAGAAGCAGATGATGCGCAAGAGGAAGGAAAGAGAACTCAAGAGGCAGCAGTCCTCTGCTGGATTGGAGCAGAACAACAAAGGTAGTCTGTCAAGTCCCTGAAGAGCCTCTTTTCTAAGCTAAATTCTCAATTACTAGGTTTGAAGGAGGCACCTCTGATCCTGCAAACCAATGTTAACCTGCAATGCAACGCCTTTTAATTGTGTGCAGACCTCTTTTCATGAGATTAGTTGACGTTAAGAAGAATGTAGAATAATCCCATCCTTATGGCGCTCCCATAGGCCACTATGTGTAGAATTGTAAAATGTCTTTGGCATCCCCTAGTATAAAAACTATGTAACTACAACTATTTAAAGACAATGGAAGACAGCAAGGCACATCTTGAGGAACACATAATGTGAATTTTTAATCTATATGTATTATATACATTGGATTTATATGTTAAAAAAGTACTGGTTGGACATTTTAATAGGTGGATGGCAGCTGTTAAGCATCAATCATATCAAGAACTTTATCATATACTATAAGTTATGTTAATGTTGTTATAATGTTATTGTAGATAATATACAACCTGCTAAAGCTACAGTATGAACGCTTACTTTACCGAGGTGATGGGATGTATCATCATCATTTGTAAAACTACTGAAAAGTGCAGCTCTAGGAACCTTTCACATATATAAATCTTAACATTTCACACAACACAAAAATATTAGTAATTCTCAGTAATTTCCTTAAACAGCTGGGTACTTTAGTTTTTAGGAAGCTTTATTCAAACAGGAGTAAAAAGCGCATTTGTTGGTGAGTATTTTCAGCTTACTACGCATTTGTTACTCTTGTAAGTATTTAAGGTAGCAGGACGGTTTATGTAGGATCGACTAAACTATAGTGCCCCTGTTCATGGTAATAAAGGAGCAGCTCAGGCTTTAGATACGCTGGACAATACCTTTCACCTGCCAGTGTTTTCCTTATGACAGTGAGTTGCCTCTTACCTTTTTAATTTGGTGGTGTTTTTTTTACAGTCTTTAATTTAATAATTTAATACATTTTTATTAACTACTGTATTATTAAGATGATGATGATCCTTAGTATTTTCTTAATGTAATGGAACCTGTAACAAACCCCCTAGAGGTGAGTCCAGAGGAGGAGGAGGAGGGAGACCAGGAGGTGGACCCATTAAAGCGCTCAGGGATCCCTTTTGGAGGCCTGATCCACGACATCCGCCGCCGCTACCCACACTACATCAGCGACTTAAAGGATGCTGTGGACACGCAGTGCATCGCTGCCGTCATCTTCATCTATTTTGCTGCACTGTCGCCCACTATTACCTTCGGAGGCCTGCTGGGTAAAGGGAAACTACGAGAAACTAGAAATTTGACTGACGTTTTGATAACTGTGCTCTGAAGATGTGTTTTTCGCTGTATTTACATACAGGAGAAAAAACAGAGGGCATGATGGGAGTGACGGAGCTAATTGTGTCAACTGCAACTCTTGGAATTATATTCTCGCTGCTTGCTGGCCAGCCCCTTCTCATCATAGGCTTCTCAGGACCCTTACTGGTGTTTGAAGAGGCCTACTACAAGGTACTTCTGAGAACGCAAATTCGCCTTGTGTTACACATTTCCCATTTTTCCCTGAACATATAACCATCATGTCTTTATCTTTTCACTCAGTTCTGTCAGGCCCATAACTACGAGTACCTGACTGGTCGAGTGTGGATTGGTTTCTGGCTCGTCTTCATTGTGCTGGTGATTGTGGCAGCGGAGGGCAGCTTTCTTGTTCGCTACATCTCACCCTTTACCCAGGAGATTTTTGCTTTCCTCATCTCCCTTATCTTCATCTATGAGACTTTCTCTAAGCTCATCAAGGTAACTACTCCAGATATCGCACAGCGCGCTGAGCTCGATCGTTTGGACAGTAAATAACACTTTTTGAATGCTCCCTCATAACAAGATAGCAGAATGTGTTCTTAATTATTCATTTATTGTAATTTAAAATACAGCACTTCCAGTTAACCCTTTCCTTGTCATCTACAAATAGCCCATAAAACCAATCAACAGAGGATAAACTGACACTCTCTTCTTGTTTCCAGGTTTTTAAGGAACATCCACTGATGGCAGTGTATCCCAGTTCCCCAGCTACTGATTATGTGAATGACCACATCCTCAACCAGCCCAACACTGCTCTCCTGTCTCTAGTCCTCATGATAGGCACTTTCTTTGTTGCTTTCTTCCTCAGGAAATTCCGAAACAGTCGGTTTTTAGGTGGCAAGGTACGCTGCCTTACTGAGTCTCTGAAAAAACGATCAATTCAAACAGTAGATGTCAGGTTGCTCATGATCATTTAAATGTCTCATGTGGAGCTTTTTTGTCAATGAACAAAATCCCGCAGACTTTTTGTGTTTCTGACCAAAATTCGAGTTGAACAAACGTGTTGGAAGCTCTCTTTCTCCCGCACAATTCGGTACATTTGCGAAGCTGATTTTTGAATATTTTGAAGCATGTATTGTTGACGTCGGTTGTTTTCACCACTTTGTCATCTTCTGTGGAAGGAATGTAATCGTGTCACCGCGTGCTTGTGCATAAGAAACAAACAACTTTTAAAAACCTTGCTCCATAGCGCTGCTGGTGGTCAAAAACTCCACATGGGTCCTTTTAAATCCATTTAATGCAAACACTCACCAAAGATAAAATACACCTTCTATTTTGTGTTTTGAACGTTGAAGTTTTTTGATCACACACTTCCTCATCTCTAAATGTATGTCGTATACGTTTTTAACGTGACTCTACACTTACATACATATACATCCCTTCATGCTGTGTCTCAAAGCTATTCATAACAATTCAGCAGCTCTGATGTCATGTAATTCAGACTTTGAATGTGATGAGAAGTGAACTGAATCAAATATCATTATTTCCAGGTCAGAAGAATCATTGGTGACTTCGGCATCCCCATCTCGATTTTACTTTCGGTATTGGTGGATATCGCCATCCCTGACACTTACACACAGGTAACTGTACCGTCACAGCAACAGCAGCAGTTGAAGTGCATTTTTATTACAGTTCCAATAAATGAGTGCCTTTTCTGAGTACGTTAACTTTATTTTTATTTACTTGTAGAAACTCAATGTGCCGTCGGGTTTCTCAGTCACCGCCCCTGACAAAAGAGGCTGGTTCATCAGTCCCTTTGGCGATAAGAAGCCTTTTCCCACCTGGATGATGGGAGCATCTATTGTACCTGCCCTTCTCGTCTTCATCCTCATTTTCATGGAAACTCAGATCACTTCGTGCGTACTCTACAGTATAATTATCTACAGTGGTAACACTTTGTGTGTGAAATAGTAAGGGATACGTTTTACGAACTGTGTGCTTCTCTTAAGTTTCACTTTTCAAATATTTTCCCTTCAATCTATCAGATTAATAGTCAGTAAGAAGGAGCGTCGCCTGGTTAAAGGGTCAGGCTTCCACCTGGATCTTCTGCTCATCGTCATTCTCGGTGCCATCTGTCCTCTTTTCGGCCTGCCGTGGCTCACTGCAGCGACTGTGCGCTCCGTCACTCATGTCAACGCCCTCACCGTCATGAGCAAAGCCACGGCGCCTGGCGAAAAGCCCATGATCCAGGAGGTGAAAGAACAGAGGTTGACCGGGCTTCTGGTGGCTGTTCTTGTTGGTAAGAGGAAAGGGAAGAGTGGGAGTGGGAGTCACTCTCTCAAAATTTCAGAGGGTGGTGTCTTTGTTAGCTTTTACAAAACCAAAAACACAAGAACATATTTCTAAGGAGTGCATTACACAGTGTGTTTATTCGCTCCAACATTAGCTGCAAATGTTAACATGCCTGGCCAACTTAGCATTAATTCCAAAGCTAAGGGGCATGTCACTAGCAGAGTGTTTAGAGTAATGACAGCTGTTTTTTGGTTTGGGGAAGATAACATGGCAGCGACTCCAGTCCCAATTTTCTTAAATAGCATTACATCTGCCAAACTCATCGGTTATTCCTTATCCTCAAGCAAAGTAAAGCAAAATGGTGGAAATGACTTAACATTTAAGTTCAGAGCCAACAAATCATCTGGGAACAGTAAAAAGTTAGCCGGCGACAGAGTTTTCAACCAACTCACAGGGTTTTAAAGTTAGCATTAGATTATGCTTGTAAATCTGCCACCATCGTGGCCGTTAAATAAATATGCGCCTTGCTAGGACCCAAAGTTTGACAGTCAAAGCAACAGTTACCAAAGGGGACTGGCTTTTAGTTAATTGGTTAGTGGAATGCTTCTTTTAAATAACATATACCACAATCTTGTTATAGTATAAATTTAATTGCATATTAATGAAGTAAAGTCACAAAATAGTTCCCTTATGCAGCTGGAATGAAGCTGGAGAAAAAGAGGAATCTGAACTACTTATCAATTCCAGAGCAATTACTCAGTTTTATTATCTCCCTGTGGGGCTTGTATTTTTCTACAGCATTATTACTGTGCTGGAATTTACAGGCAATTATTTGTCTTGAAAGAAAACATGAGCTCAAAGGAACAGAGTGGCGCTTCTGCAGCTCCTGCATGTCGAGACATTCATAAAGTGTGAATCAGCCGTTTGCAACAGCTTTAAATGATTTTTCATTTTTCCAAATGAAAATTGTTAAACTCCACATTGCAACGTTGTTTTCATCCATCGACTAATACTGTTTTGCCATCAGAGTATCTTGTTTCACTTAACGCGGAGCTCCCAAAGCAGTCTTAAGTATAGGTTGATCCTGTTTGGGGATACAACCCTCATGACTCATCGTGATAGTTGAGCTTTTGTTTGATTGAAATGTTATTTGGATAAGGAATGAGACTTTTTGGATTAGCCCAAATAGCATTTCAACCAAGGCAGCTGAACAGTGGATACGTTTCAAATAAATGGAACTGACATTGTGTTAGCTTTAGGGCTGTTCCCTTGCTGAATGAAAAATGCTCTCCACAGTTCTTGAACATGCGAGCAGTGTCATGAAAAACAGTAATATCGTTTGAAGACTTCGCCTCAAACCCCTTTCTGCCCATCAGGTATGTCCATAGTGATGACAGACGTGCTCCGCCACATCCCTCTGGCGGTGCTGTTTGGCATCTTCCTGTACATGGGGGTCACCTCTCTGACAGGCATCCAACTGTATGAACGCATCACGCTCATGGTCACGCCCGCCAAGCATCACCCTGACCACATCTACGTCACCAAGGTAACAGACGCTATAAGAATGTTTACGTGACCTCGTCTTCTATTATTAGTGGTAAGCTGGAGAAGCCAAACCCAGCGGAGTGGTAACGGCAGCCAGGCAGCTCCTGCAGTCTTTATTTTTTACTCTTGTTTCGATAGAGAGACCAGATATTTAGATTGTCCAGCGTTTTACAGTTGCAAGAGGCTGCACTTCATGACCCAATGATAGTCAGGATACTAGTAACTTAAAACACTAGTCAGGTGCCCGTATGAACATTGCTGTTATCATCTCTCCTGTTCATACTGGCTAACTGGAAGTGCCAGACCTTGTTCTGTGGGGAAATTAATTATAAATCTTTTTAAATTGGAATTCCCTCTCTGTGCTTCCCGTGACAGTGTTTCCTTGCTGAGCTGCAGTGGAGGGACAGCAAGAGGGAATTTCATAATAAAAACCCTGTAACTTTGTAAGATACTCGCTTGATTTGAGTAACTCAGATTGCCGCTGCCTCAAATGAACTTCTACCAAAGACGTGTGTTTTCTATCACGCAAACAGCACACAATGCTTAAACTTCAGGCTAACAAGGAACATGAAATTATAATAATAATTTTCAATAAAAATAAACACATAAAAATTCAGTTTGAGTTAGTGTTAGTGCACACACTGTGCTTCTCTGCCAGCAGTCACCTTGTTAGTTAAGAGAATTTATCATTACTCACTAAAGGTCTTGTGTTGGGATTAAGCAATAAACAGAGAACAGTAAAAAAAGAAGCTGCACTATAACAGGATCTGAAAATTGGTGATTCTGGATCTGATATCACTTGGTGTCAGATTTAAATCACGTTTTGTGGTACATGCATGAAAAACACAGGAAAAGGACAGGACAGCATATTTTGCATACTTTACACAAATCATTAGTTCCACTAGATGGAGCCAAAAACATGTAGGATTTAATTCATGCAGAGGAGCGTTTACGGTTTATCTCGATTGCTTAAACACATTTCTTGAAATTATGCGTCTTTTTCTCGAAACTCATCCACAACTTCTCACCCAATTCCCCAAACATCCTATGTTCAGGTCAAAATGAAGCTCTCCACTCAAAACCATTCAATCTTGCTGAAAAACCAAACTCTGCCCTCAGACATAACACACAAGCCCTCAGAAACACACACACGCTACAACACAGTGTGACACACTGGGGAGAGAAATTCAAAACAATGCTACAAAAACTGGTTATAAGTTCTGTTGCTTGTGGTTCAACAGTCTTTTCACATGAGGAACACGACAAAATAAATGTAAACATTTGCACATATTTTTTATTCCTCAGTTACTGCACAGTACAACACACCAAACAATTCTTTATTCTGCCCCAGCATCCTGTCTTTGGTCTGGGACAGGCCTCCTCCACCTCCTCATCTTCCTCCTTCTCCTTCCTCTTCCTCCTTCTCCTTCCTCCTTCCTTCTTCCTTCTTCCTCCTCCTTTTCTCCTTCCTCTTCTTCCTCCTCCTTTTCTCCTTCCTCTTCTTCCTCCTCCTTTTCTCCTTCCTCTTCCTCCTCCTCTTCTCCTTCCTCCTTCCTCCTCCTTTTCTCCTTCCTCTGCCTCCTCCTCTTCTCCTTCCTCCTCCTCCTTCTCCTTCCTCCTCCTCTTCTTCTTGCTTCTTCCTCCTCTTCTCCTTCCTTCTTCCTCCTCCTCTTCTCCTTCCTCCTTCCTCCTCCTTTTCTCCTTCCTCTTCCTCCTCCTCTTCTTCTTCCTTCTTCCTCCTCCTCGTCTCCTTCCTTCTTCCTCCTCCTCTTCTTCTTACTTCTTCCTCCTCCTCTTCTCCTTCCTCCTCCTCTTCTTCTTACTTCTTCCTCCTCCTCTTCTTCTTCCTTTTTCCTCCTCCTCTTCTCCTTCCTCCCCCTTTTCTCCTTCCTCTTCCTCCTCCTCTTCTTCTTCCTTCTTCCTCCTCTTCTTCCTCCTCCTCTTCTCCTTCCTCCTTCCTCCTCCTCTTCTCCTTCCTCTTCTTCCTCCTTCTCTTCTTCTTCCTTCTTCCTCCTCCTCTTCTCCTTCCTCCTCCTCTTCTTCTTCCTTCTTCCTCCTCCTCGTCTCCTTCCTTCTTCCTCCTCCTCTTCTTCTTCCTCCTTCCTCCTCCTCTTCTCCTTCCTCCTCCCTCCTCCTCTACTCCTTCCTCCTTCCTCCTCCTCTTCTCCTTCCTCCTTCCTCCTCCTCTTCCTTCTCCTCTTCTCCTTCCTCCCCCTTTTCTCCTTCCTCTTCCTCCTCCTCTTCTTCTTCCTTCTTCCTCCTCTTCTTCCTCATCCTCTTCTCCTTCCTCCTTCCTCATCCTTTTCTCCTTCCTCTTCCTCCTCCTCTTCTTCTTCCTTCTTCCTCCTCCTCTTCTCCTTCCTCCTCCTCTTCTTCTTCCTTCTTCCTCCTCCTCGTCTCCTTCCTTCTTCCTCCTCCTCTTCTCCTTCCTCCTTCCTCCTCCTCTTCTTCTTCCTTCTTCCCCCTCCTCGTCTCCTTCCTCCTTCCTCCTCCTCTTCTTCTTACTCCTTCTTCCTCCTCCTCTTCTTCTTCCTTCTTCCTCCTCTTCTTCTTCTTCCTTCTTCCTCCTCTTCTTCTTCTTCCTCCTTCCTCCTCCTCTTCTTCTTCTTCCTCCTCTTCTTCTTCTTCCTTCTTCCTCCTCCTCTTCTTCTTCTTCCTTCTTCCTCCTCCTCTTCTTCCTCCTCTTCTCCTTCCTCCTCCCTCCTCCTCTTCTTCTTCCTTCTTCCTCCTGCTCTTCTTCTTCCTTCTTCCTCCTCTTCTCCTTCCTCCTCCCTCCTCCTCTTCTTCTTCCTTCTTCCTCCTCTTCTTCTTCTTCCTTCTTCCTCCTCTTCTTCTTCTTCCTCCTTCCTCCTCCTCTTCTTCTTCTTCCTCCTCCTCTTCTTCTTCTTCCTTCTTCCTCCTCCTCTTCTTCTTCTTCCTTCTTCCTCCTCCTCTTCTTCCTCCTCTTCTCCTTCCTCCTCCCTCCTCCTCTTCTTCTTCCTTCTTCCTCCTGCTCTTCTTCTTCCTTCTTCCTCCTCTTCTCCTTCCTCCTCCCTCCTCCTCTTCTCCTTCCTCCTCCCTCCTCCTCTTCTCCTTCCTCCTTCCTCCTCCCTCCTCCTCTTCTCCTTCCTCCTCTTTTATCTATTGAAGTCTGTGTTTGGTGTGTTATCAATTGACTCGAATGGATCTTTGTGTGACTTCAGTGAACAATATTGAATGTCAGTGTTTTCTCATTGACCACATGGTAGTATGTAGGCAGTGAGGAATGATTTGTGTCTAGGGTTTAGGGAAATGGGTTTGCTTTTTGAAAAATGGAGTCATGGTTTTATGATTTTAGTTCAAATGCCTGCGAACAGTGATGAAAAACTGTAACGTGTCTTTATATGTGTCTGTAGTTATGCCTGTGCGTCAGTACTGTGGTGGACGGTCTATTGGTTTGCTACCCATTAACCACCGTGTGTTGCTTCAGGTGAAGACATGGCGTATGAACTTGTTCACCATCACGCAGCTGGCGTGCATCGTGGCTCTGTGGGTAGTGAAGTCTACCGTGGCCTCCCTGGCGTTCCCCTTCGTCCTCATCATGACGGTGCCGCTGCGACGCCTCATCCTCTCCAGGATTTTTGAGGAACGTGAGCTCCAGGCGGTAAGTTGGGTAGCAGAGACATTTCAGGAATGTTTGAATCTTTGCCACAATAATCTGATCCCGCAGAGGCTCGGGATACTTCTTTTGCAGCAAATTTAACATTTGATGGACGTTGGCCTGTTTTTATCTGTCTAAGATCTCTTGCTACATATGAACTACGGATGAGTTTCTCCTCTGGGATCACGAACAGCTCCCTGCAAATGTTTTCAAACGAAATGCAAATATTTCCTTTTGCTCTGTGTTCTAACCAGAAAGAGAGTCACAGTCCGTCATGAAGCATGTTTTCTTGGTTATATCCCCCAAACCCATACATGTCATCACTGTCAGATTAAAACCTTCCATTTCCAAAATGCTAGGATAAACAGCTTTGTTCCTAACTTGACCACCATGCGTGTTGTGTTCATCCAAAGGTCTCATGAACCCAAGGCACTGTGGAATTTCCTGAAACTAAAGAGGACCTTGAAATTAAACTTAAAACCTGAAAATTTTACTCACTCTGTAACTTTAGACCTTTAACGTAAACTGCCTTGTTGCTATTTATAAATACATTTGCCTTGCCTTCACCCTTACAGTATATGTACCAGATTTTGCACTTTTCTTTTCTTTTGGATGCTTGGGGCACTTTCCCCCCTGTTTCCCCCCTGTTTTTATGCTAAGCTAATTTAGCCAGCTGCTGGCTGTAGCTTCGTATAGCCAGAAAAGAAAGCCATTAAGCTTAATTCCCAAATTGTCAAACTTTTGACATGGTCCAATAATTTCATCCGAGTTTCTTTGAACAGCAACATCCTGCCTGAATTTGACCTTTGAATGAAAATTAATCAAGATAATTTCTCTTTCCGCAGCTGGATTGCGACGAGGATTCTCCCAACTTTGATGAAGATGGACGAGATGAGTACAACGAGATCCACATGCTTGTATAAATTTAAATATGGACCCGGCCAATATGACCTCCTCCATCCTCCAGCTTTGACCAATCAGAGCAAGCCTCTTTGGAAACCTCAGTGTCTCTGGGTGACGGAGACAAAGCGAGCGGAGCTATCGCAGTGGTGTGTAATTGTAATTGTGTAAAATATTCAAAGGCTATAGCTGGATAATCACCTCTTACCTTTGTTTATTCCATTTTTTTAAAAAGAACACACCTAATGTTAGATCTCTGTGTTGGTGGTGGTGTTGTGTTAAACTCCCTGAAGATGTTATTCTGTGAGACGCCAGAAAATAGCACCCTGCCTGAAGTGGTCAGAAAAAAACACAACTTTATCCAACTTTTTATCCTATATATCCCTTTAATTCCTCTGCAGGTTCTGGGCATAAGTGCAATGACCTCTAGGAGTACAGCGGACTAGCTGATTCAGACTTATTTTTGTCCTGAAAGTGGGAAATAGGGTCAGTCTGCTTTCATTTCATTTCATTCGGGAAGTGGATTTCATCAAAATTCAGAATTATCCAAGTGAATTCCCCTGCCTTTGAAGTTTAGCCGCCGTTTTCCTTAATCCTCCTGCCATTGCCTGTAGATTGCAATGATGTGCAAACAAGGAGTTAAGTAGTCCTTTTCCTTTCTGTACAGACTTTTTAGTAAATGAGCACTTTGACTGGGCAAAAGTTCACTTTTGTCGCTGCCAACCGAGCTCCCTGGCACAAAGCCTCCTGTCTAAATGTAGTTTCCCCTTGAAGCCAAACTCTCCACAGAGACTGTGCAAGCCTCTTCAAGGGGTGTTACTGTACTTTGTTAGGTGTTTAGTGCCCAACATACCAGTCCTCTGACCCCTTTAGTGTGACCTTGGATGTAAAAGTAAATAGCTAACATGGTCTCGACCTTATTTTTCTACTTTGTTGTATCTATTTATTTCGTGACCTTTGGACTTAATGCCATGCCAGATTCTCAGTGATGTTTAGACTCCGAATAGCTTAAACTGCTATAAACTAAAAAAAAAATTGTGTAGGGTGACAGAAAATATGTCATTATTCGTCTGTTCTTTCATCTTCTCTTCAATATTTCCACAGTGCGGTGCATTTTTCACAGATGTCATGAATAATATAATAACACACTTGACTGGAAAAGCATAGAAACTGAGCAAACACACTGAAACACTGACATTGGGGAACAGTTGAGTGTTGGCAGGATGTATGAATGATGCATTGTACAGCAAAACTGTGAGTTTGGAATTATAATGTACCATCTGTGTTCAGAGTTGTTTTGAAATACCCAGAGATTTAGTTTTCACCTCCTGTATTGCGAGCCAACTATAGAATTTTAATTACTATTCAGCCGTGACGCCATTTTCAGAAACCTCTTACTTCTGCCACACAGAAACACCAGTTGAAAATTGAAACACAATTTCACAGGAGACTTGATTATTAAGTAACAAGAGAAGAAGAGGAAGACGTTCATGTGATTTTACTGAAAGGCCAGTGTGTCAGACCAGTAGTTCTCAAAGTGGGGTCCTTGGGAGGGTTATAGGGGGGCCCCAGCAAAAAGGAAAATCCTTTATTTTCACCATAAGTCCATCTATAACTAACACAAGGACAGACTGTAGGACTGCTTTGGTCATGGGTTTCATTCACGTTCTGTAATACAACATTTAAAAGCCAAAATCCTTTCAGAGGGTCGACCCTGGGACAAAATCCTATCAAATGGTGGTCCGTGGTCTAAGTTGTGTCAGTTTCATTTGATGTGAAAAAGTTTGAGAACCACTGTGTTAGACTATACTGTGACAGTCTGAAACAATCAAAAAGGCACACTGAACTCTTTGATCACATTAAAGAGCAATAGAGTTTCTCAGAAAGGTTTAACCAATATAAAATAAAAGGTTTCTGCACCCTGTCTCCCAAATATATCAATATTTAGTCAATAAACACTAAATTGTCAGAGTTAGTAGTATGCAAAATCCCTCTACCTTCTATCCTTACATCTGTATCTGCTGCAATGGATAAAGAAATATAGGGTGGAACCAGTAAAGAGACAGATGAAGCGGTTTCCATAAATAACTATTAAATATGACAAAACAGAAGAAAAAGCTTTTCTTGTGTTCACCTGATATTAGTGATTACTGCTGCAGGCGTTCAATCAACTTAGAAAACTCCAAAGTGCTAAAAAGTGAAGCACAGATGATGACATTCATGAAAGAAACTAGCTTTAAATGGTTGGCAGTGTAATATATTTTTTGTATGCCAATCACAATAATTAGTATATCTCATTTCACATGACCATGTCCTCCATTATGAGCCACGCAAGAATTCTGTCTCAGGGGAAACTGACCTTTAATCTGTAAATATTGCATTCCAGCCTTTAGTTTGTTGTCCCTTTTTGTGTACATAAAGCGGTCAAGGCAATCCAACACTAGCAATGTAAAAATGTATGTGTTATGCAATGGATGAAATGAGGTCAACTGAAGAGAATATTGTGTTTAGTGACATGGCCCCTTTACACTTTGATGTGAAGCACACCACTGTTGTAATCTGTATTTAATCCTGCAGTTCCTCAAGTGAATAAGTTACTGACCGTGCTATACATACATATAGTTTCATTTCAAATTGGCTGCACAGTTAATCAACCTTTTTATCCACATATTTCAGGGTTTACAAAGACTGGAATGGCAAACCGATGGCAAAAACACTTGATACTTTTTTCTATTGCACTCTGGTCCACTATGTTCGTGACATTATTGAATGTATACAGGCATGTTTGGTTGTCTGTGTTTTCAAGCACTTGATTAATTTAGCAATGCTGATTCCATAACGACAAAGCTATTGAGTGACCACAAACAAATTTAATTCCTAGTTGAGGGTTAAAGATGCTTCGAGCGCACTACAAGGATTATGTCCCTAATTCCTTGAGAAAAAAAGAGGACATGACCTCTGTGTAAAACAGCCACAGCCATGTAAGCGAGCAGTAAGGCTTCCTCTGACCTCTTTTTTTTTTTCACCTTTATTTATACAGAGAAACTGACTCAGACTCTATTACAGCTGAGCCCTGTGTCCAGCAAACGGATCCAAATATTTATCACAGATATAAATATATGTAATATAATTTAAAAAACAACAGACAATTTCTAGGTAACAATTACATTCGTGAGGAAAGTGTTCATTGCTTTAAATTGTCCTGTTGAAATCAGTTTTACCTTTTCCTGTAATTTATTCCAAGAATTCGCAGCATTATATTCAAAGGCGGTTTTCCCTAGCTCAGAATGGGCTCGGGGGAATTTCTAAGACTAACCAATCTTAGGAACGTGCCTGATAACCACCGACTTTCCAATTTATTTTAGTGATAGCTGGGAAGTTTATGCGTTATAGCCTTATAGACGAATAATAACCAGTGCCTGGTAAGAATCCCACCCCACTAGCGAGTACAGAAGACAATGGTGTGTGTTGTAATTGGCATCTGTAATAAACCGCAAAGCAGCATGATAAACTGCATCAAGAGGTTTTAGCACTGCAGATGAAGCATATACAGTTTATCGCCATAGTCAAGTACTGACATGAAAGTAGTTTCTATTTATTTCTGTAGAATACACCAATCTTCACTCTAAGCTTCCTCACCAAAACAATAAGATGTGTTTTAAAAGTAAGACGTTCATCCAGCCATGCTGGAACACTCTCTGTGTTTACACCTATTTAAATTTCTTTCATGTAAACTCCGACGGAAAGCAAAACAATCCACTGGAATTTACCTGTAGTATCAGGATTGAAGAATTTAATTGTGACCTAAAGAGCTGGATGTGCGCATGTCTTGTTGAAACCAGTTAACCAAAAATTGTTGCAAAATATGTATATTTAATACGTGATTTTGCACAAATCAAAAATTTCTTACCATCAACCATGTTGTCCGCCATGTTTCTACATGTTTGACGTCAACAACTCGGCAACTCCTTCGACTTCAGCAGATTCGTCATTGACCATATTTATAGGATGTGGTAATTGGCTTTTATAAAAGTCAAAGAAAAAAAAAAAGTACTTATTTCTAATGGCAATCGTAAAATCAGTAGTAAAAAAACTAGCTTTGCACCTTTTTCTCCACGAGTTTGTACATTATATCAATTTAATTTCTAAATCCAACAACAAAAAGGCTGTGAAAACTGTCAATATATGATCCTCTTTTAATATCTTTATATAATATACGCTACCCTTGGCAAAGTTTTTAATATTTGTCTTTTTATATATTTGTGTACTATACTGTATACTTCTTTATGTCCCATGTACACTTTAGTCTTAATTTTTTTTGCAATAATGATTTAAGGAGGAAAATAAAATTCCGATTATTCCGACACCACATCAGTCATCGCTCACCCCGCTCTGTCAGCTCTTGTGCTAAATAATACTTGTGGACCTCCAATTGTCCAAATTTCACTTCTCTTCTTACAAACTAGACGACTACTACTATTACTCCTACTACTATTACTCTTACTACTACGTCTTTTTTTTTTGTACGTATTCAATGTAGTGACAAAACGTGCTCTGTGGAGCAGTTTGTCCGTTCGGGCCTCTGTAGAAACACGGCGGCACAACATGCCGGCACGACATGGCAACATCCATGTAAGGGGACCAAGGGGGCAAGCCAGATTGAACAGTGAAGCCAACCAAAGACTAACTGTAACTGGGTAGATTATAAACTCTAGGCGAATCAAAAAAAAAATATTCGGCCATCATGACGCTACGTTGGTGTTTGGCAGGTGAGCCTCGTAGGTGGGCAGATTAAACAGTGACGATCCGAGTCAGACACACTAAGCCAAGAGACTTTTTGTTGCCGCAGCCCTGTAGCTACCAGTATTACGGTGTTTCTGCCGTTGCTCTACGTCATTAAACCATGCTTATGCTGCGCAGTAGACGCTGATGCCAACAGGAAGTAGCCCTGTAGTAGTATTTCATAGTACCAAAACTGCTTTCACTGCTCTCCATTCAAACCCACGGGGTGGCTTCTTCCAGTAATACATAACCCACGGTGTATATAGATAGAAACGGTTTAATATGTAACTTCTTCATACAGCACTGAAAACATAGTTATGTTTATTATATTGCATTTCTATTAATAGATCCTCCTAAATATTACAAACTGAACCTTTAAGCCCATAAATATGTCCTTGCAAGCTCTCATCTTGACTATCAGCTTAATTAATGCTTAAATTTGTTTTGTGCCCGATGAATAGTTTTGTCATTAATTAACTTCCATACTTAACCACCACCGCGACCCTATACGAAGGATAAGCGGTTGACGATGGATGGATGGACTGAACCACCAGAGGCTAAGATTCAGTTAATTAGACACACTAAAGAAGTGCAGTGCTATGAGATACAAAAATTAGACGGACACTAGCTGTAATTGTCTGGTTCAAAAAAAAATTTGACCTGATGAAGAGAAGCGGGGAACAAAACAAATCTTTTTGCTTTGCTGCTTCATAAAAGAGTCACAAGGGTCTATTTCCATAGTTGTATGGGAACACATCTCTGTTAGACTGGTCTACACATCCACGTGCTCTAGTTATGACAAGACCTGGTGTGTTTGAATATGCATGGAGCTGCGTAGGCGATAGCCAAGATAGAGTCTGCGAGCGTATACTTAGCAAAACATCCTCTCAGTATTTACACAAGAGAAAAAGTGCAATTGTGGGTATTATATAAGATAATAAAAGGTGCGGTGTTGCCACTGTCCTGTCTGGGCACTAGATGTCGAAACATGCAAAATAGTTATAAAAATATTTTTTTTGACCCCCAAAACGTTCTGCCATGTCAATGCTCTGAGTTCACCTCATTTCGTCGCCCTTTACCACCATGGTAGCAGGCCAGACCACCCACCCAAATCTAAGACTTTGCTATGTTATTCTCAGCATCACTGGTCTGAGTAAAGATATCTGGCGATCTTGGAGTTCTAACAAATGGAATAGTGTATTAGGTTTGACTATTATATTACTATAAATCAGATATGTGTGAAACTAGATCAACTATTATAAGGAAGGTTGTTCACGTGATATTCTCTCAAGAGCAGCAGTTATAGAGGACAGTATCTTATGGATACTACAGGAAT
This sequence comes from Micropterus salmoides, assembly GCF_014851395.1. Taxonomy (NCBI): domain Eukaryota; kingdom Metazoa; phylum Chordata; class Actinopteri; order Centrarchiformes; family Centrarchidae; genus Micropterus; species Micropterus salmoides. The sequence continues at coordinate 3,698,850 of NW_024040596.1, read as the reverse complement.
GCCATTAATTTTTCTTTAACTCCACTGCATACCAAAAGATTAGTCCCTTAGCAAGATTAGCTTCCTAATTTAGCTCTTCATTGTCACATTTTGTTGATATCCTATGCTGTAAATTAAATACTAATACTTTGTGCATAGTAATTTTTTATTCAGTGAAACAGTCTTTAACATACAAGGTTTCATTTCAGTGTTGTGGCAGGTATGTTCATTCAGGAACATCTATGACTTCTACGACTATCACATTCATTTAAAGACATTTCTTTCCAAAAAACAATATTTATTTTAAAACGCTGTTAAAGTTGTATTAAGCACTAGAGCACAGAAAGCAACGTTTACAATAAACTCACAGTAACAAGCCCAGTCAAGTGTGTTTGCAATGAACAGCCTTATTACACGTCCAGCAGAAACAGAGATTCCTGCGTTTTCCATTGCGTTTTCTTTGGTGTGGTCCAATAGTTCTTGAGAAAAATGGTGTACTCCTCTTTGGATGACTCTGTGCTCAGCTCTCCTCAGTGCCCTCCTGTTGACTTATATCTCTGCCATGCTGGGCAGGTAGAGTGCACTCAGCACAGCACAGATCTACAGATTGGGGTGTTGATTCTCAGTGAGATTGAGCACTAGCACCAATTTCACATTATAGGCAGTCATTGGATTCAAAGTTGAAATTGAAAACATTGCTTAATGCAGCTTTACAGTGTTTTGATGACACACAGCTGGTCTTCATGAGGTCTACACAACAATCGTTTGATGTATGAATGATGATGACAAAGTATGACATGCAGTGTGTTTGCATTCATAACACTGACACTTCAGTCGTGTGGATTCTTGAAGAGCAGGTCCATCTTGTTATTGCTGTAAAGAGTGAAAAACATTATTTTTCTGTCTGAAATAAATATTTATTATGTGTTTCAAATACAAACAGCATCATTCTTTTTTGTCAGCTTACAAAATGTAAAACTGGCCTAGGCAATTTATGTAAGAAACATTTTCTGTTATATTGGTTGAAATTGTCTTTACATCCTGACATCAATTAATCAAATGATGCAACAACAACAAAAAAAATCCTTTATCTGTGGCTGCCACAGCCCTTAATAAGCACATCCAATCATTTAATTCGGTCAGAATGGAATGAAATGATTGGCTGGCCTACATGCCTGTCTACCTACCTACATGCCTAACTGGCTTAAGGGTCCACCCAGTGACCATGAAAATGTGTTTGGGGGGAGTGGCTTTGGAGGGAGGCTTGAAGGGAGGGGTTGGTAGTTTCTCCAATGTCGCCTACCTCAGTTTAAATACAATACAGATTATTCTATCACATAGACTGCTGGAATTACCTTGGTGTGAAACAGTGCAGTAAATCATTATGATTTTGTTTTCCTCTTCTTACTATATGTGTCAGATGGGTGGGGTTCCAGAAAGTTCAGACATTCACAGCAAATGTAGTATGTAGACGGTCAAGTACACATTTCTGTACGTACAGGATATACATAGGATATACAGTATTTTGGAACCTCATGACACAGAATTGAATTGAACAGAACATTTGACTTTTGAGAAGAAGAAAATAACCACAACAAATGGGAAGTTTATGCGTTATAAATAACTTGACGCACCACTGATATCATGAAATATGTATAATAATGTTTGAGTATGAAAATGAAAAGATTGTGGAAAATATTGCTCATAATTGGACACTGATTAGCATATTCCTAAATGTAATATCTGTACTTTTTGCTTTTAACAGATTTTGATAGTGGAATGGTATATGTGCTCTGTTTTTGTGTACATGTATCTATAAATTGTGGTACTTATTTTCATAATTTTGGCTATTCTGACTATGGGTCATGCCAAGTTTGCACTCGCACCTCTGTTTTTGAGATATCAGGAAGATTATATCGGCACAAACTCCTTGAGCCTCCTAAAGCTTTCCAAATAAACTTAAGTTTTACGTTCATCACTTCAAACGCTTGTCTATGATTCAGACCATAAGTAAACATAGAAATTAACCTCCTGGATTAGCTATTGTTCCTAACTGAAGAAGAATCTTTTTTCCTACCAAACTAACTATTTATCTGCAGTATCTGTTTCACGCATTAATCTTCTTCAACAGAGGCAAATATCCTAAAAGGCATTGCTTTTCATGGGTTGTAATCGTTGCTGCTTACCATGTAAGCCATTGTTTATTTTAATATTTCACTTATTTGATTTAAATCTTTGTTTGTGTAATCTGGTGTGAGAAAGTTAGCAAATCCTGGTGGCTGGATTCAAATACCAGTGTTTTAAATGATTTTCGAAATAATTTAATTTGTTTTGCCGCACACTGTCCACAATTCTCAATCTCTCTGTGCCAGAGGTGGCAAACAAAGTTAGTCTGAGCCACTGTCAGAATGGGAGAATTAGTCTCAGGCTGAAATCTATATATCTATAGTTATTCTCCTCTGTCAGCTCCGCACATCAGAGCCCCAAAGTGCTGGGCATCTCCGTTTGCCAGGTGGTGAGATTGACACACAGAAGCGGCAGGAAGAGCGTGGCAATGATAACAGGTGCTATTAACATAATTAGAGTGGTGAGTGGGGGGTCGTGGACCTGTCCACAGAGCGGAAAGTACTTGTGATGGACTTCCAAGAAGACCTTGTCTGCCAGAAATCTGTGACTCTTACACCAAGACACATTTGCCCAGTTGTCCACGCAAATCTTCACTTTATTGTAGATGCTGCAGAGGAAGAGAGTAAAGCAGATGAAGTTAACATGTCTCAGCAGTCTTGAGAGTTGGGACTGATAAAATCTGTAGTCTGAGAATCTGATTTCACTTGACTGAGCATAGTTCAAGTCAAGTTTGAAATTATTATATAAATATACAATTATATGTTTCAGTTATTGTATTGCAGTTACATGGTGAAGCAGGAAAAGCTTTTCACATTGATATGCACTTACAGCTAACAGCATGCATGGTCAATGTGTTGTAGTACCAAAAATTAAAATGTAATTTTCTGCATGTAAACTTTAATTTCATATGGAACTTAATGGAAGACAATGCCCTAATGGTAGATAAATAGTCCCAGCAGTGGTTCCTGCCGCACCTTGAGGTCTAATCCAAGGTTTGTTAGTTTTATGTTACGCATTTTTACCATACAAAAAATTAGGCAAACATGAAAACAAACATTAAACATCAAAATGAAAGAAACAACTTACAAACATCAACATCGCCATCTTAAAAACCCTTTTAAATATGCAGTCATGCCAAAACTAAGATGGGTGACATGACCGCTCCAGGTTACCAAATGTCAGTAAAACAACACGCTTTTCAGAAGTCTTCCAGTTTTCCAGCAGTCTGAAATAGCGTCTGCTATGGAATTATTTGTCACTATAAACAGAGCTAAAAAAAATCCTGATGGATGAGATGACTGAACCTGAGCCAGCCAAAAGAATTCAACTTTAAAGTGAAGGCTGATTTTGTAAAGTCTGTGAAGGTTCTCAGTCATCCAGGTCATAGTCATCCAAGGAAGGTTCAAATCAAGGACAACTGACAACTTGCCTAAAGATACTCAAAGACGTTTCGTCTCTTATACGAGACATCTTCAGTTCAGTTCTAATTTTGTAATGAAAACATCTCTATGACGGGAATGCCCTAGGTTAAAAAAAGTGGTCACAAGTGGTTGGAAAGTGGATTACAAATTATGATCACCATTATGATTTGAAGAAAAAAAAATAAAAAGGCTGGCACAGTCCTTTAAAGCGGAAACTTTAATATCTAAACTCAGTATTTTGAGATAATGCAAAGTGAGCAGAAAACATTTGGCTTTGGAGACGCCAAGCTTCACCCACTGTGTTTAGGTGGCAGCTTACATTTCACTGTCAATTTTTCATGTGCCACGTCCTCTGAATCAGAAGGAGCCTTATTGCCAGGAAGTATTTTACACGTATAAAAATTGGCTTTGGTGATAAGGTGCTACACGTAGACAAACATACAGTTGACATAAATAAATCTTGAAATATATACATAAATAATAAACAGATACAAGTTGTATAAGAATAGAGAAAAATAATACAGCTATTTGCAGAGAAAGAACAACGTGGCAGATATTTACATGTGCATTATTCCGGGTTTGTGTTGTGCAGACGTATTGCAACGGGAGAGGATATAGTGTACTTAAATATAGAATTGACAAAATATAAAATAACAATAATTAACAACAAATATGTGCAAAATACCAGGTTTGTGCATGAAATGAAATGAGATGAAACAGTATTTACACATGCAGAGAAATTTGTATTATTTGAAAGGGGGGGCGTGTCAGTGGGGGACCCGGGCCTTGTTGATGAGGCTGCAGACGGGAAGAAGCTGTTTTTGTGGCGAGAGGTTTTGGTCCTGATGGACCGCAGCCTCCTGCCAGAGGAGAGAGTCTGAAACAGTTTGTGACCGGGGTGGGAGGAGTCAGCTGCAATCTGGGTGGAGAAGCGACCATAGCCTCACTAAACCAACATAAATCACGCAGTCACTACAAGATTTTAGTGTGGAAAACATCCACTAAGATTCAATTGAGCCTGACAGCTGGAAGCCTGATCAACAAGCCGGGCTCCTTGTGATGATGGACACTCCACCCTAACACGCTATTTGAGCTTTAAGGGAGCTCAGCAAACCATGTTAACGGTAAAATATGGATTATTACCGCCATAATTAAAGTCTAGTGTGGGTAGCACGGCAAGAGCTAAAGTCTCCACAAACAACTGCTGTCTGGAAATGTGAGCCCGGCAGCAACCGTCTAGCACTTTTTCATTAAAAGTTGAGTAACTAGCTGAAACTTTGACCGGCACCAAATGTAGCCAGGAAACAGGAAAAATATCTGACTTTCCCATGACTAAAGGTGATATTTCTTTACTGAAAAGGCCATAAAAGTGCGTAATGTGCCACTGTGTCCAGCCTTCCTGTGTTTTCACTCAGTGGGCTACACAAAGCATGCTCAGGGATGGCTTTCTGCAACACATACATGCCAAGGCTCAAACATTAAAAACTTACTGTTGATTTAATTTCTATCTGACACATTAAAACAGTAGCTGTGCTTAATCTGAAAACACAGTAAAGTTCAGGAAACAAAGGATCAGATAGACCACTTGTCCACTCAAACACAATTAATTTGTGTCTAATACAAATTCATTTATGTCAGTAATTTACGAACCCTACGTTTGCAAAATGATGACAGAAATGCATTTAAAATAAAACTTACTGTTTCACAGCAGGCCATGGGCACCTGTCCTGAAAGCCACTCGTCTCCATGCTCTTGTTGAAGTCTGACAGGCAGTTGTCAACATTGCTATCAAACATGTACTGGTCACATGGTGGAACAAATTTTGCAGCCATTCCTGTAGAAAACAAACACTTCAAAGTACAGCAAAGTAGAGTAGTAGAAGTAAATGAGAGTAACAGTCTAATCAACTAACATGACAGACACAGACATCCTTAAAAAATCAGCTTAAACGCTATCTCGGTCTTTAATATGTATTGAGAATCAATAGAAAAGCATCATGTGCTACACAGTAATGTAGAAGATAATGGTTTCACCACAGCCCTTTCTCGCTGTAATCTTGTTTTATATTTGTTGTTTTTACCAGGCTGCAGAGTTGCTGCGACCTAATGGAAGATCCCTTACAGACTTATGTCCATACTGTGTGGCTAAATTAGTTAGTAAAGATTTTTTTGCACACTGAAATAGCTGGAAAACGGCTTCTTCTCTTTTTCTTTCTTGTTTCCCAGTCAGCAGGCTATGGAAAAGTGTGTATCACACTTACTGTGCTGAGTTTCAGCTGGTTAACGCTCTCCGTGTTCACCTGTACTGTGTTGTAAACTCACAGTTTATTTTACTGTATTTTTCTTTTCCTGCTGTCAGACTAATGAATGAGCGTGTAACAGTGATAAATCCTACCAGTTCCCCAGGCAAACAGTAACTCCTGCATTGCCGTACTGAGACACTGATCATCGTTTCATCGTCAAGAAGTTGTCTGACAAAATTTGCATGTGTGTGAGCAATCTTTCATCATCCAGAAGCTCAGTTTTCCCCTTTCACACTAAAACCAAGACCAGCATTTCCAGATTCTAACTATGGAGAGCATTTTTGTAAAGCAAATTTTGTGTGGACAGAGCCTGACAAACCATCAATAATGTTTGGTTTGGATGGTGCATCACATCGTTTTTAACCTTTATATCACTATAAGTAGGACTCTTGCTTTAGAGCTTACCTCAGATAATGAGCATTTTAATTCTAACGCTACCTGATGATTTCTCTTTTTTGGTGTGGAACGACTGCCACCAAGCTAAGTACCTGGATATATAGAAATCCTGGCTTACCTGTCCAGACAAGTGCCAGTAAGTATGCTGTCAACCGCATCTATTTAAGAGAAAACAAAAATCATCTTATTCAAATACAGTAATTACTTATCATAATCCTGTAATTAAGCTGTCAAAATATTTCATGACCTTCATACACAGGAAAGGATTTTTGACACGTGTGTGTCAGCCTTTTAGAACTAGCTCATGCAATAAAAATGCACATTACCTGATCAACCTTTTTACATGCAAAGGTAATGAGGATAAGATAAACGGAGCTGTGGCTGAATGAGTTCTTGTTGTTATATTTGAAATGTTTGTTATCTCAATTTGTGATATGTGGAATACTGGAAAATCAATTTTCTCCGCTTCCTCCCCCACAGTTAGTGATAATGTGACAGTAAAGACAGTAGTTTATTAATTAAATGCATAACCAAGGCAATGCATGACTTTTGTACCTCATTTTTATCTTATTTGGTGATACATAACTTGAGTGAGAGAAAATGCTTACTTACCGGTGCTGGATCTGCCACTTATTAAATTAAAAACCTACCCTAACATTTACCAAGATCTATTACTTTCCAAGCAAGATAACATGTTCAACTCACATCCAGCTTCACCGTTCGCAAAGAAAAAGCAATAAGCTCTGCATGAAACAGACATGATGACCATCTGCTTCCTGGACATTCCCACAAATTAATGAAGTTATGTCGTGGGAGGCAGACACTGAAAACAGATGTTACCAGGGAATACAGGAAGGTTTCTAGGTTCTTTTTTTGGTTTGTTAAATAAGCACACATAATGACTGTTCTTTTAAGAAACTACTATACTGTAAATACTGTTAATTCTCAGGTCCATATGGAAAATGAAAGAATGATAAAAATGCATAAAATAACTGGATTCAATCTTGTTCATATTATTTACCTTAATGCAACAGAAGCATCCGTCACTGTACACTGTGTAAAAAATATCTCATGTAAAGCAGGTTACAAATCTTACAAGAACCAACTGATTAGCAAAGAGAAGATGGTCTGTAAGCACATACCCCAGCTTTTAGGTTCTGTTTATGGCAGTATTTTCTTCCTTGTGGATCCCTGGTAAAAGCCTGGATTAGAACCTGTGCTGAAGATGCCTCAAACCATTTACCAACAAACTAACAGATGCACAACTGGTCACAAAAAGCCTCTGTGTGATCTGGTCCAGTTTCTTATCTGTGCAACTCAGAGCTAATTGGATTGAGCAACTGCAGTGGACAGCCTGTTTCCTTTCCCAGGCTGAACTCGGTTGTTCCCATGCTACCCAAAGACACGTTCCACACACAGTCCCCCGGAGACATTTGAACTAAGAGGCCTGTGTCAACAAGCCGACATGGGGGTACCTCATGAATAATGTCCGTGTTTATGACTTTTGGTAATTCATAAGATTCAAGGTCAGAGGCGTGGGTGTTATAGATTAGAGGTGGACTGTATTCTGCTAATCCAGCATGTGCTGAGCAGAAGGTACCTTTTCCCAGGAAAGACGCCTAAAATAACATACCCAGAACTCCTCAAACATTTGGCCTAGATGCATAATTCTGGTCTCCTTTGAAAAGTCAGAAGCTAAGGAAATTAAATCCATTGTATATTAATATATTTATTTTACCATTACAGACTAAATGGAGATGCAATAAAGAAAAAATATGATATTTTCATCGTCGACTGGTAAAAAAAAGCTATATTTTAATGCAATAAACCATCAAAACCATGATAATGAAGCTTATAATGCAACTGAATATCTTCCAACAGTTATAATACAACATTTTCAAAATATACCAGGCGAATATCCATATTTTGGCAATATTTACTGTTAAAATGTTGACTGTTATTGGTAGATATCTTTAAAACACTTTTTCTGACCATACAACCAAGTTCTAAATGTCAAAACATTGAAATATTGATAAAAATCGATCCGGCTAGACCAGACTTTTCATTTGGTACCATGCATGTCTATGTATCTCCAACGGGTCGGCCACAAAATGGTAAAACACCGTGTGTTCTCAAGCGGCATGTTTCCTCTCTGCAGAAATGTCGAGAGCAGGCGGGCTCGGGAGAGACTCCGAGACTTGGAGCAACAAAATAGGCGGATTTTGGACTTAAAACGGCAACAGGTTTAATAGGAAACACAGAAACCTTAATGTTCCCTTCCTTGCTCAGCACTTTCACCACTGGCTAAGCGTCAAAATGTGGACATACACACAAACTCTGATTAATTTGGGAAACTGTTAATTACATGAAAACCCAGCTGCTTGTCTTAACTTTTGCTTATAGTAAATGCTAACCCTCATCGAAACGATTTTGCCATGCTACATGCAGCTTGAGTTTTTTCCCCAAATGTGAGAGGCTACTGAAGTTTAGAAACATCCCTCACACATACTGTGCACACTTACTTTGATTCTGTGGATTAGACAATTACAACAGCACATTTACCTATCTTCAAAAATGTAGCTGGAACTACTAGAGTGTCAGTGAGAATTTCAAAAACTATAAAACTCTTTAAAATAAAAAATGATCTAAATACATAATTATTGAGCGTCACCAAATCTGAATTGTGGACTGACACAAACTTAATCTGTGTCTGTGTCTTCTGGGCCACTGACAGATAACATGATAAATGTAAGCCAAGCGTGTGTAACATCATCACTGTTTCTGCAACCACAGTTCATTATACTTTGATACCAGCAAAAAATGAAAATAAATAAATACTGTGGTTGCGGTGCTGAAATACATCTCAGTCATGACAGCAACTGTTACTCACATAATCACTTTGTCTTCAGTGGTTTTGCCTGCAAAATAAAAGTGCAAGAACGTTTATTTAAAGCAATGCTTTATTTCGAATTGAAAGCTTTTACTTTGAAAAATTCTGAATGACATTAAAATGAGTCTGTAGCCTGCTTGAAACACCTCTGAAAGAGGCATCAGAAAACGTGATTCCCCTAAATGTCCTCTGCCTGCAGATACTGGGGGAATGAAAAAGTGTCCGCAGGTTGATGGAAGCAGATCAAACGCTAGAGCACACACACTGACATGGGATCAAACTCACAACCTTCTAGGCAACAGTCTTGCACTTTATCAGCTGAGCTCACCGAACACTATGACAGCTATTTTGAGTATTATGTCTCATGTTCTCACCCAACATCTAATGAATAAAACTAATTGCACTGATGCAAAACTTATGTGCCGATCCCTGCTGTATATTTTTACTTCTTTTTCTTCGAATGTACGTATTCAACGTAGTGATGAGTGTCTACACTGCCTGAATTCTACAAGAAGAAGAGCAGTTTGTCGTTTTGGGCTACTGTAGAAACATGTCGGCGGCACATGGCGACGTCCATGTAAAGGCGACCGCCGGTGTATGTAGACACAAACAGCTCATTCTAAGGTAATAAAAACGTAATGCTTCATAATGTAAGGTCTTTATACATCACTGGAAACATAGTTATGCATCTTATGTTGTCAGTAGATCCTCAGAAGTATTACACACTGGACCTTTAAGTCCAATATTCACTCTCTTTTAGCTCTGTTTTAACTTTGTCCATCAACTGTTTGCAGGTAGTTTACAGTGGGTTTTTAGAGCTTTTGGTGAGAGTCAGCCAAAACATAATGCTGAACGAAACGGTATGTGGAAAGGGAAATTGTAGATTCAGGGGAGAGGATTGTGGGTTCTTCCACACTTTTCACGTTTGATCCATTCTTTTTTTTTTCTGCAGCTTTAAATAAGAATCTTAATCTCTGCATTTACTGAATCAACGCGATTACTTTTGCGGCTGATGTGTAAACCATGCAAGTTACAAATGAAGTTTAACAAGAAGACAAATCTTATTCTCTACAAAGCAGGACCATAATTGTAGTGCTACAGAGCCAGGTATTCACAGAGATGGGAATATCCTTTTACATACAGTAATAGGTAAGGTGACTACTGGATCAAATTCAGTCCTAGCTCTTCACGTACAGCCACTGTTTGATTTAGGTTGGACGGAGTTCTTGCTGCAGGAATGTTTGGAGTAAGTACATGGTGATCTGCTTTCCCAGATCTACTGAGCCTGCTTTCCCAAGCACCCAAAAAACACTGCAGATAGATATTTATGTAGTTATATTTGTGTCATCAAATCTATTAGAAAGAGCAAATATTAAGAATAAAATACTGCATTTGTTGGGTTAGGAGTTTTTAATGATTATAGTTGCAAAAAATAAGGGTATAACTGTGTGGTTTAAAGCAGGTGATTCAATGCACCATCATTTTCTTTCACTCTCTTGCATTCTTTTTTTCACACATACACACAGACGCTCACTCCTGAAAACAATTTGCCCTGAGGTGTTCACCAAAAGATGATAAATGTGCATCTGTATCTAGCTATGAATGATTGCTGTTTGTGGTTAATGATTAAACAACAATGTTCCCTTTTTAGGAAATTAAAAGCATTTCTCAAGAAACTCACAGATTATGTCACACACATTAAAAAAAGAAAAGACACACAAGCAAGAGAAACCCTTTCTTGTACTAATCCTGCTATTTTATTAAAAATAATTTAGAGACCTTTATTTCTTAATCCTAAAACCTCATCAGTCTCTTGTTCAGTGTTGGATATCAGAATCCTCCCAAATATAGGCCTCCTTTTCACTCCTCTGCTTTGAGTTATAGCCGTGACTGAGGAATATGACTGACTGTGGAAAATGTGACCACCTTTCTGTGGTATTCCATTTGTCTCGACTAAATGACTCTTTGAAAGATGGATCTTTCAGGAGACCAGTTAAAATATCTCTCCGCACTGCACTATCAGGTCGTTCCCCTTAAGTATAAAATTAAACATTCCAACATTGTTCAGCTATTGCCCATTCATTTGGAGTTGCTAAGCAACGCGAACACATAATATAATCATAATGCATTTGTGAGAAGAGAAATGCTGAAGAGTGGTCATAAAAAACATTTCCATTTCCCTAAATTAGGCGTAACATTATAAGCGACAGAGCAAACAGAGTACACAGCAGATAGACACGGTTTGGTAAATGCTCTGTGCCTGTGAAAGGCGATTCACGTGCTGCTTGGACTGTGTCTCTCATTTAAAGTAATGGAAAATATTTTCTCAGGCGGGAACAAGAGGTCACGTACTGTAAACGTTTGCCTTAGAAAGGACAGAGAAAAACATCGATCCTTGTGTTCGTCTACAAAAACTGCATTAGCTTTGTAGCCTGGTATACATTTCTTAGGTGTTTTTTTTTAGAGATATGTTTTTTCAAATAGGACAGTTGAGATAGACGGGAAATGAAGGAGTGAGAGAAAGAGGATGACATGCAGCAAAGGGCCACAGACTGGCCTTGAACCCAGACCCCTGCGAAAAGGACAGCCTTGTACATGGGGCGAGCGCCCCACCAACTGAGCTCAGTCCGCCCTACGTTGCTAAAGTTCTGTAATTATTTAAGTATTTGTATAACCCTGCTTTGAAAGTTGCATAGATAGATATGAAAATTCATTCATGTTTCAGTCTGTCTAGCCCAGATATGGGAAACAGGGATTTGGGGCCCAAATGCAGACATGGGAGTGGAGCAGGTAAATTATAAATGTTTATTGGAACAAAAGATGGGACTTCAGGTGAAGTGGGGTTCGTAGTCCAGAAACAAATGACCGAAAGGGAAACAAGGGGTACAATCCAGAAACATGAGATGAAGATGAAAATCTGACCACAGTCATCAACAATGAAGAACAATGAACATGCAACAAGTGAGAGGGTCAGACCAGCTAGATACACCAGTGGGAGTAAACCTAATCACGAAGAGGTGAAACCACTAGACAATCACTGAAACACATACACAGGAAATAAAACAAGACAAAGACACTAGGGGCAGACAAACTATTAAGTAAAACAGGACACATCACAGACAAACACCAACCACTCCAGAACCGTCATAGTACCCCCCTGGAGCAACTAGGGGTTGAGTGTCTTGCTTATACATTGGTGGATGTGTTACAGTGGGGATTTGAACCTGGGTCTGTCACTTCAAAAGAATTTGTCTATCCACTACCCCATCACCACCACCAAATAGCAACATTCTGGGGAATTGAGTAACAAAGTCTCTGAAGGGCTAGACAGAAAGGTTACTGGACAGCTAAGTAGCAGTATAGCTAGTCGGCGCTCACCGGCTGAGTTTCTGGATCGCAGGGCTGCACCATCTCTTCGACGCGGGTCAGCTCGGTCTCTGCGACATCGAGCAGCTCCATTTCTATGACACCGGTCCATCTTAGCTGACCAGCGTGGCATTTTTTACAATTTCAATATGTACTCTGGCTCAACATTGACACAGTTTACATTATGAGCATGGGGCTAGTTGACCTTGGGGAAAAAGGATAGGCCTCTAATGCACCAACATCAGGTCCAAGAAGTGGTACCACTGATGGCTGGTGTACTGAAGAGACTGCCAATCTCCAGATAGCGCCCACCTGTCTCTGTTGGACTTCAAGATCCAAGTGGCCTCCTGTTTGTGCATGGAGAGCAAAGTGTTGAACAAAAGAAAGGGGAGACCTCCTCCAGCTGTTGTCCTGGAGCACAAGAAAAAAGATCGCTACAGCTTTGTGCCACCTGATCCAGACATCACTGGGCCTTGCAAAGAAGTGAGATGGGCGGGTGCAAAATGCCAGGACGCAAAGGCATTGTGAGGTGCTCCAAATGTGCATTACCCAAGAGCGGAACCGCTTCATGGACTTTCACAACACCTCAAAAAGATGAGTGTAATATGAAGTAATATGATGTTAGTGATGACAAAATGAAAACATTAAAATTGAGTGAAAATGATTCAAGAAAACTAAACAAGAAAATCATGCCTGTGTCTTATTACAGGTGTACGTAACTGTCTTTTTACAATGTTATTATTGATGTACATTACAAACAACAATTAAAATTTAAGTAATTCCACAGCATAAACATTCAGCTGTTCATTTTATTCAATTCAATGAAAGCATGTTTTGAGAGAAAAAATGGATTTTATGGCATGTTGCACTACCCACACCCTTTTAATAAGCAATTTTAAGCAACAAAAACACTTTCAAATATGGTGGCCTCTAACTGACATTTTCACACAATTAAAAAGTAAGCTCAATAAATGCATCTAATGAAGAGGAGGCCTCACCAGCCATTAGCAGCTTGAGAGTGAAATGCTTGTGATATGCCAGTAGTTCAATGGAACAAGTGTCTTCCATCAACACGCAGCTGCATACGTGGGTGGGGAGGAAACTCCAAGTGCCTTAAAATGTCAGTGCGTTGGAATTTTTGTCAGTTTTGGAGATTGGGCCATTGAGAAATTTCCCCACACAAAGTAATGCATTATTGTCAGCCACATTCTGTTTTAGTTCAGTCTGGTGTTTCAAATTTGACCACTAGGTTACTGTAATGGCTTTAATCAAAACCAGTCCTTTTTTTTATAACCAAAGAACTTAAGTCCATTCATAATGTTACATAAAGCTCATAATTTGCTTTTTTGTCAGTAATGATTTACTGACATAAAAGTATTTTCTACTAACACTTTGTTTCAAGCTAGCCAGACACTTAAGTTTCATTTGTCAGGAACTTATCTCATATGTTTGAACATTAGAACTTGTTTACAAGTCCAAAAAAAGTCATACTTACCTTTCAGAAGCCCCATTGGTCCTGTCGCAGTTTTTTTCCGAATCCAGAAACGTTATGCAAGTGGCAGATTCAGGCGAAGTGAGGATAGATGGCCCTGAAAGACATTACTTCATATTCCCAGTCTAGCTAAGCTGAAGCGTGTTATACAGTGAGCTACACTGACATCACTGTACTGCAAGGCTGGAAACCCTAGTGTGCAGTCAAAGAGTCAAAGAGGAGGAAATATCGTCCTTGTGTAATGAGACAGAAGTTTCCGGTCAGTGCACGTCTCATGTGATACGTGCTATTAGCTCTCACTAGTATTTATTGTTGCTCTTACTAGTATGTATTGTCAGTTGTAGATCTGTATTTGATGCTCTGTTGATGCTTGTATGTTGTTCCTTAAATGTAAGTCGCTTTGGATAAAAGCATCTGCCAAATGAGTAAATGTGATGTAAATGTAATGTCAAAGAGGTGCTTACATGCACTTCGATGTCACTACGTAACCATCATGAAGGCTGTCAAATACTATAATCCTAACTTTTCTGTTTCAATGAATGGAGTAAAGTTAACTCCTGTTAATATCAATTATACTGCAATTATACAATAATACGTTTTTTTCTGTGTATATTTCTTGAGACAGTATATAGACATTTTTTTAAGCAAATATCAATCACCTCTTTGACATGTCCTGTTTAGGTGGGGTGTATTTATGGAAGACCGAAACTGCCAAAATCAAACATAAATGACTCATGTATGTATTAATCCCCCATTCATTTATTTACCTTTTCATTAAATCTTCCATTTTATTTATTAATGTAGACATGTTTTATTCATGTGTTTATGTGTTACTTTCCCTTTGCATTTTCCATGTTTTCCCAAACTTATTTATTTCTGTGTTTTATTTTTACATTTCTGGATTGAGAATACCTAGCTAGCTTCTTAGCTGAAGCCCATGGATAAATTAAGAGAAGTGGATGCCACATTGGAGGTGGGTTCATTCCTATGAAAGCTGCTCAGAGGCGCATAAAAGTAAAAAAAAAAAAACAATTCGACTTTCGGGTATAAAATAACCCAGATCTTCCACAGGAGCATTTCTTCCTCCGAGCTGGCTAACCTACGGTTTAGCCCTCTGCTAACTTGAATGGAGATATAATGATTTAATTGTGCAGCATGTTATGTTAACGGACCAAATGGGTCAAATTCTGATAGTGAAACAAGTAATTTCATGTGGGTTGTGATTCCTAATAGATCAATAGTCATCAATAACTACAAATATCTAAATTCTGGTTCCCCACTCTGCACGGTAGGCTACTTTATTGTGTGTGATGGTGGCTACCTCTGCGCTGAAGTACCTATGGTCATCATCACCCCACATACAAAACCACTGCAAGGGAGGCTGCAGACCCACTTCAACCACCATCATGCTAAGGCCCGTTCAGTTATAGAGCAGGCCTTTAGCATGTTGAAGACCGTTGGAGATTGCTGTTCTTCAGGGCTTTGGAGGTCAACCACACCCTTGTCCCGTCAGTCATCACCGCCTGTGCAGTGCTACACAACATCCGCCTCATTGTTTAGGCTGTCGAGGATGTCAGGGACATTGGTGTGGTTCCACCACGTCCAGTGAAGGGGGAACAAAGCGGACATAGCCAGCGAGACTGATTGGCAGGACTGGTCTCTGCTCAGGCGTGCACGCTGTGAGGCTGCAAGATTAAATAAATTTATGACAAGCCATGTATCTTAAGGCCCTTTTTGCTTTAGTTATGTATATTCCTTTTTGTTTTTGTGTTTTTCTTTTCTTTTTAATTATGTATGTATATATATTTGTCACCAGGCCAGACATGAGGAACAGAATATATGTATATTCCTAAGATGTTTTTAAGTAAGAGTTTTGTTCCCATTGGGTGGGGATCTCTGGTACCGCTTTAGAATGGTTTTCATCCTACCTGTCAAATAGGAAGTTCTGTGTGTCTGTGAACAACTAAGTCTCTTCATTCTGTCCAGTTAAATATGGTGTGCCTCAGGGGACGGTCTTAGGACCCATTTTATTTTCCTTGTATCTGCTTCCCCTTGGACACATTATTCAGAGACATGGTGTTTCTTTTCATATTTACGCTGATGACACACAGATGTACTTGCCGGTCAGATCCACAGACCCTGGCATGCTGAGTTCACTTACCGACTGCCTCTGTGAAGTCAAAAATTGGATGTCAAATAATTTCCTCCAGCTCAACTCAGACAAAACTGAGATCCTAGTAATTGGGTCCCAGCAGATGGCAAAGCAAATACTGCCATGTGCTGGTTCCCTAGTGAATCATGTTAAGCCTGTTGCAAAGAATCTTGGTGTCTGGTTTGATAGTAATTTAAATTTCGAGCAGCACACCACAAAGCTAGTGCAATCATGTTTTTACCAGCTAAAATTCGATCTATGTTAACTTTTAAGGACACTGAGACCATTTTACACGCCTTCATCTCATCACGCCTGGATTATTGCAACAGCCTTTTCACCTGTTTAACCCAAAAATCTATTGATCGACTCCAGACTGTCCAGAACTCAGCTGCCAGGCTTTTAACCAGAACAAAGAAATATGACCACATCACCCCTATTTTAGCTTCATTACACTGGCTCCCAGTGTGTTTTAGAATTGACTTTAAAATTTTATTGATCACCTTTAAAGCTCTTCATGGCCTCTCGCCTTGTTATATTTCTGACCTTTCAGTCCCATACGCACCAGTACGTACCTTGAGATCCTCGGGCAGAGGTCTGTTGTCTGTTCCAGAGTCTCGACTGAAAACTAAAGGGGACAGAGCGTTTGCTGTCAGGGCCCCGAGGCTCTGGAACAGCCTGCCCGAGGAAATCAAGACCAAGACCAGTTCCCCACATTACATGACACACAATAAAATGTAGAACGAGATCATAGGTACTCATCAGATTGATCTGATCCACATTCCCATTAAAACACCCACATACAAACACTAAGAGCTGAAATCAACTTAACCATCTTTATTCAACACTCCTTTTCCATGCTTTCTAGCATGGAGTCGTTAACGGTAACAGTACATTTTAATTAGGCTTATTGGTTGCATTTGAAGCAATAAGTTTTACATCCAATCAAAGTTAGGATGTCAAATAAATCAGACAATGTAAAAGCACTTTATTGATATTCCCAAAGTTACGGTCTTGACTGGTCTTGAAAAAAAATCGTCAATGTCCGAGACCGAGTACAAATGCGGTCGAGTCCGAGACGAAGTACTACAACACTACTGTCTTCCGCAACTTATTTTACTGTGAAGACAAAAACAAAATATAATGATACGATAATAAATGATACAAATTATAAACTAATTACAAACTCATTGTTTTTTCACTAACTCCTCAAACTCCTCCACAGCCAAAAAACATCCAGCCTGGAAGTACTGTCCTCCTTATCTCATCTAGCTCATCATCCACCTGTGTGGTGGTGCTGGTACTTTTGCCAGGCTGTGCAGGCTTCTCTTCCTCCTCACATGCCTGGCCACAAGTAGTGGCTCCAGCTCCGGGAGATGATAAGCCACCACCACTGGAGGCCACGTCAGCCACAGGCTCATGCCTCCCCTTAACACTTCCCTTCCCAGTCCATCAGGACAACCCCCCTCCTGATGGCCCTGTGCATTAACCCCTTGACGCCGATTGTCGTGAATTCGCATCATACCTCTTCCTTGCAGACAGCAAGCCAAGATAGCACATGGATTCCCACAATGTCTGTTGGTGCATATTCAATACGTACCTAGGAACCTTTTGGTTTCTCGTTTATGCCTGTTGTCGCTAATTTGCATCATACCTACACATACCTGAATTTATATCTTTTCTATGTTCTATAGACACATTAACAATCTTCCCTTAATTTAACATCAGCTTGGAAGCAAATGTATAAATTATTTTTTTGTTTTGTTATTGTAAAAAAATTCAGGCGTTAAGGGGTTAAAGTAAACCATGGCCAAGTGGCTGCCATGGCCTCCCCCACCCATCTGTCCCTGTCCACGTCAGGGGATTTATCAGTGATATGTAGACACACTGAAACCACAAGAATGTAATGCACTTTGTAAAAAACAAACACAAGAAGAGTAAATTATGAAAGGGCGATGTGAATGCTTTATATCGGTTATAACAGTTTGGTAAGGAGCAGCTCAACACAACACTCATGACATAAAACCACCAGGAACTCACACTTACAGTTTCTCATTCAAATGTGCCAGATGTAGGGTATTTATACCTCATGGCGTTCAGCTGAATGACTTCCATTAAGATTGTTCTCATGTGTCCTCACTCGTGACTTGTCAGACATTGTTACTTGATCCTCAATCCTTGCTACTAAGTAAGAGCTTTGGGACAAAACCATAAAAAACAGGCAACATGAGAACCGCCTCTCTTCTGTGTAATAAACAAGCATTTTATTTGGCATGCAGCTAATTAACATTACTTCCTATAAATTAAGCAAACGTTACATGGTAGCAAAAAATGTGCTGTAGCCTACAGGGGAGATGTTTGCCAGCACTACCTGTCTCTGGGGAAACAACAGACTTTTATGATATAAAATGGCTGGCATAAGTGAAAAATGCTGATGACACAAAATGTAAAGACCTTTTTATATTAATTAAAAGTTTCAATTCATAATTTCAATGTCAAACATAACACCAGCGCACTAGGAGGACGAGGTATGGTTTGAGGATGGTTGAGTATGAGGTCAGGGCAGATAGTTTGAGTCCAACTGCGTAGGAGGCTCAGTATTCCTATTGACTTGCAGAAGATGGCAGTATAGGATTCCTGGAAAGGAGAACTTGTCTGAGGGGGAGCGGTCAGCTGGCAGACAATGGACAGTGGAGAGCCAGCAGCTGAAACAGGAGACCATGTGACAGGCAAGGTGGAAATAAAGACTAAGTCTTAGCAAGACGTGGATATGAATTATGAATTCACCATTTTAACCTGTATTGTTTAATTCTATAATTAGAGGGCAGTTAGCATGAGGTATTCGATGGTTAAAGAGCTAAAGTAACATACGTTTGTTAACATAAAAGGCCTGTCTTTTGTTTATTAAAGCCCACTTACTACTTCAAGGTGCAGGTCCGGGTTGAGGACATAAGACCAATCACCTACCGTACATATTTATACACACATAACTTACCAGATAATTAAATGCATATTAAAACAATACATTTAACATAAACATTTAAAATAAAACAATAAACACAAGTATTTATGTACATATATTCATGCAGGTATAAACACGGAATTTTAATTTGTGTAGTATAAGGGATTACTATTTCCAAAACAGTATTATTATTACAGCTACTAATCCAAGTAAGGCTGCACTGCTGAAAGCAAGAGTCATTTACACTGGGGACATGTCCCCTTCACTTTTTGAAAGCATCATTTGTTAAAAAACGTTCAGACATATATCTTGGAGTTAAATAACAAATGAAAAGGCCTTTAGAAAGGTTTATTTGCACAGTGAGAAAACATGCAATGCAATTAAAATATAGAAGAAACAAATCTGCATTGTCCAAAAAAGGAACTTAATCTTAAAAGAGCAAGCTGCTGATTATAAAATGACAACTTCTTGACACAGTTTCTTTTTTGCCAAGTTTTCTTTCGTTCTCTCCCTTTTAACATGACAAAAGGAGGGAAGACTAAATCATGCCTACATGTGTAGTGATGTGCAGATCGATCCTAAAGTATCGATATTTCTTATACCAATGTTTCCTGCTCTAGGATAAATACTCATTTAAAAGGATTTATATCTGAACTCAGTAATTTGGAGTGAGTTTGTGTTTTATCATAAGTATCTTACTGTCACCAGGATGGTCTAATTATACTCTGTTGCCTCTGCAGGGATGATTTTACATGAGAAAAGTTGATCTACAGATCTGAAAGCAGCACAGAATGCCTGAGAGCTGCACTGACTTAGATTCAGTTATATTTGTATATTTTGAAATGTCACGTTCCTTCTACATAAAAACATTTCCACCATAAATTGGTGCAGAAACTTTCACAGGAATGAAGGAAATTATGTGTTTAACGATCAAAATTCAAAGATCAAAGGTCTCCCCAGACCCCTCGCACCTGTATCTCAGAATTGATGATACCTTTAAAACACTGTTAAAAGATCTTTTCGTCTCGTTCTTGTGAACCTGATTTATCTAAGTGTCTCTTCACACCCCTAATCTGAGCCCCTATGTCCCCACCACTTTTCAACACAGTGACTGAAAGCACCATCCTTGAACCTTATGTTGTTTAAGTCAGCTGTTAGCCAAAAAGCTAAAGGAAGAATGGAGAACAAGGGAGAGAGGGTATTTTTCCACGTACTGCCATTATTGTGTCACAAGCCGTGTTTACATCAACATTTTTTATGCACATTTTGAAGTATCGCATTAGAAAAGGTTGATGGAAACGGCAAGTGGAAACACTTTTGCCGAATAAGTTCTGACTTATGGAACTTGTAACTCACATCTCAGGCTCTAGAGTGATCTGACTGTCCTGACAGGTCGCATTTCAAACAATCCGACCTGTTTCTAGATTGGTAAAGCGGCTGTCCACTTATCAGATGGTTGGTGGTTTGATCACCCAGCTCCCCCTGTCTGCATGTTGAAGTATCCTTGGTCAAGATACTGAAACCCAAAATGCTCGCCATGGCTGTTCCATCGGTGCGTGAATGTATATGAATGTGTATTTTGTTTCTGATGGCAGAGACACTTTAGCCACATATGAACTGGAAAAGATCAGATTCCATGTGACTTGAGCTGTTCACACTGCCAAATAATCAGATATGGGTCTCTTTGGCCTGCAGTCTAAACGCAGCCTCTGTGCCATTCTCTACTTGTCCACCAGATGCCCTCTGACTTTTCCACCTGTCTGTCTGAGCCATCTCATTGGGATCTGTCGAAGACAAAACAATTATGTCCTATGTCTTTTTCTAAACACTTGACCTCCAAGGAAAAGGTCATGAGGCAAAGGAAAGACTCGAAGGAGAATTCATAAGGTCTTGGAAAAGTCAACTGCAGTACTAAGAGAATCTGACTGCACTTACACAAAGCTTTTCTTTCAACCAACTTTATTTATAACGCATGGAAGATAAGTACAGAGACAAACTCAGTGCTGTACAATTCAAGTAAGGTTTTCTGTCCACAACAAAATCACACGTCTGAAGAAAAGATATGTGTTAGTACATAATGGACAAGAAGTCAGTGATGTGGTGGTCATAGAAAATATCATATTTTATTTTATTTAACAGGACCATGACGTGAGCCAGTCTGACAACACGGCATTACCTGAAGCACATCCACACCATTCACAATTCCCGCTGCACTAGAAGTAAGTGATCACAATGTATTAATCATTCTCCCAAGCTCTCAGCAGACAAGTGATCCCATCAAAATGATAGGTTAAAACACGTTGTGGTGTCCTTTCCCTGTTGTTTCATTACAGTATACTATATAGTGATTGATCCAGGGAAGTGGAACTATAATTTGGGAGGATTATACAGTCATGAAACCTAATAACCTCAATTTGCTGTGGTGTTGTGTGCAAAATAAATCTCCATGGAAACTTATGTGCCACTGCTATCATGAAACAGAGTCACAGCTAAATTCAGCCAGGATAACTGGAAAATCCCGGCTTAATCTGCTATCTAGGTTTTGTGAAATAGCCCTCAGGGGACGTTGGTAGGCCAAACACAGCAAGGAAAGGAAAGGAAAGTTTCTGGTCTATAAAGAGGTGCTCCAGCCATCTCTTTTTTCCTCCTCTCAGATGCTTAGTGAGTGGAGGATTGTATTTTGGGCATTATGCTCATAACAAAATGATCTGCTTTATATATTTTATGGTTACATAATGAGTTAAAGATTGAGTATCTGTAAGTGGGCCCAAAAGAGCATTCGTTCAGAGTGTGCTATTCACTAATGATCGACAACGCCACGTTGGGACTTCCACCCAAAGATTGAACTCAAGGGGCCCTATTTGCACCTGGCTCAGAGCGGCTCACAGCAAAGCGGAATGAAGGCAAAATGAAACTGGCTAATTATTTGACCAAACCTGGCACTACACATCAGACCAATGTTTTTTGTAAATGTAAGCCAGGGGATTCTGTGTGTCTGATGTTTATAAAGAAAGTGCTGAAGTCTTTGGTGTACTTGGACTTTTTCTTGCATAATGGCACTTCTCACACATTGCCGGTCCTCTTCTCTGCATTCTGCATATCAGGTTCTCTGTGCACTACTCAACGCTCACCTGTTCACATTCTCGCCTGCCAGCTAATCTCTGTCGGCGGAGAGAGAGAAGGGAGAAGCTCGGGTGACTTTCATGCAGCTGTGTGCATAAAGTTGCTCGTCAAAGTCACTTTTCGTGAACCGACCAATCACAGCCTAGATCGGGCAGGACATTAAAAAGGTCAACGCGCTAGGCCTACAGCAAACTTCTTAAATATTGAAGTTGTTGTTCTGTATGAATGGATATAATTATAGTTAGTATTTAGCATTATCAAATCACAGACTAACCACAATGTAGCGCATTTTTCTTGCACAATAATTTAATGAATGAAAACAACCCACATACATGAAACTGCTGTTTCGTCCAACTGGAATTGATATTGTACTAGTGGTAAGCTATTGTTATTGAAATTATAATGAACACACTAACATTAGCCCTAATCAAACCGTAACCACAGTGATGTAATATCAGAAAACGTTTGTGAAACAGCTTTATTGTTGAATCTCAACTTATCTCAATATGTTTAAATGTTACAAATACTCTATAAACTATCTGTACGCAGTTTTTTCAATAAAGTGTAATCTGTAAATATATTAATATTGTACAAACATTATACTTTTTATTTAATGTTAGAATATTTGCTATGTCACTCCTCCAAGAGACAACGGACCAGCAAGGACAGAACAGAAATGGCAAACATTTATACACAGTCAACGAGCAAGGCGGGACTACAAACAGGTGAGTACAGGCAAGCAGGTGACACCAGTCAAGGGGGTCAGATAGATACAGACAAACCTCACAACAAGACAGAGTGCAGTCAGGACCAGGCCGAGATGCATTAAGACAACTGAATGATATACCAAGGTTCATATCCAACACAGACAGACAAAGAACAGAACAACAAGACAAGCACGCAGATTGAGAAACCACAGACAAAGCAGAGCAGGATATCTAAAACAGAGCAGACTAAAGCAGAACAATCACAATCAAATAAAATCAGCCAAAACAAGGATCAAGACAGCAGAACTCAAAGCAGACAGAATCGTGACAGAACAACAGTTAAGGGGGAAAAAGTAATTGTTTTAAATATTGTTTTTTGCATCTCAATAAATCAACACACAAAAAGAAACAAGCTGAGTGCTGGAAGGAGTTTTTTGTGGATTGCCAATGGAAAAGAAGACATCATCTTGCAAATAAGGAAGTGAAAGCAAACATATTTAATTGGTTCAAATTGTATCTTTTATAATCTTCTGGACACCCAAATATGGCAATATGGGCAGAGATTTGAACAGTTATTGAGAGTATTATTGATATGGTATCAAAAAACTTCTGCCAAAAGGAAAATAATAATGGGCAAGAGTAGAACATATGGGTTAGGGTGCAGGAAGAGGCATGACATTTGTCACAGTGGGATAAATGTGTAACAGACGTGCTTTGAAGAAATTAATCCTGTACAGTACTTTGAACTGCATCATTAACAAACAAACCCACAAAGGGCCACCCACACATTATTAATGAGCAAACTTCCTGCAATATTACTATATTATAAATCAGTCAATAATTGTAATAATAATTAGGTCATCAATTTATATTCATGTCAGAGAACATTGTGTCTCTTTATTTTTATCTGTGATTTATATACAGCGTTAATGTGGGATGTCTACATCAACAAAAGCAGACATCACTGTTCTTAAGTTTTAAGAGAAATATTTAAAACTACAGTAGTTTAAACTGCCGGCAAGATAAATGCAAAATGTTGCCATCTACTATTATGTTCTGTAAAAGATTAATCTGATGAAAGTGTCTGAATTTATGGTTTTCAAATGTTTGTAAGATTGAAGACATAGCTTTTTAAATGTTAGTTTACATAAAGATTATGCAGTGTCTATTCTATTTTGAGAAGTAATTATGTGGTAAAAGTGAATCCTGTGCAATCAACAATCATCCTAAACTATACTTTTTTGTACTATATTTAGTGCAAATGTTGTGACTGGAAGTATGACCACATTTAGCAGCTTGCCAAACATTTTCAGCCATGATGATGTCTAACCTTTGATTTTCCCTCAACCTGTTAATGCAGTTTAATGCATCAGTGTTTTCAAATAACAATAACTTGCTTAAATTTTCCTTTTGTATTCCCTCTTGTTTCCTCTCTGCACAGCTGTTGTCAGAGTATGTTGGGTGGTCAGTAGAGCTCACATTGATTGATTGACGGCTTCATGATGAAATCTTGCAACGTTCATGTTGTTAACATAAAAATGCAATACATGTACAAACCTAAGTATATTGACATGTGTTTGTGACATATACAGGCTAAGTAACTTATATGGGGTGCATATGCAAAAGGTAAGGTTTGGTAGGTGTATATTAAGTATAACATTAGTCAGCATCAGTCTAATCACTCTATCACCTGATATGAGGAATAACAACCACACTGTGTGGGTTCATAAAAAAGTGACAAAGGTGGTTGTTCCTCAGTAGAGATACTGTATATACAACACATCTGGCCTCCATTCATTGTGTTCCCATATCAGATGGAGGGGCCTTCAGGTTAAGTGGTGATTTTGAAGCATAGCTGTGGTCAGAGACAGATGGAGCCTCCCATTGTGTGTAGGCATGTGGTCCTCCTCAGAGTTCTCCTCTGCTTCGCAGACGCTCATTGAATGCATCTGTGGAAATAATAATAAACATTAATTACATCATCTTTTTACGCAGTATTCAACTAGTCTATATACTGCATAATAGAATTCCTGAAATTCAGTAATGGCTCTTGGTTTAGTCTGCCACCCCAGGATTTTCAGTGTCCCCATCTGGCCACCCCTAGGAAAATTTTCTGGGGGCGCCACTGGCCAACCTGCCAAATGCAGGTGGATTTCAGCCGGGTTACGCAGTCACTCCCACTAGCCACTTTGGCATGTTAAAAAATTGTAGTCTTGTCAACAGGCATCTGAAATAACAACACTACGACACTACAACACCCATGGTGTTTGCTCATTGGTCCATTCGTGAAGCCTATTGTCTTTACCGACAACACGGTAAACAAGAAGATGTTGTGGATATTTAGAGTTACGGACTGGCTTTTTCACAAGCTTTTTTAGTAGCAGGAGAATCCACACAACAGGCACTTCTCACTCTCTCCAGCGGTGCCACTGTGCGAGGGTGTGAACGCCAAATACAACGTGCAGACTTTTGTCAAACGAGAATAAAAAAGTTTAATCTGTCACAGGGCAGCCACAGTCCTTTACCTGTAGACCATACGCCCCCCCCCCCACCCCCCGTCTCTATCATCACACAGGACTGGTCGCATGCACACACATCGCACAGTGTTCAGTCAGTGTGTGAGTGTGTGTTGCCGAGAAAATGAGTACAGAGGCAGAGCTGAGACGGAGAAAAGCCGGGAGGCAAGAGCCGTTAAATGCTGTAAAATTACAGATATCTTCATGAATAATCTATGTTGTTTTCATGGCATTTTGGTAAGCAGAAGATGAATTTGTATAGGAATGATCTGGAAAATAAAGACCTGTATGCCTGCAGTCGATATTGACTAACGTTACCAGCTACATACAGCGTGCTAGCCTAAGCTGGGTCTCCGACATTGGCGTGTTGTGATTTATGCAGCTGTGTTCATAAGGTAGGGGGTGAGAGGATGTGCTGTGCTAATGTGTTATGGCGCTCTACAATCAAATGTGATTTTAAATAGGCTTAGTAAAAAAAAATTGAACATCAATCTGTGGCGGTCAGCGTTGATATTGTGGCGGCCGCCGCAAATAAATGAACAGATGGGAAACGCTGATATATACAATAAGAAGCTATTCTTTTATGTGTTTATCTTAATAGACTATGCTTAGGGCTGGGTGATATGGCCAAAAATGTTATCACGATAAAATCATTTCATTTCATTCGATATCGATAATTATCACATGTCAAATCATTATTTCTTTCAAGTTTAAAGGCTGATTTTTGCTCCTGACTGAAAATTGAAGAAACCAGATGGTTTATTATGTGGTTCAACTTTTCTTTATGGTCAGAATGGGAAAAACACTTGATGCCAAACAGTGTATCACTTCACAAGCCTAAGGTAGAACATTGAAAACTATTATGATAAACACAAATATGATTATGAGTCCCTTTTCCTCAACAAAATAAATATTTTAACAGAAAAATTAAGTGCCAATTTGTTCGTGATTCAAATGAATTTATCCCTATCCCTATTTATTTATTAACGATATATTGAACATTTATTATATTGATATTGAGGAAAATTATTGATAATTATCATTATTGTTTTATTACCCAGCCCTAACTATGCGCAATCGCTTCCTATCTGAAATGGCCATCAGTCATAACTGCTGATAAGTTAGCGCAGTCAGCTACGCAGCTACCTTGGCAGACCTTTTCCCGAGAGCTTGTGTAACGTAGGTCTGAGCTTTACTCAGACTATTGCCTCTCGAGGCACGGGGCTAGCAAGTTATCTCTGCAACACAATACATAGACGACGCTGTTAAATTTAACATTCCGGACATATCTTACACAATGTGCTTCCCTTCTTTTGCTTGTGGCCATTTTCTGACACAGTTTTCTTTGATGTAGCTAGTAACTGTCATATAAACATGAAATAATATAGGAAGATGAAGACACTTTTAATCATACTGTGGAACGAATGACAAAATTAAGGAACATCAAGGTGAACTGAAAAACTAAAGCAGAGTAAAGAAACACAGCAATGAAGGTGGGGTACAAGTTTGAGGCTAAGGGGCAGCCGGGCCAGAATCACTTGGGTTTTCCAGGTTCACTTGGTAAAACAGCCCATATGTTGATTACCACCACTTGGCAAAATAATTGGATTACATAAAATGGAGTTGCTTTGAGTAGGAGTTTGTTTTACAAGGGAGTTAGGGAAGTGAGGGAGTTTGTTATTCCAGTTTGGCACTGTGGTGAAATAAAATAAAGAGGGAAACAATGCTGTCCACCTTGTATCTCTTTGTTAATCTATATTGAATTAGAGTATTCAAATTACAAAATATATGGTTGTAATAAATGAAATTGTGTACAAATGTGTAAAGCCCTTACATATGTAAACAAAAAAATAAATATTTCAATGCTGGAATATACACAGAAAGACACGTGAAGTAAGGTAAGCGATTGGCGCCGGCGTCACACACACACATCAACCAGTCAGCTCAGGAAATATCTGTGAAACGGCATTTCAAACAAAACGCACAAGTCGGAAAGAGGCCCAGTTTGTCCAGAGTTACAGCCTGGTTACAGCCAGTGCGCCGCTGACCTGGGGGATTTGAACTGAGATGAGGACGCATTAATTGTTGGGATTGAACTGTGGGTTTTGTATTGAGCGCTGTGGAGAACTTAGTTTTCCTTGTCGTCTGTAGGTGGACCGACCTGATGATATATCATATTATTTAATGCCATGACTTGACTCTCAAACTGTCTTTCTCATATTATGAAAATTTGATACTTCTTCTCCACCATTGCTCATAATAATAATTCATGCAATTCATGCATCACCTAATTTCATAATAACACAGGCCTGACCTACAAGAAAAAACAGTGTTTAATCTATCTAATACTGTGTTGGTCATGCTATACACTGATTTACTGCTTGTCCGTTTTGAATAATACAGAAGGCAAAGAGCTTAAAAATTAATTGCGTATTAAATCGGAATCTTGAATTGAAATTTGGTTAAAAAAAAAAAATCACTTTTTTCAAAATCGTTCAGCCCTAGTTAAAGTAATGGGCTCTGTTGTTTTTCATATACAGTCACGCAGTAATATGAGTGCACATAGGACCCTGTCAGTTGCATCACATTATTTACCCACACACAGTTCACTGAGGATCTGAGGTTCATTCTGTTATCTTCCAAGGTTCACTTTGACTTCCAGTAGTCACTAATAAACCTAGAAAACGATAGAATGGTCACATACTTGACTTATGGGTTGCTGTTTGCATACTTTACCTTGCCTGGAATCTTACTTGGGGATTTGGCTTTTCGATGCCCAAGCTGTACCGCGGAGCATCAAGATGCGTGTCCCAGAGTCCCAGCAGTATGTACAGAAATAGTGAGGGAGCCGGGCTGCGGCTGCTGTCCAGTGTGTGCCAGGCAGGAGGGGGAGCTTTGTGGCGTCTACACACCAAGGTGCTCCAGTGGCCAAAGGTGCTACCCGAGCACGGAGGCTGAATTACCTTTGCAACAGCTCATCCAGGGTTTAGGACGATGTGGACAAAAAGTGAACTCGGATGTCACTACGAGTCTGGAACACCATGCTACAAATGGTAAGTTCAGTCAAGAAAATTTTATTAAGAGAGGGAAGTTAGCAGCCTTAGTCTACACAGCTTAGTACTTGCATACTGTAATTTAAAACAAACCTGTCCAGTATTCATTAAGATGTGTAACATCCTTCCATCCATCGTCAACTGCTTATCCTGTGTACAGGGTCGCTGGAGCCAATCCCAGCTGACATCAGGCAAAAGGCATTGCAGGGAGTGTAACATATGAATTAATATTTTATTAGTGTGCCTGCATCACCCAGCCAGTTAGTTTTGACCTGTCATCATAACTGGGGCATGATATCAAAACGATTACCTGAATGTAAAAACCCTTCACAGAGAAGCTGTACACTGAGTGTGAACAGTATTTTCACTGCAGAAGAAAAACATATTTGGTCTCAATAACTTCCCAGCAATCCTGCAGGGACGCAAATGTTAAGCTTTGCTCTCCCACATTACAGTTAGTAAGGACAAAGAGTCACTATTGATTCCTGAAAAGGAATGTTGACATATGCAATGTGTTTGGCAGGCCCACATCTGTGAGCGCAAACAAGCAGTATCCCTCCTATGAACCCATAACATGTCCGTAACCCACATATCCTCAAAGCGCTCCTATTGGGAGTGTCTTATTTTGATCTAGGCTATTGTTATTGATATTTGATGAAAGCGATTTGATGCACATTTGAAAATGAAAAACTTATTGAATTTGGACTTTTAACATGCTGTAAATATGGAAGATGCACACCACAGACTGATGTTGAGAATAGTGTTGGGAACTTTGCAGATCTCCATGGTAACAGGTGCATTTCTCAATCATGATATCTTTGGTGAACTCTGAGCAATGTATTTGGTAAGTTCTTGGACTGAAACATTTCAGACAATAAAAGACTCAACGGGAATCGTCATTTGTTTTGTTGGGAAAAGGCAGTAAAAACAAACCCAATTCCAGTCTGTGTAACTTCAGCTCACGGTATGGACCTTTGCTCTCTGCTGTGATTTACCGCCTTTGCTGTTCAAACCAGTTAGAACACATAAAGAAAATGAGCATCAGATCAGACTGACCTCAGTTCACTGTGTTATGCTTGGCTTTTCAAGCATGAGCAACTGCTGGCTATCAGATGTCAACATCTGTCTCCTTTGTAACCATTAAAATGCACATTTTGGGGTTGTTTCCTGTAGTCGGTTTGGGTTACATTCTCACTACTAAATAACCACACTGCTGTTCACTTGAAAGGGGACAGAGACATTTTGAAGCATTTGGTTGTGGTTCTTTGGTTCAAATGTCATTATTCTCACCTGCCTATCTAAACTGAAGCAAACAGCATGACGGCCTGAGTAAACAGTTCAGAGTTCAAAAAAAAAACAACACTCCAGCTTGTCATTGAAGCTGGAGTAGGCAATTTATTTAAGAAGCATATTTGGGTTAAATGTGTTGATAGTCTCTTTACCTCCTGACAGCAATTAATAGATCAAATGCTCTTACACATGAATGAAAAAAAATCCAGTATCTGTGGCTGTCGCAGGACTGTAATAAGTACTGCTAATCATTTGGTCAAATTATCATTTGAAAAAGCCTGGCCCAGGGGAGGCCTGGGAAACAAGCAAACAGATACTAGACAATCTGGCAGGGTGCACGTTTAAAGGGGAAGGTGTAGATACTGAGGCAAACCGGGGGAAATGAGCAATGGTGGGGATAACCAGGTAAAGGGAGTGCAGTGATGACCAGGCAGGAAGAAGAACCGGAATCTGAAATGAAGGGAGAGTTAGTGAACTGATAAAAAGACCAACTACATAAAGGTTATGCGTAATGACAATTCCTGACACTGTTCCTCCACACTTCGAGCCAACAAGACTTGTGTGCGTGCAGTTTGCTTCCAACAATAAAAACAAAACAGCTGTTCTTATCAAATAAAACCGTCACTTCAATCCTGGTTTCAATGGTTAAACACCACAAGACTGACATTTACCAACAAAAAACATTATATTCTAAGCAGACACATTTTAAAGAACATAAAACATAAAGTAAAATTTGTATTTCAAACAAATGGGAAACTTATTAGCAAATTTCAACAAAACTCCCTTCACCGTCATGCATCATGGGAATTCTGAGGGACGGACGTAGACTACTCGGGGGTGATGGTGTGGTGATGGCGCATGGATAAGATGCTTGACTTTGGTTTTGGGAGACCTGGGTTCAGTTCCCACTGTGAGACATCCACCATTGTGTCCCTGAGCAAGACACTTAACCTCTAGTTGCTCCAGAGGCGTGCGACCTCTGACATATATAGCAATTGTAAGTACTTTTTTTTGCTTCTCCTACATTCTTCACAGCTCTCTGTGACCCGTTGTCTGCACGGGTGCATTTCCCACAGAGAGCATTTCAGAATAAGAGCGTTTTACCTGCCTGACTTTGCTGACATGTTTAGATTTTGGTGATTAGTGCTTGGTTTCTGTGCTTCTACTATGATTAAGTAGGCTACATAGTTAATTTGCTTATTTTTTTGTCAGTTTTAACTGTGTTTATTGTTTATATACGATTGGGTCTGCACAGGGTATTTTATTTAGAAAATTGACCGGCTTCTCTATGCCGTTTCTGTGTCTGACTTCCTGCCGGGTTCATCTGCTCTGTGCTGCTTCTGTCAAAAATACACTGGCTGCGTATTCTCTGGAGCGGAGCTAAGAGCCACTTCTGGTGTGAGCACAAGCATTGACTACAATGGTAGCCGCCAGAGCAGAGTTTTGGAGTGAGTCTGAGGTCATGTAAACTTCGTATAAATGACTTGATAGCAGGTGGGCCCCTTGATGAAGAGCTGCCCTTGTGCTGAGAGTCTAGCTCCGTCCCTGGTTTGAACTCTTCCAATCCAAAAAGTGTGTAATATTAGAAATGGCACATCATCTTCAGTGTTTCCACTTGAACTATTTTTTTCAATGGGAGCTCACTTGGAAATATTCTTTCAGTCAAGGTCCACAAAGGTTTATGGAAAGGTCCACAAAGGTTTGTGAACGTTGAAAAAGTTTTCAGTCAGATGACGTGTGTATGAGCTTCATTCTCCAAATGAATCAAAGTATTTCCCTTCCTTCCAATCTGAGCAAAGAAAATGATTTTACTGTCTCTCATGAGGGACTGGAGTCCGTGGCAGGTATGAGTATGATTCTTCTGCACCTTGGAATACAGAGTGGCTTTAATGGGCTATCGCGGTCGAGACCAATTTTCCCCAAAAATCATTGGTAGAAAATACTAGCCTTGGTTCCTATTATAGCCACCTCACCAAGGAACAAATGTCCTCTGGGAGAGCACAGCAGTGCAAAAAGTCAAAAAACAAACTGTTGCGTTGATGGGTTGGTAAGCACCTCTACAGCACAATGAAAATTGTTTCTTTTTAGAGGTAGGCTGGACCAGTATCTGCTGGATTTTGTCCCAATGAAGGGGACACACGAATTGCATTCAAAGGACATGGGTTTCGTGCATCTTGATCCGAGATGGGCAGACAAGTACACTGGATGTGTGCACAAGCATACATCTCTGTGGCGCAATTGGTTAGCGCGCTCTGCTGTTAACCGAGAGGATGGTGGTGTGAGCCTGACACATGTTCTTCCTGGTGGCGGGTGCTGTAGCTTACATGGTAAAAGGGCCCCTCTTGTAAACTGGAATCTTGGGTTCAAAACCCAGCTGTGACTTTACAGCTTGTGTCCAAGGGAGCCTATACCTATTGAAAACACTAAATTGCTCCGTGTTTTAGTAAGTAAACTCACACACCCCCTGAGTGTATCAGCAATTTTTCTAAAAGTCCTTTGAGGTGCGGTTGCTTCCTGACTTCTGTCGTGGTGATCTCACCAGAAGCTGCTGTACATTCTCTAAACCATGGAATACAACAAGAGCTACTTTTGGGCCTGCGTGAGAGTTGAACATTACATTTACATTTACTCATTTGGCAGACACTTTTATCCAAAGCGACTTACATTTGAGGAACAACATACAAGCATCAACAGAGCATCAACTACAGATCTACAACTGACAATACATACTAGTAAGAGCAGCAATAAATACTAGTAAGAGCTCACAGTACATATCACATCAATGGGGTAGATACCTAGGGAAGGAAGTAAGAGTTAGCAAAAAGTGCAATCAAAACAAAAAGTGCAATCAATACATGATCATTGTAGGGGATAGAAGAAGAAGAGCACAGGAAGTGCATGTTAGAGGTTAGGAGTTAGAGGTGTTATTAGAGGAAGTGTTCTCGGAAGAGATGAGTTTTCAAGAGCTTCTTGAAGTTAGAGAGGGACGCCCCTGCTCTGATGGCGTGTGG
Organism: Micropterus salmoides; assembly: GCF_014851395.1. NCBI lineage: Eukaryota > Metazoa > Chordata > Actinopteri > Centrarchiformes > Centrarchidae > Micropterus > Micropterus salmoides. The sequence continues at coordinate 3,666,066 of NW_024040596.1, read as the reverse complement.
TAGCTCGTTCCACCATCGTGGTGTCACAGATGAGAATAGCCGGGACTGAGATTGCTTTGTGTGAAGGGATGGCAGAGCCAGGCAGCGTTCGTTGGAGGAGCGTAGAAGGAACGTAAGTTTGTATTATGGAGTTTAGGTAGATGGGTGCAGACCCAGTAGTCCCTCTGTGTGCAGCATTAGTGACTTGAATTTGATTCTGGAAGCCACGGGGAGCCAGTGGAGGTCACTGAGTAATGGGGTGACATGAGCCTTTTGGGCTGATCAAAAACTAGACGCGCTACTGCATTCTGAACCATTTGTAAGGGTTTCACCGCACAAGCTGGGAGACCTGCTAGGAGGGCATTGCAATAGTCGATGCGAGAGATAACCACGGCCTGTACCAGAAGCTGGGTGGCGTACTGAGTGAGGTAGGGCCTGATTTTCCTTATGTTGTATAGAGAAAAGCGGCACGACCGAGAGACAGCAGCAACATGGTCTGAAAAGGACAGCTGGTCATCAATCATGACACCCAAGTTTCTCACCACCTTGGTTGGAGTGATGGTTGCGGAGTCAATTTGTAGTTTGATTTTATGGTGGATAGATTGCTTGGCTGGATTGACCAAGAGTTCAGTCTTAGAGAGGTTTAGTTGAAGGTGGCGAGCCTTCATCCATGCAGATATGTCTGATAGACAGTCCGTGATCCGCCCCGAGACAGTGGGATCGCCTGGCGGGAAGGATAGGTAGAGTTGCGTGTCGTCTGCATAGCAGTGGTAAGAGAAGCCGTGCGAATGAATGATCGGCCCCAGTGAGGTGGTGTAGATTGAGAAGAGAAGGGGCCCAAGCACTGAGCCTTGGGGCACCCCTGTGGAGAGGCAGTGGGAGGAGGATAATTGTCCTTGCCACAAAACATTGGAACATAGGAACGCCCCGAGAGGTAGAATTCGAACCACAGGAGTGCTTTACTCGAGATGCCCATTGCTGAAGAGTGGATAGTAGGATCCTGTGGTTGACTGCGTCAAAGGCAGCTGATAGGTCAAGCAGGATAAGAACTGAGGATTGGTCTGCAGCTTTAACTGACCTTAGGGCTTCTGTTACAGACAGAAGAGCCGTTTCAGTAGAGTGGGCACTCTTAAAGCCAGACTGATATGGATCTAGGAGGTCATTCCCTGAGAGGAATTCTGAGACCTGTTTGAATACTGCTCGTTCAATAGTTTTGGATAAAAAAGGTAGAAGAGACACTGGTCGATAGTTCTCAACTTGAGTTGGGTCAAGTGAGGGCTTTTTGAGCAAGGGTGTAACCCGAGCCCTTTTGAAAGTGGTCGGGAAGGTTCCTGAAGCCAGAGAAGTATTTATCACATGAGTGATTGTCGGGACCACAGTAGGAGATATGGCTTGGAGGAGATTCGTAGGAATCGGATCCAGTGGGCATGTAGTTGGACGGCTACAGGTCAAGAGTTCTGATACTTCGCTATCTGTGAGAGGAGAAACGAGGAAGTGACCAACCACTGACCTGGAAGGGCAGGGGAAAAGAACACCTCTACTGAAAAACAGCAAAAAGCTGTGCAGTGAATTTGAAACTAAACACCCTCTGACTAAATCAGCTCAGTGTTTCTAAAATCTGTCCATTGATGTACTGTTCCTTACTGACTTCTGTCCTGGTAAACTCACCTGAGACTGCTGTATATTCTCCAAACCGTGGAATACAAACAAGCGCTACTGTTGGGCCCGCGTGAGAGTTGAAACGCTCTGCTGAAACACAACAAAAAGCTGTGCAGTGAATTTGGAATGGATGCATCATTATACAACAGTATTTGTATTAAGCATTACCTTTTTAACATGTGCTGGATTTATGCAGGGAACGGCTGTTGAGCAATGTGTACTCAGCACAACTGTGTTCATTCGACATACTTGAAACTCTACACTTCTAATCCACAGCATTATTTTAAACCCACTACCAGCAGCATTTAGTGATTCAAATTTTTTTTTTTTGGGGGGGGGGGGGTTGCCTAAATAGGAGGCCTAAATAATGATAGTGGTTGGGTTAAACTTTAATTAGGCAGAATGAATCTAGCTACACATTTAGGTGTGCCTGCTACATGTACATGTACACAGTGGGGGCTTTTCCTCCAACTCACCACTATCTCATAATAGAAGGGCATGTGTGGATTCTTTCTAATTAAACTATGCAGAGCACCAATCCTCTACTGACAAACCCCCTTCTCCAGCCAATAGGAAACCACTGCCCTGTATAATCTTGTTTTTCACTTCCCTTGTGCTTCTGTGTTTGTGCTACTCCCTCCTTTCTTTTCTTGTTTAGTTGGTGGACAAAGACTGTCTGTAAATAACACAATTGTTGCCTGCTGACAGTCATTTTTATTGCTTTTATTATGTATTCTTGCCTGTTTTCAGCATAGACTGTATAAAATAAGTGAGAGAGTCACCGTGACGTCACCCGTGGGTGTGTGGACTACTGTTCTGAGGCCTCGAGTGTGGCATTTTGGCCCTCGCCATCTTGTTTTTTTTTAGAAACACAAGTGACCGTAATTGGACGAGAGGGTGGAAGAGGGGAGGAGTGAAACTCCTAAATGTACATTTCATCCGTCATACTAAGTAATTAGCCAGTGCTAACCAGCCTGGTAGGTTATTCATGTTAACTGAGAGGGTGATTGGGAAGCTAAGTTTGTCAAAGTGAAAGTCAAGCTTAAACTAAATGTTCTTACCAGAAAAAATTGACAGCCGACTTGTTAGTGTCTTTTATTAAAACCCAGTACTTAACAAGACATTTTAAGGGGACCAAAATGTTACACTTAACTTGATTACACACTATGAGAGAGCCAAGGTTCTTAGACGAAAGTTCTTATTGACAGAAATGCAATCTAAGAAGTATAACTATGTTTTCAGTGGTGTATAAAGACTTTATATAATAAACCATTATGTTTTTATTACCTTAGAATGAGCCATTTATAACAACATAACCGCTGGTCTTCCATGCACGTCGCCACGTTGCGTCGTCATGTTTCTACAGTAGCTGAAAACGGACAAACAGCGCTACAGAGCACGTTTCGTCACTACGTTCTTCTTGTTCTACTTCTGGTAGAATTCAGGCAGAGCAGACACTTGACTCTGTTGAATACATACGTTAGAAGAAGAAGGGTCAGAAGAAGTTTTGCATCAGAGCAATATTTTAAACTATTAGATGGTGGGTGAGAATATATCACATAATATTGACTTCCATTGACACAGTGGCTGTATTCGAAACCGCCTACTATACTAGTAGTACGTACTGATTTGGCCTAAATGTAGTATGCAATATGCCAAAAATATCCAGATGGCGTACTGATTCGGGAAAAATCTCCAGTATGCATCGGACCAGTCTACCTCGCGTGCTGTTAGAACAACAACTGGTCTTCCCTTTAGAAGACAACAACAGAACTTGTTTTACAATTTTTATATGCTATTTCATCATTTCATTTCTAACAAGTTTTGAAGCAAGATATTAATTTTGTGGATTTTTCAAATATCAGCAGTTTTAGGAAAATTGTTAGTGAACTGAAAAAGTGCGGTGGGGGGAAGCTAATGAGTCACCCCACGCCGTTAGCTATCGAGCCGGCCAGTCAGCTCATGGAGCCAGCCAATGAGCTCACCGAGCTGTCTGGTCCAACAGCCGCAGCAGAGTCCAGCAACAACGTGAGAGGAAAGACCCGCAGCTGTGAGACGGTTTGAATGTTCGTACCGCTGTCTTTACATTCTGAGTAATGTTGTAACGTTTTAACTTAATCAAGAGACATCTGGCTTTTGATTGACAGGCTTGTGTAACTTAGAAGCACTTTGATAAAAAATAAACAATGGAAGTCGTTTGAAAGGGGACTCTTGTTTCTTTATTATTATCATTATTCTAAATAGACATTACATTCTTAGTGTAATGTTACAGTTGTGGTTACAGTAGGCTACTTACTTTTTATTTGCTTTTATTTTAAATAATTCTTATTTATGTACCAATATACCAAAGCAAACATCTGCTACAGATCAGCTGCAGCCTTGTTCTCCTTACAGATAAAAGAAGAAAAGTTTTAAGTGGTACTTACATTTATATTCCTCCTATTGTTCCTATTTTGAAAACCAGAAACTGGCTAAGCCTGGCCTAGCATACTGCAAAATAAATCAATTTAACAGTTTCATACTAGCAGAAACTGATCACAGCTCAAGGTCTGTGTCTTTAGTTGTTAAAGACATCTGCTTTTTAAAAAAATAGACAAACGGAGAGCGCCTGCTCAGGCATCGTTTTGAGTGTGAGAGCTGTACAAACATGCAGGAGAAGGGAAAGGAAGATCCATGTGGCACATGAGACCCTCAGAAAGAGGAGACACTGCTGGTAGTAGCCTACCAGCTGGTCCAGGGGCTTCGCCTTAATGATGGTCGGTTTAAGGCGTATTTTAGGTTGAGTCGGGGACAGACTGTTGCAGTCTCTGGACAATTTACTGTACATTTACCTGACGCTTTTATCCAAAGCAACTTACAATACATATCAGAGGAGCCCTCTGAAGCAACAAGGAGTTAAGTGTCTTCCTCAGGGACACATTGGTGGAAGTGTCACAGTGGGGGATTGAACCCAGGTCACACCAAAGGCAGGAGTCATTGCGCCATCACCACCACCCCAAGCAACTGTAAACTTCTGTGAGCACAACTGAGGGCCCGTCAGTCAAGAGTAGAATTTTTTTCAACTTCATGCACTCAGAGGGCTCATTCAAAAACACAAGGCGCAGCAGGTGGCCAAAATGCGAGGTGCTCAGGGCGCATAAACAGCACACAGAACGCTCACTGCAAATAGAATACATTTTTTTAAAAGGCGCCTCTCACGGCAAAAAACGCATTCTGTCTGGTCATGAAATATTTTCAACTTCAGAAAGGGGTTAGACTGCCAGAAAGGTTAAGAACCCCTGGTGTAGATAAAAGGGCCAGGGTCAGTTCAGGGTCAGGACTTGTGTTTTATGTCTGTGGGCAAAGTTTGATTTTTCAACAAGATTGAATGGTTTTGAGTGGAGAGCTTCATTTTGACCTGGAAATTAGTGATGTGTGATACCACTTAATTCCTATACGATACAGTACCAAGTAATACCCAGGCTGGTATTGCCAATACCAATCCCAATACTTTTTACATATTTTATTTCTAGTTTAATGTGACCTCCCTCTCCCGTTTCTGTATTTATGAGAGAAACAAGGAGTAGGCTATAGCCTTATTAATTCAAAATAATAGCTGCATAATGACAAGAAATCAAACTACTGTCATATTCTTTAATTACAATGAAAGTATCCTGTTCAGAACTGCTGCTTCATAACATCATCCTATTAGTGTGACTTAATGTTTAGCGAAGTTTGCAGTGTTGCCAAAGTATTTCACTGTCTTTGCACACACATCACACAGAGCAACATTATTACCTTCACAGCTAACAGTCGGCCAGAGTCAGTATTCAATCGCGGGAAATGTAAAGGGCTGCAGCGGCTCACTTCAAAGAAGCTCCGTCACAGAGCCGTAGCGCAAGCCTGACTTTGACAGGCGGAAGGAAAAGTAGTTCCTATCAACCGAGTATAATTAGACCATCCTGGGGACAGTAAGATACTTGTGATAAAACACAAATTACTGAGTTCAGATATCGATCCTTTTATATGAGTATCGATCCTAGAGCAGGAAACATTGTTATCAGAAATATCGATACTTTAGGATTGATCCGCACATCACTACTGAAAATATTATGTTTGGGGAATTGGGTGAGATGTTGTAGATTTGTGTTAAGAGTTTCGAGAAAAAGAATCATAATTTTAAGAAATGTGTTTAAGCAATCGAGAAAAACCGTAATGTATCAGCACGAAGAGGCACAAGGTTAGTGTCTGTTGTAATACTCTAAAATTAAGATGTGATATGTGTCTTTAATTAGTTGTGAGCTATAACTCAACGGTTTGTTTAACTGAGTTAGCGTTAGCTTAATGTGAGCTAGTGTTAGGCTAACATACTCTGAGACAGTATGGGAAGGTAGCTAACATATTTGTTGATTTGTGTTTTGTAACCAGCTCTTACAGTTGTTTAGGGATCTCCAATAAATCTAAAATCATCAGTTCAAGTGTCAGACCATCTTTCGGTAGAACTGCCCTTGTTGCCCTGCAGTTGATTCTCTGCTGAGACAAGCCCCTTCTCCTTCACTTGCCGTGTCAGGTCTTTAATTACTCTATGCAGATGTGTTCGCACACGTGTACACAGTGTGTATGCAGCACACATCAACAGAATAAGGTGAAGCCATAAGACATCACTTTGGGTGGGAGCTGCATGCTGGTGCCTGCAGTTCTGAGAAAACTCCCCCTGAGGTGTAAATAGGAAGCCCTCCCTCTGTGCTGATCTTAAAACAGTTGATGTTGCATAATATGATTATACTATGAGCCAGAATTTACTATCACAGCAGGCTATGTACGTTTACTGAAGTAAGCGTTCATAATGCACTGTTATAGATTAAACTATAACAGTATAGCTTATTATTATTAGCTCCATCACCATTAAAATGCATCCACGTTAACGCACCAGTAATAAAAAGATTGCTTGTAGCTATTTATCCAAGCCTGCATTTTTTTGTGCTCACTTTTGTAGGTGACACAACAAGCTGTAAACCAACACTTACATATTATCACTTCATGAAGTTAATGTGGTGAACGTGCAGAAAACTGTTGCTTCAATGTTTGCTAGCAGACACACAGAGCAGTATTAGCATTTGTTAAGAGTCGTATTTCTGGATACCTGGCAAATCTAAATCTAAAGTCCAAAAATCACTCTCATTTAAGCTCTGTGTTCATATCAGAATCAGCTTTATTAACAGGTATGCGTACACATACGAGGAATTTGACTCTGGATTGTACCATTCTCACAATGTACTTACTTATACGATTCATAGTTTTCACGTGACCTCACGTTTCAAGGAAAACCCTCCCTTGGAGGGCAAGAAACATTTTCCGCTGCCTGCCAACCAGGAAGCAAGTTATACACTGTTATTTTGAGTTTGTTACTTTTGCGTTGCCAAAATGCTGGATGCTTGTTGTGCTTTTGGATGCACTAATCGAGGAGGAGACAAGCCTGGACTGTGTTAGGTGAGGGATTCCCCACAAGGTAAATGTAAACATTATGTCGAGCGGCGGCAGGGACCTGGCAGTTTTTAACAGTAGAAATACGGCCAGCGGCGCCGCCAGAAACTTTGGGCCCCATGACAAAAAATCTAATTGGGCCCCCTCTGCGCAGCTGTTGTCACCACATCTCTAGGACCTAACCTTCCCATCAAAAGGTTTACATAACTCAAATGAATTACTAGTACTAGCACAATATTTGCTGCTGGTGATTTGTACATGCAAGTCTGCACACAGTATGCAGTTCACTATTTGATGCAAGATTAAAAGCCACCATAAAAATGTCCTTAAGGCAATCTTTTACAGTCTCAATGTATTTTTATGGTAAAATTAACTATCTATAGATGTCATTTAATAGCCATAATTAAATCTAATTGAACTTATCAAACTGGATTATTTTAATATTGTCTGTAAATTACATGCAGCTAATCACTGTTTCCAACTGTACAACAGTACAGACAGAAGGTTGTTTTTATTTTATTTCAAAATGATCATTATGTGAGAAAATAATATGTTTGAATTTCTCTCATTAATAAACATTTTATTTTCTTTTTTGTTATGGTAAAAAGAGCAAGAGAGACAGAGAAATCCCCACAGACTCCCTGGAATGATGCTAACTGGCATTAACACCATGCTGCTCTCCTTCTTCACTGGGACAGGGAGGCTACAGTTATGGGGAGACTGGGGTGCTGCTGACTCATCTGTTGTTAGTCTGCTAAAAGGGGCAGGAACAATGATTTTATATGAATATCTTGCTAAACGTTTCCCTGCACTGATGTAAATGTAGGTTAACACTAGTCTGTAGCTAGCTAGCTTATTTCACTGTGGAAATGAAGCCAACAGGTTAACACCACTCACAGACTAAAGGCTGCCCTCCTTTCTTGGTGAAAAACTGGGTTACAGAGTGACATCCTTTCCTTTGTCTTTCCTCTATGTCTTTTGTCTTCTCTTTCCTTTTTTGAAAACCAGTTTTTGGTTTACTAGGCAACATTGTGATCACTGTATTTCTGACGCATCTAATAACTGCAACTAAACACCGTCACTGATCAGAGCCCTAAGGCAGGAACAAACCATTTCATGCAGATACAGGCGGGTGGTCGGTCAATATGGATGTTTACTTTTTGTTCAATGGGGATATTTAAGTTCTTTTGCCAAAAACAGAGATTATTAATTGGATTATTATATTTAAAATACTCAATGATGATGGTTTATATAAATATAATTTGATATTAGTTTTATTTTTTGGGGCCCCTTTCAGTCAGGGGCCCTTGGAATTGTCCTAACTTCCCCCCCTATAAGGCGCCCCTGAATGCAGCAGCGGATGCTGTAACAGTATATGGATTGGAAGTGCCCAACACTTGCAGTTTCATATATTTCTTTTTCATATCTTTCGTTTCATCTTTCTTTCTTTTTCTTAAGTTGAAAGGTGATCCAAATAAAATTTGACTGCTTTGGTGGCGTGCGTCTCTACGCAGGAGTCGTGGTGTGAGCTGCTATGTTGGTCTGTTGTTTTGCCCTCCAGGTCACCACGCATGTCACGTGTACTTGAGGTAGGTGGATTTGATATACAGAATATACAATATACAAAATGACAATAAAACCTTATGAACAGCTCTGAAATAGAGAATGGTGAATAAATAATAAGTGGTAACCAGTAAACAGTTACTGGGTTATTGCAAAGGAACTGTTCCTGATACTGTGAGTCACAAATCAGCTGTTCATCAGAGTGATGGCTTGTGGGAATATAAATCCTGAATGGAGGGCAGGTTGGCACCGATGATCTTTTCTGCAGTCCTGACTGTCCGTTGTAGTCTGCTCCTGTCCTTTTTGGTGGCAGATCCAAACCAGACAGTGATGGAGGTGCAGAGGACAGACTGGATGATGGCTGTGTAGAACTGGATCAGCAGCTCCTTAGGCAGGTTGAGCTTCCTGAGCTGGCGTAGGAAGTACATCTTCTGCTGGTGTCAGTGTTGACTGACTTCAGGTCCTGGGATATAGTGGATCCCAGAAACCTGAAGGATTCCACAGCAGACACAGGGCTGTTGAGTATGGTGTTGAGTATGGGGGGCAGAGTGGGGGGCTCCTCCTGAAGTCCACGATCATCTCCACAGTTTTGAGCGTGTTAAGCTCCAGGTTGTTCTGACCGCACCAGAGAACCAGCTGATCAACCTCCCTTCTGTAGGCCGACTCGTCACCGTCCCGGATGAGGCCAATTTCCGTTGTGTGGTAGCAATAGCAATATTGATTTATTTTAAAGTAAAGAAATTTAAATTATATTTACACCACAAGAGTTGAACAATTAACTTTGTGTGTGATATAGAAGAAACAGCCATGGGAAAGGACTTATGGTTAGTTATCATTATAACATTTAGCTTTTATCCAAAGCGACTTACAGTTGCTTTATATGCCGGCGGTCGCACGCCTCCAGACTAGGGGTTAAGTATCTTGCCCAGGGACATATTGGTGGACGTGTCACAGTGGGGAGTTGAACCCAGGTCTCTCACACCAAAGCCATGTGTCTTATCCACTTCTCCATCAACACTTTTGTAGCAGCTATTTGTTACTCCAAAATGAAGAGGAGCCACATGCAACACACAATACAAAAGAGAAAACATTAGCAACACAAAAACTGAAAGAATAAAATTATATATGGACATTGGTTCCATGCAGTACAACACTAGACGGCCATTTGAAAGTTTAGTGTCAATCAGCATTATGAGCACTTATGTACAACTTTGTAAGAGAAAATCACCTTGACCTTAAAGTGTACATCTGCAAGTCTGACACTGTAGGAGCACCAATTGGCAAAAGCTTTCATTTCAAACTACAAAGGTAACTTCACTTGGTTAGGATGACACACAAGGCCACATGGAACATCAGGAGTTGAAAGAAATAGCTAACCGTAAAAGGTTTGAACGGGATCTCTGGCTAAGCAAAACCTTCTTCATTATTCAATTGCTTTTTGTGCATTTGCCAGCTGTAAAGTGTTTGAAGTGGCCGTGTCTTGAGAGGAACCATTTACACTGACAATGGTTTGAAGTACTGTTAAGACCACTTTCTTGGCCGTGGATGCACAGTGAAGTTTTAGAGACACAGCTTCACTGTATACAAAAACATGGCAAATACATTAATGCTAAGCAACTATGGAAAGACATTACTCATTCTGTGCTATGAGTGAACTATGAAAGCATTGCTCAAAGGCAACACTCCCAACAGCTTGAGACAGGTAGTTTCTATGGCACTAAAGACAAATTCAACAACACAGTATTTAGATGACAGTTGTTGGCTAAAGAAGTGTTGTTGTTTTTATTCTCCCTGGAACATGTTGTCATGAGTTCCTATGTGTCTATAGAAAATAAGGTCTTAAACACAGCTATAGACATACGTTGGGGCTTTTACACTTTTATAACCTGTCAATATTTGCTCTTCGGTTAGCATTTTAACATTCCTGTCCAGTGAGTTTTGCCAGGGGTAAAGAAAACTATATCACTTTTCGCCACGTTGTTAGTTTTTTCAGAGCAGTAGCATATTTTAATTATAAATGCCAAGCTCTCTCTTGAATATGTTTAATGTGTTCTGCAGAAGCTCTCACTACATGCAAGAGATTCCTCCACTGTTTGTGAATATCTTAACACAACTTGGAACAAAAATTCTAGGCTTGTGTGCTCAGCTGGAGGTTGGAGCCTGTGACTTTTAGCCATTGCTCACACACTGTAGTGAATATAATTTGAAGTCTTCACATTTTAATGTCTTATTTGTGGCCTCATAGTTTTAACTGTTTGCCTGTGGAATTTCAGATTGGAAAAGTTTCCCTAAATGGCTACAGTCACACAGAATCATACAAAGGAATAAGGATGTTATAATCTACGGTAAATGACGGCTCGATCCACCACTTTTGTTCAGAGTGAGATTTCTCGTCAAATATTGAATGGATTTCCATTAGATTTGGCGCAGACATTTCCATGGTCCCCAGAGAATTAAGCACTATTGACTTTGTGGATTCCCTGGCTTCTCCTCCAGCATCATGTTGACTTCTTTCCTGACAGTTGGATGGACATTGGTACATATATTGAAGTTTCCTTAAGAGGATGAAAAACTTTGGTGATCCCTTGACTTAACATATAGTGCCACCAGCAAAGTTTCCATTTATCTAAGGAAATTACTTTGAATTATAGTCAGCTCATCTTTAAAGTTCCTGCAAGAACATTTGTTCACTACTTTGTTTATGACAGTACCTATAAAACTAATGATGTTCCCATCACCCTCAACTGTACTTCTCGCAACTGCTTGCATAGCAAAATACTACAGCAAAATTATACAATTATTACTAGTCATCAGTTAGTTAATAATCGCTCAATTATCTTAAATCAATCAGTCAGTCTCATATCTAAAGGGTCAATTCTCTTGGCAGGGACATAGAAATAGGCAACACACACAGTTCTTGATTATATTACAGTGAATTTATTCTCCAACTAATGTGATATAAAAGGGTAAATAAACAATGGCAGCACAATGAGCCTGGAGGTTCGATTTTGGGAAGCATTTGACTCATACGGCATAGGAGAACTAATGAAAAATATTAACATTTCGGAACATCTCTGACCCCAGAATGTGTGTTAGGTCTTACGGCTTGTCGACGGCCTGCTTTGGCCTGTTGCACGGGTCCCACGCTAGCTGCCCGATCCTGGCTTTTTGCTAGGGATTCTCCGGGGTTCTCCATGTCTGACTGAAGAAAAACCTCAAGGGTTGGCCGTCCTCCGTCTGGCAATTCGGCTGTTTTCAGGTTTCCTTCGTTGCCGCTGACGAGACCACGTGGCTTGGTCTGACCTCGGTGAAGTTGGCTCGACGAAAAAGCTTAAAATGGAACTTGGTCGTTCCTGAATGAGTCCAGTGTAACTTAACGGACTGATAACTATAACAAAACAAAAGAAATAAAGAAAATAAAACAAACTGAGGGACAGATCGATGTCGCGGCACTTCGCATGTGTAGCTTCAAGCAAACAAAGGGCTGGCCAAACTCTTAGGGCGTTGCCTGGCGAGGCACGCGTGCCGAAGCGTCCAGAGGGCAGAGAGCCGAGAGGGAGAGAGAGCGAGAGCAGAAAAGAGAACGAACGACGCCGCGTGTCGCTCTTTTGTTGCCTGGGGCGTGGTTCCCCAGGGGGCGTTTCCGGTTTCCCGAGGGACTGCCTTTCTAAACTTAATGTCTAAAAGAAAAGAAAATCTATTTCCACGTATTATAATCAAATATTTTCCACAATCGCACCTCAATGGTCAAATGGTTGAACCATTCTAAGTTAAGCATTTGGTAACAGGAAACAATTGTCACATTATTGGTCAGGATATTTATACATTTAACGGCATTTCCCACGATGGTATGTAATACTTATTTCGTCCACTTGGGGGAGCTCAGGTTACATGAGGAAAGCTTAGATTAATCCAAGATCATCTCTCCTTAGGAACTGGGGAATTTAGTTATTCATCCTTAAATTCAAGCTGGCGATTAAGAGTATAGTAAAACATTTCTTTATCATCATTTCTAAAGGAATTTTGTAGGAAAGTATTATGAACAAGCATTGATTCCATTAGATGAGTAAGTGTCTTGCTGAAAATAAAAACACTGCAAAAGTAACTTATTTAGATTCTTTTCAGCACTAATATCAACAACAGATAGCAACAACATGTTAACATAACTACTCACATAAAGGCAAACGTAATCAGGTAACTAAAGATTTAATTAAACTTAATTAAATGCTTTGAGTCTTTGGAGACTCCAGTCTTTGGTTATTTAAAGTTAGGCGTCCTGGGTTATGTCACTACTTGGGTGAGACAGGGGGTATCCCTTTGATGGGGTAATGAAACACAGAGCAAGGTCAGTTGCTACGGTTACATGTGTGGGGAGGGAAGTTTTGATAGGCTGTTCAGGGAAATGCTAATCGCTGGTTCGTGTCCCTTTGTCAGTTTAACAGTCAGGCCCCGCGTTATCAGCTTCGGAATCAAAAAGGTGCCAGTTTTATGGTCAGGGATAGCGCTTAGAGAAAGCAACTTTCACCCCCGCTTCCCTTGGGGTCTCCCCAGCAGTCTGTTGAAGTTGATCTTTAACAACCCCTGCTCTTCTCTGGGAGAGGAGAGAGGGATTTGGAGTAGCTCCAAATTTATTCAATATAAAATGCACAAATCCACACTGTTGTTCCACTACATTTGTTACTTGCATTGCAGACAAATCATTTTCTCAACTTATTAGTAAAATTGAAAAAAAAATGCTTGAAAAATGTTTATATGAATGTTTAAATGCTGAATGTAGCATGTAAGACAAATGCCTGTTGCACGTGTAGAATATAGAATCTGTAGAATATGTCACAGACAAAAAATATATATACTTAAAATGTTATTAAGTCAATGACTCCTGTAACAGTTTCTGATTAAAAGCACTTTACCGTTTCTGTGGAGTGAATCTCTTCATTTGTTAACAAGACTTGTATTGTTTATTGTATTTACACTTGTTAAATTACTTTGTAACTTGTTTTTGAAAAGTGCTCTACAAATAAAGATTATTATTATTATTATTATTATTTATCAAAGGCAAACTCAAGTAGAAAGATAGGGCTGACAGCAATGCTGTCTGTGTGGACACTACAGGCATGTGAGCCGCAGCAGTACAGCGACATAGCCGTCAAGCACTGGTAAAGGTAGGCAGTGTGCCCCGGGTGTGACACCTGGAAGTGTGTGCACCAAAATTCATGTGCACAGACACATGTGAACACACACAGAAACACTTCAGACAGTGTCATTGCATGAGCTCTGAAGATTCACTGGGGGGCCTTTCCCTCACAGCCATGATTTACAACCTCAGAGTTCAGCTCCTGTTTTTACAACGCTAATTACAGACACACACACACACACACACACACAAACTCTCTAACACACACACAGCCTCTGGCAGGTAGGTTAGATATCCCTAAAAATATCCTTACTCAGCATGAAAAGCATTCATCAGAAGTGCTTCCTCACGAGTCTGGACTCACCACCTCTGACTAGCAGTCGAGCTCGGCTCTTTATTTTAGTCACTGCTCTTGTCTGTTTTACTGTTGAATGTGTCAGACAATCTTGGATCATTATGTCTGTAATGTCGATGGATACATTGATAAATATGTTAACCCCTCCATATATTTGTTTTACACTCACAGTCAGTGGTCTTGATTTTGGGACTGACATTGTGTGTTCATTTGCCGTCATGCTTCGTCTGTTTCTGTTCTGAATTAACTTGTTCGCTTGTTGTTTGTGTTTTGTCTCTCTTGTGTCCAACAAATGATGAACACGCTTTGGTATGACAAGCAGCAGGAAACACTCAGCGTGACCCCACTGCTCAGAGGGGACCTGTGCAAACTGGATGATTAGTCTAGTGTTAGAAACCTAAGTGGTTGGATGTAGCACTGTAGTTGTTTCACAGAAAAGATCTTATGGGGATTGTTCACACTGTCGCCATTGTAATTACAGCAATTGCAACGCCTGACTGTCCAGTATAGAATTAGTGGCATGAGGTAAGAGGGACACAGGATGCCTGGAGGACACAGAATGACTTTGTCTTCTAATTCCAGGATTAAGATGACTTGTAAAAGGGCCTGTTATTAGAAAAAATGTTGGCTTTTAAAAGCAGCTTGAGATTAAAGAATGGATACTGAAAGAAAGCAGCAATGTCTAAAGATGAGGTAGTTTTCTGTGTGTTTAACATCTGTCCATTAACTACTTCCCCAAGAGACAGGGCTCAGATTACTAAAGAAAGAGGTGACTCTCTAGAATCATTTCTGTGAACCTCCAAAGTATTAAATGTTACAATTGGATAAAAAATAGAAAGTATACCAAAAGGTCGATTTAGCTTTGAATAGCTTTTTTTGGACTGGCGACCTGTCCAGGGTGTACCCCGCCTTTCGCCGATGTCAGCTGGGATTGGCTCCAGCCCCCATGACCCTGTACGCAGGATAAGCGGTTGACGATGGATGGATAGCTTTCTTTGGACATAAACAAAGTCTGTTTTCGGGAAGACCTTGGCAGATTTAATGTACAGATGCTGCAGATTAATTGTCTGTCTAAGAAGGTTTGTATGCTTGTCTGGTTGTAGAAGTGCGCGGGACTGAGAGTCCCCTCGCCAAAAGACCTGCCCTTGATGCTTGGTTTTGGCAGGAGTCCGCCATGAAACAACACCAGAATGAGCGCAAAACCAAGATGAAGACAAATCAGCTAGAAGACCCTCAAGCCCAGATTAGGCCTCAGGTAAGAACTCAACCTTCTGAACTTCTTCTAAATGTATCACTTACTATAACTCCAAGCAAAGTTGTAAAATGGACATAATACCAGTTCTTTGAATAAAAGTACCTCCTTTTCTACTATCACGTGGGCTGTTTAAAGCATTTCACGCTTCTCACACATGAAGATTGATACACTGCATCTGAAATGAAGCACTAGTTTTCTGCCCTTATTCTAAAAATAAATATATGTATCTCACCAAGATTTGTTTTTATGGACCCATAACTGACACCAGTCCATTTATGAACTGAAAGTCTGAAGTAGTTGACTCTGCTAGTTATAGATTTTACATTCAAAACTGTTAGTCTATGTATGTTTGCTGTAGAAAATGAACAGTCCCAACAAAACACGATGTGTTTATTAGTGTGTCTTGATTTTGCATGAACTTTTAAATTGTTTATTTTCCCACAGCAGCATCCCAGCTTACATTTTGCATGTAGTCATAGTTAATAGTCGTGCGTGGCAGAATGCAGTGAAATGTCTGCCTATCAAAAGCAAGCAGTGACACAAGGTCAACAGTGTGTGTGAGCAACAGTGTCTGCTACAGTAGTGCCCTCCTCTGGGCTCTCTTTCACTCAGAACTTGGCAGAGACATTCATGGTCCTCAGAGAATAAGCACTATCTATCTTTTCCTCCAGCACCACCATCAAGTTGACATATTTCTTATTTAGTGAAATGTCCTGACAACTATTGGATGGATGGCCATGACACTGGTACAGATATTCAAGTGCCGCAGAGGACAAACAACTTTGGTGATCCCTTGACTTTGCATAAATTACCAACAGCAGGTTCCTTTTATCTAGGGAAATTACTCCACATCTACTGCATGAATCTGCAATTATTATTATTTTTTACAAACATTCATGGCTCCAAGACACTGTGTCTTAGTAACTCTGGTTGGCAATTGGCAGGTTGACCCTTTTGATTCAAAAGAAAACAGTTGAATGGATTGTCATGACATGTGCTGCATTCATGTTTCCCTTGGAATGAATTGTAATCACTTTGGTGATCCCCTGACCTTTCACCTGACGGGATCACCAGGTCAAACTTTCCATATGTCCCGTACTTTGTTTATGACCACATACCGGCAGAACTAATGACATTCCCTTCAGCCTTAGCTGTACTTTTACTTTACGTTGTACTTTAGTGCTAATTACATAATGTTTCAACCCCTTGAAACTGAAGCTGAAAGCACCATGAATTCATGATAGCAAATCACTTGGAACCACGAGCTATGCTGTCTCAAGGTCAGATTCACAAAACGATATTGCACTAATGATATATTGATATAAAATAAGAAAACAACATGCAACAAAGCTGAAAACATTATGCAACAAAGATAATGTGATGTTATATTTAAAAATGCTACTTCCAAAATGCTGTGGTAGTTAGCTTACAGATACTGATATACTGTACATACAAGTCTTTATTTGTGACTGACTGAGAATTTTTTCAAACTGAGAATTTTTTCAAACTTTAGAATATTTTTAGCACTAAAGTACCTTTGTGCTTTTATGCATGCATTCACATTTATGTACAGCGTTCTGTAAGCAACGTTAGCTGCATCCAGACGGAGCCATCTTAGCTTCAGTAATTGCTCATAATGAGCATCTTTGTGATGAAAATAGATATTGTTTTGCTCGCCACAGTGGAATGCGTGTTGGCAGTTTAATGCTGTCTATAGATTAAACCTCCCCGCCCCCTATTCTTTACCACTCACTCAACATTTCACAGTCTCAACGAAATTAAAAACAATTCCTGGAAAACCCTTGGGGTGGCATACAAACAAATTCTTTCTGTTTCATGCAAATGAGCTTGGGTCCTCAGGGCCGCGCATGTGGAGGTCCATATATGTCTCAACATGGCAAAACAATTACGAGCATTTGTTCGTTTTCTCCCTCGCTTACCTCACTTGCTTGCAGCAAAACAAAACAAAATAAAACAAAAAATCATAAGCGGGCTGGACAAAACAATTGTCTAGATCATTAGAAGCAACAAAAGACAGAATGCACTAAAACAAGTCGTGCAGCTGGGCAGGGGGAGGATTTCAGACAGCTGGTGTCAAGCATGGATGGACTCCGTTGTGGGTGGTCATGTGAGGTCAGTTACTGTAACGCATGCTTCACTGTCTGGGGTCGTGTTAGTTTTGTTACCTTTATACCTTGTATATATACACATTTGTTTTAGATACTTAAAAGTCTCTTTTGGTCACTGTCTGACTGTTATATATATATGGTAATCAAGCTAAACTAAGACATTTTATTTCCATTTTTGCTCATGGAAAGCAACAAGTATACAAAATGATTTGATGGTAAAATAGGAAATTAAGATTTTTTTATGTGATTAATTGTCATAAAGACAGATAACCTTAAAGGGGAATTTCACCACTTTTCTAAGTGTGCTTACAGATTACTTACAGAGAGTACTACTGCATATGTGAAAAACAGTTAACGAAGCCTTCTGTGGCTCCAGAGAGAATTATACTAAACGTGATCAGTTAACTCAAGTGATTGAGTTGGGGCTAAAAGCTACAAGTGTGAAAATGAAACAAAAAATGTGGATGTAGAGTTAGAAACAAACGAGCGTATGTGCAACCTATCTGTTAATATGAGAGCAGTTCGACAGCTGTGAAACTGGAGGGTGCATGTACTGAGGTGCTGGTTAATGTGTGTCCTCATTATGAGACAGAGTGGGACAAGCTCCTTGGAGTCAAAGACTAAAAACAAAGTGTGAATGAGAAAAAACAAAAGAAAGAACTTTTCTTCCATATGTTCAGATGTTTGATAAGGTTTGTGGCAGACTGCGCCTACCCCTGCCCTTCTCTCTCATCCTGAGCCAACTAATCATAAGACTGGACCACTTTGATCCCACTGGCAGCCTGATACACTTTGTGTGTGTGTCTGTGTTTGCATGTACACGTGGATACATGATACGTGTGTGTGTGTGTGTGTGCACGGTATTTCTGTAGGTGTATGAACATGCGTCTGCACAGGTTTGCGTGTGTGTGTGTGGCCGTGGCCACCTGCTGAGTTAAGCAGTCTAGCCACTAGTGTTCCACTCCACCAGACTCACATCAATAATATTGGCTGAACTTTCTGCTTGCCTAACTGCACCTCATAAAAATGTTACCTATAAATGTGTGTATTTGTGACATTTTTACACAGAGAAGTGTTTTATTTCTCCTTTTCTTGGACATTTCTTGGACTCAAACTGAAGTGAAACTTATCCTTGCTGTATTTCTTGTCTCCTAGTCATTCTATCTAATTTACTTTTCTGTAAATGTATATGTACATCTGCTTTAGTAAGTGCTAAATAGTTATTGTCATTATTAGTTTTGGTATTTATAATTTTGTCCTTCCTCGTTCTTACAGAGCGCCTGTCAGCAAGAGCTGAACAAGGTCTTAGAGGAGATCTCCAAAATGACCTCTGAGGATAACAGAGGCCCGCTGGAGAACCTGTATGGGCTCAAATTTCCAAACTGTGACAAACATGGACTGTATAACCCCAAACAGGTGAGCCATGGACAGAGCACTGGTCTCCCATCACACAACTTTAGCTGAACTAACGCACTGTTATTGAGTAAGAACACTGAAAAATCCCCCCAAAATGGAGGAAATGTAACTTCAATGCAGTTACAGTACAGGATGATTTGTCAAAAAAAACATCTCAAATATGATGACATGTAGGAAAATTACGAATATGACTTAATATCAAAACCAATATTGGGACTTAAGACTCTGTCTCTCTCAAGGAAACGGGCTAATAGGTGCCCAGTAGCACACTTTTGTCCATTTGGGTCAAAATGTGGCCTGTTCATATCGGACTGGATGTTCACACAAACGCTTGATGATGAGTAATAATCCATATTGTTTTGTGTAAAAAGTGCCAAGTTGTACATCACATTAAATTAGTTTTGATGTTGTAATCAAACAAATATGTCTGGGATTTTTCAAAACTAGTTTTAAATCTTAAAATTGACATTGGAAACAGTTTGACCAAACAATTTCACTCAATGTCCATTTATTATCTCTTTCTAGTGCTTTAAACTGCATCTCACAGCCAATGAATCAGTGAAGGAGTTTATTTTGATTTCTGGATAATTGTGTTAAAACTAACATAATCAAAAATCTCAAGACTGGTAGAAACAAAATGCCATGTGCACTTCCTCCGCCCAGAAGACAAATGCGCGTTGTTGACACAAGCATCATTCAAACCCACAGATATTTATTTTAAATGCTGGTCAACGTCCCAAAGTTTCCAGAGGTACCAAATGCAGTATGTTAGGAAAATGTCTATAAAATGACGCACATGTAAAACTCTATAAACAGTGTCTCGGTAATAGGGTGAGAGAGAGAGTTGTTTGTCTGAATTTGGCACCTGAGACTGGAAATAATATCTCGGCTTATCATTCATTCAAATTCCATTATTCAGCTCAGATGGTAGTTATTTCACATGAGCTCTTCAGGGAACTAATTTATCGTATTTTAACATTAAATATAAACTGAAATGCAAAGTGGCCGCTCTCAGTGGGTGGAAACTTTCAGGAATGTCACAGTGATGGCCACACCCCAATCAGCAGCAGGTGTTCCATCCGCTGTCAAAGGCAAAACTCCTGCTGTGACATCACGCATTAAGGTTTAGACCAGGTTGTGGCGTTTTTGAAAGACTGAGCCCATAAAGAGCAATTGACCCTTTGCTAAGGGCCCGTGTCCACCAAAGCATTTTTTCCTAACACCAGCGTCTTTTTTGAATTCATTGCAATGGGAGCTGAGCTGAGCGTTTGGGAAAAACGCTGTGCTCGTCACTCACTTTTTACTCAGCTGTCCAATCACAGTAGAGGAGGGGCGGGACAAAACCACACCGTAGCAACGGTTACTATCCTGGAACCGGGCTTCATCAAACCTCAGCTCTTGGACCAAACGGTGGTACTCGCCGAGATGTTTCCTCGCCCACAAAATCTCATGAACCCACATATCCGTCCTCTCTCGCTACCTGCTTCAGCCTTCTCTTCATACAGAGCAAGTACTCTGCTCTGTGTTGACATTTTTCCATCCAGTAAAGTCAGCTAGAACTACTTGCAACAAATGTATCATAGCAACCAAAGCAGTCGGAAAAAACGCTGCGGTGGTGACGGTAAGATTGATAATGATATGGCTTATTTATTTATTAAACTCAAGGGCTCAGCTGTGGTGGTTACTTTTCTTTAGGAGAGTTAGACAGGTGTTTCCTGATAAATCCCCTGGCCACCTTTTTTTTGCCCCTGTCTTTGACCATCTTTGACCTTAGAAACTTGCGTTCTGAGATGTGTGTGTGTCGCTGCTACGACTCAATAAACTATTAAAAGTAGTCAAAATGTTCACACAGGGATGATACAGTATTTTAATAGGAAGAGGACAGAGGTCGCTGGAGAGTTGTATGGATAGCTAGTAGACATACTGTGTAGTATCTTAGTAATATGTTGGAAAAATACGACGACTCCTTTTGCATTAGAGTCAGTGGAGCGCAGCCAAGTCTCAGACCTAGTTAAAATCTCACGAAGTCTCACTGACTCCGGCTACGGCGCGCTATGGATGCATCGAAACCGTGGCGCTGGCGTAACGGGCCGTAGCCGGAGTCAGTGGATTCCGAGACCTATACCGCGCTGTGATTGGCCGGCTGCGTATTCGGGGCGAGGCTTAGCGAAGGGTCAGTTGGTGCTGCGTTGTCTCGTGTTCTGCTCTGCGGGATTCACTGGTGACTTGCTGTTTCACGGTGAACACTAACACAAGAGAGACTCGAGTGGTCGCAGATGTCATCGTGTTTCAAATTATGTTGGTAGCTGTTGTAAATAGGATTATTGTGACCGCTGCCTTTGATGATGGAAAAAGGTTTAGTTGACCAATATCAATGCAGGTAATTGTGCCTACATGTGTAGTGCATTTTAGTTTGGTCCAATTTGATCACCACTTTCACACACACACACACACACACACACACACACTCATACGTCCTGTATCATTTTGTTTAGTTGTCCTTTGGATTTCCCCTCTCTTCTCTTTCATACACTGACCCACACACACGCGCACACACACACGCGAACACAAAACTCTCTTGTATCAGCCTGGCAAATTCACCCTGGCAAAAAAATATAACCTCCCCCTCACTAACACCTGCCACCCCTCTCCACACTAACCAAACTACCCGCACCCCCCCTTTTTTTATAAACTCACACACACAGTTCCTAAATACGCTGCTCTTAGACAAACACACACACGCACACACACACAAATGTGTGGGGAGATGTTGTCATCATGAATGAGGCAACAGCTTCTGAGCTCAAGGTTACAAGGCAATAAAACTGTTTGGCGTACTTCATGGGAAGACTTTTGTTAAGCCGAGGAACGAACTGTGCTTCCGACTGGGGGCTTGAATTTGAATTCTTCTCATCCATAGAAATCAGACAGAGGAGGACAAACAAGGTCACATATCCAGTGTTTTCTTACGAGGATAGTAGAGCAGAAAAGAAGATTTGAATAGGCGCCACAGTTTCCTAAAGCAGGGCTCTCAACCCCTCGGCCAATTTTCATCACTGGTCACAAACAACAGCATTGTTTCGGACTGGAGTCCTTGGTTCCCAGGGAGGAACACTGTACCTCCTCAACACTCGGCTCCCTTTTGGAGTTGTCCCTCCTTGTCGCGGGGTAATTACTGTAACTGTCACTTTTTTTGTTCTTTCTCATCCAAGGAAGAAAATGGAAAGTCTTCACCCCCCCCTCCAGCACTTCATTATTTTCACCGTCCCCTCCGTGGCTGCCCCGCGTGCGCGGTGTAAACTGTGTCCACTTCAATTACGACCTCATTTCTGAGTAGAGGGGGGCTCTGCGGGGGGGCTGGTCTACTGGCATGCCTGTGCATGTGTGTATGTGTGTGTGTGTGTGTGTGGCTGTGGATGGGTTGTGAGTTGTGAGCAGGGGGTATGACCTGAGGATGGGCTGTTATTGGGTGAGTGTTGTCCCACCCAAACCATAGCTCTCACTCACCCTCCCACCCCCAACCCCACCACCACCACCACCAGAAGATCCACACACCCACACACACATCTCACGCCACTGTGCTTCATTAACGCGCCCCCTACTTCCCGCTGTGCTTCTTTACCCCTCCCTCCTTTTTCCAGTGTTTTCCATCTTGTCTAGTTTGTGTTTTTCTTCCCTCTTTCCAGTGCAACATGTCCACCCACGGCCAGCGGGGTGAGTGCTGGTGCGTTGACCCCTTAACCGGGGTCCAGATTCCAGCGACGCCTAAAGTAAGAGGGGATCCCAACTGTAACCAGTTTCAGGAGAAGCTCAGAGCGATGCCCACCGAAGCTACGCCTCACTAGCACTGACCAGAACATCTGACGACGGGGTGGGGTTTTCTTCAAGATTCAAAATCTGGAAGGATTTTTCCATCAGTAGGCTTATTCTAACAACATGTAAAGACATCCCTATATTTGAAGGCTTTGACTCTTATAATTGACACTCTGTTTAAAGTGTCTGTCCACAAATCCCACAAAAAAACTTCTCTAGCTTGTTTTTTTTAGTTAGTAATGTCTTGAAACAGCTGGCCACTGTAGTTTTAGCAAATGTAGTAAATAGCTCTTTTTTTTTTTTGTAGATACTGATTATTACACACACTGCAAAAGATTAATTATCTCAATTTAAGACAAAATATACTTGCTTTTTGTCTGACAAGATATTTCTTCTTACCAGGCGGCTTTGATGTTAGAGAATTGCACTTGTTTAGCAAGTAGCAAGTGAAATATTCTTGTTCTGTTGGCAGATAATGCCTATTTTAAGTAATATTTTTTAATGCTTTTTTTTTGAGAGCTCAGTTTTTGCAGTGCATTTGAGGTGCTAGGAAGTATTTATGGACAGTTTATGTCGGATTGACTCAAACTACAGAGCTCTTCCTCATTGTAACTACGACACATGCCACACAGTCCATCAACAGAGGAAGACGTTGTATCAGGCTTAAGTTACACAGACAATACCAGCCAGTAGGATCTACTCATTTTTGCTTTGTGGGATTTGTGGACATAAGAATATACTGTATATAAAGAATATTGCCAGCTCTATCATTTAAAGCTGCATTCATTGATTTTTTGGGAGCAGAACAAGCTGACACAATTACCTCATGGTGTATGTGTCCTCAAACAACTGCCCATTCCAGCAGACATGCAGCAACATTAGGATCCATTCGGAGTTGTTTTTTTGTCCTCTTGACAAAAGTAAGTCCTATGTTCATTTTTGTTTTAACTTCGTTTTGATCTCCATCAACTCTTGAGAAAGATATCTGGCTTTTTAGCTGTTAAAAAAGCTAGTCGCTTACTTTGTCTGCTGTTTGGTGCGGCTAGCATACAGTCAGTTTGATCAGAGCTATTCGGCTGACAACTGCTGCCTGCTGTGGCTGGAAGCAAGGTTAATGAGAGCAGTGAGACTGCACCCAAACAGTAAAGTTGTGGCCTACAATGTCATTGTTACACGAACCAATAAATAAAAATGTTTCATACACTCATTATTATCTTCACATGTGAATAAGTTGTAATGTATTTAAGACATAATTCTATGTAATTTCATGATTTCTTAAAAAGAAAAACTGTGGAAGGAACTATGTGTTCACATTTGAATGCTCACGTTTACACAGTGTTACTGGATCTCTTCTAGCCTCAGTCTGGGGAAACTCATGCCAGATTTGATGCTCTGCCAATGATGGAGCGAGGACGTATACTTTAGACATCAGACCGTCTCTAGTTTTCTTGAGCTGAGGTGAAAGACTTACAGGCGCTCCTTGGAATCCTGGAGATGTCTACACGCAATCTAGAAGCCTTTTTAGTGCCAACACGTTTAACCTTGTTTTCATGAGTAAATACTTTACAAGCAGGTAATTCAAAGTTGCATCACACTCATACGTTTCACTGATTATATCTTGTAAAATGTCCCTGTTGATTCACCGTTGCTCTCCACTGTGTTAGCTATTTTGCTCTGACATTCAGCGAGAAGGAGTCTGAAGTTGTTTGTTCTCTGTATTGCCATTTTCATGACGTTTCCCAGTAAACACATCATGTCAATTTAACTCTAAATGTAAAATCTGACACCATCCAAGTGTTTCCACGAATCCACACCCAGCTGCAAAGAGCTGTTGTTGTTTGTCAGCAGTTTTCCTATCAGCACTTGTCAACTCCAAATAAGTGTCACAAAATAAAAATTGCACTTACAGTAATAACGCTGGAAACTGCTGTGTGGCATCGCTATTCCTGTCACTGCTGTGTGTGTAGACATGCGTGTTTGTGCATGAGCGTGGATGTGTGTGTTTTGCGTGTGTGTGTTACAGGGGTTACTAATGAAGTGTTGAAATGAAGAGGGATTAGGATGTGGGGCTGACATTGACAAATGTGATACTAAGTGGGTAAAGGTGTCTATGAATAAACCAACCCAAGTGCGCAAATGCACATACACACACACACGCACATATCTTTGTGCTGCAGATCAGGGTGAAGTCTTAACAGACGGGTGCTATAAATGATTCTGAATGCCCCCTGACAAAACTTGATATTGGGACCATCAATGCCGTGTGTCTAACTTTGATAAGTATTGTCTCACCTTTAGAGGCTGTGCTGGAACAATTCTGCCATTCATGGGCTGTGAGCAATCCACTGTTATTGTGCCTTAGACAGCCAGGCTCATTATCATGAGTGATGGATGACATGGAATGTTTTTATCACATTTTAAAAGTGTATCTGTAATCCATTGCAGCCACTGTAAAAACACACAGTAAGGGGATTATTCAGCAGATGCAGCATAATCAGAAAGTCGTGTTATATATTTTTATTCCTGCTGTGATTGTGGAAGTATTTGTAATGGCTTGCATGTGACTGACACGTTTATAACCTTCCGTCATGTCGACCGGCCCTTGTTATGTTAAGTGAAGGTTAACGTTCTCATGACTCCCAGGTAAATGATGTTTAGAGTTGTGCATTATGACGATACGCTATATCCCTCCAAGGGATTTTAAAATGTGACGTGTATGTGTTTTGTTGGTGTAAATCACTGATACTAGCCTGAGTGGACCAAGAGCTTTAAAAGTGTAACACAAGCTACAAAATGTAGTACTCACTATGTGGGTTAAAAGAGTTATTGGTCCCTCTAGTCATTCCTCCTCTCCACACTCAAGTCACCTTCCTAGCAAGACTACGCTGTAAAAAAAAAAGAAAGAAAAGTGCAACAAAATATAGTTTTCTGCAAAAATGCTTCTAATATGAGGCTACAACAGTGTGAGTTACCCAAACCAAGTGGATATGCTCCAAATGTAAGCTCTTTTTAATACCATACTCCCACTGTGTTTCCACGGACAGTATTTCCTTGGTGAGCTGTGGCGGAGAGATACATCCTGGCAGTCACATGTGGGTTTGTTGCGAGGAAACAACAGCAGCAATAATCCTACGCACTGGCAGATCAAAGATACCTTCTCGATTTGGCTAACTAAAATTAGCCTTTAAGTAGCATCACCTGATGTTTGGAATGCATGTTTGCACAGAGCGAAGAGGATTTTGTCCCCCATCTTTCATTGTGTAGTTGCATATGGAACAGATCGCTTCACACATGATGAGGAGAAATGACTACAATGACCCCTAACACTTTCAATGCGGGTTATGGCATGTGAGTGATGTACTAGACTCGAAACAATCTAATAAAAATGCCTCTTAATCCTCTTGATCAGGTTCAGGACATGCAGAAAATATTGTTTCTGATAGACTTTACACGGACTAATCGAGATACAGGCAGCAGTTAGGACACACATAAAGTTTTTATATGTTATACAACCTTGGTACATTTTACGCATGGCTGAAAGAGTCATCAAACTAAAGTAACCATTGATTTGGGATCAAACAGATTCATGACTTGGGTATAAAGAAATACTTCTTTGAAGTTCTGGCCAAATGAGTATCATATGAGACCACTCCTGACTGGCCTTGTAACCTTATACATGTGCCAGTGTGCCAGTTAGCTGAGCAGTCCCAGAAACAACAACTTTACAGCTTTGTTCAGCTTTTGCGACATGCTGTTTTTTTTCCTCTAACTTCTTTTTATGTCGTTTTATTAATGCTGTTTTTTTTGGCAGGAAGTTTTCTTTAAAAGTTTGACAGCTTGGCTTGGTGTCACCCACGGATCCCGGGCGTCCTCGGGTTGTTCACCACATTTAATGGTAGTTTTAAGCTGGCCTTTTCTGAAAACAAATCAAAACAAGTGTCTTTTGTTTTGGGTTTGATAGATCAGGCACAATGGACTGAGGAGGGTAGTTTAGCAGTGGGAATAAGAGTGGGGGTGAGTATGTGTGTCCTTACGTGATTGTGTCTGTGTGTATGTGCAAAAGCACATGTGCGTGTATTGGCCTAGAGAGCCGAAGATCTGCCCTACTTTCAGGCTAGTATTTCTTTTGTTAGCATTCAACAACTTCCCTTGATATGTTGATGGTGTGCCTGTTTGTAAGACTCACTGAAGCTGTACTTGTTGAATGTTAACAAAATAATTGTTGTTTTATCAACGTTAAAATGTCATGGGACTCCGATGTTAGCAGATTCTACAGCAGTAGATGGGTTTACCTTCAAATAAGGACAAAGGACGGAGGTATTATGTTTCAGCTTTGTAGAAAGACTGATTAACAAAACCTTAAAATATGCATTGTAATGGTGGCATGTGGAAAGGTAGTGGAAGACTGTGACTTTCTATAGTCAAGAGAGTAACAGTGCCTTGAATCTGTATAGATGGGGTTATGCATTTGCATATTTGCACTGTGCAAAAGGGGCAAGAATAGAAGAAAATATTGAACAAGCTAATATCTTTAAGCCACTATGTGTGTGTGTGTGTGTGTGTGTGTGTGTGTGTGTTTATCCAGCCTGGAAACACGGCATGCTAAAGACCAATTCTAAGCTAAAAAACTTAATGGAAAGCTGCATCTTCAGTAGATCCGGCCAGCGCGTTTCTCAGGTTACATAGCATTATTCTCACAAAATGAATTGCTGGGATCTCTGAGCACAGTGACATCGCTAAAAATAGGCTGGACGGTGCAAGAACCACAAGTGACTTGAGAACTGTAGCTCAAAGTTGAACTGGGAAGTTGTTTGATAATCTGAGACCCAATGGCCAGAACTTCAAGCTCTAAACATTAAAATGTCAGATTACTGGTTTAAATTGCCCAAATCTTCCATGACATGTTTTTTTTTTTTTTTATCTCTTGTTTTTTCCTCCTTATATAAAGCATTTTTACCACACCACTGGTGAAATGCAGGACTACAGACCGTGCCCTTGTCTGATACTGCATTGCATGTCAGCCAAAGCAGGAGAATTATAATTCTGCCTTAATATGCTCCTTTTATGATTTGTTGGATGTTCAATCTTAATCTCAAAGTTGGTTTACTTAACATGCAGTTGTGGTTCTCACAGTCACATCCGATCCGAGCTTAAGAACCCTCTATTTGGGATTCCGGGTCTAAGTCCATCAGTGATGAAAGGGCTTGGATGAATACTAGCAGACACTTGTCTGCCGTCGTCTACCACCGGCATTGGAGGATTCCACCAGTAAGTCGTGTGATTTACTCCCAGCCGCTGTACATTCTTTCAAATCTCCTTTCATCTCCATCCCGGCGAAGAAAAGAACCACCATTACCTCTTTAAGAGATAGCATTATACAAGAGCACAAGCAGTGATTTGCCAAGATCCCAATTACGCAGTGTAAACATCTGCGTGCCATTTGTACGCTTGTGTTTTTATATGCCCCATCATCATTTCTAAAAGTCACATTTAATGATATGAGCCACAGGCAAATTGACGCACAAGCAAGTGAAAGCATCTCCAAATCTATAGCATGTGATTTTACAGCACTGATCATAATAATACTGCATACGAAGATATGCAGAGAGGAAGAGCATGCAACCTTTGCGCAAAACTCTTGAGTTTCGAAATGCTCGACACAGCAGTTTGACTCGACACAGCAGTTTGACTGGGTTTGGGATGGAGTGAGGTGCGTGTGTTGACGTTAGATGAAGCTACCCAGCGTTGTTGGCCTAATTATGTAATAAAAGGGGCATAAATGCTTTGAAGTCCTAAGTGCAGTTGTCATTTTCTTTGAAGGCAAATAGTAATTGTCATGTTCACTGCCTCACAAATCAAATCTTCAACACATGTTTCCTCCTCCCTGAAGTCAGAGTCTGTGCCCTCCCTGCTACATGTACACACACACAGACGCACCACAACAACCTTCACGGCAGCCTTGATCTGCTTGCTGTACAGGAACTGCTGGGCCCTCCACCCTTTCAAGCCCTGCTTCAGTCACCCACATCTGGAGTTGGTCAATGTCTTAAGGTCCCCAGGGAAAGACTTTGGTGGCCCCCAAAAAGAAAAGACCCATCCATGAGGGAATTAAAATGACCAGACGCCGATCTGCGGAGATGCAGGCTACGATCCTTTGATCCCTTCCATATTTTATCCTCATGAGTGTCTGGCATGCTGTAGAAATTGTAAACAAACTGGTGATGGAGAGCTGATATCACTGCACTTGATTTGTGTATTAAATTTATACTTTATTGTAACCAAGTGATTCCACTGTGTTTCATAATGTTTTTCAAAAGAGCGCTGTGACAAATATGTGGGTGTGCGAGTGTGAATATCAAAATTGCAGCACCTTAGAATTACTATGGTATCACTGAGCTCGTTCTTGCTTTATGTACCAGACCATCTGTAGCTTTTCTCCATCTCATATCCTCTGCACACCTTGTGTCTGTGCACTGCTGTTGAGCTGTATGTGTATGGCTTTGTGAATGGGCGTGTCTCCGGGGAGTCCATTCTGCCTTTAAATGGTAATAAAGGTAGGGTTTCCATAACATGATGAAGCCTCCTCCAGGCTACAAATCCCTTCTTCCCAGTTGTTTGAATAGTGAGCTGGTCCCGCTAGATGTTATCCCCCCCCTTGAAGTTCAAACTCATGTTAAATGACTTCCTTGTTCCTGTGCAATCTTTTTGAGTATGGTGTTGAAAACCAGGTGACTGGCCCTCGGGCGAGGCTTTATAAAGTCACATCCTGCATGCTTCATGAGATCCTTGTGGGCTAGCCTGGGTGTCTCAGACTTATGTCTAAGAGGTTTATCAGCTCGTGCCTTGGAGATTAGTCAGTGCTTACTATCAGTATGATTCCACTTCAAACTGTACTTTTCCAGTTTGCCAGTTTAGTGGCTTCTTACTCCTCTTAAAAATGCAACAATAGAAATGAAAACCTCACCAGAGTGCTTAAATGAATACATAACTTTATTTAAATAAATGCTTTGTCATAACAAAAAAGACAAAGGTTAAAAGAGTACATAAATTACAAGTTGAATAAATATTACACAGTGATATTCACTTTAATAATTTGAGATTTTTTGTCTTTTTTTTTCTTATTTGTTTTATGTAGTTCCAAATACTGACCATTTTATTTCCCACTATCATCTTGCCACCGATGGGTTTATTTCACAAGCCAGTGAACACCAAATTATGAAAACCAATTGTATTGTTTCACTACATCCAGAAAGTGTTATGTATTCAGAAAAAAAGCTGTACTGTGGTTACTGTCCTACTGAAGTATGAAATGAATGAATATGAATATGAGTTTAAACCAAGTAGGAGACGTGGAACCTGAGGAAGTCACTAGCAAACAGGTGTGGGGAACAGGAAGTCACTGACGCTAGTAGAGACTTTTTTTTTAAGCCTGACCCTCGACCTGCAAACCAGACGAAAGAAACAAATACTTAGAACACTGAAGTATTGGAACACTTGATTGATCCAGTAAATAGTACCAGATATCAGATGTTTCATTGTTTTTTGACTCAAGAGTATAACATTAGGTGAAGCTTGATACTTTGCTTCTGGTTCCAGTATTGCATTCCCCAGATTTCCATGACTCCTGTTTACTGTTCTGCTAACTGTGTCTAATGTCATGCAATTGGTGACCCCGTATCGGGGATAGTGGCTAGGCCCTGATTGTGACCACTGCCCATGGCGTTCGCTCTTCCTCTTTCCTCTCCGTCTCTTTCCCCCCCTCTCTATCACAACTCTCATCTCTGTGCAATTGGCCATGAGAACATCTCTAGCTGTGTGTTACTTTCAATCTATTTTTCCCTAAAAGATGTTGCTGTACTGGAGGTTCCAGGCATGGGCTGCACAGCCCCTGTCAACAAATATTACCTCAAAGCACCACCTTTTAAAAGGTAAGCACAAGATAACACAACATTTAGCTTTTGTGGCTGTTTTTTTTTTTTTGTGTGTGTGTGTGTGTTCCACTAACTTCATGATACCACATCTTAGGACGTCGTTGTGAGTCAATGTCAATATTAAGTAACTGAAATAAGTGCAAGCTGCTTTTGTTTCGAAAGTGGGAGTGGGGATTTGGTGGGGCAAGGAGCTTTGATAATATATTCACAACCGGAAGCCATTTAGGACGCACATATCATTTCTCTTTTGTTGCAGCAAAGGAAATGGTTGATTTACCTCCAAACATCCTTTGGCTTCCCCTGTCTGGCAATCATATACATTGGCATTCACATGAAAATGCAAGAATCTTAGCTTATTGGTTGTCAAGGAAAGAGAAGAGGGAGGTTTAACTGACTGAGGGTACACAGCAGTGCCTCACGCATCATTCTTGTCCAGAATTGCCCCGAGGTGCAGGCGGAGATTCTAAATGGATTTACAACGTGTTGCTGACACCATTTACAGGACCTACCACATTCATCGTTCTTCTCTTAATAAGAACTAAACCTAGACCTCTTGACCGTTGTTTAAAGTATCAGCCTTGGTGGGGGGCTGTCTGTGAAAGGAAATTGCCCCGTATGATATCCATGTCACTTTCACGTCATTGTTTAAGTGTATTTGCATGTAGGAAGGCACTGTGACTTGCACACAGAGAGAGAACAACTCTACTTTAATGACCCTGTTATAATCTGTAACCTTTTGTTTTGATCATGCTCCCCTTAGATGTAGGTAGATAACCTTTGCATCGAGGCATGTAAGCAGAAGAGGGTTAGCTTCTTTGACTGCCCTGTAGTCACATGACTCTAGGTCATTCTCCTGACAGGCTACAAGGACCTATTCAAATTCTTTACAGGCTAGAATCTTTTTTTTTTCCAAGCACAATTACATTGTTGTCATACTATGTTTCTACAGGAAAACAACATTCAATAACTATATTTAAAAGTAATACACCATGGTTACACTGTAGTAGCAGTAACTGAGGGGAAACCACTTGATAAAGGAACATGGCTCAAAAGTGGGCGGTCTTTACTTCACTGAAGGCAAAGAAAACAGCACAAACAAAACCGTACAAAACTACACTTCACACAACTGAATCAGAGAAGCAACCGGCCTGACAGGCAAGTTTGCTTATGCAGATTGAAGTCAAACTTGAGTCCCATCACATAAGCTGAAAACACTTATCTTTATTTCATCGGTAGAGTCAGTGCTCTCTATGCTCTGTGTCGCCCTGCATGGCAGTGTCTGTTTAAATAGGCACAGTTGGCATATCAGGCTAGCTACATTGTCGAAGAGCCACTTACATAGGTTCATCTGGATGATCTGCTTACTCTTTTTGACGCTCCGTGTCCCGAAACATACTTTACATTGCTTATAGAGAAGGCCAGCCCCAAGACCACTTCAAGCGCTAGCAATACTTGTTGTGACAAAATCAAACAAAAGAGAGAGAAAAAGGACATTATTTTTGCAATAGGTTCACTCCAACACAGGCTGATACATACCGCACACTCGCACTGTACACATACACACATCCATGCACAAATGCACAAATCATTTTGTGAAGTTACACATGTCTAAGCAGGTTCCCCTATTCATAAGTGCTCTGACAGAACCACATACCCAGATAGAGTCAACTGTTACAGCATATCCCTATCTATTGTTTCTTTTTTTTTTTTTCTTTTGGAAAACTGACAAAAAAAGTCGAATTACTCTGCCAATTGTCAGCTCCACAGTGGCGTCATGTTCCACTACCTAGAACTGATCCGTTTCCAATCAGTGGGCCTGATACCTTTTCGTCATCACAATTTTTTTTTGTGTTAAATTTGACATCATACAAAGTGTATTGAGACGCCTAGCTTCTATAAAAAATATATCCATTGTGTGCATATATTTTCATTGATCTGCAGCCAGGGGACCCGCCTCATACAAGGGATCCCATGAGCGATAGTCAAGGGATCTAGCAAATCTTCCGGGACTTTTCCCCTCATTCGGACATGAGTGCTTGGTCAACAACAGAAAAGCAAAGAAAAAAGAATTAAAGGTGTCTTTTTTTCAGTCTGTCCTTTCGTTTGGATTTTTCTACTTCCTTTTTTTTTTTTTTCAATTTGAAAAAACAAAAATCTTGAAGTGAACGGAGGGCGGAGCATACAGGCGTGATTCAGAGAGGAGGCGTGGGCCCTGGGTCACGTGGTGGTTAGGGGTGGAGGGAGGGGTGGGAGTCAAGGGTGGTCCCCCCCACCCTCTTCACTCGTTGTTGCTGCTCTCCAGGTCTTTACATTGAATGTCCCCTCCACTGTAGTCTGTGCCAGGGAGCTGAACGCCATACTTGTCCACACACCAGCAGATGCCTCGTTTGCGGCCGCGAGATGGCTTGCACTGTGGGCCACAAAGCAAGATTATAGTTTTGATGAAAACTGCTATAAGGGTTAGAAAAAGTTGTAAGGGTAACGCCTGAGGCTTAACTGCTGCAGCTTTCAAACTAATGCCTAATATGCTGGCTAGCCAGGACATTACAGGCGGTGCTGGTCAGTCACAATTGCGGCCTGATTGTCAGTTAACAAGCTGGTTAGCTCTGTCACTAATAGGTCACATAGTTTATTCATTTATACATTTATATCAAAAGACATACTAGTATCTTCGACTCCTGTCTCACAACTATAACATAATAATGGTTGGTGCAGCACAAATAAACTATGATAGCACTTTGGACTCTCCGGTTCTCCATTCCCTCAGAGGTCAGCACTGTCAACACGGCTTGTTGTAGGTCAAGGGGGCGAATGTATCACATGTCAGAGTTCCCCAAAGTTAAAAGAAAGATTGTTCCGGATTTATTTTGCCCTTACAAGTGAATTTATTGCGATTTCAAAATAAAGTGGTTTCACCACAGAATTTTTCAGTACAGTACTGGGAATGGTGGGGGAAAAGTAAAAGCAATTAGACTAAATGTCAATGCAAAGTAAAAGAAATTTGTGAAGCAAACTCACCTGCTTGCGTTTGAAGAATCCTTTTCTGTCACAGTTGGGAAGGTACAAAGACAGAGCCATTACACGAGAAGTGTCTTTCATTCCCTGAATGATCCCATCCAGTTTTCTCCTGCATGGACCCTTTGTGGAAAGACAGCACGGGGTTAAAATCAAGCAACACAGTCATTAGAGGTCATTCTGGGTTGAGAAAGTGTTCAGATGGTTGAAGACGTTTAAAGGCTATGCAAAGGGAGAGACTGAAATGCACCCTTCTGAGATGTAACGATGAAGGAAGAAACACTAGCACTAGGAGTCACCAAAGTCAGAAATGCACTTACAAATTCAGGCTCATGCTTGTCAACGGGCAGAGGGGAGTAGTCCATGGTGGAGCCCATGGAGCGCTGCTTGCCGAGCTTCCTCTTCTGCTCCTTGCGCAGCGCGTGGACTTTTTTAGTGTTCACAATGTCTTTGGGAAGGAGTGGTACTTTTGCTGGCTGCAGCTCCTCTGTAATCTCTGTGGTTAGGGTGTCCTCGTGTTCTCGAGACTCACGATCTGTACCGGAAAACAAATAAAATATAGTCAGTTAATGTCACATATGTGTACGGTTAATTTCTTAATTGGTGATGTGTGACAGATTGTTTATTATAGAATAAAACATAATGTGAGAAATGGTTTTGGCACTGGCTGTGCCTGTCCTCTGCTGCAAATTAAGAGAAGCATGAAAAGAATTAAAGCTTCGACTTCGAACAAGCTGTAAACACAACATTTCTGTCCATGCGGCAAATATAAGTCAAATATTCACGCTCATTATCACTGTTTTGGTCTCCACCAGCTCCTTAGGGGAAAGTCTGTCTCTTTATCTGCTAAAAGCCAGTTGCCAGCTTTGTCTGACTGCCGTGTGGTGCTGGGCATGTAGCGTACAGTGGGTTTTTCAGAGCAGCTAAACGTGAGACTGATCAGAGCTTAGAGACTGAAACTAAACATTAAAGTTGGCCTTGAACTAAAAAAAAATGAGCTGAAAGAAAAGAAAAGAAAAACTATAATGTTTCACATGTTTATTTAATCTCCTGCATTATTCAACGATAAAAGTAGTCTTAAAAATTGATTTGAACTGGAACATAAAATGCAGGAATGAAAAATGTCCTGGTAAAGGAACAAAGTCTTCAGTATTAGAACCTATAATATAATACTAATTATTACATTTGCATTTGCAGTCTGCATAAATAATAAATGTGAAGTTATGCAGCTTGTTAGTCCCACATAAGTACAAAACCAGGTGCTTTTCCCGGGGTTTGTGCCAACAACTGTTGTTTCCCATTTGTTTATAGAGGAGGGGAGGCCGGAGCTCAGCTCAACAGCTGATGAACTCCTACACAAAACAAAGGAGTTTAAACTCATCCTTTCTCACCCAACTCCACCTCTCAAACCCCTTATTCTCTACCGACAACAGTTAAAGAAAATCAAAACATCACACAACACACGACCACTCCAAGTCTTTTAATGTCCTTAATATTTCACTGAGACATGGTGGTCTTAAAGTTATTTGAAAAGTCACGCAGAAATACACAGACACCAGGCAGCACATGTTTGTGAGCATACAGACCTCTACAACTTGGGAAAACAACATCACATGTTGCGTGGCTGCCTACACTGTGCCTGGAAAATTTGCTAACACGCTATCTGGACAGGGACTAAGGCCTCAGGGTGTCGTAACTTTACAGCAATGTGTCCAACATTAAACTGATTCAAATGTCAAGCTGAGGAAAATCCAGTTGCTCTGTGGACTCATATAAATGCTTGTATATTACTGTTACATTTTATGCACTTCTTCGACGTAATTTCAGCTCCCCCAGGGGGCACTAGAGTCTCAGGAATCTGAATGTCTCTCTTGATGGACCGTTCACAGGTTGAGGTCTTTTATCCTTAACCTAGACCCCCCCCTACCCGTCTCCTATCTTTGGGGCTCAGCCTCTTAAGCCTGGACCCCCAGCCAGAGGTTCTTTGAGGCCACAGAAAGAAGCCCTTAGCCCCCCCATCCCCTCCTGGCTTAGCTGTACCATAAGTACAGAGTTATTGTGGGGACTTTGCCAGGCCCCAACTGGCTGAGGCGATGGTGCCAGTGGATGACCCTGGTTATATTTATCTGACAAGGAAACCCGCCGTGGTGCACAGGGCCAGACGCACTGAACCAGAGAGGAATGTTGGCTGCCGACTATAGGCCAAACGCTGCTGAACGACAAATCAACTTCCATACTTGTATCAGGGCCTGAGGGAATCAGTTGCAAACAAGTTGCCATAACTTCTCTGACTGGCCTGTTAGTACACAGCCACCGTAGAGAAAGGCAGTGAGACGTAACAAGGACACGAGCTCTGAGAAACTGATGTTCAAAGAGGCTGACACAGCATGAGCGTCTGGAGTCTCTGGGAGGGGAAGAGAGAGGGGGGCCAGGGTGATTACCAGAATTGGGTCTTTGGCTTCTGTGCTGCACTGCCGTCTCTTTGAAATTAATCTCACAACTCATGACTTGGCAGGCCTTGGTTTGTGTTTAGATATGTCCTTGTGTCTCCCCGCTCAGACTACCAGGCTATTACTTGCTATAAATAAATACGTCAAACAAGCATTCCTATGTACACCATGTATGTGACCTTGTGGAAAAACTCGTTATTTCTGCTGTACAGGCCAATAATTTCTCAGGGCGCTTGATTAAAATGCCACATATTTGGCTATGAAATATGCTGTTGAAAATAAGGTCTGTACTTTTTTAAATGTGCATTCTTGTTTCATGTGTAATCTCATTTGAGCATATAAATGGCCGGACTAAGGAAGGTCTGAGCATGGCACATCTATTATATTTACCTTACAAGTCAGTCACTTTAAAAATTGTCTCTTTAGAGGATGGTGTTAAACACGTGGGATTGAAAAGGCTTTTTGTCTGCATTTTACAAAAACATGTAGCTTTTGTAAAGACAATGGAGTCTGACTTCTTTTCTCCTCCACTCACAAAATCACCAAATTCATCTTTTCTGAAGTGGGCTCTTCGGCGCAGCCACAAAAACTCAGTTTTTCCATGCTCAGGGTACCCAGCTTGTAAAGGAGGCTTAGAGGGTCTGTGTTTAACTCCTGAAACTCAGCCAAGACGCTGGACCGGAGCCAAGTGAGCCAAGTCATATGCAGCTCTTCCATTCAGCAGAGCCCAAAGCTGTGCTGCCATCTCTGTCTCTCTGTCTCTCTCTCTCTCTCTCTCTGTGCTCGAGCTGAAGATTTCATTAGGATGAGAGGCTCAGACTGGCCAAAGGAGGTGCACCTGATACTTCTCTGTTTAAAAATTAACATCTGCACACAATTATGCTTCATGAATATCCCAAGTTTCTTACGGGCAACAGCCCAAGCATGAAAGATAAGCTACCCCTTCTTTGGATTGTGCTTTCCACTGTGTCTTTAAGACTACAATAATACCATTTAGATAGCATAAAAGCCGGGACAATACATTCTCCCACCTTTCTTTGATTTCCCAGCATTACACCACGTTTGTTATGTCCCGCCTTTGATTAAGTCACTCGCTGCGCTGCATCTGAAATTACATCTATACAAGATGTAAGAGAGTGGTGAATAGAAGTGCTGTTTAATCTCAACAGGGGGTAGGACAAGATAATGTAGGGATACATTAGCCTGAGGGCCTGTGTCATATAAAGCACGACGTTAGTAAACCATCCTTCAGCCTCAGACTGCCTCCGCTACTTAAAATTTGAAAGCAAGGCCATGGCCTGATAACCCTGTAGTTTCTAGAGCAGAAAGGGAGGTGTGAACAAACCAGTGGAGTTGTGCAGGTCACTGAGGTTGCACAAAAGTTAGGTCCGGATGACAAAAGATATCTGGGTCACAGAGGCTTTTCAAACGTGTGGCATAGTTACCACTGCTGGAACTCTTATCATCAGATAAAATGACAAGTTTAGTATCAGAGGAGTAAACAATTATGGCATGGATGGCCAGTTGCATTTTCATAGCGATAGTGGTTTTGATCTGAAAAGCCAATAAGATACACCCTCTGCACTCAAAGCCTGATTATATGAATGACTGAGACTGAAAAGGCTCCATTCCAAACCAGTTTCTTTGACCACCGAGTGTAAGGGAATTATGTTTTGACCCATATGTCCTGTTGATTTGATGGAATTTCTGTAGTTGGACCCCGTGCATGATCTCAAACTGCTTCTGAAAATGCAGGAAATAACGCTTCCCATGGTATTGTGCACACAGAGTATGTTCACTGCAATCAAAAAGTTTCCTGCTTTTCTGAATGCATGGTATAAATAGCAACAAGAACAATTCAAGGATCATAAATTGCAAAACAGGACTTATGAGAGGATACAAAATCTTTCCAAGAGGGAAATGCTGCAGAAGGTAAGCAAACTTTCTGACCTGTTTACAGCTTCTGCAGCGCAAATAAATGCTCAGTCCATGTTGCAATGTCCATGTAAAAAGTACATTACCAGAGTAAGGCGCATGGCTCTTCTACTGTACATTCCTAATTTTGGTCTGAGGTCTCATCCTACATCTGAGTTTGGGTTTTCAACAAGCCACATGGACGGACGCAACCTCTTTTTTGGGTCACCATCACCACAACACAATTGCTGGGTGTGACGATGTTCTAAGTCCCCAGTGGCAGAAGCAGCTATTTTGGCGAGAGTCGAGCGCTCCTGGATGTACTGCACAAAGCCGATCTCCGAGCACCATTTAAAGAAACATCCCAGTGGGCGAAGAAAGAACTTCCACATTCATTCGGGCTTAAATCTTTTCTTTGCACACCCAAGACCGAGCGAACCGCCTGTTATGTAACATGATAGGTACACCACTGGAAGAAACATCTTCTTTTGAAATGTTTTTTTCTTACACTTCTAAGTGGTTGAAGGTAAGAATCAACAATCAAACACAATTTCAATAATTATTAAGTAATTAAGAGAAAGCACATTTCAATGCCAACGATGAACTTACCTACCAGGACAGGGACCCATATAAGGTTTACCTGTCTCACATTCTGAGCAACACAAGCATTTCAGAGAAGTCACTGGAGCCTCTATTGTTTTCCAGATCCAGAGAAACTTAAGAGGCCTAGTTTTTGTCCTGCTTTCGGTTGGGAATTTGAAAAAACTCCTCTGTTTTGAGATGAATTTGGTCCCTTCTCGCAACATGCTAGCATGTAACCAGGTGTTGGAGGTGAGTGCACAGGTCAGGAGTAAACGCATGTGACATCATTTTGAAGCCCAGCATGCGGCCATCCCCTGCCTTTTTTTGAATCACATGCTCCTAGAGTACAACCACTACAATGAGAGCTGATTTCTTTTGCAGCTGTTGCCACCAGCAGGCTAGGTGTCAGTGACCAATAAGCTGTACAAATACCACTGTAAAGTTTTATAGGGAGAAATCAGGCAAGTGTGCCAAAGAGGTTCAGACCCAGTGCTGTCGACTGTCCCTATGATCATACTGTACATCAAATGCTATGTGCCTTCAAAACCTACATCAACAGTATCAATGTCATAGCTAAGAAACCGGGTTCTCTTCATTTCTTTGGGATCCCATTTTCCATGAATTGTGTGCTTTTTCCTTGAAGTCCTCATCTGACATCTTGACAAAATGACCTTTCAAATAATTCTCCCTAACACCTGCAACAGATCAGTTGCAGCATGCTAGGCTTTCACTGCACTGTCTCAGATGTTCAAGGTGAGATGGATGGAAATCCACATACAGTCTTTTCTTTTGCATGAGCCCATCGTGAAGCTGTGGGGCAGCTGGGACCATACGTGACCAGAGATATATCTAACGTGGCGTGTCTGTATGAGCATGCAACGTCCACAGCAGACAGAGTATGGTGGCTGGTTGTCATTAGTCCAAGTGCACTGTCAGAGAGAATCAGCGCTTTACCACTTGCTTTAGTTTCCCAGCTTTGACCCAATAACCAGTTGTGTCAGCGGACATGGGAAAAGCAGATGCTGATTCTCAAAGCTGAATAGCTTTCTAAAAGTATGTGATGACAAGTGATTCTGTATGGTGCTTAGAAATGAGAAGGCCACAGTGTGACCGGACATATGTGACGTTCTCTGGCAAACATTAAGCATCAGAAGTCTGCGGTCGCTTCATTACTCATGATTATAAATATCAAGGACAAAGACTCGTGAAAAATCATTAACTATTCCAAATGTCGCTGTGGCTGAAAAACTCCAAAACTGTCTGGCAACAGGTTAAAACTGCACATACAAAGAGCCAAGACAAATGAAAAGTATTAAAGTTGTCAGTAAAGGCACCAGGTTTCTTGTTGCTATGCGAACGAGGGGCATAGTATTTCTAGCTTAGCTTAGTGTGGGTGTGTGTGTGTGTGTGTGTGTGTGTGTGTGTGTGTGTGTGAAGTATTCTGGATTTGGAACCACTCCCTAATCATCTTTTGTTTCTTGGCAAAGAGCAATCTGTTAAAACATAGGGCCTTTCAGAAGCTTGAAGGACAAGGGGCCTGCTGCCATGAAGTCATATCTGTTGGCAAGCTTTCCAGAGTCTGATTCACTCATAGGGGGGCTAACAAAGTCTGAGTGCCCCCAAAGCACATACCTCCTCCTGTGCCTTACAATCCAAGCAACCCCTGGGATCACAGTGCAAGAGCGAAATGTGAATTAATGCACCGCTGGGACGAGAACCCAGACGCAGAAAGATGGCCAGGAATCTTTTTCTTACATAAAGAGTACAGGGAGGGGGGCTGGAGGATGGCAAATATTCCTCTTTGCCATTGTTTGGCTGCCCCGGTCAATATTTAGTAGGCTGCAGCTCCCATGTCCTCCTGAGTGCTGCGGACACTTGAGCTCCTCCCTGTGTTTGCTTTGCTCAGCTGGTACAGCACACAGACAGCTGCAACCCCACACCACAGGAAACCAGGAGCTCACCTCACCAGCACCAATCGGCTGAGCTGTTTGACAGAAGGCCCTTCAGAGGAAAGAGAGAGCCAGAGGCATTCTGCTGAATCACTGCATTGTGACTGAGCGCCCATGCAATGAATGCATTGCCAGAGGCAGGAAAAGATGCTCTGATTACCTCTGTGGGCCAACAAAGGAGGCAGGTTCTGTGTGTGTGCAAAGCCAGAGTGAGACCAAACCGCCTGAGGTGTCATCACTCACAACAATCACACACAATGCACACCCAGACACCCACACAGCCCCGCCCGTGTATACATGAGAGCAAACACACAGGCATGCGTGCGCACACACACACACACACACACACACAGAACTGATGGCTTGCCTTTACTGTGTCTCAGTTCAGTGCTTTACAAAACATAAGGTTTGCTGGTATTTTTACAAAAATGGCATTAATGGACAAACCACATTCTGCTCTAATGTCATTAAGAAAAGAGGTGAGGTTCTGCTCACTGGAGCAAACAGCCCAATGACTCTGTCAACAGCCAAAATCAGCCCAGTGGTCGCCTATTATACAGAATGAGGCATGTAGCCAAAACCTTTGTGGTTACCACCTACTTATCTAGTTGTTGACAAGCTGCTAAAATTCTGAGTGACAGTGTACCTCTCTGCTAAACCATGAAATGTCTTAAATCATTCAAGGCTATTGGCTCAACTCTCTTTCTCTCTGTGTCTCTCTCTCTCACGCACACAGATTTAGTGGTAATCCGACTATAAACACAACGCCAGGGGTAGCCTGCAGACCTAAATCTATCTTCCGCCGATGGAGTGGCGCCTCATGCCTCCCCATATAATCTATACACTGTGCTTTTCCCTCATGCCTGGATGGATTCCACGTATCAGGTGTGAATGATATTGGAAAGGCGTAAAACGGGGAGAAATGAAAGACATAAAAGTCTAATGCGCTCTGGCGTAAGGATGGGAAAGAGAGGGTTTTGACAGACACTTGTTACAGTTGTGGTTATTAAAGGGGGCAATTTGCAGAACAAGCTCCACTTTAGGGGTTCCCACATTTCCCCTCTTACTGAGCCTTGCATAAATAGCCTACACTACTGTCATGTAGAGCACAGACCGCTTTTCATAACGTTTTTCACTCGGTTGAGAATTTCCTTGCGTCAAGACTTCAGAAGAGACGGTGAAACACTCCTTGGAGAAATTAGCGTGATCGCGCTGCCTTCAAATGTAAATATTACAAAGAAATGGGGACTGGACCGCACTTTGACAGCTCAACTTTCCCGCACTGGAAGCTCAAACCAGCGGGGACACACCGTGTGCGTTTACCGCAGCGGAGCGCTGAGCCGCCCGCGTCAGATTAACCGGCACCGGGCACACAGACTGAAGTGTTGGTTCACCTTGTGTAGGCTATTTATTACCATGAAGATTCACAATGAGCGGCACAATAACACAACAGTGTCACTACAGCTGGACGCGGAGCCTGTGAACACCAAGGTGCGTGGGAGGAAAGAGAAGAGGAATAAGCTCCTGCAGCCAGTTTAATCAAGGCAGTGGATAACAGCTAATCAGTTGGCACCTCAAACCATCTGTCAAACAAACGCTCTGTCAGAGAGCAATGGTACCGGTACTCATGTTCTACAACTCTGGGGATGGGAACCACCTGGGCTCCCTGGATGAGGAGGCAAGAGGGATATCATCAATAATGTCATTTAATGTAGGTTACTAAAACGATTGAATTTATCACGGAACACACTCTGTTGGGCTTTCATTTATTCCAGCTAGACATTGCAGCACAAAGCGGATCCCCACATGGGACAAGGCATCATCACACACTCATCCACAGAGGAGAGTGGAAAGCCTGTTGTCCTTTTAGCATTGATGCGTTTATTTCTGCACATTGACATTTTCAGATTAGGTCCCAAACATGCATTTAGACAGCCGGCCGGTGCGCGTCTTACCTATGGGCAGGTGGGCAGGTTTGTATCCTTTCTCGTTGGTGCACACTCCCCTGCCGTGGAGAAGGGCGTGCAGGGGTTTCTCCTCCCCGCTCCTCGGCAGGCAGCGGAGGCCCTGGGTGCATGTCCCGGTGTAAACGCCGCACGCCTGTCCCTCAGACAGGGCGCATGTTAGGCAGCAGCCGCAGCCCGGCTCCTTGACCAGCTGGCAGCCGACCGGGACCGGAGGGCACATGGAAAGCGCCTTCTCATCACAAGGCTCACACGGCACATATGAGCCCAAGCACCCGGACAGCCCCAAGATAAATGTCACCAAGAGGCAAAAACTCAGAAACATTGTTGGTGTTCTCTTCAGTTATAGCATAAACCTCAAATGCGGAGAGGAGGGGGGGAAAAGTAGACTGGTCTAATGAGCACAATGCCTCAGTCAGATAATCCGATTTTTAAAGCTAAAGCCAAGAGTCTTTATCCAAGAGTGTTGCTATCTATTTAAAAAACATGAATTACACGCTTTGCGCCGTGCACCGCACAGAGTTCAAATTAACAATTTAAAATATATGTGCAATGTGTCCCGAGATAGTGTCCTCTGCAGGGGCAAAGCAATTCTTTGCACAAAATCTCAACTTCTCTCCCCTTCAGTTTGGACTCCAGTACTTTCTCCACCACAAGTTTCCTGAGCAGACTGATCAACTTGAGAGCTGCCTTGCCTTTTTAAAAACAGCCGAGCCCAAACCCCTAACTATGAATACGCTAAACAGCAGGGAAGGGAGGCGCACTTGTTTCACGGCTTGGCAGGCGGCCAAACATTTTTTTTTTTCAGCAGCAGGAGGATCGCTCTTTCACCCTGAAGGCTGAACTGATGCCGAGGTGCAAGAGGCAAGAGCAGCAAGCAACGCAACCCTCATCAACACATTTCAGCGCAGCGCTCCTCGAAAACCCGCAGACGTTCACTGTCTGCGGGTCTGTGCATGGCTTCAAATGAGCCCCCAAAAGAGTTGCACGGTGCCCTGCACTGCGAAAAGATCACACTCTCAACAAACAAATCAGCAAAACAAACTCACTCTCAAACAAGCTACTTTCTCCTTTTTCTTTGTGTGGGTGAGATTATTCTCCTGGAGGTTAGAAACAAATTGTCCAAGATTAGAAAGCCTCTTTACAAATGGCACTTCGTTCCCGGAAAGGTCATTAAGTATTGAAACTTTGATTCAGGTCTCAAGGAAAACTCATTTTCTTACATCTTACATTTTTCTTCCATGGCCATAAAAAATAAATCATTGGTAACCCCCTATTGAGTCACAAGTGCCTCATTGTCAGGGGTTGAATGGAATATCCTTAGTAAGGAAAAGTCGGACGCAGCTGCAGCAAAGTGTTGCTTTGAAGAAACAGTTTGTCAAACAGCAATAGAAAGAAAGCGTTTGTGCGCGACACTGTACCGGGATGGCTAAACATGCATGTTTATCATTAAATCATTCACTTAGGCCTATATAAGGGATGGAACAGCAACGTGGATTTGCAGTAACTTTATTTTTCGTCCGATTTGTGGTTTGGTTGTCTGTTTAGATAACACTGCAGGAATAGCTGCTCCGGTCTATAAGTCACCTTTAAAGCCTGCACCTGTTGCTTCCATGGGACACCATTTGTGTTAGAAATGGAGCCATGAGGGAAATCCACCAACAACCCCCCCCCCCCCCTCTCTCTCTCACTCTCACACACACACACACACAAGCACGCACGCGCCCGAGCCTATAGACCTATAGGCTACAGTATATCCACAGCATATTTAGAGAGAGAATCACGTGCGGAGAACGAAAAGGGAAAGGAGAGAAGAATGGGGGAAGGATGTCACGAACTCTGAGATTTGAGGCATCAGCCTGACAGCTTAAGTGCAACTGAGCGC
Source organism: Micropterus salmoides (assembly GCF_014851395.1). Lineage (NCBI taxonomy): Eukaryota > Metazoa > Chordata > Actinopteri > Centrarchiformes > Centrarchidae > Micropterus > Micropterus salmoides. Next base: position 3,621,610 of record NW_024040596.1, on the reverse strand, counting down.
TATTATTTTATAGCCTGTATTCAGAATAATGCCTGATTGCTTCATGGTGTGCTCTGCAAGCACCACTCTAAATCAGCCCAGCCGGGGGGTTTTATTTCCATCTCTGCAGCTTCCAGGGCAGATCTCTCTTCCTTAAGCAGCAACAGAGTGTCGGGAAGCTGTATCCTTCCCATATTCACCTACTGCGTAATAAACCTCCACAGTCATTCCCGAATCTGACTATGATCTTGCCTTTCTCTGCATTCGCAGGCTGAGGATCCAAAGAGAAGGGATTTACTCGTGTCAGTCTTGCAGTTGACCACCAGAAGGCACTGCTAACAATGATATGCTCTGTAGAGGAGCTCACTCACATGTCCTCTGTATATACTTAAGAAATCAAAGAAATGACAGCACTTACTGAGAGATTATGCCATCATAGCTGTAATGTCACAAAATAGTACTAGAGTCTGTGTTGAATGTGTTTGCACATGAATCTAAAAATAAGAGCTATTGAAGTATTTATTTTACACCAAAAATTTCTCCATGGAATTAGTGACTGGATAATTACATAATCTCACTTAACATGAAACTGAATTCACATGGGCATTTCTAATTTTCTTTGGAATAGCTCTCATAAATGTGATTTGTTTTAACCACAACGTTAGTATGACACATGTTTAGTGTTTCCTTCACTTCAATTCAGCCATGATTGTTTATATCTTGGTTTACAGAGGATGTTGAAAGGGTTCCATAACCGCCGTTTACATATCTGGACAGTTTTTCCCCTGATGGCTTTTCCTCTGGTTTCCCTTACATGGCTCCATCCATGCTATCACTTCCCATCTTTTGCATTCAACTGTAAACCTCCTGACCGAAATGTTGTCAGAGTTTGACACACATGGACGCGTCCTGAGAAAAAAAAAAAAGGTCACAAATTAACACAGCAGCCTCAGAAACTGCGCAGAGTGAATTGTGATGGTTCAACTTCTCACCAGCCAGCTCCCCAACAAGGACTGTGGTGAGTCAGTGTTCCCTCCAAAACCAACAGGAGCGGCTAAACCCAGCAAGAGCAAACTAAGACATAAATCTAAGCTACTTTGGCCAAACCCGAGCAGTGATAATGAACAGGATTAAGCGAGTAAAGCAGTGTGGATTAATGATGCATCCACTAAATCTCAGCTGGGCATGAGGTGATGGATGAAGAGAGGGGATGACAAATTACAGGGAAAATGTGCTCCCAGTACAAGCTCCAGTTACGGATATACAATATTATACATGTTATCCTCACTGAAGGGGCACACTGTCTTTTTCTCTGTTCTCATTCTTTGCTTAGTGCAAATCCTAATTCCCCAAAGATCTGTTAATACATCAATCCATCCGCTCCTCCCTCTGTCCCACCCTCCTTCTATCCTTGCATCGTTCTGACTTGAAGGAACAATGACTACGTTTTATGCTGCACCAAAGTGCAAATTATTTGGTGGTAAAAACACAAAAAGCCTTAATGCAAAAAGGCTCATCATCTGGCACTATAATTTCTCATACTCCTCCTACACAAATACTGGCATTTTCAGCTGCTCAGCAATGTCCAAGTGAGCAGCCAGCATCGCAATACATCTCAGCAACAGAGCCTTAATGCTCTGCTCCCGCTCCATAACAAGAAAGTGCTGAGCAGTATTAGTTACATCATTTTGACGTTCTGTTGGATATCTGATATGATCAAAGGGGAAACAAGTTGGGGGAGTGAAAGCCATGCCAGAGGTTTTTTTATTTAATAAATCAAGTTATATCATTGTTGTTGCTGTTCCAGCTGGAAGTAGGGTGCAATGTGACATCACTGATGGGTGTGGTTTCAAGACACAGAAACAAGTGTTTAAAATGATTCATGTAAAAAACATGTGTGTTTGGAAAGCTGTAGGAGGCTCGTGCAGCTTACCCTGATACCAAAAACAAGTTGTCAAATAAAGCCGCTTTCAAAATATGACGCTGTAAGTACCCCTCCTGCGTCATTTCCGGACATGCAGGGCTCTGTGGTTAAGTTAGCAATAATAAATACAGCGGTGTCCTGCGTTAAAGTCCCTTTGTTTGTCCCATCATCCATCCATCCATCCACACACCACATTCTTCTTCACTCTTTATACTATAAACGTCACCTGACTTTGATGGCAGCCATGTCCAGAAATGATGTAGAGGGTTACCTCTAGCATCAGATCTAGAAAGGAAGGCCACTGGCCAAGCGGCGGTTATTTGACGACTTGGAGGGAGACCGGGTTGCTGATTTACATTGTTTCGCACGAGTCCTCATTTCCCCAAATCTCTACAATGGAGGACACATAGAGCCACAATAGCCACATTTATTTGAAATAAGCCAGGTTGAAATAAACAAGAATTATCCTTTCAAAGTCTGAGACAGTGGGCCGCCCCTCAGACAAAGTTTGGGAAAAGGTGCCTCCTCACCCCCCCTTAGTTTACTTGCTCAGTTTCACTCAATTCCTTGATGGCTGCAGGATCATTATTATGTTATTTGATCCCACTGGCACTCAACAATTGAGTCAAGATAGCCTAATATTGCTGTTTGACATAATTTCAGACTAGACTAAATACATTAAAAAAAAAAGGTAGGTCCTGAGGCATTTATTAATTTCTGACTCTGATAAAGTGGGAAAAAAGTACCAACACTACTGTATCTCTAAACTCTTAAACCAAATCACACACACAGGCTATTCTATGTGATCTCCTTTTGATAACTAATGTAATACTTTTTCACTGAGCCTCCCCTGAAACAGTTTGCTCCTCCCTAAAAACCTCAGCTTTAAGGCACATAACGCATACATTCAGTGTTGTTCCACACTATCAGCTTTTCATTAACTACATAGCAACAGTCATGGTTTGCACAAGGCTTAGCAGAACACATAAACGACTGCATACTACTTCATACTGTGTGTGCCGTGAGAACAAATGTGTGTACATGTGTGATGTACAGTACTAGCTGTGTCTTAAATGTATGTGTGAAAGAGACGCGGTTTTTTGGGTTTACGTGTTCAGATTCGCTGATTATTGTGTGTGTGTGTGTGTGTGTGTGTGTGCGTGTGTGTGTGGGCAGGTGTATTTGTGTTTTATGTCCTTGGATGGATTGGAAAAAAGATTATCGCCAGAGAATGCAGTTTGAAGTGTATTTTTTTTTTTTTGCTCCACTTCGTCAAGTCGGCACTTTCTATATACACAAGGGAAGTGCGTGATACACAAACACTCTTGGGCATACAAACAGTCCCATTTCCAAGGACATACTGAAAGGTGTTGTTGTGTATATCTGATGAGACCAGACAGCATGGCTCCAGGAATGAACCTGTTAGCAGACTGCATTTAGTCTTTTAAACTGCGGAAGAAAACTCGGCTGTGGAGTCAGTATTGTGCACGTGTGAGAAAGACACAAGGGCTTTTATGTGAAAGTGTGCATGGTAGAAGGTAAGAATAAAAGACAGGAAGGAAGGAAGAGATTTGACTAATATTCTGGGCTCATAAAGAGCTTTGATTTACAGAAATAATGGACATGGTTGGCATTATTCTTGTGAAAGCAGTGAATCTGTCTACTGCAAGGAGCCACCAAACCTAAAATTATTTCATTTTTGCGGGTTTCACTGGAGCGCTTCAATATCTTATTATGGTTTCAATGCTGTTTCAGAGTCTTTTATTCACTGTCAATATTTTAATATTTTTGTGGCAATGGGTATGGTCAAGTTTTAATGAACTGTATTGAATATCAATGCAAAATGCGAGCAACTGACAGCTCTGATATCAGTATCAGCCTTGAAACATTGGAAATCCACATCTCCAGTCAAAAACTCAATTTTGTAAATGACTGGGAAGAAAAGTAGGTGGTTTTAAGCTGTATATGTGCGTTGGCTCAAAGAAAGTAATTCCCAACTCACTTCTGAAAGAAAAAATAATAAATCTCACAAATGTGGTATATTTTCAGGTCACTCCTGGACTTTTGGAAACATGCACAAAGCTTTTAATGCACTAAATAGTGACAAATATTCAACTTGTTCCCACTTGGATTGCATCTCCCTATTGACAGTGTTGCTATAGAGGCATTGTCAACAGCACTGTGGACTCTGTGCTGATGAGCGCCCTGCGGGTTTCCATTAAAGTTGCATCGCCTTAATGTGACCATGAGAAGACCTGCATGATCTTGTAACACGAGACGGTGTGAAGGCTTATCTGAGCGCTGTGATGGAAACTCTGCAGATTGAGATAAGCTGGCTGTGAAGTCTAAAACCTTACACAAGTGGTAGTTTTTTTTATAGTCTATTAATGTATGCTTGGCCTAAAGCATTTCCAAAACTAAGCTCATTCAAACATGTGCATGAAGCCAAAGAGAGACTGAGATGAGTGAGCTCCATGGGATGGTTTTGCTTTGTGCCCTGGTCCCTGGCCAAACCTTTAGCCTGAAATGTCTAACGTTGGGTTTTGTTAAAAGGTGATGTATTTGCGGTTTCTCCTCCCTGCTGTTTTACTCCTTCAACCCCAAAGATGATTTACTTAAGGCTACATTTCTTTTTTCCTCCTGCATATTTCCCCATCTTATTCCTCATGCTTGTAATTGACAGGCCACCTTACGCAATCAACCTGACAAAAGCAATTTCTTTATGTTAATGTGTGCATATGGGAATATACGTGTGCCTGGAGGTAGCAGGCCAGGTTAAAAGTGACTAACATACTTACAAATATTTGAATTTTTGCATCAAGTACTCCGCAAGTATTCTTTAAACACTTCCAAACAATGTCTACTATTTGTCAGTTTAGGTATTTAGCTAATGCTCTATTCCAGAACGTCTTACACTAAGATCAACATTAGAATTCCTCTGCTATAAATTAAACTAAATTCCTCTACTGGCAACATTTCAAGAAAGTATGGAGTGCAAAACAGCTTCATACACAGCAAAATGAAAAATACTCAATAATTATCAGTATTTGAACTGAAATAAAGAACTTAACAAAAGCAAAATATCAATACTGACATCACTTCTAGTTCATTCTACTATGTAACAGTGCTGTTTTATTAGAATAGCTAACAGAAAAAGTGAGGGTGGAAATTGAAAGCAAGCAGTCAATTGCGTTTATGCATTTATAAAAAAATGTCAGTCTAATGAATGTAATAAAATGTCTAGGAAAAAAGAAAACATTCCCAAGCAAACTAGGTTCCTGTCATTCCTTCGTGGGGTTAAAGCTACTGCCTACTACTTCTATCCAGGCCATGCCTATATGCCATTTCAGTGCCAGCTTTAGAGTGATTTAGAGCTCAGGTATGTGCCAACCTTTGGGTATTTTGGACGACAGGTGACAAGCTGGCTGAGGCCGAACCTCAGTTCCAGGACAGCAGATCAAACCTATTAACACACTAGCAGGATATGCCAGGCTCAGTGTGTGTGCAGGTAAATTAAATATTTAATGTGTAAGATTGCAACATTTTGGCCAAGTGTCAAATTCAAACTCCAAACAAACAGAGGGCAGCACATCACCAGAGTAACTGCTAACTGCTGCTAACTGAAGCTGCTGCCATCTGTGCAGCTAGTAGCGGACCTATTAGCTGACTCTGCCCCAACTTGGCTTTGGACTGCTGGGAGGAGGAGGCCCAGTGAGAGGGGGGGAACCAACACATCCAGGTTCAACAGCAGGGGCGATTCCGGGATCAGACCTTTAGGGGTGCTCAGCCCCTAATGAGAAAGCAGAATGCATACAATGCCTCGCAAAAGTGTTCACTAATTGGTGGGGAGAATAAGTAGGTCTACTAGAGAGGAGCTGGTGCAGAGCGGAGCGAGTCAGTCAAGGGCGTCACTTTGTGTGGAAAAGGCTCAGATTAGCGGCGTGATGATGCATTTGGGTCATGAGATGTGACAATGCACCAGAACAAGAAGATTTTTAGCACTATTTAAATTAAATATTTGATATATTTGATTTAATTTCCTGCATTCTGGAGACATTTTCTGCTCTGATTAACGGTGGAAATGTCTTTTTTTTACAGAAGTGAAAACTATATTGCATTGCATGTTTTCTTATTGTGCAAATCAACCTTTCATGGTGCTATTTTTCAGAACATTTTTAACAAATGGTTTCAAAAAGTGGTGGGGCCAAAATCAGCCATTTTTAAATGTGACAGGGACATTTCCCCAGCGTCCCCCGTGTAAATGACTATGACCCCTGTGGGGTCAATGGACCAGTTAGAGTCAGACAGCAGTGTGGAGCTGTAGGCTCGTGTTTATTCCCTCAGAGGAGGGAGGGTGTTAAAAGTCTTTACTAATTTAAGTGTTCAGTCTTGTGTTTTCAGTTAAATCCTGTTACATGCTTGCTTTCTCTTTTAAGGAAGTAGCTTTCTGTTGCTGATTGAGTTTAATTTGTTAATAAAAATCTCTGTTTTGGTTGCACAGAATTAGTATAACATATAACATTAAATTAAAACTTATTTCATAGTTAGGGAACATAGCAAACATTTCAAATACGCCCAGCGTAAGTTACAGTATACAGCTACCAACATGTCATGTGTGCAGCCCGTCAGAGAGCTAAAATAGTTCAGTATTATCACAAACTACAAAACAGTCCCGTAAAATAGAGCAGTTTCTGTGTGTGTGCATAAAAATCAAATGACTGATCTTCAGCTCTGAGTAGGCCTCTCCCTGGCACAGCTACATATGCATGAGAAGACCATCAGTAATAAATATGACTAACAATAATACATTTTCTAATTCCATCTCTACATATGAGTGCCTACTCAGCCCTGCACACTGCCCCACTATCTGTCACTGTTTTTTCTGTTTCCATTGTCCTTCTCCTCCTCCTGCTGCAGCTCCTCCTTCTTCTTCTCTCCCTCCTCATCAACATGCCTGGGGTCATCATCACCAGGTACCTCTCCATCACTCCACTGATAACAGCTAATATACATACAGACACACAAAGATTCCTCGCTTATAGAAGGATGTTGTCTTGGAGTGACACATTGCAAACTGTTGTTTATAATATATATATGTATATATTTATGCCTATATATAAATACATATATAAATATGTCTATAATAAATGCATTACTAATTATGCACCTATTTCTTCTGCTGCTGGGTCCTGCCTCATCTGCACCTGCCACATCAACTTCCACCAAGGAAGCAGTCAGTTAACTTGGCGCATTCAGCAGCCTCTTGTGCCGACATTTTTTTCTTCTTAACTCTTATTTTTTCGGCTCTACACATTTCTTTTTCCTCTTTCTTTCTTTTCGCTATATTTACCATCTCTGTTTCACTGATCACACAACCGTAGGCTGAGTTCAGCCCGACAAAACGTAGCAAACCGGTGCAAAAGGTTTTGGATTAGACTCGCCCCAGATAGAAAGTAAACTCCCCTGATCGCCGCCGTTGAGCCAATAAGAATTCAGTCCAAGTTGGGAGGGGCTGCTCGTATCCCGCTCATAATAGTAAGAGTATTAGTTATTAGCCCAGACTGACAGAGACCTAAGAAGCCTTCAGTAAAACATTAGAAACTGAAAAATGTCAGTACTTAGGGACATTAAATCCATTTAATATAAGAAAAGCCATATAAAACTGTAGGCTAATTGGTTGTCCCTTCTCTTCTTTCTCCAAAACCTAACATTAAGGACAAAACATTATTTTCAGAAAATATTGATAAATTATTGAATTATTATTATAATTATTATTATTATTAAAGATTAATCATGACGGTTTTGACGAGGCTTTAACCTAGTCTTAGTTCAGTAAAGAGAGAAACTTGAATTCGGAAGGTGTATTTGTATGTTTGTGTTTAATAAGGAAAATAGATGTCAGAATATTATATATTTTATTATATATATACATAGACTTCTTTAACATAACGTCAGAACTGTTACTTTTTCACATTCTGTTGATTATATTAGTTAATTTTTTTAATGTTTTAAACTAAAATTCTCGCCATATCTAATACCAGCCCATTCTCATCTCAGGGCGTCCAATACCAATGCTTTCAGAAAAAGTGACAGAACATAGTTACTATGAGACGCTTCCAGAAGCGTCTGTGTGAGACGCTCTGGGGCATCCCGTACAGACTGGAAGTGCTAGCTAACTAGCTACGTTCGCGTTAAAGGTGCTGACAGCCCCCCCGAAGCCCCCTACTCTTACCACAACCATCAGAAATGTTAGTACCTAAACCTAAGTCACTGACTATATGCATGTCGACCGGCTAACCCTACCTGCTAGCACATGGGCCGTGAGTTTGTGTTGCTGCAACGTAGCAAAGGGAGGCGTACCTTTAGCATCAAATAATTACGCATTGTCACACTTTGTCAAGCATTAGTTATGACGCACTGAGATGAGAACGAGTTCGCTTGACTTTGATGCTAAAGGTATCTTTCAGCATCCGTATGAAACGCCACCATTTGCTACATCCCAGCAGCACAAAACTAGCTGGCTAACCCTACAGCTGTGCAGATCAGCCTCATGGCCGATGTGCTAGCAGGTAGGGTTAGCCAGTCAACATGCATGAAGTCAGTGACTTAGGGGCTTCGGGAGGCTGCCAACACCTTTAACATGAACGTAGCTAGCTAGCTAGCACTTCCAGTCTTTACGAGACGCCCCAGAGCATCTCATAGAGGCGTTTTATAGAGGCGTCTCATAGAGGCGTCTCACTCAGACGCCGAAGGGCTAACAAAGCATTGCTAGAGCGACCGATGCCATCCACAGAGCCATGCCCTAACATGACTAAGACTGCTTTCGTCATGTTGTGTGTCCTTTACATGACAGCTTTCCAAATGATAACAAGATGCCTTGGACATGCAATTCTACACAAAAATGAAAATATGGATTAAACTCAGCTTGTTTCAGCTCCTCATTGAAGCTATATTTTACACTGATAAACTGAAGTCTCCATGTTTTTATTGCTGTACCATTCCATCAAATTAAAAGACTGTAGATGTCTTTCCCCAACGTCAGCCTGATATATGTGGTATCTTTAGAAACTTTGTAATAAAGTGCTGAGGGTTTGGCTGCACAGGATGAGTTTAAAAATAATTGACACACCAGCAGGTTAGTGGCCTTTAAGAGGTTTCAACTGCCCAGTTTTATCTGTGTGCATGGATGTGCTCACAAGCGCTTGGTCAAAGTAGAATCATGAAAAAGCTGTGCAAAATGCAACAGTTTGGTTAATAACTTATAATATTCACTATCCTTGGCTTGGTGGAGGAGGTGTTAGAGCTGGGAGCTCTCACAACTCCAATGAAGCAGCACATTCAGAAGCTCTGTGCTTTGCTCAGGAGGGAAGGGGGTAGGGGTCAGTGAGCTACTACTAAATGATACCCGAGCCTTGTCTGTCTGACCTGTAGGCAACACTGGGTATTCTTCTACTTTCAGTCTTACCTATTTAACATCTCCCAACGTGATATCATGGAATGGCATATTTAAGGACATTTCGGCGTGCCATGTCAACGCATATTAAGCTTTTCGCAGGTCATTTCACGCCGGGACTGAACAGCGTGAAATGACATGCCGTTTCGGCACAATAGAAGTCAATGCAGTCTAAACGGCGTGAAATGACACGCGAAAAGCAAAAATGTGTTGGAATACCACACCAAATGACTTAAGAAATCGGCGTGTCATTCATACGCCTTTTGATGATACCAGGCTGCATCTCCTGTGCAGAGATGATTGCCAATTGCTATGTGTTGTGTTGGATGTAAAGTAAAATACGCAGAAGGCAGAGAAATAAGGTTTAGTGCCAGAGACTTTACACAAGGGGTGGAAAATTCCACAAAATTTGTTTCTGAAGTAATACCAGGCTTAGAATCACTGATATCAATACTTATACTTTATATTATATAAAGTAGGTAATCATGTTTTATACACTGCAAACATTGTAAATAGGCTTCTGAAGTTCTGAATATATTTTCTTTAGCATTGAGTGATTTGGCAAACGTTAGGCATTAAGAGACTATTCTCTTTACTATTTTCTGTTAGTTACTCGATCACATGATCGAGCCACCCACCCTGTGTACACAAGTTTTACAATGGATAACTTGGTCAGTTCACACAGGTTTACACAATGTACTGACAAATTAACCACAGACCCAATTTTCAAAAGCAAAGTGACTTAGTGAGTGAAACCCACATCATCCCACAGCCTGCTTGTATATCTGTTGATCAAGAGCAATAACACTGGTGTGTTTGTGATATAAAAAACATGTGCGACAGAGATGATATGATTCAAACAATTGTGATGTTATGCATCAGTCTCTGAATAATTTTTGCTGTCCCCTGACCAATAATCCTTATTTTTTAGTCAATCGCGTATATACGTATATAGTGATAACTTTGCTGCAGTGTATTGTCATTTTTCTCAGTGAATCCCAGCCAACGGTAATGATGGGACATGCACTGTGCAGACTGCAGCGTCTCTGCCGAGTGCAGTTTAGCAGTGGCTCATATGAAAAAATTCAGAAATTACACCCCAATTGTTGGTGCATGGGTATTTAGCAAACTGCAGACATAAAACTGTGCCCCTGGATGTGTGTTTTCCAGTTTTTTGATTAGAGAGTGGGTTTGAGTTTTGATTTGGTCAAGGCTCTGGTTGTGACTGCAATGCTACAGAGAATCCCAAATGGGCCCGAGTGGACACAGAGGCTTTTGTAAAGTATATAATTACATAGTAAATTATTCAGTGGGTCAAAACCAAAACATAAAGGCATTCATTTTCAAAACCAGCTTACAAGGAAGACTCTGGCAGTGCAGAGCCACACAGTTTTTAAAAAAGGAGACCTTCGACGTATGCAGGAACCATGTACCTGGAAATGGTTTAATGTTTTTGTAAACAAGGATGGAAGTTTCGCATTTCTTTTTTCACTTGGCCTCAGTGAAGTGCTGTCAATAAATATGAAGTAAACAGGAGGCAACAGTGAGCCTTCTCTTGGCTTTAAGAGTCAAAATGAGGGTGTAAAATAGTTCTTCACGCAGCAATGCACCATGAAAGTGACGACAGAGACTCAGTGATGACAGAAAGAGAGAGAGCGGAAGATATATTGTGTGAGTCTGATGGGATTGGCAATGACTTTCATTCTGTGTAAGCAGATCCAACCACTGTGTTTGTACAGGCAGAAAGTATCCACTGGATCATGTGTCTTAAGGACTTAATACGAAGCACAATTGACTTCTGCACTGAGTTCAGCATTCCTCTTCAAGTAGAAGATCCTCTTCCTCACACAATAATTAAGGCATGATGAAGTAGCTGGGTTTCGAGAAACATTGCTGAAATATGACATGATTTAGGATTTTGTTCAAGCTAAATAAACTCATCATATCACATTAGAGACTAGAGAGGGTCTGTGGTTACTTCTAATTACTGACCTTTCAGATGACCTCCACTGTGGAACTCATTTCCCCCTCCTGTCCACAATTGCTTTCCTTTAATTAATTAAACATCTGATCTTAAAGAAAGCATGCAGATAGAAGGTATTGCTGTCTGCATAAGTTCCACTCAATACTGTTCTAACATATGGAAAAGGCCTGCAGGTCTTTACTGACAATATATACATTTCTTCCCTCATTTTGGATTGTGAGGACAAGTGGAAAGATAATAGTTTAGGTTTTGCATACCTAAATGTAGTTGGGGGGTTGGGAAAAATCCCAGTTGGAAAGTACTGTCCCATCTCTGTCTCATGAGTGTCCCCTCCTCCTAAAAAGCACAGTCCCACCTTTACCTGGAGAGTAGACCGAGGGTGTCCTGGTCAAGTTCAGCAGGATTGGGGCTTTGACCCAACAGACCGGGATTCACATCCAGACTCCCAACAATTTCTCCTCATTATGTTAATAGAAAAGGTAACAGGGTGGGCATCATATTTCCTTCGAGTATATTTGCTGTTGCTAATGAGTTGTATACAAATGTAATTTTAGGAGACAGGGTCGCACACATTGTGTTAAAGATGGACACAAAGCAGAAGGGCAACAGTGGTGCAGATAAAAAATTCTGATAAATTCCCTTTTTAATTTTTATTTTATTACTAGCTGCCTGTGTAGCCACTTCACTGTATCAATTAAATGAGAGCAGGTTTTACAGGCTATCTTCAAAAGTAAGAAAGAGTGCTAGACAAGGTTGTGGAGACAGTGTGACTTCAGAGTCCCATTACAAGATAAAGTGATCCCCCCCCCCGAAGATTATCAATAGTCAATAAGATGTTTTCGTAGGTTTGGAGTGCTGTCAATAAAAGTAATAATAACTTTATTTACATAGCGCCTTTAAAATCAGAGTTTACAAAGATATATCTTCTTAAGGCCAAAAATACTTGATACAGGGGAAATTCTCTAACATAAAAGCCTCCTGGTAAGAAGAAACATCTTGTCAGACAAAAAACAAGTAAATTTTTCCTTCACTTAAGATAATTAATCTTGCTATGATTTTAGTTTTTGCAGTGTTGTGGAAAAAATACTCAAACTCTTTACTTAATTAAAGGTACCACAGTGTAAAAAGTCCTGCAGTCAAAAGAATTTTAAGCAAAATGTACTTAAGGTATCAAAAGAAAAAGTACTTGGCTCCTGTCACTGATACATTATCAAATATTACATTGTTAGATTAACATCAATGCATTTAACTGTTGTAACTAGTTTATAACAAGGAAAGAAAAAGACAAAATTTAAATATACTGTATGTTCACATGGTCCCCGCTTTCATTCTTGGTGAAACATATCAGTTCCTCCCTGATATTTGTGCACCTTAATAGTCATTCGTTCACGTGTTTCCACTCAGAGCAAAAGCAAGAGAGAGGAGGGAAAAGAGAAAGAGAAGTGGCCTCATATGTTAAAATTTATGCAGTGTTCTCTGATGTTGTTATCATGCATTCACGTGCTTTGTTACACAGAACTCTGTGGCAAGCCTGGCTTGAAAAGCACTTCATAAATTACAACTTTGACTGGACCAGACATCTCTCGCGTCTTGCTCTCTCTGCCGGCTGGAGATAAACTTGAGTAGGTGCAATCAGTCCAACAAATAAAGTGGCTCCATCTGGTTTTGTGAGGGCTCTGGTGTTGACATTATTAAGTCAGAAAAGCCTCCAGTGTGGTGGGGCTATTTTGGACTCTCCACAGTGCATCTACTCTACTTCAGCTTTTAACCAACGCAATAGATTTGTCACAAGACATCAAATATTTATCATATCGGAGTCCCCAATTAGTGGCAAATATCATTCCACCTGAATTAATTCATATGGTAATGGAAGATTTTCTACATTTCAACCATAGGAACTGTGAGTATGGCCAATACTTGAAAACAGTGTTTCAAAACAGTGGTTGTAGACCTCAATTGCTCCTTGGACTCATTGTCAAATTGCAGTAATGACATGAGCTGGTAAAGTATTTAACCTCCATTGTTAACTTAAAAGTAAAACTAAAGCATGTATATTTCTTCTGTAAATGTAAATCAAAGATGAATAAGAAGTTCCTGGTGAAAACTAGTCACCTTGCGATCCTTATTCCAGGACAGGCCCCAGGCTTGCTTGATTGGGTCCCCTAATTACCCAGAAGCCTCAGGGGGTTGTTATTCCAGCAGAGACTTAGTTGCCACACGTCACGGGGCAGGGGCTGTGTTGAGGAGGTGGGGGTCGGAGGGTCTTCATCCACATGTGGGCCTGCTTTCAGCATGTGACTACTGACCCATGCATTGTATCACATTGCACTCATTTAAAAGGTCAAGACTTGTCGAACCTGGTGCCTTTTGCCCAGCCCACCCCGTGACCTGGTTTGGACACTTGCTCTGTTTTAATCCCCAACAATAGGTCCCATTCAGCCAGGGGCAACCTGTAGAACATCTGTTTCTGTGGTCTGGAGGAGACCATAGATCAGCAGTAAGGGAAGCTGTCAACTGTAGGTGCTGCTTTATCAGAAACATTTACCTTTTGCTTAGAGGGCTGATAGAAAATGGATGAGAAGACTTTCATTTTGAGGTGCAAAATGTTCAGATTTGTATCTGTTTAAAAGTGCCTTCAAAATCCTGTTCTTACAATTATGAACCTGAAAATGTACCCTTAACACAGACAAGCCTCTGTCTGCAGTTACAGCACCAATTCATCTGCATGCATAAAAAGCTCTTGCTATGATATTCTTTTATATTAAATTAGTTAATAAGTTATATATTTTTCTCATTATTATGACTTATTAACATATGTTGTTATAACGAGGAATTTTCCTGTGTTCTTACGATGAGAGAGTGTATTTGTTTGCCTGTTAACTACAGAAAGCTAAGTGATACAGTTTCCTGTGTGTGTGTGTGTGTGTATATATATATATTTTTGTTTTACTATGTACATGGGGTCCCAAATCTGGGATTTACTATACTTGTGGGGACCAACAAACTTTGTGGGGACCAAAATGATGGACCCCACAAGTTTAAAGGGCTGTTTGAGGGTTAAGACTTTTAGGTTTTAGGGTCCATGTTAGAATTAGGTTAGGGTTAGGATTAGGGTAAGGGGCTATGAAATGCATTATGTCAATGAGATGTCCCCACAAAGTGTGTGTGTGTGTCTGCTAATCGGTTTTCTTCAACTAGTTATGTTTTTTGTACACTTCCACATCATTTTAAAAGAGCAGAAAATGGTTTCATTTAGCCTTGGTACACAACATATCACATGTTGACTGCAGTCATTTATTGAAAATATGGAATCAGTTTTTCCCAGTTTTTGGAAAAATATTTGAAATTGCACTTTAAAGGATAAGGGAAGGAAAGTTTTATTCATGGAGCACATTTCATACCCAGGGGAAAAAACAAGGCACTTTAAAAGGAGACTGTGAAGATAAATAAAGACAAGACTGGTGACACTTTTACCATTGCCTTTAATTAAATCAAATTTTAAACTGTAGATTGATAACATTAACTGCACTCTAACTTTAACTGTCCTGTTTTCTTTTTCTTTGTTTTTAGATTTTCTGTAATTTACCCTTAGGAATAAGGGTTACAGTCCCCTTAAGGTTAAAGTGTTAGTGTTAAAAAAAGTGTGTGAGTGGGAGAAGAGGAATCAAAGGAGTAAAATAAGCAAAGGTGAGAGACCTGCCTGTTTTTATTTTCTATTTAACTCTTTTAAAACTTTTTTATATTTCCCTGTTGCTTTTATGTTTCATGTAAAGCACTTTGAATTACCTTGTTGTTGAAATGTGCTATACAAATAAACTTGCCTTGCCTGTCCCCAAGAAACCAAGGACCACAGGATGGAATGACTCCAGACCCGTCGCCCTGACCTAGGTGGTAATGACGTCCTTTGAGCGCCTTGTGTTGTCACACCTTAAATCCATCACAGACCCACTCCTGGACCCTCTGCAGTTCGCCTACAGAGCCAACAGGTGATGATGATGCAGTAAACATGGCCCTTCACGTCATCCTCCAGGACCTGGACTTCCCAGGAACCTACGCCAGAATCCTGTTTGTGGGTTTCAGCTCTGCTTTCAAAACCATCATCCTGGCCCTGCTCCGCTTAGCGTGCCTGACTCCACCTGTAGGTGGATCACAGACTTCCTGACGGACAGGAAGCAGCACGTGAAGATGGGAAAACATGTCTCTGACTCCAGGACCATCAGCACCGGTTCCCCTCAAGGCTGCGTTCTTTCCCCTCTGCTCTTCTCCCTGTAACGCTCAGTGGAGATGATCGTAGATTTTAGAAAGAGCCCAGCCCCACCCTCCCCCATCATCCCGAGTGACTCCCCAGTCACCATTGTGGACTCCTTCCACTTCCTGGGCACCATCATCTCCCAGGACCTCAAGTGGGAGCTGCAGCAGCTGAAGAAGTTCAGCCTGCCAAAGACAATGATGGTGCACTTCTACACCAGTCCATCCTTGCATCCTCCACCACCATCTGGTACCCCTCCCATCCTGGACACAAACTGTTTCAGACTCTTCCCTCTGGCAGGAGGCTGCGGTCCATCAGGACCAAAGCCTCTCGCCACAAAAACTGCTTTTTCCCGTCTGCAGCTAGCCTCATTAACAAGGCCCGGGTCCCCCACTGACACTTCCCCCTTTTTAAATAATAAAAATGTCTAAATTTTTACTTTATATCATGCACATACCTGGCACATTGCACATATTTGTTGTTGTTCTATATTTTTATATTGTCAATTTATATATTTATGTACACAATACTCCCTTCTGTTGCAATACGTCTGCACAACTCAAACCGGAGTAATGCACATGTAAATATCTGCCACATTGTTCTTTCTCTACAAATACTTTTATCTATTCTTTATTTTTCTTATATAACTTGTATTTGTTTATTCCATATTTATATATTTCTACATTAATTTATGTCAACTGTATGTTTGTCTACATGTAGCACCTTATCAGCAAATTCCAAACACTACTTGGCAATAAAGTTTTCAATTGATTCAATCCAGGACTAGTACTTATAACCACAGGGTCCCTCCAGGTGAACTTGGACAAATGATATGGAAGAGGTCCTTACACTTGAGACAATACCATTTACTGCATTCAGTAATAGTAGAATTAATCATCCCAAGCATGGAAACTAAATCAAATCATGTAAACAAGTCACTGTAAGTGTCTCATGTATTTCATTATAGTCAAATGATTGTTTTTGGACATACATATTTACCTCATTATGAGAAAAAACATTTGTTTTTATAAACAGATAAGATGGTATGTTATAATAACAAGAACAATGATTTGCCCACATGCAAGTATCTTGTGATAATGAGAAAAATATTTTGTTATGACATGAAAATGTCCTGTTTCAATGAAAAACTTAATGTTTTTTTCACATGGTGGGCAGCAATAGGCTACACTGCTTTATAAATGAAATGTGAGCAGCATAAATCTTGAGCAAATGTTTGTCATTGACACAACAAAGCCCTGATGATATCAGTGTTTGCCTACTCTTCCATATTGTAATAGAAAACATTGTGTAGTCCAAGGAGAAAAAGTAAATACATTTTCATTTTAAATGTTCAGCACCATGAAGGCTGGATTACCAACCAGGCAAATCGGGCAACTGCCCAGGGGCCCCAGAATTTAATTTATGAAACTGACATTTGCATTGGTACATAATTAGGCCCTTTCCTCTCTATAAATATCTACTTTTAATAAGTTTAAATAATATGTTTATATACTTAAATACATTTGTAGTCTACTTAGAACTGAACTAAATTGAGTTCCGCAACCAAAACAGAGTTCCACAACTGATTTTTGTCCCTACGCTAACGGGTTAATCCGGCCCTGTGTAGCACAACAAATGTGAAAAGCTTGAGTGGAGTACAAGCCTATTTATCTTGTTTGGTTTACCAGCTGATTGGCAGACTTAAATTGCAGAGAAAGAAAGGAAAGGATTGCTTCATGGTTGATCTGTTGCACATGTGGGACCCACAGCAATGTTGGCCAGGTTAATGGACTCTTTTAGGCATATGGACCCTAGAAAGTATGCTCCCACCTTTCTGATTGGTTACTTATTTTATTGTTTTGAGTTTTTGTTGAGTTGTAATCTGATATACAATATGTCTTGTGCAATAACAACTATAATATTTTAGTAGATCAGCGTATGGTGTCCTTTGGGTTAGGCACAGGAGGGCGTACACATCAGTCAGAAGATGTAAACAGCCTGCTGAAGGCTTTGCTGTCACAATGTAACAAACATATTTTGCATGTATAAATTTTCCTGCTTCATGTCTTTTATCTGAGTAGGTTCCAATTGTGAACAGTGTGGATCTTTCTTAGTGATTCTGCTAATTGGAAAATGTCATTTGTCATGATTATAGTTTTTGTTCTCTTTCTTTCTTTCTCCCTGCTAAAAGTGTTTGGGCAGCAAAATTGCTGGACAAAAACTCACTAAAATTGGCAGGTGGGTTGGAAATTCCAGCCACTACTCAGGCAACAAAAAGGCCCTCATAGACCTCATGGTGGCACTATAACAATCATCTTTATGTTTTTCCACTTATCTCGAAAACGGCTTTGTTTAGAGTCAAACGTCTTTCATCACTGTAATATCTGGATTCATCTGCATCTTTGCTCCAATGGTCTTCTGCTCTAAAAATGTGAAATTATACGACTTTTAATCACTTTTCTCTAAAACATATTTTTGCAACTCGTCCCAGACGGTTTCGCCAAATCGACCTGAAACTTTGGCAGGATCATCTATGGACGTCACTGATCAAAAGTTATCAAAATAATTTTGATAGGTCAGTCTGGGTTTTTTCTGCTTTCTTCCGCATAAATTTTTACTTTTGAGTTTTTATGTCCAATTTTACATAAATGCCCGTAAATCAAAATTGGCTTAAGCTATTGTAACCAAAATTGACGCTGAGCAGTCCTGACATGTTCTTCCACTAGGGGGCACTACACTTGGATAAAGTTTATACCTCTATGCTAATTTAATTAACATCTATATCTCCACAAGTCTTTCTTCAAACACTACCAAAATCAACACAGGTATTCTCTAGATGGCCGATATCAAGTGTTTCAAAGGGTTTTCAGATTGGTCAAACGGTGAGTCTACAGTGAGATTCAGTATCTTGCAACAACTTGTACAGTATGAACTCAGTTGCTCAGTTTTGGATCAAATGCCATCAAAATAATTGACAACACACCCAAAACCAGCAGAATGATGACAGATTTTTTTCAGAATTTTCTCACCTACATCTTGACTGTTGTGAGCGTTTTAAGTTTAAACTGACAAAAATATCCGGGTCTGGCACATGTGACGTCACTACCTCAACTTGTGAGAAGGTGCATAGAAACAGCCTCTCACCAGTGGCTCAGTCAGTAAATCACCTACCCTGAAGATCTGCAGGCCCAGGGTTCAAATCCCCAGGTGACTGAGTCAGACTGGCTGAGAATAAGGGTTGTTTAGATCATATTGAGTCTAATTTCTCTATTTTATTTGGATCCTGTGACACTTTCTTCTTAATTTTCTCTGCCTAAAAGTGTTTGTGCAGCTTAAACTTAAAACTTGGAAAAACAAAATGTTGCAGGTGGGTTGAACATTTCACCCAGTAGTCAGGTATAATGACACACTCTGATCTCAAGGTGATGCTGTAAAAAACTGTTTCCCCAGTTATCTCAAAGTCCAAATTATTTTATCACTTTAATCTCTCAAGTCATCTGTGTCTGTTCTTCTCCTCTGAAAATGTCAAAAAGTTGCGTTTTTCGTGGCTTGCTTCGATTCCGATAATTGCCGCTCACTGCTTCTTCTGCTATATGAGGACAGGTTTGCTTACTTTTACAAATGTCCCTTGGAAAAGTGGAATAGCACTGCAGTACTAATAATTTTAGCGCTTGACCTCTAGTAGTAGTCTTCTGGGATTGGGTCCCTGTTTTGTTTATCTCATGCAAGCGCAACAGGACGCGCATAGGAGTACACACAGGTGTCACGATACACAGTCCTGCCAACGGTTTCACAATATTCCACTGATCAGCAGGTGGCGGTAACACACTAAGATATGCTGCTATGCACCAGATAGACTAGGCTAGCAAGAAATCATGGATCTAAACAACTTTGCATTTAATGTAAAAAAGAAAATGGCTTTGACAAACATTTTATAAGGAAGAAAATAGATTGATCACATTTGTTGGGCCTCAGAGAATATAAAGACGGCTTTTGTGGACACCTTTAATTAGAGGATTTACTAGTGTATCATCCTAAGGTCTGACGGTGCTTTCAGGAGGTCCTTGACAACAAAAAGTCTTAAATATCGGAGATAAAATAGGTTCTGTAATACCAGAGTTTGACAGACAACTGTCAATGTTTCAGGTTAGTAGCCTTTAACAGCATATCTGGGCTGCTGGTACCGGTCTGTCTTCCATTATTTATCTCTTGCAGTGGCATTTTTCATGGTCCAGTTAATGTGATGTATTTACCAGTGACCTAGATACAAACACCTGCTAAACGTTATCATATGATGTTTTTCCAACTTTATGAGTCGGCGAGGACTGCTGGAACGCATGGTTAAACTACCGTTTTGGGAAACAGAAGGCCGGAAGATATACAGCAGCTATGTCCTGCAAAGTTGCAAGAGTTGCTGCATTTCTCAGCCAGCATGGTCAAGTAAAGTAAGGTTGTTGTGTTGTTTTCTTCTTTGCTGCTTTAAGAAATTACACTTATGTATTTGCGCTCAATGCAATCTTTAAACCTCAAAATGAAACTGAACAAATTAAACTTTACAGTTGTTTTTATAAGAACCAGCTGTTTCTATGTGCTGTGCTTAAGTAGATACAGAGCTCTAGTCTACAAATCTTAGGTGTTGTCATAATATTTTACCAGATATTGACATATATTTGGTTGATGGTCCAAATAAGCACAGCAGTATCTACACTGTATAATAAGTAAGAGTTGTTTTCATGGTATTTTGTGATTTGAGATCACCTGTTGAACTTTCTTTTCAAAACTACATGTCCTTTAAGTGAAGACATGGAGGCATTCTTTTCTCATTCCTACAAAACATGCTGTTTCAGATGCATGTTTTTACCCAGCAGCAGCAGTGCTTGCAGACTCTGTGCCATGCAGATCCAGTTACATGTGTGCCACTATCTGCTGCTCTCGTGACAGGCTCACAGCACCTCAGGCGCTGCAATGTTTTCAAGCCACAACAAGATGTGATGAGCCAATCTAACAAAAACTGCTGACACGCTTACTTCTCTCTGCCTTCTTTCAGTATTTTCTACAAAGTTACTTTGTTGTCTTTATGGTGTTCCCTAAACATTGCATTTCTGTGGGTTCTGGATTTCTTTTGGGAAGATTTCTTCTTCTTAAATTGATCCAGTAATGGTTGAGGAGTAGGCTGCTTCCCTGATGCTAAGGCACATGAAAAATAGTAAGACACATATTTTTCTGCAGCAATTATAACAGGAATAACGAGAAAACCAGGTTTATTTTGTCTCTTTCCATGAATTCAGGGCCATGGCAAATCAAGCCACATGGAGCCTAATCAAATGTCACGAATGATTTTAAGCATGGAGTTTCCATCATATATTAGCATCAGATTCATTTCGTCCTTTTCAGTGGTCCAATTTCTTTTAAAATGCATTGCAAAATACTGGATCAATAAATAAAACAATTCAAACCATTGATAAATCAATGCATTTCTTATGTTTTCTGCAAGAAATAAATATATAGATAAGTAATTATTAAAGTTGAAAGTTAAAATGTGTGTATGAACTGAATGTGTGTCTGTGTAAGAGACTGTGTGTTTTCTGTTTGTGTGTGAGAAGCCAGCATGAGGTAATAACAGTATCTCATGCCTGCTAAGTATAAGCATATTCCACTGTCTTTGCTATGGGCGTCTCTATGGTAAGATGTTCCATGTGTGGGGAGTTTCATAGAGCATTTCATCAAGTGAAATGATGCGCAGGTACTCTGAGGTAATGACACAATGATGCTAATCTGATTAGCCTTAATGATATGACCAAGAGGGGAGACATATCACGATGACGTGCTAATGATACTTACTCATGAATAATCTGATTGGTTTTCCCTCTGGCTAAGATCAAGTTTTGATAAACAATAACTCCAAAATGCACATGCGGGACAGTGTGTGTGTGTGTGTGTGTGTGTGTGTGTGTGTGTGTGTTATTACTCTCTCTTTTCACAGGAACGAAAACCTTCATGATTTTCTGGATATACTCCACATTCTTACTGGGTCATTTTTGGATGATGTGATGCACGCAGTAAAAGTTTTACAAGGCTGATCCAAATTCTCCTGATTTAATTTGTAAAAATAAAACAATCTAAATGTATTCACAGAGGGCTTGCTGAGCATGCATGGTGCTTTCCAGCAACATCCTGCATTATTCACACTAATACAATTATATTGCATTTGCACCTGGGAGTCATGCAGTAAAACCACAGCGCAGGAGCACTTAACACCGAGCAGTTGCAATGCTGCAAAGGCCTTTAAACAAACTTCACCAGAGGTTATTGAGGAAAGAACATTCTCCATTTATTTCACTGCTATTATACTTATGTGGTTTTCTCCTTTTCCAAATACCAGTATTGTTCCCTTATTTCAACCCATGTGGCTGGAAACCCCAATAACCGTCACAACATACGTGATCTGAAATATCTTCATCTTGTTAACAGCATCCATCACAAATCAGGTTAAACCACAGACAGAAACTTACCATCTAATGGAAATCCATGCAGTGACATTTTCAATGAGGGTTTTCTCAAGGTCATCATCGAGTCAACATATACGCCTCTACAGCAAACTTTTATTGCTGGATCAGGATTATTAATAATCCGTGGTTCGTTCATTGGTTATTTTGTTTCAAAAGCAAAACAGAAAAACAGATAAACAGAAAACAAATATCTGTTTTGGTGTTTCTGTTTTAAAACCAAAACGGGAAAACAACGCAGCTGCCTTTTGTTCTATCTATGACCGGTGTTGTATCCCTACTGGTTTTCAAACTAACTGGCTGCTGTACACGTGCGCCTGTTGTTTGCAACAGAAAGAAAGAAGAAAATGAAGCTCAGGTGGAAACAGTGTAGAGAAGCTGAACAAAAATGACCCAAACCTTTTTGTCTGTGTTTGATTCGTTAATATACAGCTCGCCGATTTAACTAATAACAGTTCATGTTTGCTGTGTACTATTGAATGTACTCACAACTATCACTGAATTAATTTGATACTGAAGAAATCTTAAAAACCGGAGGATTCTTAGGCAAATTCTGAGGCGTTTATGTTCCTGTCCCAGTTGCTAGTGAGTTATAAACTGAACAGTGAGCCTCCTGTTGATGTTCAAGCTCATCTTAATTACATTTAATCAGGCACCGCCCTCACCCAAGTGTATCTGCTGCAGGATTATTAAGTATAACACACAAACACTCTGCATACAAGTCATACAATGTGTATGACTGGTGAATGCAGATGTAGTGTAAATGCGCTTTGAGTGGTTGAAAAGACTAGAAAGGCGCTATACAAATACGGAGCATTTAATTGGGCACATTAAATATCAAAATCAATGTATTTCCGTTTTGTTTTTAAAACAGAAAATCAAAAACTGATTGTCTTTTTTTCTGTTTATCTGTTTTGGATTTAAAACAGAAAAACCACAAAACAACTTGGTTTTTTGGTTTTTCCAATTTGGTTTTGAAATGAAATAATGAAAGAGCCAATCATAGGGGATTATTACTGTTCTCAACTTTTTTTTTTTTTAATCCCCAAAGTGCGATTGAATTCCCAAACTGTGAATTCCAAGCAGACCCTAAAGTTCTCAGTTAACTCAGCGGTGATTTCTGTTTAGCCTTCTCTCTCTGTGATTGATAGGCTGTTAAAACAAAAATGGGAATTACTGGCGTCGCTGAAGTAGAGAACTAAACAGAAGTATTAGGTTTGTGTTATTTGTAAGTCACATAATTTATTTACTGATTTGGTGTCCTCATTATACCATCCATCTATTTACTGCTGCTTATCTGAGCAGCTTTGTCCTCCAGCTTCTACTTCGGTATTTCAATGTAAATGCTCTGTATAGTGCCTTTCTAGACTTTTCAACCACTCAAAGCGCTTTTACACTACATCCACCATTCACTAGCCCAAGCGCTCAAACAGAAACTAACATTCACACACTGGCAGAATAGCCGACAGGGGCAATTCAGGTTCAGTATCAGTATCAGGACACTTTGACATGCAGCCTGGAGGAGTCGGGGATTGAACCGCCGCCCTTCATTAACAGGCAACCCACTCTATCCCCTGAGCCACAGCCGTTTTCAGCTGCAAAGATGGGCATTTTAACATGGGGATTCTATGGGGATTGACTATCTTTTGGAGCCATTCTCCCCGCGACCCTGTACACAGGATATGCGGTTGATGATGGATGGAGCCAGCCTCAAGTGGCCATTCGCTGAACTGTAGGTTTTGGCTCTCATTGGTTTTATTTTCAGCCCCCTAAGTTACCACTTGGACTGGACCTAGGCCAAGCTCCACCCGTTGGCTCTGCAGTGGGCAGCCTCTTAGAATATTTTCTTAAGCATCTGAAAAGAACAGGGATGCACCATTTGATTATGAGGACATTTGACACGTAGGAGCCATACTTTGAAGCACATTTTCAATGACTGGATGCGTTCTCCTCTCATTTCGAGTAAAATTCGAAGTACAGGCTTAAACACGCTCTGGATACAATCTTTTCGCCGTGTTGTTAGGATAGAGAGATTGAGCCATGACGATAAGCCAACACATCGCTGAAAACATTGGCCCTTTCTGCTTCTCTGCTTTTCAGTTAAGGGAAAGAACAGAAAGGAATGGGATGGTTGATGGCAGTACAGTTGATAGTAGGGGGGATGTGGGGGCCAGTGTGAAAGGGAACAGCTGGGGATGGATGTTAATCTCAATCTGATAATGCACCATGCAACTGAGCATAGAAAGGTAAAACATGATGCCACAGACCCCACTCCCTTTTTCCACATCTAACTTTCATTCCCTTCCCTCATGCTGTATGCTTCAGTTACAACTGAATACACCAAGAACAGAAAATCATGTTTATTGAACATTTATTTGTGATACAGACCCATTGGTAAGGTTCATGTGCTGTAGGTTTGGGGAAAAACTATTTTTATTAATAGCAAGTACTTTGGTACGTTTCATGTCTCTTGTTCCTAATACCAGGTCAGACGTTCCAGGATTGTGTTTCTGCGTCTGAGGGCAAATGTGTCTACGCAAACCAGTCTTTCATTGTGTGGAGCTAAATGTGATAAATAATGCCACAGAAAGAGAACATGATACATACTGTATCCAAACATTGCGAACATTGCAAAATATAAGACAAAGGATTTCTTTTTCCTTTCAGTTTTTCCCCCCTCATTACAATTTTGTTGTTGATATTATTTTTGATATACTATACTTATGTTTATTGAATGTTTATTGACTGTCGGATGCATCAGCAGATTCATGAACCCTGACGCACATATGCACACACACAGTTGGCACATTGAAAACCATTACTGTCTGAAATAAATTACCAAAAGGCATGAATAATTCAAATAAATGAGAAATGACCACCCCCCAAGCCATGCATGAAAATCAACAACAAATTGCTTCCAAAAATAGAAAATACAGTTTTATTTTAATTTACATGTGGGGTCTGTATGCTGAAACAATGAATTGTCATTATTTTCATTTAATAAAGAAAAGGTCAAGAAAATGGATTTCCACCGCAACCATTTTCACAAACAGGATGGGAGACCAGTAAGAGGCTTCATCCAGAGAGGGTATTCAACACAACTGTTCACCCTATCCTCAGTAAACACACTCCTTGACACACGCACACACACAGCCAATGGGAGTAAAAGCTAGAGGCACTTGGGTTTTGAACCCTCTTCCCTGTTGTGGTGGGTGATTATTTTTTACATTGTTCCATATTGACACCCACGTGTGCTACTGTACCTTAATTACTTCATTCGTTGATTTTGATAGAGATGATTTTTCATTAAGTGTAACACATTGATGCAGTAAAAAACGTTTTTTCAAGGCAGGGTTTTTACCTGATAGCACCAACAATACTCCAACAATGCTTTTGGTCGCTTTCAAACCTTATCTTATAGTTGTCATTCACATTTAACCTACAACCATATCTACATTACATTGTATTGGAAACTTTGGTGGATCCAAAGTTTCAGAAGGCCCCTGCCCCCAAGCAAAATTTATTAAAAAGACATGAAAACCTGTGTTTTCCAGGTTGTTCAAAAGACAAATAATCTGTGAAAATTTTTCAGAGGGACAACAAACAACAAACCCATGAGAATAAACCAGCTCAGATTTCAGTTTTTAACAAATTACACACATTCAAACCATATTCAAATTTACATTCAGACTTTAGGATTAAATCTCTGTCTATTAAAGGGGAAGTACCCTTAGTGCTCTAAATTGTTTTTATATTTGCATAACCTTTGCCTCCAGACTGTTCAGGGACACATTCTGCTGTGACACACCACACACAAGTGGCACAGCAGCGAAAATACAGCATCGTGGTCCATAGCCTTGCTGTCTCACTAACCTTGAATGATAAGACTGGCGCTATTTTAGATTTTTGTTATTGTCAGCAAATCCCATGGAAAGACCACTCAAAACCAATTGCACCAAATCTGTTTTCCCACTTCCCTACCCTTTCTGAGGCACTCTGGCCCAAGCTCAATGATTCCTACTGAAGTCCTAAATCTCCTTATTCATCATAAGTCTTCTTACTAAAACAGCTGGGCAGTGTGAGCAAAAGTTTCTGAAAAGTATTAAATAGTGTATTTGTGGGGGAATATTTTCAGCTGCAGATTAATACCCGTGTGTGTTTGAGTAAGATATATCAGAATTTGCCCTGCAATGCTTGTTAGAATCAATTCCATGGTGGTTTTAGACTTTTCATTGGATTTATTAAAAAAAAACAAAGTAAAGACACTGGCGACCTGTCCAGGGTGTACCCTGCCTTTCACCCAATGTCAGCTGGGATTGGCTCCAGCCCCCCGTGACCCTGTACGCAGGATAAGTGGTTGACGATGGATGGATGACCGTAAAGACACGGCTAAACTGGTCACTTGCTATGATGTACATGCACCTGTGATGAATTCCAAAAGTCGGGGTGCATTGTCATTAACTTCATTAGCAAAACACCAACAGTAGTTCTGCAAACAAAAAACATCTGGATAGATTTTTCCAAGCATCATGTTCGCAATGGCTACTTGTGGAATAAGGTTAGGTAACAAGGCAGACATGAATGATGAAACTGTAACTTCTAAGTGGCAGATGATTGGTTCCTAATCAAATCAAGTTTCTGGGCTTTGGGTCATAGGAATGCAGAGAAAACAGTGTCGTCAACTAATTCTACAGTGATCTCACTTTACAACAGCAGTTCTCCTAATGGCTCTTTTGTTTATGACCCTAACACTTTTGTTTCCTACTGACGGAAGCAGGATCCTCTTGGTTCAGGGAGAAGTTACACCTCAGTGAGGTTAGAAGCCTGATATTCCCTGTGGGTACAATGACGAGCACAGACGCTGTATAGGAGATGGGGGGGGGGGTCTCACAAGAAAACATGATCGAGTGAAAAACAAAGACATGTAGGCAGACAGGAATGGATATTTGGACAACATAGAGGCAAAGTAGCGTGGCGATAAGGCCCAGTCCTTGTCACTGCCAAGCAATGACAACACTGACACCCTTGAACCACTGTAAGTCATAAGAACTAGTAATGGAAACACTGAGTGGAAATATGTACTACAACATTCTCTGAATGTGAGTACTCACCCACAAGAACTTAAGAGAAAAGGCTGTGTTTTTCTTTATCACGGTAAACGAAGCTGACTCTGCCCCTCAGTATTGTTTTAGGAGAGCACGCGTCTGCATCCCGCCGAACCGGGGCGAGAAACCATGTTGTCTTTCATTGAAGTGAAGTTGTGCATTCTCACATGTCCTCCCTTGGGAAAACTGCCTCAAAGAAATACGGGCAAGGCCCACCGTTTCCCCTTTGGAATTGCTCAAATGTGTTTTAGTTCATTCTGCAGCAATCACATTTCACAAAAAAAACAAGGGCCTTTAACTGTAGGGCAAATAAATCCTGGCAATAAAGAAGAGAAGACCTGTCATACCATTTCATTTTAGCCATTACTTCTTAAATGCTGGCAGGCACTTTAAATAGTTATATTGTCTGCGTAGGTCTATGTTTGTACTCATGCAGAGCAGGCTGTGGCCAAGCATAAATATGAAAATGTGTAAGTGGATTTGATGAAAATCACAGTGTGCTCACTTGACTCGATACTTATTAGAAATATTTTCATAACTAAAAGATGTTAAACAAGGGAGGTGCCTATGTTTTGCTTATAGTGATTCTAGGCCACAACATGGGCCAAAAGTGCCAACATTTCTGCCATAGTGCCCCACTGCAGCCTTGCTCCTGCTCACTTTGATCACAGTTGTACTCTGCGGCAAACATCTGGTCACAAGCCTATTTTGTAGACATTTAGGTTTACCACAAATCCATTCTGTCTGAACGATTTCTTCTGTGCCGTTATCTGTAATGGTGACAGTGTATTTTTGGTAAGATGCAACTTCAGTTGAGCCAGTAGTTGTGAAACACATCAACATTTGACATGACTGTACTATTTGTCTGGATAGTTTATATGTAGGCTGCATGCTAATAAGTGTATGCACAGTGTGACTAGCTCAGGTCTACGTTTCAGAGTGGACTGCTTATACATACTGCAAGTCCTTGAATAGAAGCCAAAAAGGCATGGCCATGTGTCATTAGAATAGCAGGCAGTAAATAAGGTTTAGAGCTGACATCTTGAAGTGTGAATTAGTCTTGGCATCAGCTGGATAGAGGCTGTGTCCTGATTGCCTGGCTTGCTGTGTGCACAACGACGCATTGTGCATACCAGACTGAGAGCAAATCAAGTGATGGAGCAAAGATAAACAGGTGGAGACAAGATCGCCATTATCAAGAAATGACGGAGGTTCGGGTGTGCGTTGGGAGGGTAGCATTGTGATAAGCACAAATGGTAATGCAAACCTAATCTGAAGCGTCAGCTTTTGTTCAAAAATGAACTGCAAAGGCCTGAATTCCTTGTACCCAAACAACGCCTCGAAGGACAAGAAAAAGCCACAGTGATTCATAGGTTTACAGTTCTGGGGATGTGACTAAAAAAGGGCTATTGTTTAAGATTTATGTCCACCACAATGTGGCAACGGAGCCTGACAAAGCACCTGGCTACAGTTTGGCCGTTAAGGCAACGTCATAGCGTTGCTTTACTTTAGAAAACTACAATACAAAAGACTAATGATCACAACTTCTAAATGTTGTTAAAAAGAGAGGGTACAAGGCTGAGTTAGCTAACTAGCCCACACACAGACCAAAATGTCCCTTAGATTGAACAATGCCTCACTGTTTTTGTGTTAGACTGATGGTGTGGCAATGTGGAACCAGCTTGCAAGAATTAACAAGCTGTCACTGAGGAAGGGGTTGGAGGACACAAAGCTCAGGGACAGCAGGGGAGCGACAAAGTCAAATATTCTGCATGTCATCGACAACTGTTAACTGGGGACCATGTTAAGACTCACTGGTCTCTCAAGGCTTTCCCCCCGTTAGACTTCAGTGAAACACTGATGTGTTGTTGCACTTAAAGTCTGAATTACTGTGTGGTGAGAGCATGGCTGTGTAGGCCTTCTGATCCACCCTTCTGTGTTAATATAAAGCTTCCCACTCATTTGGAATAAGACTTAGACACACATGGGAAGCTTTTGAACATTGCCAGCTCAAGAAAAGCAGGAAAAGTTTCTTAAATTCTCCCAAAGAGACATCCCTGTCTACCACCACTAATTTATATTCCCATATTATGCTGCTGAACATGAAGCAAATGTTTTTACTCTTGTGGTCTAATTGTCAATGTTCATGTAACACAATACTGTCATAACAAAAAATACAGATGTGGCTCAGTTTATTGAGGTTTTTTTCTAAGAATGAAGAACCCAAACGATATTTCCCAGACCACTCGTAAAATGTAATCTGCGAGTGTTCCCCACTGTGATTTTTCCCATTTTTGCATGTGTGTCAACCAGTCAGCTTTAGAGCCCAGGCCACTTCCTTCCATAGGTGCAACATGACTACTTGTTGGGTATGTTTTTGTTTTGAGTCACTTGACATAACATCAATGAGGGAGAGGACACACTCTTAAAACGTTTACTAGAAACAGACCGCAGGATGAGGCATTTTGTCCATATCTACTGTTCACTCCCATCCATCATCAGATCCTTCAGTAAGGTGACAGAACATGGAGAACAGAAGGAGAAGAAACAAATGATTTTTGATCTGTAAAAGCTACGTCCCCAGTTGATGAGAAATTAGAGTAACCTGAACATGAGACAGTACATTTATCTTTTCTAATCTCTCTAGAACCAAAGAAAGATTCCTCTTTATATGAACTTTATATTATCTCTCTACTGGAGGCACCACTTTATCTTTTTTTCCCAGCCCGTGCTCTCCAGAAAAACGGCCATATACAGTCCCCTCCAAAAGTACTGGAACGGTGAGGCAAATCCCTTTGTTTTTGTTGTTCACTGAAGACATTTGGGTTTAAGATAAAAAGATGAGTATGAGACAAGAGTTCAGAATTTCAGCTTTTATTTCCTGCTATTCACATCTAGATGTGTTAAACAACTCAGGACAAACCACCCTTTGTTTGAACCCACCCATTTTACAAATGAGCAAAACTATTGGAACATGTGACTGACAGATGTTTCTTGTAGCCCAGGTGTTGCCTTTTAGGTTGATTGTCCAAACATTAAATATCTCTGCATGACTAGTCTAAGTTTTCATCCTTGCTTCAAACCTATAAAGAGTGCATTTCCTGTTAAAGAGGATAAACCAACATGAAGAGCAGAGAGCTGTCTGTGGGAGAAAAGCAAGCCACTGTCAAGCTGAGAAAAGAAGGAAAATCGAGCAGAGCCATTGGACAAACACTGGGCAGAGCAAGAGCACAACAATTTGGAAGGTCCTGAAAAAGACAGAAACTACTGGTGTACTGAGCAACAGACGTCCAACAGGTCGGCCAAGGAAAACAACAGTAGTTGATGACAGAAATATGTTGAGAGCTGTGAAGAAAACGCCCAAAACATCAGGAAGTGACATCAGCAACGACCTCCACAGTGCAGGGTGAAGGTATCACAATCCACTGTTGGAAGAAGACTCAGAGAGCAGAAACATAGAGGCCGCACCACAAGATGCAAACCACTCATCAGCAGCAAGAATCGCAAAGGGAAGATTGACATTAGCAAAGAAGTACAGAGATGAGCCGCAAAACTTCTGGAACACAATCTGATGGACTGATGAGACCAAGATTAATTTCTAGCAAAGTGATGGAGAAGCCAAAGTGTGGAGAAAGAAAGGAACTGCTTATGATCCGAAGCATGCAAGCTCATCTGTGAAGCATGGTGGAGGTCATGTCAGGGCTGCTTCTGGAACAGGTTCATTAATATTTATTGATGATGTTAGCAGCAGAATGAATTCAGAAGTGGACAGAAACATTTTGTCTGCCAGTTTACGCATTGAAACTAACGGGGAGGAAGTTTATCATGCAGCAGGACAATGAGCCAAAGCACACTGCCAACAAAACTAAGGACTTCATCAGGGGGGAAAAGTGGAAGGTTTTAGACTGGCCAAGGCAATCAGCTGACCTTAACCTAACAGAGCTGCATTTCACCTCCTTAAGAGGAGACTGAAGGGAGAAACACCCGAAACAAACAAGAAGTGAAAGAAGCTGCGGTAAAAGGAACAGCATCACAAATGAAGAATGCAACAGTTTGGTGATGTCGATGGGTCGCAGGCTTGAGTTATTATAAGCAAGGGTTACGCCACCAAATATTAAATGTTATTTACTTTAAGATTATTTGTTCCTTTACTTTTGCTCACCTAAGAACGCTGTGGTCTAATACAAACTGTGGTATGTCCTGAGTTGTTTAACACATGATGTGTTAGATATGAATAGCAGGAAATACAAGCTGAAATTCTGAACTCTTGTCTCATATTCATCTTTTGATTTTAAACCCAAATGTCTTCAGTGAACAACAAAAACAAAGGAACTTGCCTTGCCGTACCAATACATTTGGAGGGACTGTAGGTTGATTATAATACAGCTTTTAACGAATCATATTTACGGTTTTAGTTAGGCCGCAACCTCTAGTGGCAGAAGAAGTCAGGTGACATAGTTTAAAAAGCGACAAAGTCTGTGGTAGGCTGAATAAGTGAAGTGAACTCAGGACATTCACCCAGGAGACCAAGATTGATGTAAGTCAACATGTTTTAAATGAAATACCGTTTTGTAGATGACTTAAGGAATGTACTTATTTGAACCCAAACCACAATCTTTTCTTAAACCTAACCAAGTGGTTTTGTTGCCTAAACCAAACCACAACTGTTTCACAACATTTGGACAAGTACTTGCCAACACTTGTACATGTAGTTTTGGGTTATATATGGCTTACTTTGTAACGGACATATATGTTGTTTTGGAAAATGGTCTTATATGTCATTTTGGGACACTTAACAATTAACCTATTTTGTCGTTTAGGTATGAGGACGTGTTGTTTTTTTCCTAAATTTGATGCAGAAACATTTCAGCATTGTCATGAGCCTAACACCTCTGACCAGCTGCGAGGTAGATTAATTATAAGGAGATGTTTGTTAGGAGTCACAGTACACATTTGAACTCCTAAAACTAAATTCCATCCATCTTGTTAAGTGGAGCAAGAGGACTGGGTTCCAAAGATACAAATAGAAACAAATGATATAATCTGTTCTTCAGGCCAAGTATATGACACTTTTCAGCCCACAGTTTGAGGTCCTTAATGATCCAAATTACTTCATGCATCTATTTGTATTTACTCTAATTGCTATGTTACAGCTCGCCAAAGTTGCACAATTAAGAAATGGTTTTCTTCCTCTAGCTATTGAGGTTGGCAGGAGCAAAATACTATGAGTGAGTGGTGTGATTTGGCAGAGGAGTGCAGGTCCTGGAAAATCTGGAATTCCAGATTAACCTAGAGAAATCACTTCCCTGCTGGCCTATATGATACATGCCGGCTGTATTTGTTTCTACGGTCGGTACAGTTAGAGATAAGTTTTGTTGAATGTTTTAGTCCCAGCACAACAGTAACGAAGGGAAAAATAATTTGTATCTGCCCCATGATTCGAATCCACGGCCAAATGTAATTTGTTCTTCCTTGGTCCATACTACACCCTTTCACCAAGTTTAATGAAAATCGGGCCAGTGGTTTTTCTGTAATATTGCTCACAGACAAACAAATGTCTAACAAATCATAACCTCCTCAGCAGAGGTAATAAGGAAGACCTTAAACTAGAATTTCATGAAAAAAGCCAGTCTGTTTCGAGGCTTTGAAAGTCGTTTTGATCTTCTCATTGTCTTTATTTTTGGACTTGGTCAGTATTGTTTCAAAATGTGTCTGGACGTGGTTTGTATACATTTTTGGTGCGTTGTAACCATCGTACATTTTCATGACATCATTAGTCAGTACACCACTGGTGTTCAGACACATGCTGTGTCTCAATTGGATAATTCCGTTAGTACACAATCACGCAGTATGTACTTACTTGCGTAGAGTGTGAATTTCGACAGGGTAGTGTTGTCTCAAATCAAACACAGCTGTTGTGCACTTACTGGAATTGCCGATCACTGACTGCTTCTTCTTGTTTTTAATGGTGAATGGCAACTGTACAGAGCATTATCGGCAAATTAACCCAATAAATATACCTGTGGCTTCTCTCTGACAACAGTATAGTGGTACATAGTGGAAAAAAACTCATATATAAAAATATGTATAGCGAACAAGTAAGAAAGAACGTGAATTCATGCTGAAAGATGATCTTTTATCCAAAGCTACAAAACTTTGGTTTTCAAGGTACAGATACAAGAACAAGACCGTCCACTCTTCTTCACTGAGCAGGATTTTGTAGCTGTTTTGAGTCAAACACATTGCACACCTTCATTTATCTCACTTTTAAGGAGACCACCTGGTGTACAGTAAGTATAAAAGTGCTGCAAACTCAGATTTGACTTTCTCATATTGTTCATATTAGGTAGTGTGTGTGTGTGTGTGTGTATACACCAAGTCAGTTTTAAATGGATGCTGTTTTTATGATGTTATGTCTTTGGGAAAATCAGCAGCAATTACTTATCTGGACGACTCACATTTTAACAGGCCTTTCAGCCCTCTCTTCACTGCCTTGTAAACCATGTCCTATCCTTTTCAGCAAATCATGCAGCTTTGCTGGCATTAATGAGTTCCTTTAGCTTGTTATATAATGATGTCACCTTCATAAACTGTTGATTGTTGGAGGTTTGAGAAGGTAGCGATCACACAAATACTGATTTAAAGGGGACCTCCAACACAGTGTGTTATATAATGTTTCCCTCCCTTAAGAAATATTTTTGGTTGGTTAATTAGTTCAGTCATGAGTTCAAATGAAATGAAAATGCAGCTCTTTCTTTAAATATGTCATCAATGAACAGCCATGTGAACAAAGTAAAAAACAAAGCAGCAATGTAACACTCACAACTTAACCTTACTCCACAACATGAATCTGCTACATACCTATATTTAGCCCAACAATCACCCTGAATTGCCATTTTGTTTTACTTCCCTGTGCCTGACCAAACAGCGGTAAGGGACATACCCGTGTCAGTTGACACGGAAGAAGCACTAGTCATTCTTCGCACACATTATTGGGATAAAATAATTTAATCATTCTGCTCATTTAGACTTTACAAATGTTATGAAACCAAATCAAATTCTTTTTTTTTGTTTTTTAGTTTTTTTTATTCTGTAGGGAGGGATGCCTCTGGCTGGGCTGGGGGACCGTTGGCCTGGTTCTCCCGCGTTATCGGCTCCCTGGCGGTAGGGAGCTTCCCGGCACGGCTTTCTGCTGTTCTTCCTTGGGGCGGGGCACAGCTTCCCCCTGGACATGCGGTCTGGGGTCCTTTGCGCTTTGGGGGGTCGCAGGGTGTCCTGGCTTCTGGGGGTCGGGGTCTCTGCGCGGGTTGATCCAATTGCGGTTTGGTGGGATTGTGGGGCGATTGTCGATGCATCTTGATGCATTATACTTTTTCCCTGGGCAGGGTCTCTGGATGGCTGCTGGGCATTTAGTTTGTGCATTGGAGTCCGGGGGAGGCATCTCCTCGTTGGCTTGGAGGGGACCTGTTTGCGTTCCTGTTTTGCTTCGTTGGCCTCGGATCCGTGCTTGCCCATTTCTCTGTCGGCCAGTTGTTGGACCCCTCTGGATACTGAGGTATATAGTTAGTTTTCGGGATGTGCAGTGTGGGTGCGGGGCAGGGCTGTGCTCCGGTTTGTTCTGGGTTTGTGCCTGGAGTTCTCGGCCCTTGATGGGTGGGTGGGTTGTTGGTGGCATGCAGCTGAGCTAGTTGATTTTGCCTCGATGCTGGTTTGGCTGGTGTTGCATGGCGGCCGGGGGGCGCGCTGGGCATGGGGGATGTCGGCTGGCGCCGGCGGCCTTAGTTTTTTCCGGCGGTTGGGGGGACGGTGGACTTTTATTGGCGGGTGCACGGTGACCTGTGCGGCGCGTTTGCTGCCGGGCTGGGACTTGCTGCTGGTGTTTCTCTCCGCTGGCTTTCGCTGTCGTGTTGTTCCGTTTGCTCTCTCCCGACCTCGCACGCGGGATTCACGGGGGGCTGCTGGGCATGGGTGTCGCCGTGCTCGCGCAGTGTGCGCGTTGGGCTCGTCACTTGTGCATTGGTGTTGATGATTGCGTGGCATTTGGGCATTGTGGTTGTTTGCTGCGCGGCGGTGGGG
This sequence comes from Micropterus salmoides, assembly GCF_014851395.1. Taxonomy (NCBI): domain Eukaryota; kingdom Metazoa; phylum Chordata; class Actinopteri; order Centrarchiformes; family Centrarchidae; genus Micropterus; species Micropterus salmoides. Next base: position 3,586,334 of record NW_024040596.1, on the reverse strand, counting down.
TGCTGGATGGGGGGGGGGGCACTGGTCTATGTTGTGTCCGCGCCGCGGTCGGTCCGGGCGCTGCTCTTCCTCTTTTGCGTTCCGTCGGCATTACGTTGTCAACTGGCATTTGGGTCGGGGTCTTCTGCGTTTGCATCGCGGTGCATCTGGGAGTCTTTGTTTTTTTTTATTTGATTTATTCTTTTTCTTTCTTCCACCCCTATTGGCTACTGGGGTTCTTGCCTGCCTGTTACATTCGTGGCGTCCCACTCTCACTAACAACTACATTCTTTAACAGGCTTATGCGCACACACACACACACACATACAGACACATTCACCCACACGCACACAGACGCACACAGACACAAACAAACTTAGGTTGTCCCTGGTAGAATTATTCCTGATACCTTTCTTTCAGTTACTTATTTAAATTAATTATTATTCCAGCTCTCGTGGCTGTGTGTGTTGCTTATTTAGTGTGTGTGACTGTTTCTTGTTTTCATTGTTCTCTTAGTTGTCTTAATATGTCAGCTGTTTATTGCTGCTGTTCGACTGGTTGTCTTTTACTATTATTATTATTTTATTGTTTGTTTGTGTTTGTGTTTGTTTGTTGTTGTTGTTTTTCTCCTCCCCAAGCCCCCCTCTCTGTTCTATTGCAGGTTTCGTTGCTTTCTGCAATTGGTGTTTCCCACAGCTTTTCCCTGTTGTCCCCACCTTCCATCCCCCTTCTCTTACAGGTGTTGTCCTTTCTCTGTGCTGTCTGTTTGTGCCCCCCCATCCCCGTGTCTGCCCCCTTGTCCGGCCCGGTGACAAATCAATACATAATTAAATAAATAATAAAACAGACAAAGGAGTATTTTAATACTCTCTTGTTAAAGTAAAATCTGTGGCACAATATGGTATCCAGGTCATTATACTCTATACCAGGCTGCTGGGCAGGACAGGTTTAATAAAAAAATAAAAATAAAAAAACAAATCAAATTCTGATACAAGGTTAGTGACTCAGTAGACAAAGTGAGGCATGGACCCAAAATGCAGACAGGATCAGTTTACAGGTTTATTTAAATGGTGAAATGAGGATACACAGCGTTAAATCCAGAAATCCAGGGAAAACGGAGCGCTAGGCAGAACACTCAACATATGAAAAAAACGCAACAACGACTGAACGCAACTGAGGGCAATATATACTGGGACACACCACACACACAAGCAGGCAGGGTAATTAGTCAGGGGTGATACACATAGGCAATCAAGGCATACTAGTAATTAAATACAACAGAGAACAAGGAAGCAACTAACAAAACCTAAACAAGAACACAGAGGCATTGGGTAAAACAGAAATGGACATTTAACAAAATAACAGAACAACACCACACTCAAATCCAAGGTCGTGACATAGCTGCTCCTTTTCCAATGATTGTGTGGGAAAATGTTTTATGGGCCAGTCTGTGTGCGTGTCACATGATGCTGCTGGAAGCTACAATGCTGTGTGTGGCCACTACACCAAAATCCCTCTACAGCCAGTCCAGTCTCATTCCCAGGTCATCAAATGCACCACCCTCTGTGTCTGCCACTCATCTTTGTTGTCTGTGAAGGTTCTCAATCATCCAGGTCATAGTTCGTTGGTGCTCCTGGCTGTGGTAACAACAGTCGTAAGGAACCAGCGGTATCGACAATCCTAGCTAATGATCAAGAGGTTAAATAGCTGAGTTTCCCTACCGGTCAGTCAGAACTGAAGAAGTCTCTTGGATGAGGGCCAAAACGTCTTCTAGTATCTTCTACCAAGTACAGTTTTCCTTGACCTTCGTTGGATGCCGAGGTGGTGAGATAAAGCGTCGGTATATGACGATCTAGGAATGTTTCAGCCCTGCGCCGTTCTGGGTGCTTGATGTAGCTACGTAGCTTGCTATCTATGTAGGAAGATAACGTCCCCATTGTTAATCCTGCTTCTGAAGGATAGTTCAAAGTTGAGGTTCTGGCCCCTCCATCCACCCTAACGACATCCTTACTCAGTCTTTTCTGTTAAATATTATATCACCTATCATCATCACCTTTACTGTCAAAAACTGACTCCACAGGGCTTCCACCACTGCGTTGAACAATGATGCTATAGGGATGCCCAGTGCATTACAAACTGACACTGATGGGTCTTGACAACGCGTTCTCATCTCAGCATCATTACCGACGCCTTCAGCATCCGTATGAAACGCCACAGTTTCTACGTCGTAGAAACACAAAGGAGGCTAACTCTCCCTGCTAGCTGTAGGGTTAGTCGGGTGACATGCATAAAGTCGCTGACTTTTCTGATGGTTATGGAAAGGGTAGGGGGCTTCGGGGGGCTGTCAACACCTTCAACATAAACGTAGCTAGCTAGCTAGCACAAATGCTGAAGGGTACCTTTAGCGTCAAATAACTACGCTTTGTCACTTTTTCTGAAAGCACTGGTATTGGACGCCCTGAGATGAGAACGGTCTGGTCTTGACCATGTGTGACGAGTCGGGAGTGAGAACGAGTTGGGTGACCATGTTGAGATGCTCGAATTGTACAGGTTCAGATAATACATTGTCAAGCTGTAGAAACAGTGCAATTTCTAAGATTCAAACTGAAAATTCAAAAGTACTACAGTCTTTGTTATCTCCCTTATGCGGGTGTTTTTTATTGCTCATGTTTAAAAGTGGTGAAAACTCATCTATATTACCAAAATTCCCGTTTTCATTATGAATTTGCTGATTGTTGAACCAGGACCAAGGCCTTTGGGATTGTTAGTTCTAGCATTTTGAGTATAGCTCTTTAAAGCCTGATCTGTGATGTTACAGCCAGCTTTTCTTTTGCAGAATGTGCACAGGGAGAAAGGTATTTGTTTTTGAATCTGAATTTAGCCAAGAACACACCTTTTCTGTGGTCCTCTCGTGTGCGCTTAGCTACATTGTATGGACATCATTATTAGATGACATGTCATGAAATATTGCTAGATTGCTCAAATATTTTCCCAAGAAGGAGCCAAATGCTGTGCTTGAGAAGAACCTGTTACTTGCACCTCTGTTCCGCTTGGTTTGCAGGAACGTAGTATTTACAGCCTTATAGATTTGGGTGTGGTACTACAGCGATGAAAATAGGCCTTTGGAGTTACATGCATTCCCACATGAACTTTTTATCGAGGATGTCAGAAGGTTGTTGGAAGATTACACGGGGGAGGCAAGGTCATGAAATTTTAGTGCAAACACATGAGGAGAGTACTTATGCACTCACTTACAAACTCATCAGAGATACAGAATACTTTATTACCAGGCTGGTGTTGCACAAGCAGACAATTAATTCCTTGTCTGGTTTGCTAAAGTTCAGGGAGTATCTGAATTTGTGTAATATGTATTGAGTTGACCTCCATAAATGAATGAGGTTTGTTAAACAAAACAAAAGGCCCTTGAACAGTTGAAGTCAACCGGTTCATGTTGTTGAACACTCTACTTAGACAATGACCAGTCAAACCTCAACAATAATCCAAAGTGGTCAAATCAAGTAAAAAAAAAAAAAAGCAAACATGTAGAGCACATCATTCACGTAATTCTCAGTTAAACACATAATGCAGATGGTTGCGTGGGGTTTGCTATGACCCGTCACTGACTGTACTATACCAGGAATCAGACTTTGCATGTGGACAGACAGACAAAGATTGTTCCAAGAAATTGTCATTTGGAGGATCAAATTGGTTTGAAAAAACAAACACAACAGAATTACATATTGTGCTACGTGCAGTTTTTCATGCAGCGGTAAGAAATGGAATAAACTGAAACCACTCAGATTGTTATTTCATCAGTGGTCTTTAAGGGGATTTCTACTGGTGTTAGTTCACCCTTCAGAGGCCTGTTTCTGATTTATGTTGATCAGTAGCACAGCTATCGATCATGTAGTAGTTCATGAGCGCCGGTTGTTGCCAGCGAAGAGAACATTAGGAATATTAGTTCCTTGACCCTGATGGTGAGCCCTGCTCCTCATTATTTTGTGTTGGGTCACTGTGATTGGTTAACAGGAAAAATGTGGCTCTGCTTTTTCTAAAAATGCACATTTCTTTCTCTGCTGATCTGTCTTGGTGTTCCTTGGTCTTGTTCAGTGTTAACCCAAACACACACAATTTTTTTTCTTGTGGCCTGGTAGGTAGCGGCTATAGACACATTAACCAGAGGCTGGAAATGTTTAAAAGCCAGAATGAAAAGTTTTCGTCCTTGAAGTTCATAATATTTTTTATATCCTGGCCACAGCTGAAGACTTTTTTTTTTTTCAAGGAAGCATATCAGTTTACACTTTTTTTTACCCATACGTCTTAAAGTCGGGCTGAATCATGCTGCAAAAACAGTGCAGTTCAGTGCAGTCAACAGTAAACAAGGTCGCCAAAAAGTGAAAATAAAAATGAGGATACAATGGAAATGAGCAGAATAATAATTAAACAACAGGTTGTTTAGTTAAATTAAAGTTTAATAAAGTGTTTTATGGCAAATGGTGTTTATTGCATTTTTGCATTTTTGTACTGTAAACTATTTATATCACTTTTTTATCTTTTTACCATTTTATCACACAGTGTTAGCAGCTTGTTTCCTTGTCCTTGATGTGTAGGCTTTACTTATTATACTGTTCTGTGCTCAAAAGGGCTTGAGTCATCATTGTAGAAATGATATCTCTTGCACACACTACAATCACCCCAGAGAACCATTTTTCTCTACATAGCTTCAAGATGTGTAGATAAAATCCTCCACCAAAGATCTGAGGAACATGGCCCACTTGGTTCAAACAGCCATGAAATTGTAGCACAGCCAGATGAGACCTGATTAGACTTGTCAGGTTTGCTGCTTACCAGCACGTTCAGCGGCACCACCTGCATCTTCTAACTCTCCAACTGTCTAACCACTCATCCCCCTCCCTGGGAAAAGCTGAATGCGCACTTTCTCTCCTCACATCTGTGACCTCTTGTGCCTCAGCGAATGCTGTCTGCTCCCTCTATCTCCATCGCAACACACACACATACACAGGCACTCAGACACCTACATGCACCCACATGCAGACACACACTTCTTTCTGCGTTTGCTTTCCCGAGTGTCTCGCACACACTAACACAGATGCCCACGCACACTTCTCTCCTCAACCTCAAAACTTGGTCCTCCCCCGCTCTACCACTCTGCGGTTCCAAGCTGAACCTGTTACATATAAGTCTCAAGGGCTGCGTTTCAGCTCAAGAGCCATTTCTAAGTGCAGCAGCAAACGCCTGGGAGTGAAGTCGTCCTGTTCCTGCTTGGAATTAAACACGGCGATCATTTGTTAATGAAGTTAGATTTGGAAGCGAAGTTCATCATCTGCCATGTGTTGAGCTTCAATTTTGAATTTATGTGAGTTCTTATGTGTTTGGTCGGGCGCAGCACACATGCAATTACAATTCCAGAACTCCCCTCCCTTGTTTGGAAGAGGTTCATAGCCACAGTGTGTTTTCCACAACAGAGATTAATCCAGAATTGACCAAATATAAATCCTTAAATATACTGTTGCATATCAAATAAATGGTTATAAGTAGCACCCGTATGCAAACAAATGCAGATGTTTCAACCACAAATATTGCGGTTTAACTTGGCTCCTTTGAATTTTGCACTTCACGGCATGCAAGTTCCACTTTAATTAGGGGCCAGTAAGACATCCAACATTAAACCTTCATTTCCTAAAGTTACTTATGATTTCCCCTCTTGATACCAACTTTTTGATTAAAAATGTTTTCTTCTAACAAAAGCAGTATTCATGAATAATAACTACTGCTGGGAATTCTGTATTCATTGGGAACTGCAAAAATAATGCATCTAATTATAAGGTTTTGGACATTAAGCCAATCTACAATCAGCTTTGTAAGAAAATCAAAACCACAAAACAAACAGTAAGCAAATAAATTCATCAAAAGTCATGTGATGTGTGTGAAATGCCATGTCTTGGATGTTGAAAGACTCGCAACACAACAGTACAGCTTGCATAAAACCGGATCACTGACCATAGCACAGTGGAGGTAACAGCCTGAATATTAAAACAATGCCGTTTGCAAACAAATTGAGAAGCAAACTGTAATGTATGCTAGTGATCTCAGACCTGTGCCTTGAAATTCTGGCCATTAAAAATGCGAACATGTGACAAAACACCACCTCTTGCAGCAACTCCCACAAGGGGCACTTCCACCACTCTGCATGTAGACTGGATGGGAAAACTCCCATAGCCTCTCTGGTATACAGTCCCAATGAAAAGCAGGAGACTCCTGGCCAGCAACCTGGCCAAGCTTTTCCAGGGAAGCTCAAGCTGAGCAGAGCGGCCTTCTGATCATTGGAGCACGCAGAGTCCGTGGATGCTGCTTCAGACACACATTTAGTATTGTAAAGTGCTTCAGCAATGACAGCTGACAACAACTGAAGCCTTCAGCACCTCAGGGTGAATATTGTCCTCCCCAGCACCTTCCTATCTCAGTGATCTCCTGTAGGCAAATGGGCAGTCTCTTCCCCAAGCCTTCTGTCAGTGTCTTCAGTCCACTGTGCTTCTTCTATTGCCAAGCCATGTATATCGCCAGTCAAGGTCAGCATTTCCACATTCTTGCCGAAAACAACCCCAGAAAAGCCAAGCCATACCCTCCTGAGTCGTGTCACGGCTTTTGGAACATGCTAGTCAGGGGCCCCACACAGAAAGTGTACTTGCAGTAAAGCAATGACATTACAACACTGATTATGAGATCGGTTCAGACATCACGCCATAAAATACAAATAATGTACATTTATTGCTCATGGAAAGAAAGCTGCATTAAAGGGGCTTTGACCACTAAATGGTAAAAGATTTAGACACATGCATTGCAACCAGCCATTAGCTTATTCTGTCACTATGGGCAACATGGTTGCAAATAATTATCTACTTTAATCTTCTGGAATCTTCTCGTCTTATTTAGCAGAAGCAGAACAACACTGGCGTCCTTATTCTAACCACTCGTCAAATGTAAGTCAAAGTTTCACAGGCATTTTACCACCTGGTTTGGTATGCTAGCCCCTACAAAATGTCTTGGGCTCAAATTACTACACCATTGGCACAGAGTGGCAGACTGCAGGTAACTTGAATTATTAATATCAAACATATTGTTTAATGTAGCTTTAACCCAAGCGGTTATCTTGCATGTTATTAGAATAGCTCTAGTTTCTGCTGTAGCTACATTCCATCATATTTTTTTTTTACTTATTGTTTTATTAAGGCACTAACAGCTAGCAAGCAGATTTTTACTGTTAGCTAAATAGATGATTAATAAGATTATGTTGAGGGACAACAATGTCAACAATTACATCAGTTAGTCCAAGCATGCTACCTTTCTCTGTGGTATATAACGCCCACAAAACACAAAATGATTTTTTATTAGAAACAGTGACACTGAATAAAATAACTCACTGTATTGTTTAAGTATGACCTTTCTAAAGAGAAAGTGCAGGCCTGTGTAATGATGAGGTTGAAAGTTCATTTCATGAGGGAATGTTATCTCATTAGCTACTTCCTGCTATACTAACAGTGTAACACACAGCTCTGCACAACTGGATTTCACTGATGGCTTAAAACTAATCCTGCAATTGCAGATAGCCTGATGTTGCTCTTCCTCTGGTAATATGCATGAGCTCCCTGATGTTGGAAACCAGAAGGCAGTTGATCTTTGTGTCTGTTGGCTGTTAAGTTGCCAAAAGTAAAATGATGGGGAAGCTCACAGGTGTAAATGTAAAGTAGGACAGTGAATTATATGGAATGATATAAGTGATTAAATTCCATGTCACTGATTAACCTTCTTTGTGTTTGTTTATGTATCACAAGCATTTTTAAGCTATTTATTAAAGCAGTGGTTGTTTATATGAAACCAAGTGGTGGTTTTATCCAGACACAGAAACAAACATCTTTAAGTTTACACCTTCATCAGCTTTTAGTATCATCTCATAAGTCTTTGAATGCAATGCTAATGTTAGAACTAATCCTCTGGTGAACGAGATATCCAGGTATATGCAAATTGTCACTACCATGAATGATGATATAGAGAAGAAAACATCAGGAAACTATTTTGTGTTCAGTAATAACGTCATGTGGGGGAAATAAATTAGTATGCTTTTACATCCTGCTGTCCAGTCCTCCTATGTTGTGGGCTCAGAGGAAAATTTGAGAGGTTCTGTTCCAGAGAATGCCATTTGTTTGTCACTTGTATGTATCCTTGCCAAAGCTTTCCCTTATCCAAGGACAGCACAATGCTACATAGCAGGGCAAAGCCCCAGAAAATGATGTCATCCGCTAAGAACCTAATCCATGACCAGGATGTTGAAGCATCTTCCTCTCCTGCTTCATTTGCACCAGTAAAATGAACAAGGGCCATTGCCGAAACCAACTTGAAGAAAAAGAGAGAGAGATTATTTATTTCTAAGCAGGATGAACTGAAATGAACTGCTTAAAGAATCCCTGAGTCAATCAAGGGTACTTCCAAGGACAGTAAGGACTGCATTCCATTTGTGCATACAAACAGAGCCGTCAAAGTTTCCTCAAACAATACAAGGTTATTTTTCACAAAGCAGCAATCTTTACTGCTATAGGCAATACGCACGAGCAATATTTAATGTGCTTAAGGTCTTCCAAGGGGCTAAAGTCAACAAAGTATTGTGGATGAAAACGTGTGGTCATAGTGTAAACTTTAGCGGTGTGGCTCGTTGGATGGCAATATCGATTAATAGGTTGTTGCTAATTAGCAAAGGTCACAATTGCAAATATGTCCGGGCCAGCCTCAGTCCCACTAGCTTCTGTAAATGCAATCTCTCATTCAGAATTTCTTTTATTGGTCTTTCTGAAAAAGTATATTTAGTTGGGCTTTATTTTCCATTTTCATTTAATACATAAAAGACAAATCGGCTCCAGTTGCTATTAGAAACTGAATTCATCGCGATTTTAAGTTAAGTTTGAGCATACTGCTCAAAGCGTTGGAAAAGTGCAGCGACAAAGAACTGTAGACTCAAAGCCTTTTTTAAATTCTCACTTTCTACAGTATCTGTGCATGGCAACCACAGAGCGGTTTTGGCAGATATGGTAAAGCTATGGTTAGGCAACTAAAACACTTGATTAAGGTTAAAGAAAGATGGTGGTTACTGTTAAGAAAAAGGAAAATGTTAATATCAGGCCTGTCGCAGGTTTCTGCTTGTAAACTGGATACAATACACGGACTTCCCCACATGACCACCCTCCACACTATTACTCTCCAGCTTGGTACATAAAGGACACAAAACTTCCTGCATTGCATTGAAAACTGGATGTAAATCGTGAGGTGCTGAATCCTTCAACACGGATGTAATTCCTAAGGATACTGAGCTGTTTCACTGTAAAAGCTAGTATCCATGTTTTATAACAAATATATTTAAGCTACAGTTTGGTCTCTAAATCCTAAACCTGGTACCTTGGTTGGAGACATAAGTGACATTAATTGATTTGTCAGTTTGTGTCTATTATTATTTACAATAAAATATTCATGTTCAGATCACCTGAAACAGTGTAACTATGGCAACAGTCGAGGTTCTGTCATCTTTGCTGTAGTATAAAAGCAACAGAAAAGGGAAAGTTACATTAGTTTAATATGATTGAGTAAAATCTTGTTTCCCTCTGTGATCATTAAATCACCTTATCTTACTCAGTACGGTGTTTGACCCTGACCTGAACAGGAACACAATCCAAGTGCTTGACTCCTTCCTCACAGCACACATGACACATGTTAATGTGAATTTCAGATGCTTTGTATGCAGAGATGGGGTATTGTCCAGCAGTTTCCTGCCTTAGAGTGAGAGGGCTAAGAATACAGGAAGGTGAGACCAAGATAACAAAGCTATTAGAAATGATTAATGGTGGGATGCGTGTGTGAGGAGTCTGACAAGCAAACCCACATGCTAAGCTCGGAAAAAAGGGAGAAGCCAGTTTATAAATCTGCACCTTATTTATGAATCTGTTGCTGGGCTGAAAGGTCTTTCATAACAATTATCAGTAAATCTAAAGTATGCGTGTGTGAAAATAACAGATCCCTCCCCGGGAGTTATTATGTTCTGCAAGACATATTCCAAAACATTTTTATTAGATGCCTTGGTGTACTGAGGTCTACTTATAGAACATATGACATCTACTTATAGGGCATGTTTACCCACATTCTTTTTGGGAGTACTTCCAGTCTGTGTCGACGTTTGAGGCTTCAGTGTCTCAATCTGTTTATGTGTGTGTGTGTGTGTGTGTGTGTGTGTGTTTGTGCATGTAAAGCAGGAAGGTACGCAAATTAGAGATTATGCACAAGTTTTGTGGGGTTGTGGGGTTAACCTCTGATTAATTGCACAGCTCCAGTTGGTTGCGGTGAGGGCACGCTACTGTAATTTTGCAGCTGCTTGATTTCAGCATATGACACATACAGTCACAATTGGCCTTCCGACCGCATACCAAAGCACTTAAAATAGTGTTCGTTTCTCAGAGCTCTTTGCTGTCAACAAAACAATATTGGGAGTTATTAATAATATGTTTTTCTCTCATTTGGTTGCATGTACTGACAATAAAAAAGGCTCTGGAGGTCGGTAATGTTTTGCTCCTTTTCAAAATGTATTAAATTTTAAAAAACTGTTGCATGTTAAGACTTACTTTGAATCTGATCATTTTAAAGATGAGCTTAAGAGTGTGTGTGTGTGTGTGTGTTAGTGTGCCTAGGAATGAGTGAAAGGTATCGATGACTCAGTAAGCAATATGCCTTAAGGGTTGTCCACTATAAGAACGATAACTATGACAATAACTATGTGAGCATCCACACTGATGAACGAAAACATTCTGTAAACAGTGGCCTCAAGCAGAGTCCGGTGAGGGAGAGTCCAGAGTGCATCCCGCATCTTCAGCGTCAGGAGAGCGAGAGCCTAGTGTGCACCTTGTTGCGTGGACTCAGTCATCCACTTGAGTTTTAGCGATTAAAAAAAAATATTCATTGTTATTGTCACAGATATTGTTATTGGTGTGGATGACCCTTTAGTTGTAGATTTACCCCCATTCATTTCTCTAAATTTTTCCGCTTCCATTATTTCGTCAGAATTGCAAAAAAACACTTTGCCCATAAGCGGAGGTAGCGTGGGTGCATGGGGGCGGCCGACCCAGGTCCCCGGCTGGATAGGGGGCCCCCTACGTGGGCCACGAAGTGTAGCTCAGTTGATTGTGGACACAGACCAAGCAAGGTGGGGTTTTATTCCCCTCAGAAAACTGTCTACCCATTAGTATCAGAGTTTTCAGGTTTACAGGTATGCAATCTAAGAAGGGAGTCCAGATCTTCAGAAATAGTTCATCCTTGACTTGTAACCTCTCATGAGGGAGAATATTAAAGATCTCCCTATTCCAAACAAAAACAAAGCAACAAAAGCTTTGACTCAATTTTGTAAAATACAGTTTTTCAAGATGCTTAAAATATGATGCAAGGAGATGCGAGTCCCTGGAGGGAAGCCCTAGAAGGAAAACCCCTGGGTCCTTCTGAATTTTCATTTTAAATATCCCACTGGCTGAGATGTGTGTCCAAAATCTGGAGATCATCTTACATTCATAAAAATAATGGAAGTACATCCGTCTTTCCAGATTGCACTTGGTACACAAAGGGGAAAGGCAGGAACTCATCTTATTTAAAGAGGTGGCATTATGCTTTTTGGCTCTGAACCTCCTGAAAACAGCTCGTTTGTAGTCCAGCCGCTTCCCTTTCATCCTGTGACGTCACAGGATGAAAGCTAAATGCGCCTCCAATGTTGGGCAAGCTACTTCGAAAATGTAGTGAGCTAAGCTACTAGCTACTCTACATTAAATGAAGCTTCACTACACAGAAGCTCCCCCCCAGTTAAATGTAGCAAGCTAAGCTACAGTAACGTGGCAAAAGTAGCTTCATCTAAGCTTCTTTTAATTAGCTACTTTTGTATATATATATATATATATATATATATATATATATATACACACAGTATAGGCCTGGATTTTATTGAACCAACTTCATTCCACAGTAGCAATAGCAGAAAGACTAAAAACCTGCTCCAAACAGTGTGTATGGGTGAGAGAAAGCTAAATCTTCTACTTCCTGCCATATCATTGCAGAAAAAATAAAGGGAACACTTAAACAACACAATGTAACTCCAAGTCAATCACACTCCTGTGAAATCAAACTTTCCACTTAGGAAGCAACACTGATTGACAATCAGTTTCACATGCTGTTGTGCAAATGGAACAGACAACAGGTGGAAATTATAGGCAATTAGCAAGACCCCCCAATAAAGGAGTGGTTCTGCAGGTGGTGACCACAGACCACTTCTCAGTTCCTTTGCTTCCTGGCTGATGTTTTGGTCACTTTTGAATGCTGGCGGTGCTTTCACTCTAGTGGTAGCATGAGACGGAGTCTACAACCCACACAAGTGGCTCAGGTAGTGCAGCTCATCCAGGATGGCACATCAATGCGAGCTGTGGCAAGAAGGTTCGCTGTGTCTGTCAGCGTAGTGTCCAGAGCACGGAGGCGCTACCAGGAGACAGGCCAGTACATCAGGAGACATGGAGGAGGCCGTAGGAGGGCGACAACCCAGCAGGAGGACCGCTACCTCCGCCTTTGTGCAAAGAGGAGCAGGAGGAGCACTGCAGTAATTACACTGAGCACATGTGACAGACGTGACAGAGTCTGGAGACGCCGTGGAGAACGTTCTGCTGCCTGCAACATCCTCCAGCATGACCGCTTTGTCGGTGGGTCAGGTGTGGGGTGGCATTTCTTTGGGGGGCCGCACAGCCCTCCATGTGCTCGCCAGAGGTAGCCTGACCATAGACCATATGCTGGTGCGGTTGGCCCTGGGTTCCTCCTAATGCAACACAATGCTAGACCTCATGTGGCTGGAGTGTGTCAGCAGTTCCTGCAAGAGGAAGGCATTGATGCTATGGACCGGCCCGCCCGTTCCCCAGACCTGAATCCAATTGAGCACATCTGGGACATCATGTCTCGCTCTATCCACCAACGCCACGTTGCACCACAGACTGTCCAGGAGTTGGCGGATGCTTTAGTCCAGGTCTGGGAGGAGATCCCTCAGGAGACCATCCGCCACCTCATCAGGAGCATGCCCAGGCGTTGTAAGGAGGTCATACAGGCACGTGGAGGCCACACACACTACAGAGCCTCATTTTGACTTGTTTTAAGGACATTACATCAAAGTTACCTCCATGGGTTGATAAATTTGATTTCCATTGATAATTTATGTGTGATTTTGTTGTCAGCACATTCAACTATGTAAAGAAAGGAGTTTTGAGCAGCGTATTTCCTCATGCAACAAACGGAGAACCATTGTTGTTTATTCTTTATATGTGAATTTGTGCTCTGGCAACATTGCAACCTAAACATTTATGGCGATGGGTGAGAGAGAGAGAGAGAGAGAGAGAGATCTCATCTCACGGAAACAAGTTTCTGCCACTACATATCAAAGTTTCCTTCTCAGTAGAGGAAGAGGTGTCCAGGCTGGACCCTGATCCTTCTCACAAGAGGTGTTACAACAACTATCACAATAGAAAGTGATACTGCACATACGGGTCTGTGTGTGGCGGTGGCGTCACTTACTGATCCTTCAGAAATGCTTGGGAAAATGTAGCGTGTGTGGAAGCCACCGCGCAACTCGGCCAATAAAAAGAGCTTTGTTACTGAAAAGCTATTTGATTCAGAAAATAGCGACGCACCAAGCTACTGAGAAATGTAGTTAAACTAGTAACAGTGCTACTTGTAGCGACGCTACTGCCCAACACTGTGCGCCTCATATAACTCTCGCCAAGCGGCTAGTCCGACACGCCCTCAAAAACATCGGTGGAAAAACACCGAGCTGCAGCACACACCTCTCGTCTCCTTTACAAACACAGGCAGTCAATAGACATAAAATTGTTACTGTGAGGTAGAGACAGAGCTCAGTTAAAACTTTATGGATGATGTTACTGATTAATAACTCACTACTCTGAAACTCTTGCTCCAGTCCATGTGGCTAAGTTGGTAAGGGGAACATGTACAGCTGAACCAAAGCTCACGACCCGCCCTTCTCTGCTTCTGATTTGCTAGAAGTCCTTAGGAACTAGGCATGTGCAGCTCCCAACAAAGATCATGTAGAGACAAGATGTATCACTCCATAGCTAAAACGAAGCGTTCAACACAGGAGAAGAGAGAAAAGAGGAGCTGCAGCAATGTGCAGTATGACAAACATATGGTGTTTTTTGAAAATAAAACCATGTAAACCTGTTCTGGTACAACCCCTAAATAAGATACCACCTCTTTAAAGCAACATGGGTAATGTACCACCTATGAAGTATCTTGTACCTTAAGTCTTCCTTATCCTGTTACATAGATGTGGACCTGATCAGACGTATATTTATATTATACATATATTCATCATATATTGTTCAAGTCCCTTTCCCACCTATGAGAGACATTAGGTAAATGTTATGTGGCAGAGAGACCAAGAAGAGAGTAAAATGATTCTATAAAATGTTTTCTGTTCTGGCGTTAAATAAATCTCTCCACATCACTGTAAAGCGTATCGTAGGGAAGGATGCAATCTGTGTGGACCCAAAAAATAATGTTTGGGGATATTAAATATTTCCTGTAGTAGCTGGAAGGATATTAAAGTATTATCCTTAAAGTAAATTACATGAATTCCCTTATCCCGCCAGAAACATGGATGAGCTGACACCTGCAGGAAAATCAGGATTTAGGCTTCCCAGGTACTTCGACATATCATGCAACTTTTTGAGCAATGTTGCTGGGCAATGTTGCTAGTGGCAAGTCCGACTATGTTTTTAACGGATAGCGGCGGTATGGGGCGGGTGGTGGAGTGGTGGGGGAAGGGGATTTCGATAGTAATCTTTACTCATTACCACTGACGGCAACGTTGCCCTGCACGATTGCTCTAAAAGTTGGTGTGTGTATCATCAGCTTTAGGCTGCGTTCCAGGCAACTTGGATCTCCTACTAGAAAAACTATCATGGAACGCCACTTGAAGTCGGATTCCCTACTTGTGAACTCGGAGAAAAAATATGTACCTTGACTTCACGAGTAGCAGCTGTCTCTTAATTAAGTTAAAATGTATCAACATTCCTCAGAATGTAAAGACAGATAAGCGGTATGAAAACCTTCCAGCTGTGTTTTCCTCTGCCGTTGTTGCTGCAGCGGTCTGTGTGACGGCAGGAGCAGAGGGCTCTGTGAGCGGGCGGCTGGCCGGCCTCACACGCTCCTCCCGCGGCTTGGCGCAGGCTTCCCTCGCAGCCAGTTTCGGAGCTCCTCAACTTCGAAAACTTTCAAGCACATTTTTGTTCCACCATCAGTTCTCATAAAACTGACAATATTCAAAATCTACACAGCTGATTTCTCACCTCAAAACTCAGAAGTGGATTTAAAATATAAAACTTTCTGCTGCTCGCCACCTGTGCAGTACCCATGCTGTCTGATCAGCATCTTGATATGCCACACCTGTGATGGATTATCTGGGCAAAGGAGAAGTGCTCACTAACACAGATTTTGACAGATTTGTGAATATTTGAGAGAAATAGGCCTTTTGTGTACATAGAGAAAGTCTTAGATCCTTGAGTTCAGCTCATAATGAATGGGGGCAAAAACAAAAGTGTTGCGTATATAATTTTGTTCAGTGTAGATTGAAGCTATGGACACATAAAACACAGACAACTTTACTACTACAAAAGTGCATTAGCAGTTACTTGCCCAAGTCAGACTTTTTTGCCGAATTACAATATGTTTTTAATCACCTGCAGATTCTACAAAGTTGGAACTTGTGGGCTAGATAAAACACAACACATGGACTTGGAGTGTCGCAAGCCTGAGTGAACCGAATTTGTTGCTTAATGACCATGGCGCCCTGACAGTAGCACTGCGGTAAAAATGTCAAGTTACGCATCACATCGTAAATCAACATAGAAGTTTTACTCCAACATTCTTCTTTAAGAGCCACATAATGTCCATCCAACCAGAAGGAAATGAAACAGTCTTATATAGAAATCTGAAAAATGGAAACTTTAGGAAATACGCACCTTTTAAAATGAGGATAAATGTGATGCAAAACTGTCTGATAATCCTAAACTTTATGCCGACCAGGATGTCATAAAGAGAGCTTTGTGTGACTCATTCAAGGTGACCAAAGAGGAGAGTTAAGGAATAAAATCTCCAGAAGATTTAGATGCCTTGCTCCTGGACTTCCTTAGAGTGTGTTTGACTTGAGATAATTCAAAGTGAACAGGTCGGCAGGGAGCCACTGCAGGCACGGAGACAGGCTGTCAAGAGGCAGGAGACCGGCCAAGGATCCCGACCCGCCACACGGCAACAGCTCCGTGACGTGGCAAGGCCCTCCGTGCTGAGAGGTGCACAGTAATGGAAACCTCAGGCTGGTCTCATCCCTTTCCTTCCTTGCTCTATCTCTCTATCTAATTCTCTCCCACATATAGCCTTACACAAAGTCACACAAAAAGAAATGTTCACACACAAAACACACACATCCAACCCTGGATTAAATCACACATCATCCCTCGTGTGTGCCTGTATGGACTGTATGCAGTCTGAACACTGAGGAAGGATTAAGAAAATTAGTAAGAATACTAATAAGAAATGTTTAAGAATTAAGTAAGGCTAAGATAAGTAAATTTACTAAGCATAAGTTAAAGTATAGGATTCAGTATCATTTAAATGATACCAACTGAGAATTCTGATATGATAAAAAAAAAGGGGGGTAGCTAACATGTTCAACAACATGTAATGTTAGCCAATCACTAGTATTACTTGATCATGGTACATGCATGGTGCATAATTATTGGGTTACTGACGCTGATGAGATTTACTTCTTAGGTATTGAAACATTTTTCGATAGTCGATAGATCTGAAGGAATTCAGTCAGTACCATAAAATTATCTAAGTTCGGTAGCCAGCTCTTACTATAAGGTATAAGGAAAGTATTGTGCACAAAGAAGCTCTTGTGTTGCATGAGAGTGTGTGTTGAGAAATGTTTATTTCTGTATTTTGTGCTGTCTTTGTAAAGCTGCAGAACGGACAAAACTAATTTTCCTTCGGGGACAATAAAGTATATCTTATTTTATCTTATTATCTTATACGAAGTAGCTATGGTGCATTTTATGTGTGAAATTTAGGAGGCAGATATATAATCTCTACTAAAAAACTTCTTGAAACCATATCCTGAACACAACTGGAAGTTAGCCATTTTGAATTTACAATGCAATGTACATTGTTTCGCAATTTACATGCATGTCAAATTTCAATGTTTGGCCCTCAAACAGGAAGTTGCAGTAACTTGGTAAAATCCGGACCCCAGACTTCTCGTTTGATTCCCGCAAGAGCCCCGCCCTCAAACAGGAAGTTGTTGTAACTTGAGCGTCCATTGTCCAATCAGCCCCAACTCTCACATGTTTGATAAGAGGACTTCTACATGAGTCCCATGAAATTTTGTCTGGTCCACACTTGATATACTGGAAGAAGACGTGTAATTTGTGCTTGTAGCCACGTAGGGGACACAGGAAGTGACACTTCTCCTGCACTCCTGCGTGCAGTGTCCAAAACACATGAAAATTCAGAGCCCAATAATGATGTAGCGACTGGGGCGAGGGCCCTTTCTTGACACTTTTATTGATTTTATTTTCCTACTGTGACAACTAAATACCCATAGAATTAAGGTCACAGGTGAAGGAATTGATTTCATGGTATCTCATGTGATGATAACAACCATTCAGAGATTAGCGCATCTGAAAAGGGGGCCATGCCACAACTTGTCTTCAGTGAGACACCGTAGATCTGTTTTAGAAATTCATCAAGGAGGACATGGAAGGGACAGGGCTCTTTTTTGCAAGACCCCCACCCCCTCACCCTTCTCCTCCTATTCCCATTTTGGTATTCCCCTGTGGAGATTCTTGCCACCCAGAGCTTGATGCAGAACAGTAAATGAGGTTCCCCCTGACATTTTCAAAGTATCAGGGTGTGCCGAATGGTAGTGGCATGCAAAGTGAGTCTAAAGCAGTGCCTGAACTTTTGAACCTGTCACCTCGTCTTTCTTCCCTGCAACTGCATGTGGACTCTGCCGGCCTTTGTGTTACAAGCTGAAGATGGAATCAGGGAGGTTGGACTTTGTGTGAACTTTTCTCATTAACCTAATTCCCCCCTTCATACACACATATGCACATACACATACATTTTATTACGTCCCTTATCCAGCACATGACAACTAATTCCTAATTGAATGTATTTTATATGAATTAGTAATTCATGCTCTGGATCTGGGTTAATGCAAAGGAATACATTAATTCATGTCTAATTTATTAATGTATTCCTTTGCATTAATCAGTTAGGGAGGGGCACAGTGTTAGCTACTGACTGGCAGCTGTGTTTTAGTATAGAGATGTCTCCAAATTAGTGATTTAATTTACGAAAGAATATAATTAGGGTTATCACATTTATTACTGTCTTCTTGGCAAGGGGATATACTGTATATGATTGATGCTATATTTAATTAAATGTACTCAGCACGGTGCTTACTCTCGTTTTGGATTGAGATAGATGAATATTTATTTTTACGTTATGTTTGACATCAGCTTAATGCACTTTATGACTGTGAAGGTTACACAATGAAGCTGTAGGGTTAAATGTGTATCGTGTAGGCGATGGCTTAACACCAGACATTAGTCAGGCCCTCTAGGATTTCGCAGGTCGTTTTTGTGATTGTTGCAGCAGCTTGTCTAAATAATTGCGATGAAAGTAGTGATGTTTTGGAATGCTTTTGCAGTGAAATTGTGGAAATATGTGAAAACTGCAGTTGGATGTGATATTTTTAACTTTAGAATTATAGTTGAATCATTAAACAGCACCTCGAAGATTTCGCAGGCCTAACCCTAACCCTGTATATTTAAACCAGCTTACCTCAATTCTTTCAGCACTTGCAGTTGACTGGGATGCAACACCCTGTGTCACAGTGATTTGACTTGTTTGACGTCCTCCAAGCATTTCTGCCACTCTCCTTGTATGTTTGTCAATCACCGTTTTCCTTTATGTTCGACAATACCACAATACTGCACGTTTGTCGCAAAACAGCTTACCTCCGCTTTGGTAAAGAAAATCTGGATACTGTTTTTACATTCCTTTTTTCATGTGCAAGTGTGAGACGTTGTGTGCTGCGACTTGTAAAGAAGGAAGTGAGCTGGCAGACGTATGACAACGGTTTGCGGGAAACCGGGATAATAAGCAAGTTGCGCTGAATTCACATGTGTTCATTAATTTGTGTTAAATGACGTGAAATCCTGGAGGGACTGATTAGTGGTCTCTCAGCTAGATGTAGCAGAACCATGGCTCAGGGTGGGCGGCCATCTGCCTCCACCGGTTGGGGTGAAGGAGAGAGAGGGAGAGAGAGAGAGAGAGAGGGCAGGAGAGGAACAGAGAGAAAAAGAGAGGGATGTAAGGAGAGAGGGAGGGAGAGGGAGGCAGCCTACACGATATATACACACACAGAGGTACAGACAGTAAAGGTGATGTTGCTATAGACTGAATGAAAAATGGTACAGATATTTATAATAGTGTTAATGGTAACAGTCGTAATGTTAATGATTATAATAACAATAATAACAATAGGACTAGCAACAATAGTTGTTGCAGCAGAGGGTGTCGAGCAGGAACACGGGGGCAGCAGGTGACCCGCAACCACAGATCCAGACTCCACAGCTCCAGAGCCAGAAAACCTGCAGGAAGTGATAGGAGAGAGGAGAGAGACGAGAAAGCACAAGACTACCGGAAAGGGGAGAAGTTGTGTTAGTAACATGCAATAATGGGATGAGGTTGCATACAGAGGGAGAGAAAGTAGAGGAGAGAGGAGCTCAGTGCATCATGGGAAATCCCCCGGCAGTCTAGGCCTATAGCAGCATAACTAAGGGATGGTTCAGGACTCACCTGAGCCAGCCCTAACTATAAGCTTTATCAAAGAGGAAAGTCTTAAGCCTACTCTTAAATGTGGAGATGGTGTCTGCCTCCTGAACCCAAACTGGAACCTGGTTCCACAGGAGAGGAGCTTGATAGCTGAACGCTCTGGCTCCTAGTCTACTTTTGGAGACTCTAGGAACCACAAGTAACCCTGCATTCTGGGAGTGCAGTGCTCTGGTGGGGTAGTAAGGTACTATGAGCTCTTTAAGATAAGATGGTGCCTGACCATTAAGAGCTTTGTAGGTAAGAAGAATGATTTTAAATTCTATTCTGGATTTTACTGGAAGCCAATGCAAAGAAGCTAAAACAGGAGAAATATGATCTCTTTTCCTGGTTCCTGTCAGAACACGTGCTGCAGCATTCTGGATCAGCTGAAGAGTCTTAATGGACTTTTTCGAGCAGCCTGATAATACGGAATTGCAGTAATCCAGCCTAGAAGTAACAAATGCATGGACTAGTTTTTCTGCATCATTTTTAGACAGGATGTTCCTGATTTTCGCAATATTACGTAGGTGAAAAAAGGCGGTCCTTGAAATTTGCTTAATGTGAGACTTAAACGACATCCGACGTCCTGATCAAGAACAACAAGAACAACAAGGAGTATTGCACACCAACAGGTACTCCATAATGCGAAACCAGAACCTTTTGCCATACATACTGATAAATTTATATAACATCCATCCATCCATCCATCCATCCATCCATCCATCCTCAACTGCTTATCCTGCGTACAGGGTCGCGGGGGGGCTGGCCAATCCCAGCTTACATTGGGCGAAAGGTGGGGTACACCTTGGACAGGTCTACAGTCCTTCGCAGGATACAGTATACAGCCATCCATAATTGGAGAATTTACACCTGTGCTTTACCTGCTCTGACAGGTCAATATGTCTTCTATGAAAACGGTCTCTTGCTTTAGAAACATCTTCATTGGGCCTGACTGAGACTGACTGGAATGGATCCTCAAGTAGGAATCCTGTTTTTCCTGGTAAGTTGTTTTCCTTTTGTTTTAATTCCATAATAAAACAATTGAAATTTGCATCTATGACAAGCTGAAGTGTGGAATAAAACTAACACAATTAAACATCATACATGCATCACAGCTATGAGTTTAGCTTTGTGAGAGGAAGAATGTGGTACTCTTCATTCAGAAGTTACATTTTCTCACTATTATTAAAAGGTACCTGCAGCATTTTCAAACTGTCACACACAGACACATAAATGCTTTCACCAAGTATGTCATGATCAAAGATAAACACTAAAAAACACAATTATTATGATTAAACAATTTCACAATTATAGGATTGCAAAAGGAAGGAAGAGAGTGTAGACTAGTGATGGGCAAAGCAGTTCTTTGCAGTGTACTGATTATATGCTATCATTAGAATCAGTTCATTAAAAAGATTTGTTCACGGAATCGCTCAGTGCTTGAGGGCCACCCAGTGAACTGAAACACTAACGTTCAGTTCAGCTTACTTAGTGAACTGAGACGGTCCATCGTGAAGGATAAGCCAGTAAGCTCAGAATATAGTTAGATAAAAATATAAACTACCCTATTATGTACAGCATGTACTTTTTTGCAACTAATTATTAAATAAAATATTTGGTGCCGTGGTGCCTGGTAGCTCACCTCTGAGTCCTTACTGCAGCAGCCCGGGTTCAGGTACAGCCATTTGTTGCATGTCATCAGAAAAGGCAATAAAAGCACACCAAAAAAATTGACGGCGTAGCCTCTGCGTAGCCCCATACCCTACGCCATAGCCTGACATGCACCTCCTCAAAAATGTGACTACACGTCGAGGTGATGCGGACCGTAAGAACTGTGATTGGTTGGCTGGGGAGCCTCGCAATGCCTCCAAGCTGACAGGAAGTGCCCCGTCCTTTGGAGTCAATTTTACCAGCGGCCAGACCAACAGCTGTAACATGGTGGCCCAATATATTTGAAATGACTCATTTCACTATCCGCAAACCATACACGTTAGCGGAGGGCTAAACCGGAAGTCTGCCTGCTTGGCCGGCAAAAGTCAACACAGTGGACGCTGTAGCGCTACCGCCAACTAGTGTTTGGTGGTGTACTTGCAGAACGACGTAGACACCGAAACACAAGTCTAAATGCATGGCTACGTGGGTAGAAACGCCTTAGGCTACGCACCTAGACCCGACGCGAGAGTATAAATCAAGCAAAAGGATCTGAGACTGTCTGAGACACTCATTTTCAGATTGCAGGTTTCACAGTTGACCATAAACAATTATCAGAGAATTTCAGGGAATCAAACACAACCTAGCTCATAAATATATTCAAAATCTAATGGGTACAGATAAAGCAATTCTGTTTATGCACTCTTTAATACTATCCCATCTCTCTCAGGCAAGCAAAAATGCAACCGACTTTCCTCAACAGTAGAGGGTCTGTGTATGTCTGTGTGTGTGTATGTGTGTGAGGCACAGCGCACATGTTAAATATGAGCCCATGCAAATAATGTCATATATCTGGATTGCAGTCCAAGACCAATGTTGTTGACTCATTGCAGCTAAATTTTAGCAACCTGAATCAGCTGTGAATTCCATTCATCCTGCAAACAAATGACATGAATCATTCAGTCACTGAGTGAGTGTATCCCTGCACGTTCGCAAGCAAGTGACTCAACTGAGCTCAACTGAACTGACTGAGAAATGAACAGACTGAGAAATGAACAGATCATTTCAGGAAGTGATTCAGTTCAGTTCGTTCACCCAAAAGATTTGTTTTTTTGAATGAAACATCTGTGAACTACTCTATGCTGTATTGAGATATACATCAGCTATATGCAATTTAATGACTACTTTGTGTCAGCCAGAAAAAAAAGATATGGGGCAACGAGCATTGTGGAGGGGTAAACAGAGGGAAGATATTGGATTGGGGTTTGTGGAACAGTTAAACTGCTGGGCTTGGGTTTCAAATCTTGCCTGAACACCTGGGTCTGCATATTGCTTGGTTGAAGCAGCTGGGGAAATTTTTGGCCTGGAGTCCAAAATCTGGCTCTTACTTGGCTGTGCTTTCCAGCCTGCTTCTATCTCTCTGGAAAGTCCTTTTCAGCTGGTGGAAATTGAAAGGGCTCCTAGAGCCTCACAAGCCTCAATAAATAGTCTCAAATGTCCTTGCATGCAGAGAGGGAGATGTCTCAATTAAGCATTTGTGACACACTAGTTTCCTTATGTAGTGGGTCAGTCAGAAAGTAATTACTTCTCTCATGACCCGATTCCACAAACATAAGAGTAGACATTAGTTCTACAAGGTAATATGAATTTATTATTGTGTTTATTACCCCCAAAATACACACAAAAAACAGTAAATTTGGTCTTAGTCTGGAATCAGCTTGCACCATTTGTGATCTCGGCACTCCATACCTTACTCTAGGATTTGGTCACAAATGGTTCCCTACACAAATCTTAGGTGAAATAATGTTGCATGATCTCACAGGTGCCTTCTGTCTGTCATGAAAGGTAAATTGTGATAATAATTGTAAATCCAATTTCTTCACAGCCGTGGCCTGAGCAGCAGATTTCACATAGGTGCAAGTGAAGAACAGCAGAGGAAATGTGGAAATGTTAAACTTTGATTTAACCCCAGGTAAACATTTCTTAATCATCTGGGCAGAAAGCACACATCTGTGAGATCACAAAAATACCCCTGAAGATAAAATCCACAGAGTAGCAAATGAGGCATTGAATCAGCCAGCATCCAGTCTCTATCTGAGAGCTGTAAAGGGTTGTTCAGATGGAAACTGAATTCATTTTTTGCCTTAATTTGTGTGAATTTGAATGAACTATTTGGAACCCTTTTTATCTGCCAAAGCTAATGTACCCACTGTACAGTGTTAGTTTAGGTTAGCAAGGAATGTACAACCTTGTGTGACTGATTAGAGACTTACTGATTTCAAAATGTACCTGTAACTGCAGTTTTTGTCTGTTCATTGATTAAACAGAGTTACATAAGCTTCAGGATGAGCGGATTTTCTTTGTGCTACAGTGAACACATTTCACCTCCCCTGAATGTAACTTTGCCTCAATCTTTGCTCTTTAGTGTGATTTTGCATTAGTTGGGATGCATTTGGTCTTTCAGTTGACTTCGTATGCTATTCTTCTGTCTCAAAACTTTGCTTTGTGTTAAGTCTTGAGTACTCTGACTGTCTGGCAGGGACAAATGTTCCAGATGTACACCTTCCATAATGGGTAAAGGGTAAAATTCTATCAAGTATACAGTAGGTTACTTTGGCTGTGTTATATTGCATGTACAGTACTTTATATCTAATTTTAAGGCCAACAGAGAAGTGAAAAACTTTAAACCATGCCCCCACTCCTTGGTTCCTTGGTTAACCATAAATCAATTAGGCTATTTGCTGGGTACAGGAGAACCAGGCCCAGAGATGGGGGTAGGGATTTCTATCAAACCACCTCACAAATTGGTCTCAAGCGAGGCTCTGGGATTAAGTTCCCAGTCCCGAACAGTTGCAGCCAGTAGTGACTGGGTTGCTTGGGTTGGACAGATGGGATATTTGGGCGGGTCAGTGGAAGCAGGACCTGCTCAGTCTGCTGCTGCTGTTGAAGCCATCTGGAAAAGTGGAACGGGATTCCAAGGCCTGACGATGAGGTGAAGAAAAGTGCTTTCCCCTCTGGGCCTGCCGGGCCTAGCAGTGATTTGTACCAGAGTAAATAGGCGCTTGGTGGAGTTGCTCTCTCTCTCTCCAAGCAGCCGTTCTGAGATTTCTTCAACGTTTGCCATTCCTCCTCGTCTCTTTCTTCACTCTGCACCATCTATCCCCTTCTTCCCTTTCTATCTGGCTGCGTCTGGCTTCCTCTCTGAGGTGCCTTTACTCTGCTTTTCTTGACTGCTCCTTCCTCTTTGTCTCCAAGAGTGTTTCCTTTTGGCTGATAAAATCTAAATGCACTGACGGTGGAAGAAGGCAAATTCTCTTTCAGAAAGGCTAATCAACATTTTCTTGTGTTTTGAATTGCATTTCAAAGGTCAGTTACAACATGCTTTTGAGTCTAATGTATCAAATGCTGAATGTAAAGATAGGACATATTCCATCTTACATATACTGTATGGAAAACTGTCGAGGATGGTTCACATAGAAAGTTATTAGTCATCCTTTTCTTTTGTAAAAATATCATTTGTCAAAGTAAGATTTGCCGTGCAGAAACTTCTTCGCCTCATTGTGGTGCACCAAGCTGTAATTGGATCATCTCTGCCCCTTGAGGCTGGAGGGTGGAAATCACCCGGTGGTGGTTGATGGTTGGTGACATTTGAAATGTTTTGGGGTTTTTTGGTTGGAATGGGGCAACAATAAGCCCGTTCCACACTGGAAAACACACTTCAACAAGCAACATAAAGTTGTGCTTTATCTGAAGTGTTTTTAAAGAGTATATTTGGGTTTTACAAGACAAAAGGATCAAGGATGCTAACTGGTTGGTTTTGCCAATGTACATCTGGTTAACCACCCCCACTCTGATAAAGAGCTTTCCAATTGTCATGCTTGTGTCAACACTTGTCTATCGTATTTACAAAATGGGGGCTAGGGCTCTCTTAAACTATTGCTTCAAAAATGGCAGTAGTCATATAGTAAAACTACCAAGAAAGTAGCTTGTCAATGTCAGTTTTGGTGAACCAACCAATCACAGCCTGGATGGGGCGGGACATTTAAAAATATTGACAGATAGCTGTCATTTACACTGGGGACGCTGGGGACAGGTCAGAATCTGAATGTAAAATCACTTTTTGAAAGCTTTTGTTAAAAATGTTCTGAAAAACAGTGTGCAATGATAAATGTTAAATAACAAATGAAGCAATGCACAATAACAAAACGCGAAATGCAACTGAAATAAAGAAGACACAAATGTATTGTCCAAAAGCTGATTGCTGCATTATATTCCATTAAATTTTTATAGTTTGAATTGTCACCTGCCCCCTTAATTTTGTTTCCCTTCCCTATATACAAAGGGTGGTGATGGCGCAGTGGATAAGATGCATGGCTTTGGTGTGGGAGACCTGGGTTCAACTCCCCACTGTGACCCACCAATGTGTCCCTGAGCAAGACACTTAGCCCCTAGTTGCTCCAGAGGCATGCGACTTCTCATTTGGATAAAAGCGTCAGCTAACTGAATAAATATAGTAGTAATATAAATAAAGACATTTCCAACATAAATCGGTGCAGAAATTAAGTGTCTCATCTAATAAACTGTTTAAATATCTGTAGGCAGACTGTCCAAATAATGTGTGAATTGTAAATGTATTAATATTAATCTACCACGATATAATACATACTTTGTATTTAATGTTAAAATATTTACTAACAGTAATTTATACTGCCGGGTTGAGAATAGTGCGGGGGGGAGTACTGGCACCTATTTTCTTACACTTCAAGCACTGAACTAATCCATGCTCGTAACATGATAACGTTACATTTACTGCATTCCACGTCTTTTGTTTACAGTGTTGTAGTACTTATGGGAGTTGTAGTGTCGTAGTGTCACACTGCAATTCCTTCGTTATTTCAGATGCCTGTTGACAAGACTACAATTTTTCAGCATGCCAAAGTGGCTAGTGGGAGTGACTGCGTAACCCGCCACGGTTGATATCAAGCCCTGAAAACACCAAACATGAACCATTGTATGAGCACTGAACAACAGACAAACCACCACATATATACACACAGGAGGGGTGGAGATAAAATGGCCGCCACCATCATACCAAAGTGGTGTTCCTCCTCCCTCTTATTGACTTTGGCTTTTTCAATTTGCTGGAGCTGCTGGAGGATAGCATCCTCAATGGGTGTGGTATGCAATTTTCTTTTCTGGGACACTTGCTGAGGAGGATGCAAGTGATGAACGCAGTGCTGCTGTGGGTGGCGGTGATGGAGTCACTGGTGGCGGTGATAGAGTGGAGCTCCTTGGGGAAATGGAGCAGCATCAGCCGTACTGATGTGCAGCTTGAACATGTCGCTGCCTTCTTCAGCCTGCAATACATTAACATCAGTTTGTCAGCGATCTGAAGTCCTACCAGATATTAGGACCTGTTTATTATTTCTGGCTGACATAATTTAGGACACAACATAAATGTAAAAGTAATTTTCAATTCCATAATAAAAAGTCTCTTGGAAATTTCCCCCCACAAATTGTAGCACATTTGTCTGGATATTGCTTTAAAGATGAATTGTAGAGGTGCGGCTAGCGATGGACCTCTTTGCACAGCCTCTCTTCAAATTCAGCGTCCATTTTGATTTTCCAATGCATACGCAGTTGTTGGTGCTGTTGTAGTATAGTGGCGGTCACAAGAAAAGAGAGGCACGCAGATGTCCGTAGAGAGATTACACGTACACCCTCTGATGACAGTGTTACGTCCCACAGACACTAGCTGAAAGCTGTCTGTCTGTAGTCTAATAGTGTTTTTCCATTACTGGTACCAGCTCAACTTGCCTCAACTGGTGTATTCTCGACTTGCTTTTGGGCCGCCGTTTGTTGCTTTCCATTAAGGATAGTACCCCCTCAATGTAGCTTGTAATCATAGCAACGCCATACGAAACTGCCGTGACGTAATGTTTTCCGCAGAGAGTAAAGACTGAATAGCAGTACAAAAATCTTAAATCTGTGGTTCCCTCAGTCTGCGGGACCTGGCCGGCCGGCTCGCTTGCTGCCCCCGTCAGCAGTTGTGGAGCTTCTAAACCCCAAAAACGTTTTCATAACACTGGCAATATTCTAAATCTACACAGTTGATTTCTCAGAAGTGGATTTAGTAATGAAATAGTGTTCATATTACCTTTTAGTATGGCCTCAACTCAACTCAGTTTGCGTGGAACGCTGTGCGGAATGAGTCGAGGCGAGTTGAGCTGGTACCATGCGGATGAAACGGGCCATAACTGCTCAGCTCAGACAAACCAGCCGCTCCACTCTCCCAGGTAACGTTCCCTGCAGGCAGTGAATAACAGCAGAGAGAGAGGAGGAGGAGGAGGAGGAGGAGGAGGAAGGACTGAAGTCTGACTGATGTCTTCATTCTTCATTCTTTCTAAACCTCACTCAGTATTGTGATATGAGATTTTGAGTTTATATAGTGGCTTTGCTGTTGTAAATGTTAATGTTGCTGCTCTAGAAACAACATTTAGTTGTATTTAAAATGTTCAATTCTGCAGTTAATCTAAAATCAACCGCGCAGCTAATATGCACTCCTCATTATTTGTTAATTTATCGCAAGTCGTATTGTCATCATGATATTAAACAATGTTTTTGCACATGGCAGATTTTGCTCATATCGTGCAGGCCTACCTCACGCCCTTGTTTGCTTCATTTGTCATTTAACTTCAATTAAAGTAAAAATGCAGTACCTTCAACTGTTCATCTTTCCACCAAATAATAGAAAAGTATCAATAGTGATATCGATAAAGACTTGGATCATTATGCAGTCTAGAAAATGGTAACAATCCCCATCCCTACATGTTCCTATACCCTTGCTGTAAGAGGAAAGATATATTATCTTCAGTGAATATCAGGTCTGAGATCAGTCAAACACTACCTTTGTATGTTTTATCTTACTGATGTACACTGTAAGAGGAGTCGGGAATGCCACATATAATTGTACCCTGTGACCTTTTTGAACTATCAACCGCATAAACAAGCTACATATGGCAGTATTTGCAGATAAGGGGGGCAGGGATTTTTGGGAACAAAATGTACTGTACTTGATTTGGCCTGATGCTAAGCATTTAAAGGCTTTTTCATGGTTAGAAGTGCTTTAAGAGTCCAATATCCCTTTTCAGATGCTATAGTCCAGCAGAGTTTCAGCCTGTTGCGGTTGTCTTCAGCTGTTTGGGGGCCATAATGTGAGAGCTCTGGGCTCCTATCAGCCTCCCTTTGTCTCGTCCCACAGAGAGGCTCCTGTTGATGACTTATTTTGGAAACCAGAAGCATGGGCCTCTCAGCACTCAGGACAAGATGGCGAGTGACGGGGCCTGGCTGGCTGGGGCTTAAGTGTGTGAAAACTGGGAGGCTGATAACAGTTTTTGGGAACACATCCAAAAATGACTGTTATTGGGGGTTTGTTTTGTGTCTTCTTTTATTTTGATTTGTTTTGTTATTCTTGGTGGAACATGTTGTTATGCTCAGTGGGGGATTTCCGATAATAAAATTGGAGAACACGGTTTACTGTGTAGTGCAGCCAATCACAGCGCTTTCTTTTATAAAGTTGTTACTGTTGATGATGTGCTATTTTGTTCCTGTATTAGTCTCACTTGGCTGCATTCTGTTTGCGGTGTTGCATGTTGTCACTGTCGCTGAAAGGATGCTTGTGTGTAGCATCATGGGAAATGTTAATGTGGTGCCAGCTGTGTGTGAATACTATAGTATGCAAATATATTATGCAAATTCAATGTACATTGTGCTGTGTGTGTTACAGAACTACATCTGGGTAATTTTCAGTAGACAAATAGTTTTCTTTTACAATAAGCAGACCGTTATTTAATTGGTTAAAAAATATCTTACAATCATTAATTCATCATCTTATTCTGGACTATAAGTAGCTTAATAAGAAAGGAACAGCTCTCCTTTTCACTCATCATTTAGGTCAATACAATTAAATCTCCTTAGCATATTTAATATCTAAAATGCTATCACATATAACAATGGCAATGTTAAAGCGATGTTTTATTATTTGGTTTGTGGTTGTTGACGCCACTTGATTGGAATGGGAACAGATAATTGTATCCACTGTGGACAGTAATGTAAGACAAAGAGAAACATACTAATTATCAATGTCTTGCCAAGGATGTGAAACTGAGTTTGGATTTCATACTTTTAAATCCATCCGAATCCCTCCAAAGACTTCTCTGCTGTATAATACTTTCATGATGTAAGACCGGCAATGCTGGCAAAGGCTTTGTTTTAATCAGAAAATTCTGACTCCCTCTAATTAAGTTGGAGCAGGAACAGAGGTTTGTGTAACTAAACTGCCGTGAAACACTGCCAGCTACATTAATCTAGCTGGGGAGTATAACAAGAGATCTTATCGTTTTAGTAAGAGAAGCTCCTAATTAGGTCTATTTGTGAAACTCTGATATTTACTCAAGTAAGTCCCAACTTTGGTTGTCTCCCTCAAAAACCCGATCATAGTGCCAGCAAAACCTGCTTTAAGTGATTGCAAATATATATTTTGCAATGTTTGAACGCAGGTTTGCTGGTATTATGCGAGTTACGTTTTCTTCCTACTATGACAAAGACTAATAAGCAAACGAAATTTTAATTAACTGTCAATGGCTTGTGTCTTTGAAGGATAGGTTCTAATTTGTTAAAGTCTGTACATTGAAAGAGTAATTGGTTGAAGTAATCATTCCTCCTGTCCATTCTGGCCATGAAGCAATCCCCTTCTAATGTGACTTCACTGTAAAAGCTTTTTTTTTGTAAAAGTAGTTTTATGTTTTCTGCATCCACGTGTCCACTTTACGTGAACTGAGAGCTGAGTGATACTTCCTGGTAGTTGCATGTTGGTTTGTTGCCAGGGGAAAAAAAACTCTTCGTTATTTTGAAATCTGTTTCACCATTGATTGTGATTCCCTTTCCGTTAACCTGCCCTTAGCTACACCTAACCTTAACATAACTTAAGACCTAACCCCAGCTCTATGGGAAGCACATGGGGAAACATTATTCCAAGGGGAAAATGGCTTCTATATGACATCGACAATAAAGCCTCATAGTAGCCTCAGCTGCAGCCTTTTGTGCAAAAGGATGGAAGTTGGGAAAGGATTACTTCAGAGCCAGTGTGGAAATGAGGAATGATTACAGTGACTAAGAATTCTAAAGCTAACATTTGGGCATACTAGTACATCATTAAAAAACACAAATGTTCTTTTGCAGCATAGAGAGACAATGACTACACTTCCATCCAAATTTAGCACAAATTTTAACTGAATTTCCAGAAAGATTTGCAAAAGACAAAGAAAATGAATGCCCCCTCTACTGCTATGCGCTATGCGAATTTAAGTTGTTGGGTGCTTGAAGATAAACAGTTGGTGGCGCTAATTCTAATTCTTATTCTCTATTCAGGTGCAATTAAAACATTGCAGAAGAAGAGAATGCAACAAATAGGTGTTTTTGATGTCACTCGGGGCATCGCAAAGTTGACTTGCATGCTGCACTTAACATAAGGCATGCTGGTTTGAAATTTTGTCCGACTCTCGGCAGCGCTTCCCAAGTGTCACTGTGTCACGTGACATTAAAACCTCGCGGCTGCAGTTGCACAAACGCACCTTAAAAGAGCGCCATCCAAAACATTGACATTGACACTGACATTTATGTTTTTATGTTATTTACTGTCTCCTCATTGCTCCACAAAGATGGGATTTGCATTTTGTTTTGCTTCCCCACCTCGGCAAATCACTTTTTTTGTGATTTTCAGCTTTCCAATCATGTTAACATGTTGGAAACAGACACCTTCTTAAAGGAAAAAATGCCTAAAATAACATAACTAAAATTAATCAGGAATAACTCCTCAACCATTAGGCCTAGATGTATAATTCTTGTCTCCTCTGACAGGTCAGAAGCTAAGGAATATAAATCCATTGTAAATTAACATATTTGTTTTACCATTACAATAAAGAAAAAATATCATTTAAAAAAGCTATAATTTTATTGCAATAAACCATTATCAAATAGATTATAATGCAACTGAATATCTTTTAATACACCTGGAATACAACTGTAACTGTAAATTTGATGAAAATAAACTAAAATACAACAGTTATCATACAATTTGTTTTATATAATGTGTCCATATTTTGGCAATATTTACTGTTTAAATGTTGAGGTTTTATTGGGAGTTATCTTTAAAGAGGTGGTATTCTGCTTTTTGGATTTTTCCCTCTCCTTTATTGAGTTATATATCTTTTTGTGCATGTAACAGGTTTGCAAAGTGAAAAAGCCCAAAGTCCAGCCCAAAGGGAGTTCCCATCTCCCACAGAAAACTCTGCTCTGAACTGAAAACAGCTCGTTTGTAGTCCAGCTGCTTCCCTTTCTTGTGACGTCACAATGAAAATACGTGTCATAATGCTGCGGTGGAAAAACAGTGAGCTGCAGCCCACAGCTCTCCTCTCCCTTCCAAACACTAGCTACCCTCCAGGCAGTCAGTGGACATAAAGTTGTTCCTGTGATTTAGAGACAGAGCTCAGTTAAAACTTTATGGATGAAAGATCCTTTTGTTACAGATTAATAACTCACCACTCTGAAACTCTCGCTCCAGTCCATGTTGCCAAGCTGGTCGGCAACATGTAGCCTACAGCTGAACCCAAGCTGTGTTTACCGGCTTCTCGCTGACCCGCCCTTCTCTGCTTCTGATTGGCTAGTAGTCCTTAACTAGGAACTGCGCATGTGCAACTCCCAACAAAGATCATTTAGAAACAAGATGTATCACTCCATAGCTAAAACGAAGCCTTCAACACAGGGTGAACATTTTGAAAATTAAACCATGTTAACCTGTTCTGGTACAACCCCTAAATAGGATTTTGAACCTGAAAATGAGCAGAATACTACCTCTTTAAAACACTATTTCTATCCATACAACCACTTTAATTAATCGGACTGAGCGGACCTTTCATTTGATACCCTGGATGTCTATGTAGCTACTAAGAGTTGGCTACCAAGCCACAAAAAAGACAGTGTGTTCCAAAGCGGCGTGATGATGTTGATGTGTGTTCAGTGTGCATAAAAATGGTTGGTTTGACTTTCTAGCTGAGCTTCCTTGCTTCAGAGGTGTGTAGCGTGTATGGGGTGATGCAATACTAGTTTCAGACATTTCCATTTGATGGGAAAATCTGCGCTCAAGAGTCCTTCAAATCCACCAGTGCGCGCTAATCTTCTGTTAGAGCTCCCTAAGTACGGTGTAAGGAAAAAATGTGGGTATGAAATAGGAATTAATAACCTGCGGGTAGTAACGTTATATCTCAGCCCACCTATATCCTGCTGATGTAATACTCAGTGATGTGAAAAAACATCAAACTTTCAGTAGATACTATACAGCTACAGTATGAATTTTTTTTCTTTCATTTCTGTATGACTGTATAGCGTAACTTTATAGAGTGTGGGAGTCTAAATAAAGTTACAGTGAAGTGTTTCATGACAGTGCTCTTCTAAGCAGAACACGGGGGAAAATTGTGTGGCATCCATACACTTAGATCTATGTTTAGTGTCACTGAAATTCTCAACAGATGCATATTTAATGATATATACAGTGAAGTCCATCACAAGGATTCATTTCCATGGTATTATCACCCACCTGCTCGCTTCATCACTACAAAAGCACTGGATATGGCTTTAATCAACCAATGTTCCACTCCTCATTCTGATACATTCATCTGCCAGAGAAAAGTCAAACCAATTGCTATGTGACTCTTTGGAGACTTGTTCATTTTATGTTTTAACGGGAAGGAACCAGATTGTTGTCAGGACATTTCAGCTTCTGCAAAAGTAATTCACAGGCTACACACACGGCAGATGTCGCCAGCAACCCTTGAAAATACATTGTGGAAAAGGAAATACATATTGTAATGCCAGATTAATAGCTTGTTATGATTAGCTAACCAATTATCAACGCAAACAGACAGCGACTCCTTTACGTGTGTTCATGCCGCCAGGGTCTCCTGCTTCCTCTGCCACCATAGCAACCAGTAAGCAAAGCTATCTCTTGTTTCAGAGCTCCATTGTTTTTGTTTCCCATTTTAATCGAGAGACCTTGTGTGCCCTGCTCATATATATTTTAAAATAACACAATCAATGCCAGGCGAATTGTGAAGCAGTCATTTTGCTAGCCCTTCTGCATCACTGATTAGAACATTGAACTTTCACTTTCACAAGAAAAGTTAAACTATAAAACACAACAGTAGACTGCCGATACCATCAAATACTAGATATACATTCAAAAACTATGCATTGAACCCTTTCCCTTCCTTAATTTAATCATGTTCTCAGATACAGTTGTGCCTTTAGCTCCTTCACTGCTGAAAAGATAGAAGTAATTCTCCTCCTCTGCTCAGCCGGAAAGTTGGAATGGAAACCACCTGTGTTTGTCTGACATTCCTCTTGCTCAACGATGAACTGTGCGGTTGGTTTGTGAGCTGATTACCTTGTGCTGTTAAGGATTATCTTGTCTGTTTATGAAATTATGAAATTGTTAAACAGCTTCACACCGCTTATTTTCCAGTGATGTAAGCATCTCCATCTTCTCTGCTCATCAGATTTCCTCCGGCTTCCTGCCAAAGTAGGACAAGAGCAGATCTGTTGTGCACATGTATGCTCTGAACATGCAGCTCATGTCTACTTGACAATTAATGAGACCATTCTTTTTAGTAAATGGCTTATTGTTTATTTTAAGGTGTCAAACATCATAGACAGCCTACATTAGTTTTGGAAACCACATCATTTAAGCTGCATATTGTTTAGTACACAAGTGGAACATGAATAAACCACAGTGTTCGTAATATTTATAGTGGTAGTAAGTTATAGTAAGTGCAATAAGCTGAGAATGATATAAAAGGATAAAAGGATAAAAAACACCTGAAAATAAATTAGAACCAAATAGAAAATTTCAGTCCCTAAGTTGAGGTTTATAGCACTCCTGACCCACAGTAAAACCAGGTCACTTGGATTCCAAATGTTTGACTGCAGTGTAACTAAGAGACCTTGCGCCCAGGACCACAGGGGCTTAATGGACTTGTAAAGGATCAGCAATTCACTGATACAAGGTGGAGCCAAGTTGTATAAAGCCTGTTAGGTAATGAAAAGGATTTTAAGATCACTGCTAAATTTGATTGGAGTGCAGTGCAGTGAAGCGAGGAGTACGACGGGAATGGAAAGGAGTCTTGGATGACTTGAGATACAACGTCTTCACTTCAGCAAGAAGACAGATTGAAACAGTTGAGGGTAGAAAAGAGAATGGATGTATTTATTTGTCTAATTCTAAATCACAGTTTTAGGAATGGCAATGACGGTGAGCGGTTTGAAATATCTTAGCAGCTGTTGGATAGTTTTTTTAATTTTTTTGTGAAATCTCTCAACAACAAGTGGCTGGATTGCCCAGCAGCTTAACATTTTCATTTAAGTGAAATAAGTTGGCATTAAAAAATATATGACTTTGGCATTGATGGAGACAAGAAATATATAGAGAGAGGGAGAGGTGTTTGACAAAGGCCTACAGCAAAGATCCCCAGCCTTAATCAACCAGGAACATTGCCGTTACATGGTACAGAATGAGCCTTAACCGCAAACTACCAAGAAGTACCAGATAAATTGCAAAAACATTTGCTACAGACATTTACGGTTCCCAGAGGATGCATCCTGAAGACCTTAGTGATCCCCACATGTTTCTCTATCACCACCTGCAGGTTGATATTTTTTGTTCTGTATGAAATGTCGCCACTCTGACCCACTCCACTCTCACTATTGTGGGACTATCGGTTGGTACAGACCAGGGGTCTCATAGACCTCATAGTTGCATATAAATGGTCAGTGAAACACCCCTCATAAATATTTATACACACTGACTGCAGGAAGAAAAGCAGTCAAATTCTGGCAGAAAAGCTACAAAACTAAATTTCCTTTCTTTTGGTGAAGCTGAAGCTGTTTGGTGGATAAAAAAACACATTTTCACGCAACGCTTGTGCACCAGAGGAAAGGGGGCACCGAAGCTCCGCCCCTTTGTAACCGATCTGCAGGTACGGGCATTCCTCTTGAGTACTGACATCGCTGGCCGGAGGGGGACGCACACGCAATACGGGATGACCCAGGAGTAATTAAAAGGACTAATTTGGATTCCCCCGTTTGAAAAGAGAGTAAAGCAAATGCATTCCACTTGTGTTTAAACATTTATTTACACAAACCGTCCACTCACTTAACGAGGCTGCCGATGAGTTACAAGAAATATGACTTGTTATAAATGACATAAGCTGAAAGACTCACTTAATAAAATAGTGTTATATTTTCCATAATGTGTTTTTACAAGCAGGGCATCACATCCACACGCTGGCGCACAGCGTTTGGCTCGATAAGGCAACAAACATGTGTGACTATATGAAACTATGCACTTGTATTTGCTCAACTGATGCATTGAAAACGGCATCAATTTAAATATAATTTGTCCTCCTGTTCACCTTATTTATGAGAATAAATTGCACTGCATGTAAGTATTAATTAATATGATTCCTGATCACACTATGCAACATATTTGAGGCGTTCTTTTGCAGAAACAGAATCTCCGTTTGTGTTTATGATCCTAAATCTGGATCTTTGTGTGTGTGTGCTGCAAATGATCTTAAATTGTGTTTTTTTGCGCACTTCAGAGGAAGTCAGTCAAACAGGTGTTAGTTTATTCAGAAACGCTTTAAGCCTGTAATACTCAGAGGTAATATTTTGATTTATTTTACACAATGGGAGGCCAATTCCTTTCAAACTGTTTTATCCTTCTGCCATGCGAGTCGCTGTTCCTCTTTATGTGCGTACGCATGGTTCAGAGTTGACTTACAGGACGCACATTTCCCTGTGAAGTTTGTTTTTTATAAATCACAACCTTTGCTTAGGAAGTGGCGTATGCACGTTTCTAGCCCTGTCTTGTATGAGGCCCCTGGACTCTACGCTAACCTTTTTCCCAAGGAGCACACCTGCTCCTAAATGAAAAAAATTAGGAGCACAGAAAGAAATTTAGGAGCACAGTGAAAAATGTTCATGTACCCCATAACTGCCACACTGGCATTGTCATCACTCAGTTTAAAGCGATCCAACAGAGCTGAGGGCTTCATTTTGTTTTCCGTTTGATGTGAACTGGAGCGTTAAGTTCACTGCTGTGGACAGAGGTCAGGCATGCGGGAAAAAAAATCAATATTCGAATCCCAAAATTGAAAATGTGTACCCAACGATCAAATATTCCAATATTTGATTATTTGGGTCCAGCCCTACTAATTTGATGATTCCCTGACTTTGCTTCTAGCGCCACCATCAGGTCAAGCTTGTAATTTGTCTTATACTTTGTTTAATAACCAAAAAACCTGTAAATCATCACCCTCACTTTGTCCTTAGTGTTTAGTGCTAATTAGCCAATGTGAACATGGTAAACACTGCCTGTTAAACATCCGCATGTTAGCGTTGTCATTGTGAGCATGTTATCATGCTGTTGTTAGCATTTAGCTCAAAGCAACGTTGTGTAGTACAGCCTCACAGAGCTAAGACATCTGATCAAATGTAGCATGTATTGTTAATAAGATAATATACAATCTGAAATACATTGTCATGTAGAAATGTTCATTCAACACTGTTTGGTAACTTGTATCTTAAAAACATTTGAAAAAATTATTCTTAATGGTGAAGTCTAATTCACCAACTATACTTACACTATTATACTGAACACCTAACCCAGTGTACTCGGCAAAATTTGAGTTTTTTCCCTCGCTTGAGGTGGTTTTTGCCTTTGTCGAAGAAGAGTAAATGCACTAAATGGGAGATGGAAACACTTTTGCCGAATAAGTTCTGACGTAGCGAACTTGTAACTCATGACTGATCAGCTGTTTCTGCTGTCAGCGTTTCTGCTGTCAGCGTCTTTGTTGTGCAGAGTTCTGCGTGCCTGCCGAGAATTTCATGCACCTCGTGGCTGGTAACGCTCATTTGTGCTGAGGAAAGAGGTGGATGCGAATCTGGGCAGGTAGCCTTCATCATCTATTCTGCCGAATTATGCATTCACCTCTTAAAGGTCCTTTTCAAATATTTTGCTCTGCACACTGATCAAACACACAAAGTGTGTGTCACCGCATATTTTTGCTGAATCTCAATAAATGCTACTTCTAGTGAGTGTAATAAGATATTAACAACGCTAAACGTTCATAAAATATATACTTCGAATTATTTATCACCATTGATCCCACAAAGGATATTATAGTGTTTTAATGCATTATCTGGAGGTGCATGCATTTCTCGGCAGGCATGCAAAACTCGGCATAACACCGGATATTCCCATAACGTGCGGAGACATGGCTGGTAGCAGTTTGCCCGCTTGAAACACATTTCTGAGGACCTCTCTCCATTTGTCTAAGATCATTGGCCATCAGGTTCATGCGACTGGTTTTGTTTCTGGTTTGGAACCAATACGTCTTGTTTATTACACCCATGTGTAACGTCAACTACTGATGTAACTACGCTTGCCGTAGCCTGGTTTATTCGCTCCAAACCAGCTGATGGAAACGCACCTATTTTGCGTTTACTTAATTTTTTATTTTTTGTGACATTTGAAAAGTCCGCTTAAAATTCGCATGACAGTTGGATGGAAGCATGGAAGCTATTGTCGACTGTGGAGGCATTCATACAGTACAGCTCAGTCT
Organism: Micropterus salmoides; assembly: GCF_014851395.1. NCBI lineage: Eukaryota > Metazoa > Chordata > Actinopteri > Centrarchiformes > Centrarchidae > Micropterus > Micropterus salmoides. Next base: position 3,547,941 of record NW_024040596.1, on the reverse strand, counting down.
TCAGCTGCATTTACACTATGCTGGGTTTGCAGGTGGAAGATATCACTGAAAGTAACATTAAATGCTAAACACATCTCAAGAGCAGAGGGTCTTTGGTCAATCACTGTTTGTTTAAATTACCATTTCCATATATAAACTCGGAGAATCTCATTCCCATCACGGATGGCAGAAAATGCAGCCTGGTGATTAGTTTTCAAGGTAATAAGCCGGACGTGTAATTGCACCGTTATGTTGTTTATATGATGAGTTAAACAAACTTAAGGAGGCCCTGTGGACTTGATTTGATTAACTACAGGATGAAAGGGTCTAATTCATTTCAGAACAGTTTATCTTTTTTGATGACTCATTTACAGTTGCCACGTATGGCCATTGTTAGCTTGTGTAGCACCTAACAACCTAACTAAAGTGACTTGGGGTCAAACTCCAAGTCACTCCCAAGGCATTCCCAAAAAGAGCTAAAGTTATGGGGTGGGTTCTCAATCTAGCCAGTGAATGACATCTGAAATGAGAAACAGCAGGTGCTATTTCCTGCAACGACACACAGAAGCAAGGCCTTTGTTGCACCCTGTGTGATGGCCATCGGCACAACAAGGCAGCTGGAAAGATTTCAAAGGGACTGGATCAGAGCCCTGCTGGTTTCATGTTCTCCCATCATCCTTTGTGAACATTCTGACAGCGCCTGCTGGAGAGACTGTAGAAGCGATACTCTAGCTGCCTTAGTGGACTGCTGTTTTCAAATCTAGATGAATTATAGAACCGTCAGTGTTTCGTTGACGCCTCAATTGAGAGCCATGCACATTAAGTCATATGATTTTTAGTACATCAAATAATACGTTTCAAGTAGCTTCTCTGCCATAAGATATTTGTATTAAGCTTTTACTTATGTTTATTTTGTGATGGTATAACTTTGCTGATTTTATACCTCTGTTGGCCTTCCAACATTCATGCATGTTTATTTCTGTCTTATATTTCTGAAAATTGGACACTGGATCAGACAGTGTTCCTCACTACTGCAGTGTGAAACTACTCCATCTTCTGCATTGCTGGTGCTGTTTCGCAGTGTTACGGTGGAATTAAAGATGTGCATTAGTAAGTTACAAAATAGCTCAGCAGATAAGTAGAAGACAACATTGAGAAAAAAATGTCTCCTCCTTTTCAGTCACATTAGCCAAAAAGGTAAAATAAAAGTTATGTAGATGGCACTTCAGTTATACGAGTGCGTGCATTGCCCGCTGTCGCTGATATGCTATAACTTATCTGTCATACTAAAGATAAACAAACTCTAATGGTAACCAGGTGTTACAGACAGGCAGATGTGCCTCACGCTCCCTCAGGGATGAGCACTTGTGTTGTAGAGTAAAGGGCTCTATGTTTGTTTGCATGAAACCGGACGGCAGATACTTAAAGCCAAGAAGAACCAACCAATTTCTTGCTGGTAGGCACGCAGGCAGGTCTTGTTGCAGAGGCCTTTGCGTGTCTCCTTCATCTCCTACATCGTTTTCAGGGCCTCTCTGATTTAGCAGCTGGGGAGTAAGAAAAAGTCCATCCTTTATCGCTATCTTCACCATCACTGCTGTCACTAAGACCCTTGTACAAGCTAGCTGCTCATGTTGTCAGCTTTACTCCTATCCTCCTGTGAATAGTCAAGATAACTGAACTTCCTGACAGAAGAAGAATATGGAAGAAGCTTCCTGGTAAACTTTTAGCCTGGTCCAGAAACACACTTGAAATACTGACGCTTGACACCTTCTTTCTGTTGTAAGCCAACGCGATGTCTTCAGACAGCGTGATTATTTGACGCTAAAGGTACCCTTCAGCGTCTGTATGAAACACCACAGTTTGCTACATCACTGCAACACAAAGGAGGCTACCCATACCTGCTAGCTGTAGGGTTAGCAAGTCTACATGCATGAAGTCACTGACTCAGGTTTAGGCACAAACATTTCTGATGGTTATGGTAAGGGTAGGGGGCTTCAGGGGGCTGTCAACACAAAAGTAGCTAGCTAGCTAGCACTTCCGGTCAGTACGAAACGCCGCAGAGCGTCTCATAGAGACACAGACGCTGAGGGGTACCTTTAGCGTCAAATAAGTACACGTTGTCACTTTTTCTGAAAGCACTGGTATTGGACGCCCTGAGATGAGAACGGTCTGGAGCGCATCTCAGTGAGGCATGAATGAACATATCCAGTTTAGAGATTCTCAGAAAGGGATGATGCTTTTAGACATCTGATCTGTTTTCCAATTCTTGACGTAGATACTTGAACTTGGGTTCACCTAATATTGGTGAGATGACAGTTTAAGCAGATACCACATTCATTTATGGATGGCTGCACTTTGTGATTACCCGGGGGGGAGCAGTGGGAGGGCTAGGTAGGACAGTTATTTTCAGACCCATAAAGTCTGGAGTGCAGGTCTGTAGACTAATCCACCACCCCAAAGGCCTCGCTACCTCCAACGCAATAACAGCCTGTCTCCAACCTTAAAAATAGCTGGACGCTGGAACTCTCATTATAACCATCCATCCCTGCAGTGGAAAATGTCTGACAGAGCGAGGGAAGTAAAGTTTGTTTATAAACTAAGCACATGTGCCCTGCCAATGCTTTTTAGAGAGTGATTTCAGTATATTACATGTCCAAGTAGTGATAAGAACAGGATGCTGTACAACACAAAGGGACAAATTATAAGGATTTTAATTTTTAGTGGTGATTTTAACAAATATAGACGGTTGAAGTAAATGTACATTTTACTAGTGTAATATCTTAAAAACAAGGAAAACGTGGCATCCACCTACATCATTAGTTTGAAAATTAGATAGTGTTGTTAAAAAGATGCGGTACACAGCCTTTTGCCTGCAGGCAGTGAAGTGTGTGGTTGACATTATTGGGCTGAATGATCTCCTGGTGAAACCGTGTTTTTTCTCACTTTAAATAGATCACAGAAGATCAGCCTCCATGCCAAGCTGTGGGGAGCTGTTCCAATCAGCTCAAAAGAAAAGAGGCAAAAAATAAAAAATAAAAGAGTGTGAGCTAGAGTTGGTGTGTTTAGGTGTTGTGTGTGTATGTAGTGGAGGTGGGTTGCTGAGAGGTGGCCCTAGGCTGAGTTCTGCTAAATTCACACCAGCTGCAGTGATGTCAGTAGGCAGTGTGTCGAATATTCCGGCTCAGAAGCTCCGTCCAGCCTTGTGTGTAAATCTGTGTATTCAGGTGCGATATGTGAAGTCATCTCGAGCGAAGCGGCCAAACTCGGGGTCTGCAGGGAAGCTGGTGTTCCCAGGCCAGAACCTTTCTTCCTTAACCATCCCTATTCACCCATCATTTCTCTTACTGTCTCAGCCCCTCCAGTATTCCCCTTCCTCTGTTTGAGTTGCTGTTCCTCCTGCGGGTCAAACCCTTCCACTCTTGATTTTTGAGTCTCTCTCCCACAGTCCTGCTCTCGTCTCTCAGCAAATTTGTTTCCAGCTCTCATGGTCGCCTCTCCTTTAGCAGCACAGTAAAATGAGGATGCGATATCTCTTGCCCATTATACAAATACGTCACCAGCTTCAATCAGAGTGTGAAGCTAAACACAACAATTATATTACTATCCAGTCTGCTGAGCTGTCTGAATAAGATGTGATTGATACAGCTCTTTTTTCTTTATGCCTTGTCTTTGCTGGAAACAATAATCCAAGAAGCGAAGGTGCTCACACCAAAACTTGACGTCATCAGGCTTCTTCAACAGGTATCATTGTGTGTGGTCATGCACCTCCCAACATTCATTCTGCATGCTGCACTTTCACTCAGGCTTCACAAGAGAGAAAGAAAGAGGCACAAGCCATAGGACAATGAACTGTAAACTTTACTTTAGTATGTTTAAGGTACAGAAAAACTACTCAATTCAGTGATAAACAGAAATCAGACACTCTTTATAGGTCATAGCTGCACCCTTTGCTGAGCAAACGATTTTGGAAGCTTTATTGTAACAAAATGTATCAGCCGATTGTCACTGTCTCTTGCACCTTTTAATAGAAGAACAATTAACTGTTTCTGATTTTATTCAAAAGCTCACAGTTTTTTTTATTGTCCATTCCGTACAAATAAAAAGTTTGTTCTCAAATGACTCAAACGGAGACAGCAGCACAATCCTTAAGGTCGCAGGGTCCTTTACCATTTGTAATGTGACATATTCCTGAGTAACAACAAACATGTGGGCAGGGTTTAGTTACGAGGGATTTAAATCAGATTCTTTAGATTTGACTGGATCACTCAAAAGCAGACGTGGCGTAATGAAATACAGAGCTGTTGTCCTCGATCCACACCACCATCACCCATGTTCTTCAGAAATGTGTTTTGCAGAATGACTCCAAAAGACACATTTCTTTCTCTTGACATCGTCAGTGCAAACTGTACTGGAATCTTTTCTCTCCATGTGAATGGTATCCTTAACCTTTTTGTGTGCATCTGAAGTCTTCGTAGAGAGGATGTCATGTGGCTTCAGTCCTACCAGTCAGTGTTTGGCAACACCTGAAGCTGCTCAACGTTTGCTCAGTTTCATATTCTTCATGTATGTTTACACTGTATTTAACTAATATTTTCATTCAGTTTTTCTGTAATGTAATTGTGAATTGTAAATGTCTGTCTCCTCTACATGACACTGTATTTTACATCCTGTTGCTCTTGTTGGGGTTTTTCCCTTTTCTCACTGTGAAATGTTTTTTTGGGGGGGGGATTTTCCCTTATCTGAATCAAGGTCCTAAGGATAGTTGGTGTTAAATGCTGCACGGATTTTAAAGCAGATTTGTTTGTGACCATGCGACTTAATGGGATTCATTCCAATTTTTACAATAAAAACAGAGCAGCCTTGGTTAACCTTAGTTAACAACAGTTCAGCACAATATATTTATGCACACCCCCACTAACAATCAAAAACATCTTGTTTGGATGAGAATCTAGTAGTGTACCCCACCGCTCTGGTTGTTGCGGTTAGTATCTAAAGAGGATAGAGTTTCATAGTGTATTTTCATGAACAATACAGATGCTCAGTTTCTTACTTTATTGCATAAGCAGACCTTTCCATGTAGTTCTTCACAGTAGGAGACCTAGTTGAACCGTGATTCAGTTATTTTCCTGATCTTTTTCACATTTGTTTTATTCAAAAAGCAAAACCAGATACAGTACATTTGAAAAACAGAAGTATGCAGAGCTTTCTTGAGTGAGGGAAACAGTTGACAGAGTGTGCTGTGAGGCCGTCCTTTTGCCGCCCACAGTGGGAAACTGCTGAAATCACAAAGGCAAATCTCCAGTTAATTTAATCATAGGACAGGAGCAGGAAGTGATTGTGTGGAGGGGATGTTTACTTTACTAAAAGTTTGTTACTCTAACCTTGTCATTTGCGGTACAGGGGTCCCACAAGAGCAGAATAGGTGTATGTGAGTGGGTGTGTATATGTGCAGAGGTGGAGGGGTGAGGGGCATGCAAAGGTTATGCACCACTGTAACAGATGAAAAGAAAATACTTCAGAGTTAGGTTACAGTAAATCGAATTAGAGGATTACTGTTGTGATAAAGATTGGAAAGCTTGTTTAGCTGTTCGTATTCTGGTTCAACTTCAATTACACACTGGGTTGGTCTTGATGTAATGCAATATAATTATCTTGTAATTATACCCTCTGAGGATGTTTAGTAACGCAATATAGCATTTTGCAACTGCAAGTTAAGGCCACAGTGTCAGAGGGAGCTAGATGAGGCAAAACAAAATGGTAAGTTCAAGATCTGCTGCGTGTTTAGAACCAACAGAGAGTAAATGCCAGTAACTGGGTTAAAATCAAAATAAAATTAAAATACATATTTGCTATTCAACCAGTATATTCACTATATATTTGTAGTTTGTTTTGACTTCTGTACTGTACGTCAAAATTGCCATTACAAAAAAAGAAGAACATTTTTTGGTACATTTTTCTGCAGAGACAGTGCCCCTACATAAGTGTTCATTATGTGTACATTTTTGGTTCTACCTGACAACATTACCTTACATTTTTTACATTTATTCATTTAGCTGACGCTTTTATCCAAAGCAACTTACATTTGCTGTTTATGTCAGAGGTCGCACGCCTGACCAAGGGGAAAAGGTCTGAAATATAAACAGAAAAGAAAGTTATATGACCAGGCAACGACGAAGGCGTTTCAATGCTGGAGAAACATGCAAGCAGGAACCTCCGTGTCTAAAAAGTGAGGCTAATGCAGAAGCCCTTTAAAACTGCATTCTCTCTAATAGCCAGCAGGGGGCGACTCCAGTGGTTGCAAAAAGAAGTCTGCTAGACTGTCTCAGTAGCTAGTTTCAAGTCTTGTCTTCAATCCAGCATGATGTTCATTTAGTAAATCATGGTCCCATCTAGAGGAAAATAGATGATAAAGCAGAGAAGGCTTTAGGGCGGGTCCATCTTGTGATTGACAAGTCGCTACCATGGAAACCTCAGGTCAATCAGGCAAGAGTGACTCGTACCCACGGCACTGTGTAAATTTAACAAGCAGTGTTGAAAAAGCGTATTAGGAGTCGGCTGTTCATTTTCTCTGGTGAGTACATTTTGTTTTAAGCCTGTTAGACATAGACACAGTTAACATGAATAACAGATGCACCTAGCTAACCAAGCTAGCTACCTCCACAGTCCAAATATCACATCATGCCCAGTGACGCTGGTTGCAAAAAACTGCCAGCTATATTGCCAAACTCGAGGATTCAAATCGGCTACAAAACCAACGGGTGACGTCACGATGGCTACATCCAATTCTTTTATATCAAAGGGAGGGGTATATTTGTTTGGCATTTGAGTTCAAATATCAAGAATCCTTCTGCGTAATCACTTACTCTCCCTTTAAATTCTAATGGCCGTACAGTTCAATGCTGTTAGCCACTGCTTATCCCCATCTGTGATTTTGGCCTGTACAGGTAGCGCACAGAGGGCTGAGATTACAGGACGACCTGCAGAGTGAGTTTTGACACTGGTCATTTATTATCACATCCGAGCCCATGAAAGAAAGACATTTCACGAGCAGCTGCACAACACAAAATCCACAGTCTCTAAACAGCAACCACATTAGCTTTCCTGCTACGTCTCCTTATTAACTCACAAACATGAACACACGCCTTGTCCTGCACCGTAGCTTGTTGAACGAGCCACCAAACAAACAGTCTCTGGGCACTGCTAACGTCAGTTTAGTTGCTCAGACCCAGTATATTAAACAGCATGTAAAACTACCTGCAAATTTAGGGGTGGGTGAAGACAGCTGAAGAGATAGACAAGAGAGAGAGGGGTGGACATCCACTCAGCCTTAATCGTATGCACTCTACCACCAGGGTGCCTCACAAATGTGCTGTTTTTAATGGTAGCATAGTTACATGTATAGAAATAAAATATTTTGATGCATCGATCATCATTTTATGATCGTAGCCCTCAGAGTATGTTTTGAGGTCCCTACAGACTGACACGCCTATCTCTTAAGTCTAGTTCACACTACACGATTTTTAGCCCATTTTGCCGCTTGGTGGTCGCCAGTCATTATGTGTACTACACAACGACGCATCAAAGCGGCTCCCCCACACATTTCTGACACATTGCCGACGTCTGCAAGATGTCTAGCATGCCAAATATCTGCCGGAGTCGGCTGACTTGACATCCACATCCAGCCAATGAGAGCAGGCAGCTGGCAGAGCAGGCCCTTTTTACTCACCTCCAGCTCTCTGTAGCTCTTACAATCCCTGCTACCTGCATGTGCTAATCCATTCTTTCACCCAGTGTCTTTATAATTTCTATCTTTATAATAACAAACAACAGCTGTTCCGTGTGCAGGATCTCGTCATTTCCCGTTTCATATTTCACGTGTGTTTTCTTGTCAAAACGTGGTTTGGAGACCCGTGTGACAGAGTCCTCTTCAGCTTGAGTAGTATGTGACCCTCTTTCACGATCAGTCTCGTAGTGTGAACGCAACGACTTCAAGACAAGTTGTGTTGTCTGAACGGCACGGCCATCGGCCAACGCTAAAAGTCGTTTAGTCTGCACGAGGCATTAGATGCTGATGTGGTCCTTATTCTTCAATACCACTAACAACACACCATCTGCCAATGATGGTCTAAGTAGGTTTACTTGGTCCCTCGTTCTATGGTGTAACACCTGCTCTGTCAATCAAAAACAGACGTCAACATGCCCCTCCTGCCAGCTGGGACGAAAAGGAGCATTTCCCCACAGAAGAATCTTAAAAAAAAACGTTTTTATAATAAAGAACTATTAAAAATATACATAAAAGCATGAGGGGTCCTCACAAATGTTGAACGATGTAAACTCATTGTTGACAGCTAACGCTGTGTGGACATTTCCAGTAGCACACTGTATAACAGAAGTTGATAGCGCATCTCCTAGCAACACTGGCTCACAGATGTCTGTAAATCATAATTGCCACCCAGAGGCTTGAAGTTTGTGGCTTGTCTACACAGGAAGCATTTCAGCAGTGCCTTTAAGCTGGCCATTTTACGCTCATCTGACAGATACACTTCTATTTCAATCAATACAGCTGTCTATACTGGCCAAACAATGTGTCACATTCACTCACGTTATATACACACCTAAACGTGCTTTTATGATGTTTGAAGTCTATTTTCTTCTGTTTACACGTGTAACTACAGTGATTGTATGTTGGGCTGTGAGTTCTGCCAAAACGTGGGTGACCTACACTCAATAGTGTGCATGAATGCTTCATGTGTAGACACTGATGGACGACTGAAGCTGCTGCTCTGCTGAGGTGCAGCTTTCGCTACACAGGCTATTGTGTTAGATGCTGTTTTCAAAATATGTCCATAAACAGTTTTATCCTCTTTTGAAAATAGCTGCACAGTAGCTGTAGTATCATTAGTTTTTATTTCCTTACAAAGACGGTGAGGAAATATCATTTATTTTCATTGGGTGTTAAAAAGGCAAAACCAGCAGGATCCTCAAATGATCAGATGTTCCTATCTATATTAGCTTTTAGAAACAATGATACCATCCAGCAATTACACTGTGCCCATGTGACAACAACTCATCGTTTGACTTATTTTGATAAGACTGAAAGGTCACCCGGGGATGTCCTGTGTTAGCGGAGGTGTGTTTGGATACACTCGCTCGGCCCATCCTGTGACGTATTTTCTGAATGGCTCTCTGTGGAGACAGGATGACAGGAAAACCATATAATTACTGTTCTTTATGAGTCAAGTCCAGCTGGGGTCAGGATCAGAACTGCTGACTCACTGCATATAATCTCACGAGATGAAATAGGGAGAAATGCCTGCAGGGACCTGAACTTTCTACCATGCATGTTCTTCTGAAAGAGCTTCTCCAAACCTCTTTAATGCTACCAAACAACTGCCAGCTCAAATAGGCTTCTAAAATCCAACTTTGAAATGTCATTATTATCAGAATTCAATTTTTTAGCAGTTTCTTTCAATTGCTTTGGATGCTGAAATGGAAACTTACAGGTCAGCTGTGTGGCAAAATAATTATCAATGCAAAATCTGTAAGACAGTCAGTCTTCATTTAAGTATCTCTGTCAGAGAGGCAGAACTCCATCCCAAAATCAGAGTGCAGAGCGGCATACAACAGTTGGAGCGTTGAGAGGGTCAGATCATCCAAAGTGAGAGTGAAAGAACAAAGCTCCTGTGTCTCTAACCATCAAAACAACGTGCCAACAGGGTTTTCTTTTGCTGCCATAGCATTTAGTAATAACATCAGGCCAGTCCAAGAGGTGGAAATTATAAATTACTTTGTTGATTCAAATAATTAAGTTCAGTTTAAAGACTCATAGCATTCATGTGTTGTTAATTTCCCAAGCACTCAAACCACTGTTTAAAGGAACATTAGTCTGTAACTCAGTAATTGAACACGTCACAGTTTATAATGCTGTGATGTCTTCAGTACAATTGTAAGTTCAGTTGGTTCAAACTGTTACATTCAATTATGCACAAAACTAGGCCTATTCAAACACTGGTCATATGGTTAAAGCTGGGATAGGCAACTTAGGAGAAACTAGCAAGAGACAGCTATATATATATATATTATATATATATATATATTCAGTCTTGTGACAGCCACAGATACTAGATTTTTTATAACAGAGTATGTTATCTATTGATTGAATATGTAAAGACAATTTCAACAAATATTACAAAAAGTGCTTCTGAAATAAACTGCCTCACCACGGAATTTATATGGCTTTCAGTTAGCTTTTAACCAGAAATAGAAAGTCACGTACTCTGTATCACTGCTATCACTGTCACCTGTGAGGGAAGCTACATGTCTAAAAGTGACTGATTTGGATAGTAATGTTTCATTCAAGTCATTCTCAACGTCAGCAAAACTAAGGAGCTGATCGCTGATTTCAGGAAGAAGGAGATAAAGACACACACTCCTGTCTACATCAGTGGTGCTGAGGTGGAGCAGGTGAACAGTTTCAGGTTCCTGGGAATCAGCATCACAGAGAAGCTGACATGGTCGTCTCACATCTCCACGCTGGTGAAGAAAGCTCAGAAACGGCTGTATTTCTGGAGGAAGCTGAAGAAGGCCAAATTCCTGTGCAGAGTTCCTGTCAGCTTTTACAGAGGAGCAATAGAAAGCAATCTGACTGGAAACATCACAAACTGCCATGGGATGTGTCTGTTATATTTTAACAATAAATCTACCTACCTACCTAATTCTCTGTAGGTTCATTGTGATGAGTGACCCAGTTCACATTGCTTTCACATCACAACATTTTTATTGTAGAAATATTGATTAATGCCGCTTTAAAGGGAAAACCTTAAAAGCAGGTGACATCATTTAACCATGTGTGATTTCAGAGTAGCCTTGTAGTCATTTCCCTCACACTGAAAGAAAACACGAAAACACATTTGCTAATGGGCCTTTGGGTGTGGGTTCGTATGTGTCTACGCATGCAAGATTTTGTGAAAGTCTTAGATGCACGTTGTGATATTACTATATTTTTGGTGTGATCAGAAACCCAGAAACAAACAGAGTCAATAATGTTGACAGCACCCAACGATGGGCATGTCAGTCTTTGGCTTCAGAGGGCCATTGAATATATGATCAAGCAAAGGGATAAGAGGTTGCGTTCACCCCCATGAGGCATATCTGTGTACATGCCTAGCGAGCTTTGCGGTGCGGAAACCTCACCGCCACCGCGACTCCTTGGCACAACCTCTGCATTCTTTTCTTGACCATCACCCTTGGATTCCTCAGGGGCACTGCCATTAAATAGTATACCGCTGTCCATCTTGCCAGTTTACTGACTGAAATTCCTGCATGGTTTCCACCCTCCGCCCTATGGTCAAAAGCAACATCCTTTTGCCAGTCCTTGAGTTGAATCACTCTTCCCAGTGGTTATGAGGCAGTTTATCCCTGCTGGCACCATTGCCAGTAATGCCAGCGTCCATGTTACTGCTGGTATTATATTACCATTGTCTCCAGACAGCGCCTTTAAACATTAGCAGAGCCCTTTTTTATTGGGTGTGTTGAGTTACAACTGATGTAGCAGTGAGACGGAGCAACTGTGCTGGTGTAGGGATTAGCTCACACAAAGGATGAAACTTTGTACTGAAAATCTGTCTGCTTTTTCCTCCAAGGCTACAAAAACAAACCAGCTGACGTGGTGCCAAAAAAATTCTTACATGTCACTAATTGTCAAGAAAAACTGGCTGCTGGACACGTCTATTTAATACGGATAGTATCCAAAACAAACACTGCCGCTGCTGACATGGAGATATGTGCTATCTGCGCTGAAGTGCCAACCTGACAAATAACCCAACCCTCCACTGCTGTAGAATACCAAGCTTAAGTTTCTTTTTCAGCTCTTTCAGTGCATAGCTCAGTCCTCATTTCCAAATTTATTTTTTATTGCACCCTTTGATGTAATATTATAAAACAATCCTTGACCCAGCTATTTTCAGCCTTGTCTCGCTGGGACCTTTTACATTTGTTATTTCAAGTGTCTCATATGTGGATAAAATACAGATGAGATTTAAAACATTTTGATTTACACATAACCACATAGATGTGTCTCCATTGGCTAGATTGCAATCCTGCTTGGCTTTTCCATGCTACATGCAAATCATAATCAGCTGTACTGGAGTTCAGACTGGTGGTAGTGTACCTAAGCTGTTTGGTAACTTCCAAAAATGGCAATATATGAGTAACTTCTGCACTTTGCAGTTTAGTTGCAACAATAACAGATTGAAACATGGGTGAATCGTATTGATGAATTGCAAATTTTATCGTCCTCACGAGCTGTCATTCACGCTGCTCCCTCACCCGTACAGATCAGAATCAGAAGGAATCAGAATCAGAAGGAGCTTTATTGCCAAGTAGTGTTTTACACATACGAGGAATTTGCTGTGGTGATAAGGTGCTACACGTAGACAATCATACAGTCAACATAAATAAATGCAGAAATATAATAAAATCACTGCTTTCTCACCCAAGCAGATCATTCACTGGTTGTATGATCATGATATTGCCTCCTGAGCCGGTTTGGATCTCATAGATCAGATAGCTGTCCAATCCGCCCAAGACATGAAGTGAGTAAGTCTATTTCTCTATGTTTCTTTCTCTATTGTACATAAAGTAGTCTGGTGGTCTTAGCCATATTTCCTGACTAAGTAGATTGTAAATAGCAAATAAAAAATGAGTTCACGTCTGTCTCGTGAATATTTAACTTCAACAATCACTAAAATTTGGATGGCAGTGACATCATTTCACAATTACTACATTTCAGGCCCTACAGTGTCAAAGCTCAGAGAAGTCCCAGTTGAGTCTTAGAGAGTCAGAGTCACTGTAAGCAGAGAGATGACAGTCCAGATCTCCGTTGACCCAAACACACTTGTGGACCACCCGCCAACACAAACTTTCAACATGACGTGACAGGCGCTGTCTGAACCCTCCGCCAAGCACCACACCAGGGATTTAAAGGGAGGTGTAACACCAATGCAGTCATCCACATCATCCAATTGCTTCCAATGTCTCATTAATGTGTTAAGTGTCAGTGATATGAAAATGGTGATCGCCTAGAGTGAAATGAAGTTGTGCTGCTAACATGCATTTACTCTTACACGAGACAGGCGGGGGCATGCATTTTTAATCTACGCAGCTTCCAAGACTCCGATGTCAGTTCCAAAAAAATAAACCAGAACATGCAGGGGCCGCATAACGAAGCCTCTAGCTGAATAGAAGACGCTGTCAGCGTGCAGACAGCACAGAGCCTGAATAAGTTTTTTTATCCGTCAAAATCCTCAGCTCAAGGTGAGTAGAGGTTGGAGGGTGTCTCATTTCTGTTAAGCACTTTACTCACTCATCCTCACCTCTTCATTCTTTCTGCAGCAGAGGCCTTCAGCTGTTGAGATGTGTTTCATTTGCCCCGAGTGGAAACCAAAACAAAACCAGCAACATGTGTTGAGGCTGATACACAAACTGCAGTTTCCATGGTTACACATGTAAAAGAATATAAATCAGAAGTTGGTGTTGCTGACATTATTCCACCAATCATGGACATTGAATAGCAAATATCTAAATATTTACGGTTGCCACCGCAACCTAATCGGGACAGCTGACTCAAAAGTGGACGGTTGAATTGATAGAAAATGAATACGCCTACAACATTATTCTACAACTTCATTACATGCTACAACTTGCTTGAAATGCCAACAAGGCAAATACGTCTTTCTATTAATTTATACAATCAGAGCAATCTATACAGTCATCTCAGAGACAGGCAAAATGTAAAGATGACAAACCCTTTCTCCTAATTCCTTCTGTTGAAGAAAAGAATGACAGCAAATAACCACAGTAAAGACTTGACAAAATGCCAGAGAGAAAAAAAACACCTATAACTCAGAGGCTGTGACTTTGCACTTCATTCAAGAACTACATGTGTTAGCAAGTGTTTATGAGTCCCGCTGAGTGGCCTTGTGGGATGTGGGAGTGGAGGAGAAGGGCACAACAAAAGGGAGCAGTCTGCTTTAATGTGTGTGTGCTGGGATAGACGAGCAAGTTACAAGTCTAAGACTGGCCAGTGTGTCGCGTTGAAAATGATTTGGCAGCATTAATAGGCCAGCCCAGTGATTACTGTATAAGCATCAAACAAATTCACACAGTTTACTCTAAAGACATATTTGTACCATCAACTCCTGTCTTCAAACAACTGCTCTTTTGTGGAACAGTTTTTACTGCTGCAGATGAGGTTAAATCGAAGTCAATGGCTCCAATAGCTTTCTCTATCTTCAGCTCTCTGCCCTACCGTCTTCTTAAAGGTCAACAGTGTGAAGATGGCTTGCTATTGGTCAATGACACAACGTGTGTTCACCACGTTAACGGAACATCTGTGTGATTAATTTTGCCTCCTCAAGCGGATGCTGTTGTCCAGGCCCGCCGTCAGGGGTGGTCAAAGGGTACCGATGACCCCGGCCCAAGGCCCAGGGGGGGCCCATGCAAAGGTCTATGGTCCTTAAATGGGATATAGTCTTATATGTATAACAAAACTTTTTAGACGTATTTACATGATAAATCAATTTATTTTTATTAATAAAACATATTTCATACTTGTCATCTGATAACCCACTCCCAGCTGTTATTGTGAAAATGGTACGGTCGAAACATTCAGCCATTCAGATGTGCAGAACCCGCAAATTTAAAACAAGTCGCTTCAAGCGGACACTGCAGCCTGTCAGGGGCCAAAAAAAACAAAAAGTCAAAACACAAAGAGAAAAACTAAATCATAGGGTGGCAATGGGCATATTTCTGGCCAAAAAAAAGTGTTAAGAAGCGCCATGCAGCCAGTTAGATGCTCAATCAGCTAGCTGCTTGATCTTTATCAATGACCTGGCACAAGTTTGTTCTCATTGTGATTTAGAGCTTTATGCTGATGACACTGTCATCTATACCTCTGACAGGGATTTGCTCAAGGAAGTTCAAGGAACTCTTCAATCTGACTTTGATAAAGTACAACAGTGGCTGTTCATTAATAAACTTCTGTTGAACATGAAGAAATCCTGCTGCATGGCGTTTTCCACAATACAAAATCGCCGTTGTGCTTCTTGTTTTGAAATAAAGTTTTTAGATGGATCCCTTATGCAGAATGTGGAGGAATTTAAAATACTGGGCCTCTGGCTTGACTCCAACCTTACCTTTAAGATACACATTGACAATATCATTAGGAGAGTATATGGATGTCTTAACATTTGTACAGATCAATCAATTGTTTTTCAACTCAAGTCAGAAAAAAAATAATTTCTCAACTGGTAATACCAATCATTGATTATGCAGACATAGTCTACACTAATACCTTTGAGTCCAATCTCAGACCTCTTAATGTTGTATTCAATTCCCTTTGCAGATTTATATTGAACTGTCCATTTAAAACTCATCATTGTCTTATGTATGACTCACTAAACTGGCTGCAACCTAAACCACGAAGGGATTACCACTGGATTCTGTTTATCTTTAAATGTGTTTATTTCAATTGTCCCGCGTACCTTAAACAGCACTTAATACCGTATTGCTCGACATACTCACTTAGATACCTCCAATGTCCAACATTTTTTACGGTACCAAGGTCATTTTCTGTAGCTGGTAGGAGAGCATTTCAATATAAGGCCCCTCAAGACTGGAATAACCTTCCCCTTTTCTTGAGTTCTATTTCCACATTTAGCTTATTCAGTCACTTTTTTCTTTTCTTAAACATACATGTTCTTGTTATTAGGGATACCAATGGTATTACATATAAATGGTTTATGTAGAAAATATATATTAGTATGCATATACTACGTGTATGATCATGACTTTCTTTGTCTTCATTTTCTTTGTGAGATGTGACATTATCCTGCATGTTACATTTTGTCATAAGGCATATTAATAAATGACACATTAGTTGTTTAATGCACTCGGCTGATTATTTGTCAATATACTTTGACAATGTTAATTGTGGGGGCAAGGGCAGGTGAGCGAGTTATTGTTTTGTATATATGTCTGTGCTTGTATTGTGTTTATGTTTTTGTATATGTAATGTGGGGTTAACTGTTTCTGTGTCTGTATATACATATATGCTGCTGGACCCCCTTGAAAATGAGATTTGGGGTTATCCTGAAATAAATTGGCTGTGCTAGATCAAATAAATAATTCATTATTGAAATATTATCGCCTACTTTTTATACAAGTAATATATTTATATTGGTTGAAATGAACATTTCGATTGTAGACTATTACTCGTCTTTGCTGAGTTTTGTGGGTAAGGAATTAAAGGCCTGCCCCAGAGAGACGCTGGTACCAAATATAGGCAGGGTGAGTTCAGTGATTGAAGCAAATAAAAGCCCGGTCTATTAATTGAAGTTTTACGGTAATCATAAAAACACTAAGAACAACAGCACCATCAATAGAATAAGCAATAAAACATCAGACACAGAAATACAAACATAACAATAAAATAACACAGTAAGACAAATGGTGTGGGAAGGTAAGACAGGATCACAGTAAGGCTAGACTGTAAAAATGAATTTTAAGAAGAGACTTGAATGAAGATATAGACCCAGTCATCTTTATCTTCCCTGGAAGGTTGCTCCAAAGTCTGGGGCCCCTAATGGCAAACGCTGTGTCACCTTTGTTTTTTAGTCTGGAATTAGGAACCGCCAGGAGAGCAGCAATCAAGGACTTCAGGGCCCATGACAGCACATTAAGTTAAAAGATCAGAAATAGGGCTTGGGGCCAAAACATTCGGGCCTTTAAAAGTGATATATAAATATTAATTTATTGTTTTCTGTAAAACAAGGGCAAACTGCGCTCAGATGCAAAACATTATGGGGTTTGCACTGTAATATTATTAGAGTGATATCTGTTGTGAATCAGACCCTGAGACAGTGCAGATAGCGGTAACAAGTGATGCGCAAGTTATTGCCCTTGATTCCCATCCATTGCTCTAAGTAAGTAGGACTACTAAAGAGAGACATGCAGCATCAATCATGACCTTAAGAAGGAAAATTTTTGTACTGTGGTGCGCTTGTTGTGAACAGTGAATTATCATTCATAGGGGCTAAATTTGAGTGATACAAAATTCTGTTGTCTAAGGTTGTTGTAGCCGTCTTACACAGGCTACAGGCCATCTGTCATCACAACTGGATAGTAAAGGTTAATATCTGTTACAAACAATTATTATTTTCCTTTTACATCACTTTCTTTTAAAGATTTAGTCATCACTGAGTAGTCAACAGTCCTGAAATTCAATACCTCCTGCTGCTTCTTGTACCCTTCTATGGTAAAAAAGGAAGAGGACAGTTCGCTGACTGCTCACAGACAAAGGTTGTGTCCTACACTCAGAGGTGTAGGCATGTAGAATCCTAACAGGAGAAAAATCAGCGTACTGTACAGTTGTATCTATAATGTGTCTGAGAACCTGATAGAGGACAGAAGGTGACAGCCTAACTTCAGTGTGTGATAATATTACCTCCGTGCCCTCCAGAGCCTAAATGGTTAATGGCGCTCACCTGACTGTACCAACCATCACCCTGAGAAGGAGCATGTTTAACAAGAGTTAACTACACACACAAGACACCAATACACACAGGGCAAATGTTTTGTTCATATTTAAACTCAGGTCAGTTATTTTCTGGCTACAGGTTAGCAGCAGCTCCCTGATCAGTTCGACTGGGTCGTCCATCTTCTCCAGTTGAAATGATGGAGTGAGATGAAAATGCAGCTTCAGCACTCTGGAGACAGGAAGTAAACAGAAGAAGCTCAAATTGTTCATGACTATAAATGAGTGGACTACACCTGTCAGCACAAGTTCTAGTCTGCTTAATTTGACACTTAACATAAGTTTTTTCTCAAAGTTACATTATGTGGTAAATTAGTGCAGACTTTACATATCAATCTGCACCTGACTTGCATTACCATGCAACAAAAAGTAACCAAGACTTGTTGTTATTGTGGTGGACAACACAAAATAAGTTTTAATTGTCTGCAATTAGATTTTCACATTGTGAATAGATTTTCTAACAAAGTTGCTTATCTTCTATCTATTGCTGATTCAAACGCGACAGTCAGGTCCAGAACCAGGGCGCCTGAAACAACTCCTCCCACCTCACAAACCTCTATTGCAATGACTAAGAATTTGCAACAATGTGACACTGAGAGAAAATAAAGCAATCAACAGAAACAAATTAACTAGCAGCAATTATGGAGATGTAGTATGTGGTGTTCTGCGTCCCCCAAATGGAATCCCACACAACCATGTACTATATTTCTTTAATTAAGGCCGTTACAGTATGTTTAGGATTCCTTTCTCGTGAAACAATTGAGTTTTCAAAACAGTATCTAATGAAAGAGTTATTACATTCCCATTATCATTATCGTCATTATAATAACAAGCTAATGATCAGGTCTCGTGAGTATATCTCTGACTCTCACAAACGCAGACACACCTACACAGACGGAGACCCAGGGGTAATCTGTGGAAACATGCCTCCAACTATCTTGATCTCATGTGTGAACAGAGGTTTGGCTCCCCTCTGTTTGGGCTTGTATCACACGAAGTCCCAAAGAAAAATGGTTCGAACATGACCTCATCAGGCAGAACAAAAGACAGAGTGAAGCAGAAGAGATAGAGTTGGGCTGGGAGGAGCGGAGCTGCCTCAAGGGAGCCATGGCTAAAGCCTCTGCCGATGTTTTAGAGATTAGGATTTGGGAAGTAAATACGTCTAATTGGGAGGGGAAGGGAGGAAGGAAGGAAGAAAGGGAGGTAAGTGGGTGGGAGGGAAATTCACAGTGGAAGGAAGGTAGCAATAGCAATATGACGAGATGGTAAAATTAAAGCAGGTCAAGCTAAGCTTCAGCTGAGGATTAGTTGGCACTCATTAAGTTGTTCCATTCTCTCTCTGTTGGTCTCTGACAATAGCCATTTTTCAAGTTTGTATGTCTGTAAAAGCTATTTGAAAGGGCTAAAGATCAGATATTTGGCAGACTAAGGCCACTTCAAATAACTCTGCCCTGCATCACCAACAATAGCTGTAATACACATTAATATTTTCTGATCTAGATGAAGTGGAGTGCTTCTTGCACGACAAACCGAAGGGAGACCAAGCACGAATTTATGATATTATGCTGTGCAGCTATCTTGGTAAGTTGAAACTGCAAGTCATGAGATTCCACTGGGCCCAGAAACAGCTAGAAATGTGCAGAGAATCACAAACCCTTTTACTGTGATGTCAATAGTCTATCATGTCAAATGTTGCCATCTGTGAACCTCCAGGACAACACTGAGGCAGGTTTGGTCCCTCTTCTCCCAACATATTCTCCCTCCCAAGTCGTTACAAATGGACGCCTGTTCAAGACCCCTTCGTGTCAATTTTTAACACACTGGGAGAGCAGGGTCGAAAGTACCATTTTTCAGAAAAACCTGATTTTAAAAGATTATGTTGTAGACAGTGATATATTTTTGCTGTGGTCACCAACTCACAGGTGTGGTCTATCAATATCAGGTGGTATTTTGTACAAATGTAGAAAGACTACCCCTTTAGCTTTGCTTCTGGATGCACAGGGCTCTACAGTCAAGTTAACAACAACTCCAGTTAGCAATAAGAAATATGCAACTTAAAACACTTGGTTAATCAGAATCAGAATTAGCTTTATTGCCAGGTATGTGTACACATACGAGGAATTTGACACAGGATTGTACATTGCTCACGATGTGCTTTCTTATACAGTCATACAATAATAAAATAAGACACAGGCTACAGTATAGAGGACACATATATACACACTATAAACAAGAACAATATAGACAGATTGAGACAATAGTGCAGTGAACAGAGTGCAAAGGATGCAGGTTTAAATTATTATTACCATTACTATTATTATTATTATTATTATGTACATGAGGTGAATGTGATATACAGGTATATATACACATACATGCATACATGTACACATGTACGCAGGAATTGCTCCTGACACTGTGAGTCAGAAATCAGCTGGTCATCAGAGTGATGGCTTGTGGAAAGAAACTGTTCTTGTCTGTCTGGTTTTGGCGTACAGTGCTCTGTAGCGCCTACCAGCGGGGAGGAGCTGGAACAGGTTGTGTCCGGGGTGAGATGGATCTGCAGTGATGTTTCCTGAAGTCCTGAATGGAAGGCAGATTTGCACCGATGATCTTTTCTGCAGTCCTGACTGTCCATTGTAGTCTGCTCCTGTCCTTTTTGGTGGCAGATCCAAAGCAGACAGTGATGGAGGTGCAGAGGACAGACTGGATGATGGCTGTGTAGAACTGGATCAGCAGCTCCTTTGGCAAGTTGAGCTTTGAGTACATTTAACATTGAGGAAGTACAGTTAATGTTAAGCAACGGCCGCAGTTTGGTTAGGTTTAGGCCCCAAAACTACATGATTAGGTTTGGGAAAAGTTTATGGTTTGGGTTGAAAGTTTCTTAACTAACTGTAAGCTTGTTACGTAAATTAGCTTGAGTTAAAAAGAAATCACAGTTGACTCGGTTTCACATGGGAAACAAACACCAGTCTTCTGGGTGAAAGTACAGTGTTTGTTTGATCACCTCCCTACAAAGATTTTGTCGCTCTCTATACTACGTCACCTGACAGTCACCTGACAGTGACCTGACATATAATGCTTGCAGGGTTGAAAAATGACTAAAAGGGTACCCAGTTTATTTAGAAGTGACAACAATGGGTCTTGACCAAGCGTCCATATGTCAGACTGCGTTGTCTCCTCTTATTCAAGCACAACTGGGTTTGGCACAGCTGTTATTATAAGTTACTAATGTGTCTAGCTGAAAAGTAAATGATAAATCACCACACCACATTCAAGTTTACCAATCTCTTATAGCCACTGCTTGAAGTTGAAAAAATAGGTGCCAGTATATAAAAATATATTTACAGGTCACACAGTTTGGATAGTCTGCCTGTCTGTCATTATTGATATATAAGAACAATATCTACATGGTAGTTAGTCTCTGATAATTATAACCATTCATGCAGAACAACAAGTTTAACATTTCAAAAGTTTGCTGATTGGGGCGTTACTTTGTGTTGTAAAGTGGTGAAGACATAAGGGCTCAGATTAGGGGCGTGACGGCACATTTGTGTCACGAGAACAAGACGATAAGATATTTTAACAGTACTTTGAATAAATATTTGATTTGTGAAATATATCAGTGGGGGGGTCTGGGGGTCCTCCCCCAGAAGACTTTGAGCACTGAACACTTAATTTCTGCACCAATTTATGGTGGAAATATGAAGGGAAACAAAATTAAGGGGACAGGTGACAATTCAAATTATAAAAATATAATGGAACATAATGCAGTAATAAGCTTTTGGACAGTGCATTTGTTTTTTCTGTATTTCAGTTGCATTTCGTGTTTTCTTATTGTGCATTGTTTCATTTGTTATTCAACATTTCTTGTTGCTGTTTTTCAGAACATTTTTAACAAAAGCTTTCAAAAAGTGATGGAGACATTCAGATTCTGACCTGTCCCCAGCGTCCCCAGTGTAGATGACAGCTATCTGTCAATATTTTTAAATGTCCCGCCCCACCCAGGCTGTGATTGGTCGGTTCACCAAAACTGACATTGACAAGCTACTTTCTGCACATGGCTGCTTGAAAGGCACCCGAGCTTTTCTTCTCCCTGCTCTGTCTCACAGACTGAGATTAGCAGGCAGGCGAGAACGGGTGAGCGTCACGTAGTGTCCAGAGAACCTGATATGAAGAGGGCAAAGGAATGAAATGCAGCTTGTGAGAAGTGCCCACTTCAAGCACTGCTTATAGCATGTTTTTAGTGCCATTTCAGCACACAGCCGGTGTGGTTGGATACTCCCTAATATTCATTATGTGGGTTCCATTGTCATAACCATTTCATTAAAATAGGGATCTCAGTAACTTGTTGTTATCCACTTCATTTAATTTTTATCCCAAGTGAGGCAGGCAAAACACAGGGGAAAACAGAATGGTAGGGGAAAAAAGGAGAAATAAGCAGGACAGTCAACGTCAGCCGGGCTGCCACCACAACAGGAGCCACATTAAAAAAATGTTCTAATTAATGTTACTCTCTACAGCAGGCAAGAAAAAATATTCAAGGTCTCTGAACTGAATTCAGTGCTTTTTATCTGCAGATGCACTGTCAGACAAGGGGTTCCTGTCTCTTCCCAAATATGCAGGTTTGACAAGTTTGGCAAGAAGTCATCTAATGGGTTCTGGCTTAGTCTCCATAGTCCATAAGGCTTTCCTTTCCAAACCTCCTCACACTTAATCCAGGCTCCCTAATGCCTTAAGGCCATAGCGCTGCTTAAAATACAGCTGAAGAGTGTTTTAACAATAACGCTGAGGTCACTGAAAGGTCTTAACAAGTACATCTATTTATTGCATTTTCCTTTTGTGACACCAGTTGATGTATTTGATATTTTAAATACCATATAGCATGATAAACTTTGGTAACTGTTTGTGGTAACTGACATATAAAGTGGCTAAAAAAGTATCTTGGCAGTCAGCATGTAAGCATTCACTGACATGGTTCATGTGTTTGTTTTGATTACATTTTCCAGATGTTGTGGTTATATTCCTTGTCTGCACCAGATAGCGGAGTTGTTGATATTAAAACTGAAGTTATTAAGGTTCTCCTTCACAGGCCAGAAAACAACTGGTGCGCCCCATTGACACAGTGAGGTATTTTGAAAGATCTGGTGAGTGTATATAGAATTTTTTATATGGTCACCATGACTTATCTTTGACTGATGTTCAGTTCTAATATTTATTAACTGTAAATAAAAATATTGCACAAGAAAACGTCTTCCTCACAGGCTGCATACAGCCCCAACATCCTTTAGTTAGGTGGGGCAGCTTTTATTTAGCCTATAAGGCGAAACCCAGGTCAAAACAAGTGTGTAAAGCACACAATTATAATTTAGGGTAAATGTAGCAACGTATTTAGAAGCTCAGATCAAGCTGAAAGGACAGTAAGAGAACAATGTTCAGAGAGATTTTGGTAAGAAGAAAAATAAATAATATATAATATATATATAATAAGCCAGGGTGAATTTTAGTATTTTGAAATGTGAGGAGGACATGTCTCCAGTGGAAAATACACCCTTTCTTAGTAGTGATGGGAAAAGAACAGTGTGGAAATCCCCAAGCATGAACTTTCCTTGTTTATGCTTAAATGTACCTAAAATTGACTTACTTTCATGAGACTTGAATTTGCTTTGTTTTAATTATGTTGCTTCAGGACAAAGAACAATGTCTGTGTTCACTGTTGTGATGAGTAATCGGTCAGCAGTTTTTCAGACAATAGTGGAGTTCAGTCACTTCCAAGATATAAACTGTGTCAGGCATTTATAGATGAATTGTACTTGGTAGAATGAGAAATTTATATTATATTTATATTAAACTTAAACATAGTTTAAATAGTATGCACAAACACATATGCACAGAAACCTCATACTGTGGCCTTTATCCCATCGCTACTGCTGCATTTTCATGTTCTCTCTGCTGACCTGCAGAGCCTGTTGCAGATGTCTTTGATATGATAAACAGTTATTTCTGTGATTATGTTCTGGTGATATGTTAACCCCAGAATAAATATAAATTTGAATAAAACAGATTTTGGCTGTGTCATGAAAAACATTATATGGCCTAAATATGACTTAAGGGACAGTATTTTCATAACTTTTTAGAACTCTTGTAAGGGTTATTATGTTAATATGCTAACTGAGGCTTTGTATTTCCCAGGTTAGAATCAGAATACTTGAGACAGTTGAAGGTTTTAGCAGATACAAGGCTATAATGGCCGTGGTCATGGGAATAAAACTGTACAAGGAACAAAAATACAGGGAATAATAAACATTAGGCTTTTCATTTTTAGTTGGCGGTCTTCAGTTTCCCTGGCTGACATTAAAAACATCCCTGAAAGATTTTATCAGCTGTAGTTAATAAAGTAATTGTGGTAAATGTGTTCTGCACCGTCTATATCCAAAGACCCTAGAAAAAGACGCACATTATGTTTTCTACATTCATGGATGCAAACCACCGTGTGTTTTTGCCAAATAACAAGACAAAGAGTGGTGTGTCTTTCTCTTGGAAAGCAATTTGACGTGCTAACAATCATCCCAAAAAATACGGACTTTCAACATAGTTATGTAAATAACTCATTTTGACATACTATTACATTTAAATGCATTTGCAATTTGAAAACCCAGTGAGTCTAAATTGGCACAATATTTAGTTTTGGAGAATCTATCGAAATATAAAAGTTACCTAATGTGTTACTTTCAAATTACCTGTTTATGTATTACCTTGATTAACTTGTGTATACTTATTATGTAACATTATATAACTTATTGCTACAGATATGTACCCAACAGGTGATTTGCGGGTG
The DNA here is from genome assembly GCF_014851395.1 of Micropterus salmoides. Taxonomy (NCBI): domain Eukaryota; kingdom Metazoa; phylum Chordata; class Actinopteri; order Centrarchiformes; family Centrarchidae; genus Micropterus; species Micropterus salmoides. The sequence continues at coordinate 3,523,531 of NW_024040596.1, read as the reverse complement.
CACAAAAAATCTTATTTCAATAAAATAACTACATTAAGTATAAAGTTTAATTCTTTACTTACAGGTGACATGTAGTCATCCCAAACCAATTACAACAGGACATTCTTCGGTTTGGTACCACCTGTGAATCTAATAATTACTGTCAAAGTAGCCAAATATGATTATTGATTAACATAAATATGACATAACATACATTGTAAAGTGTGAGATCCACCCAGACACCTTAAACAGTGGGGTCGGTGTTGCATTTCTGAAATCAGATCTTCAGCCTTTGGTCCAGAAAACTTCACATATGGATTCATGCTACTAAATAGACCTCGTGGTGGGATTAAGTTTGCTCAACTCACTTCTCAATCTCAACTTTTACGCCAACTTTTTTTAACGCCAAAAAGTGCTCAGAAACATGGAAATGTGAACATCAACATTTCCATGACAACTGGGCAAACTCTGAGTGTGTGATTTGAGCCCCAAAGGACCAACTAAGTAGATCTTGTGGTGAGATTGTTTTGTCAACTATTTATAAATTATCTTTAAATCTAAACTTCATGTACTGTGTATATCCTTGAATCAGAAGTATGAATCTGGGGGCTCGTCGCACACAACATGAATACATATTTTGACATGACATGACAATGGAAACTAGCATGATCTTTAATGGTCATTAGCTCATATGCCTGTGTCAGATTGTAAATGCACAATTATACTGCTGATGTTCCCAACCTTCCTTCCAAGACTACAAATTAGAGATGACGGGCCTCAGGAAAGCGTGAGGCAACTGGTGGTTCTGTTGTTCTAAATATATTCACTGTGTATTGAACAACAGTGATGTACCGTATCAAACTTTGGCACCTAGTCCTTCAACAGATGGTAAAGACTTTTCTTGGATACATTTCAAGTGAATTGATCTTTGAAAAATAAACAAACATGGCCAAAAGCAAACAAGCAAAATACTTAGTTTAGTGTTTTTGTTTATTTATAAATCAAATGCAGTGAACGGTTTACTGCTGCAGGTCAAATGGATTCAGGTCAAAAGCGCCATTCTGTATACTATGTAATACTATTTCAGTGCACTTTAGCTCCCCTAAACTCCTGCACTCAAACACAGTGGAAGGAATGAGAAAGAGACACCTAGGAAAACATTCCACGAGGGGACCCTGCTCATGCTCAGGCTGGTGTCCCCGGCATTCTCTGCATGTCCGATGAAGCCGTACGAGCATATTAGCATTCTACTGACATGGGAAGGTAACAGGACACGTGGGAATGCCTGTGGAGCAGCAACCAGAGCTGGTAAACATTTATTTCCAGGCATGCTGATGCCAGAGATGGAGCAACATACATTTCTTTGGAACCTCACTGAGGCAGCTGTGGTAAGGAAAACTGACAAGTAGTGATACTGAATAGTCCACCTGAGTGGGGAAATGTCTTTTATAGGTCTATTTGTCATTTTGTGTGCTATTGTCAGTGTATAGTCTCTGCTGGTTGCTTGGCCACCTCAGGGGGACGGCAAAACAAAGTCGCTGGGTTGGTGTATGGATTATATAAACAAGATATAACAAAAAATAAACAAGAATTAACAGGCCCTCGACCCCATGCATGCCTTGGGTGCCTTTATATCGCACACCAACTGACACGGCTCTGGAATTAACAATGCACAAATCACACAGGTGATGTGTCTAAAATATCTCACAAAGTTTGGTTGAGGTGTTACTTGTTCAATTAAAAGTGGCCGGTTGGAGAGAGTATAGCTCTCAAAAAACAGATTCCTGTTTCATGGCGAATAATTACTCACCAAGGCAACAGCATTTGACAAGAACTTTGAGATTGATGTGGTCAACCTGCTATGAGGAGCTTATATGCCTCGCTATGGACATTTTTGTCCGCTAATGTGCTAAGTGGCATAAGAAATATGTCCTTTCCAGATGACAGTAAGTGGCGCTATCACTATGACTGGATACTGACATGTAAGTGAATTTTGTGACAGAGCTGACCATGTCTAGTCCAGTTACATGCTACTTCCTTTTTCATGGCGAAACATCAATTCAACGCCACGCCATGGACATGCCGTTTGATCAGTCAAAAAAAGCTTTGCATTTTAACATCACAAGGCTCTTAAGATTGCGCTGCCCATATCTGAAGTCGATCGGGTTAAAGCTCTAGGAGGAGTTTGTTAAACTACGGAGCGTGTAAATGGAGAAACCTCTTGAAAATAATTAAATACTTCCTGTTATGGCTCAGGGTATGGCTCAGAGAGGCTTATTTTTAAGTCTAGAGATGATACATCAGTTTCTTAACTTTTGTACAGCTAGGTACAACGTACGGCGGGGTCTGCTTTTTAAAAATTTATAGGGGGTGCCATTGAGCCAATTTTCCACAACCACGCCCCCAAACCATATCGAACAATAAAAAACAACGCTTCTGACGTGCGTGCCAAGTCTTGTTAGGTTTCGACCATCCCTAGCCATGTGAAGACTAAAAAGCCTTTAGGGGGCGCTATAGAACCAATGTGTGATCCCCCCAGTCCCAAAAATGACATCAAATCAAAACATTACCAGTTTGAGTGTGGCTGCAAAGTTTTGTGGCTCTTTGAGCATCCTAAAGACCTCAAACACCTGTTTAAAATATTGAAGATGACGCAGGAAGTGCAAAATGGTTGACTTCCTGTTGAGCAAAATCTCATTAAAAAAAGCAGAAATGTGGTCTTTGTAATAAGAGAGTTTGTTTAGGGGTGCTTTTGAGCCAACAATGGATTTCCCACCAGACCTGAGACACGTGTGAAAATTTTCGTGAAGATTTGAGTTTCCTAAGACCTTGAAAAATTTGTTCTCCGGGGAGAAAAAAATAATCTGAGCAAAAACAATAGTTTCCTTGCATTTGTGCAGTATAAGACTTCACCACGTAGCCAGTTAGCTTAGCTTAGCATAAAGACTGTAAACAGTGGGAAACAGCTAGCCTGGCTCTGCTTGGCCAAGAAATAATCCGGCACATAGCCCTCTGTAAAATGGTGATTGATGTTTTTGTACTTCTGTTTTCTTATTATCTTTTTGGGCATTTATTATTCATCGTCTTCATTAGAAAGGGCTCACAGAAAGATGACAGGACATGAGGGAGAAAGAGATGTTCCCAGCCGGACCGTTGTCAACTCTCAGGGAACACCCCTACACTTTGGCTTTTGTACGGATTAAATAAACCAGTCTTTGTGCTAAACTAAGCTAACCAGCGGTCCCTTTTTTATTTACCATACAGACAGGACAGTGATATCAATCTTCTCATCTAATTCTGAAACCATATTTCTCAAAATGTTGAAATATTTTTTTACTTTAGAGGTGCTAGTAAGTGGATTTTGATACCTTTGGACACCTAAACAGCCAGTGGTACTGGTGGTAGCTTCACATTTAACATACAGACTTCTCCTCTAACTCTTGGCAAGAGAGAATTAAAAGCTTGTGAGTGCAGCTTAATAGCTGTAGTGTTTTGATCGTGTGAGCTTATGCTGTCTTTTGTCTGATTATGTCATCAACACACATAGTTCATGCCACTTCAAGCTATGAATTTAAAAAGTCCATTTGTCCATTTATCATTTTTGGTATCCTTTATTTGTTTTTTAGATAATAAAAGTTCTTACACAAGGACTCCTTTGTGTTGCTGCTACGCAGCAAATTGTGGCGATTCATAAGTGTCAAATAATTACGCTTTGTCACGCTGTCTGAAAGCGTTAATGACACATTGAGATGAGAACGCGCACAACTATGTCTGTTTTGAGAAGTCAATTATATATATATTTTTTCTTTTAGTGTCTGTTTAAAGCAACTTCTTCAGTCTCACAGACTGCATGACAACAAGCTCAGAGAGCTGGATTAACTTGTGTATTTTGGCAAATCCATATTAGTGTACTTCAGCTGTGTCATAAAAAAATGTGTTCTAGCACAGGGGAAAAAAACATGCTTGTATATTTAGACGCACAGGAACATGCTTAATGCACAGTGCTGCCTGTTCACCTGTGTTTTCCTGTCCTCTTGTAAATTTACAGCTCAGCCATACAGTATGTGCTCAACCTTATGTGCACTGTAAATGCATCACATTTTCCTCTCACATTTGGACCACAGTGGAGTAACGTTTAATAGCATAAGAAGGGATGCACTCCAAAATTCCTGTGTGGTGAAGTTTGAGAGACAGCTCGCACTGAATGTCAGACAGCTTTAAGCTTGATGCAGAGAGGCCGTGATCCCGGGGCCCCACGTGTGACAGCTTTCTCATCAATCATTCCAGAATATTCTTTAAGTAAACTTTTGACTCATAATCTTCCTGGCCTGCTGTTGCTATCTCTTTGTGCTGAAACATGTTTGTTTTGCTCATTTTAGGCACTTTGTCATGCCTGGTTATGACGTTACAGACCCACCAGTGACAGAAGGCGGTCCCGGCTTTACTCAGCTGTGCTGTTGTTCTTCTAAGGCTTAAGGTTTAAGTGGGAGGGCCCAGCCTTTAGTTTCAGGTACCTTACAGCAATGGAAATTAACTCGAACATGTACATCATGTACATCCCTATACATCTGGTTACCACAGATGGGGTCAATTTTAAATGTCTTAATAGTTTGACCTTCGATCCTTCCCCAACAACATCTCTGCATTAAATTAAATCAATGATGCATTTTTCCCTTTACTGATGACCTCATGCTTCAGAGATGCCTGACGTGGTTATGGGAGCTCTCTCTTTTAGACAGAAAACTCCCAACAGGTTTTTGATCAGGACATGCCAGGTTTCGATAAAGGACGTTCCATCCCCACCCCAAATCTCCATGGAGATTGAGCTGACTAATAAAAATAGCTTAGTTGCTCTGTTTACCCTGAGTGGGATGTTACTTTCCTGTATGTTCCGTCTCTCCATCTCTTTCTCTATGACTCTATGTTTAAGCCATGGATGAATGGACATTTCTAACAGCATTTTATGTAAAGTTAATGTGGACATCTTGCTGCTAAGAACACATTATTCTAGATGCTTTAAAATGATTTGCCTCCATCCACCTCATATTTTTATGTCCGGTGTGAGTGCACATGCACAATACATGAAGGATCAGAGTCTAGTGGTTAGACAAAGGGCTCCAGGCAGCAGAGAAATCAAAGCCAGACGGGTGCTTTCAGTGCCTGTCTATACTTTCAAAGTGAGTGGGAATGGGCCACAAACGTCAGGATGGACCCATAAACATCATGTTGAGGAGACAAATAATAAGTGACAAGGGAAGTTAATGATCCATTTCTTCTGGTTAAATTTTAGAAATAGTTTCTTGGTGACAGGTGAATATTATATATAGTTCTTGAAGGAACTTCTAAAAGAAAGGCAGTGTAAGATCTAAGAGTTCTTGAGTTACATAAAATGAGAGGCAGTCACTGATACATGAGGGAAGATTATGTAAGGCTCTGTAGATAAGGAAAAGGACTTTAAAATCCATTGTAAAAGATACAGGTACCCAGTGCAGTTATGCGAGCAGAGGTAATGTGATATCATTTTTTGCACATGTAAAATCCTGGCTGCAGCCTTTTGAATTACCTGTAAAGACTTTTTAGGGAAACCAGTAAAAAGAGAGTAGCAATAATCTAAGCGTGTCTCAGTTTGTAATAAATGTCTGCATAAGCATTTCCGCATCGCTCTGAGTTAAAAATTGTCTAATTTTGGAAATGTTACGTTGATGAAAAAATTATTAAACTGTTAAAATGACTAATGACGTTCAGATCTGAGTCTAAAACAGCTCCCAGGTCAGTAACCAGTGTGTTTTAGACAGGCTATCAAACACTGGCTTTAGACTCTGCCTTTGCTTTTTGACCAACTAGTAAAAATTTTTTTTTTACTCATCCAGATGTTAATATCTTTCAGACAGGTAAATGTAGCATTTAAAGACTGGGGTTGTCTAGCATAACAAAGATATAAAGTTGTGTATCATCAGTATAAAAGTGATATTTGACATTATGGTGACTAATTGTGTTTCCCCCGAGGGAGCATAGGGAAAAATTAATAGGACCAAGAATGTTTCTTTGAGGAACACCGTATTCACTGTCAAATGTCTCCACTGTGCTAGAGAGACACACCCATTTCTCAAGTCTATTCAATCGTGTTGAATGCAGCAGTCAAAACTAGCAAGAAGATGATAGCCACATTGTTTGAATGAGTTCTCAGGTCACTTACCTTTAATAAAGCAGTTCCAGAACTCCCCAAGCCGAGGAGAAGGCAGAGGATCTTTTGTAACGTACCGCATGCCTATTTTCAGGACAGCATCAAAAAGGGATTTAAAATATAGTTTCATATTTCCAGACTGCTGAAGCTTAATGTCATTTGATTCAACATATGTCAGAAGTACATAGGAAGAGTGATTTTGACACAGGAGTTTGGGGAGTGTGGAATTAATGTGGAGTACCTGGGCACCGGGATAACAAAAAGTTTCCGTCTTCAGGGTTTTGTGCGGGACCATCGAGGAGCCCACCACAAGACACTGTGGATGGGACAGACTTCCTGAGTAGATAGGTGCAACATTAATACAATGACAGAAGGAAGAAGCAAGTTTTCTTTCCAAACATGCTTTTACTTTAAGATCCAATTTTCTGATTCACAATTTGACAAAATGCAATAATCATAAGAAATGATGAAGAAAATAATATATAGAAAGAAAGTGCAACAAGTTAAAAGTTTAAATCAGGATTCATCTGTTACAAATTGACCTATGCTAACAGTGGTGTGTCAGTGTTGGAAGAATGGCAAATGGATGAGAGACAACCATAACCCATCAGATACATCAAGTAACACCAACAGTGTCATCTGTTTGTTAAATGTATCACTTGTCAGTTGGTGATGTTGTGACTTTAATACTCAAATACTGGTGATTTAATTATCATCATAAACCCTCTGGAGCTTGTTTCCCAGGTAGCATGCTAAATCTGGCTCTGTGACTGCCATGCCTGGCAGATACATGTGCTGCAGTTCTGACAGTAGTGACGGTTATGATATTATTAATAATCCTCTGCTCATAATAAAAAAAAAAACTATCTTAGCAACAAAAAGAAAATATGATGGAGGTCTAATATGACTTTTGATGATGAACAGTAAAAAAATAAAGTTTCGATGGAACAAGAAAGCCTCTCTTTCAAAAGAAAAATTATATCAATACAAGAAAAATATTTCACTGCTGCTTAAAGGGTAAGTTGATATTTTAAAACCTGGATCCTATTTTCATATGTTTTTGTGTCTATTCTTTTTAAACTGGGCAAGTATTGAGTGAGCACGCTGCAGTTCGCAGCAACAAAACAGGACTCCAACGTAATCCTTCCGGGCAATTGCGCCCCGCCAAAGTACATCTACTAAAGTACTTGTTTTTGCCACTAATAGGCTCAGATTAGTATTACAAGTGTCTGTCAACATTACAGAAAAGATTCCTCCAGATATTCCTACCTTTTTTTAAAAGAGTATGATCCTTTTTGTTTAACCAGAAACAGTCACTATATCGCTATCGTCACAGCCACCTTAACAATAAACTTTAGTAAACTAAATTTTCTGGCCTACTGCTGCCTTGATCAGTTAATTTGTTTTTAACCCTTTAAAACATCATATTCACACGATAACACAATCAAACACAAAAACCAAGGTCACACAATAACACAAATAAACAGCAGTAGACCAGCATCTCCTCTGTTCTGCGATGTAAAGTTAGTTTTGTCAACGGAGTCTGGTGGCTTGGACCAGACTGATATAGTGACTGTTGATGGTTATGCAAAAAGAATCTTACTCTTGAAAAATAGGTTGTAAAATACCTAAGTTAGCCACATTACACAAGGCTCATGCATGTATAACCATTATGTGTTATAACGTTTTTTTCTGATAATGTTAATTGGGAGAAGTTATTGAATATGCATGCGAATGGAGTGGCACTGCATCACTGGAGCACTCCCCTTTCATAAGATGTGAATTGAGATTTTGGACAATTAATAATCATGGTCATTTTGCATCATCACAGAGAGGTGTCAAGTGGTACGGTAGAATGGTGGAACGGTTATTTTTAAGTCTAAAATGTACTGCATTGCTAGATGCAATACACATTCCTGCCAATGGTATCACCCCATTCCACTGATCTACAGATAGCGGTAACTCACCAAAATATGCAGCAGTGCAGCAAAGACAGCTAATAAACATGAACAAAAAAATGTCTTTACAAATGTTTTATGAGGAAGACATTCAACACATTTGTTGGAGCTCATCAATTTACACAGAGCATTTTGACGAGTAACACTGAATGTAAACATCATTTTTGTTTGTTTACAAAAAACTCTACATGGTACCTTTTAAAACAATAGACTTTTCTCACAGGAGACATTTGTGATAGCAGCAAGTGTTACTACTAACATTAACAATGGCTGTGTTGTGGTCATGTAAACCGTGACAATAGCACACTGAGCCAGCATGTACAATACCAACTAAATGGACTGCTACTGGCACATGTTGGAATATATTTGTGAAAAAAGGCCTCTGGAATTTAGTAGCCTCCCAGGTAGCTGAGAAATTATGTACTCTGGGAAATGTTGTCAGCTTGCTGTCAAATGACCACGTAAGAGGCAAAATATCTAAAATTGTGTAATTCTGGTTTAATTCCAAACACATGTTGTGTGTTGAGTTACAACACAACACAACAGGTGCTGCACTGCACTTGTTTCCCTGCTCTGTCTTCACTGCTCTCCATCACCATCACCACTAGACACTCATACCAGTCACTGAAATTATGAAAATTATCATTCGCTAACATTGGTAAGAAGTAGTAAATCAAAGAACCAGTTTTAACTAGTCAATACTGGCTGGAGAGGGAGCACACGTGATAGTGACAGGATGATTGAGTGTGGAGTGGGCGACTGTGTTTTGTCAGAGAAGTTGGCAAATCCATCAATAGAGGGGCCATCAGAGTTTGCATTGACAGTTTTCAAGAATTTGTAGTGTTGACAGATACACTGCTGAGGTTTTATTGAACTGCGTCTTTATCTTCATGAAGCCAAAATGTCGCATATTATAATGCTTCAGGTTCAAGGACTCCTGACAATCTCCTGATAGCTGTCTTGGTCTGCTGTAATCCAGCCTCAGTAATGCTGACTTCATACGTGCATCATGTGCATAGTCCAATAAACAGCCCATCCTAATTAATGCAGATCAATATAATAAGTGAACTCAATAAACTGGTAATCCCCTATTACACTAGGTTCTTTGATTACATACAGTAGTCACAACCAAATGACTTTATTTAGAAATGTGAAAATATATTTTAATATTTAATGCTGTAAATAAACATGTAAAAAGACAAAAAACTTTCAACAAAATGTTGTTAATGTGCGTGAATAAATCCAAAATTGTAACCCTAACCCTGGGGCATCAGAGTGCTTAGCGTGTATGCCTGTGGCTGCAAAACAGGAACACCTGAAGAGCCAGAGCTCCAGCTTCACTGGTGTTGTGCCGAGTTGTCCGCACCTCGTGGGACTTTCGGATAATTTATCACCGTTGATGAACCACACTAAGAATATTTTATCGTTTTTAAATAGGCTACTTGAAATAGACCCGCGAGGAACCACGACGTGCATGCAGTTGTCGGCACGGCATGCATGCAAAACTCTGCACAAGATGGAAGGCGAGAGAGAGAGAGAAAAAATGGTCAACAATAAGCCTCAGTTTAGCTGGAAATTTACAGTGTAAGTTGAATGGACAGAGAGTGCAGCTCTGCAGTTTCTCAAGATTAAAGCGGAGCCACCATGTGTAACCCCCCCGACTCACAATCGCCATGCACAAAAACACACATGATTCGACTGTCAGTCCACTATAGGCAGGACTTGATGATTCTGATTCGACTATGTAAATCCTTAGTCGGGGACAGCCCTAGTGAGCACAATACAAACTTGAATAACAAAGGCGGTGTAATTAGATTTTGACAGAGAATCCCTCCACAACATGAGCTAATAATAATAATGTGGGCTTCTGAGGTCCCTTGATGTCTAAGGCCCCAGGCAGTTGCAGGTCTTACCAGTTAGTAATTGAGCCTTGGTCACAAGGCAATCAAGTTACTTCCACATTTTGGAGGCAGCTGACTTTCAGTGTTTTATAAAACATATGACCTCGACCCTAAGATGTATCCATCAGATTTGACTTTTGTGCAAAAAAACTGCCATCTTTGTCTGGCAAACTCAAATGATTCAGCTCATATATCAGATCCGCACCATTGTAACGTAATGGAATACTCCAGGAAATTGACAGCGCCCAATATTGTTCTATTTTCCTGCAAGCCGTGCCAGAAAAAGAGTTTTGACTAGAATCCAATCAGTCATTCAAAGTGAGTGAGCCAAGAACCTGTCCATGCTGGAACAACAGTCTTTCTTTGGGAGTGCAGGACCTTGTCATACTGCTTACATGCTGTGTCTCTGGCTTGCTAAGTCAGGTTTTCAGCCCAGCCCATGTGTACTAGCTTGTAGACCAAACATTTTGTTTGCAAATCAAGAAATGAAGTTGTTGAAATTTTGTTTGGCTGACCTATTGTGAGGGCATTTCTTAGACGTTAGTGTTTTTTATCCGACTCTAACTACTGAATTCTCACAAAAAGGTTGATGCTTGGCCCTTGTAATGCATTTGGAATATTCTTGTGAACTACTGTGAAAAATAGAGAGTAAAAACGAGTACTCCCTGTTTTTGTCCAAGAGGAAAAGTGTGGATGTGCTCATGCAGTGGAAAACATAGCTGAAAAGCAGAATTCCTCACGCTCATCATTCTATATTAGGCAACTGCACAGCAGGGTACATCAACACTACGGCAGAGTGAGTCAACCATTTTTCCAGATCAACACGGGCTTGTGACACGTTCAGTAGGATGTGATGATAAACCACAGAAACTGTTTCATCTAATGTTGCATGCGTTTATTCTTGCATCTCCGCCTGCCAGTGATGAAACAACTGAGGAAGACTTTGTTTGAGTTTCTCTTCAAACACCCAGAAACTTTCATTCAGATACTCTTTCATCCAATGACCGGACGGGACTGTGTCGGTCAAGCTCAGCATTTCAAATAAACCTTTTTTTCAGTTTTCCCTTGTGAAATCTTATTTCAGGCATACTGTAAGCCACAAGTGTCATCACCTGCAAAGCAGAACCTGACTGTTATTTTTGTCTCCTCACTTGTGACCTAGAGGAGTTGTTTATAGGATAAAGATAGATTGCATGTAACAAGAGCCATTCATTGTGCCTTTGAGATAAATTTGCATCGGTGAAACATCAATAACTAAACTTGACCAAATACTAGCTCATACCAAAGCCCTGTGAGGGTTCACCAGCAACGTTAAGACCGGCATGCACTTCTGGACTTCAGAATAAAAGTGTGAAGTTTTAAATTGGTACATTAGTGTAATTTCAGAAGCAGTGGTGCATTTACTTGATATCCATGCTATTCATTTTTTGCAACGCAGAGTATTTAATTGCTGAGCAAAGATGTATCACTCCATAGCTAAAACGAAGCCTTCAATACAGGGTGAAAAGAAGCAATGTGCAGTATGACAATGAAACCATGTAAACCTGTTCTGGTACAACCTCTAAATAGGATTTTGAACCTGAAAATGAGCAGAATATGACCTCTTTAACAACAGTAAAAAGATACTACACACTTTCTATTATGATTTAATGAATGTTGACCTTCATTTTGAACCATAACTTATTTTTGCAAGAATTCAGCTGTCACACTAAGCAGTTAAGCAAGTGATATGTTATCAGTTCATTATTACGTCTTTCAACAGCTGTTTAGTTGTAGCCTCTGACTATAGACATTCTGTTAACAGCTGTACTAGGGGACTGCACATAGGCACCTGTTTGGAGAGGATATACACTGCCATTGTGTGGTTGTGGGAATTTGTATTAAGCAGAGTGAGTGTGCCACAAACAAGATAAGGTGCTGTTACTTCTTCTCAGAGGCAGCTGATTGTGATCCGTTGGGGCCGTCAGTTTAAGCTGTAGCTCTCAGTGATGTGACGGTAAGAAAGTTCTGTTTTGCATCACTGTCTTGGGAACAACTGGGGTCTTTGTGTGGATTATTGATGTTGTCCAGATCTCCACTTGAATAGATGACATACCAGAATAAAAGGGCTTTCCCACATCACATATGGTCCTCCCATCTATTTTCCCTGTTAGAGCCAAAGCTGACAATTGTTCAAATTCCTCAGCTTCTCAGAGTTTGTATCAAGGTCTCTGCAAACTTAATGCAGAAACAATTAAACAGTTAATTATATTTATCATTTACCTCATGTACATATTGTCATTTTTTGGATATGATTGACCACGATAAGCAAACGAATGACTTTCTGAATAAGCTCTCAACTGAAAATGACATTTCCAGTTTGACCTCCAATTAAAATGTACTTTATTGTTGATCTCACAGGTTAAGTAGTTAATTTGTGATGATGACTGAACTTTTACCATGTGAGTCATTGATCCCAGGAATCCTCCCGAATGTCGCACAGACGTCTGTACTCGGCCTCGAGACCCAGCCGCAGCTTCGATTGGCCAATGACCTGTGGCCTCAGACACCTCATTGATAAAAAACGCTGCACCCCGGCTGCTCTCTCTCTCTTGGCTCCGCTCCTCTTCTGGACAGACATCGGCCCGACCCAGCGGCCGCAGTCTCCAGCGTGGCCTGTTTGGAACAGAACCATCTGATCTTAAACCTGGAACTCGAAGTCCAGCTTAACCAGCTGTTAGCCAGCAGCTAACTCTGGGGAGAACAAATAAGTGGCCGAAACCTCTAATCTGTATCACGACAGAGCAAAGAATGCAACTGAAGAATTCTGTTTAGCTTTTGCAATTGATTTTTTTTTCATGGACGTTTTATGCGATCACGTTATGTAACAATAGTTAAGCCACCACTAAATTGTTGTTAGAATGTCATGCTTCATACAGACACACAGTCTTTGCATGCTAACTCCTTTTAACATGGCACCCTCACGCTGATCATATAAACGTAACTACACTTCTGATTTACTCTTAAACAACCACACACAAACGGACAGACAGTGTTGGGAGTTACACGTTAAAAAAGTAACGCAATTGCAGTAATGTGTTGCTTTTTGCTGTAACACAGTAATATAACCTATTACTAAAATAAAATCAGTAGTATTATCCACGTTACAGTCTCAGGAAGGCACATTACAACACATTTTAACCCAAAATTTATTTTCATTTTTTAATTACTCACCAACACAGAGAAACATTTCAGCACCAGAAAAACAAATCCATGAGTAAAAGAGTAACGTTTCCTGGTGCGTGAACCCTTGATGGATCATGCATAAATCGATATAGGCTGTGTTTGTGCTTTAACAAATTATTTTCCTGATCAGAGAGGCTGCTGTCAGCTCATCCTGACCGATCCTGTCGGAATGTAGGGGGATTCAAATAATCCACGACGTTATGCTGCTGTACCTCGTGTGTAAATGGGCACAGCATATTTCTTAATAGGGAGACGACTCACCCCCCCCCCCCCACTGCTGTTAATCGGAAGGTTCATATGTATGACAAAGACCCACCTGATCGGCTGATGTAACTCACTAGAACCCACCTATCAGAATAATGCGCCTATTAAATATTAGTGAAAGTAACGCAAAGTAATGCAAAAGCAGGGCCGTACAGAGACCTTTGGAAGGGCAGGTGCCCAATGTATAAAGTTTTTAGTCAAATTACATAAAAAAGATCAGACCTCTATTATTGCATTATTTAATGTAAATGTTTAAACCCCAATCCCCAACATGTATATTTGAACTTTTACACTTATCATGTCAAAAATATTTGAATAAAATTATCTGGATGTCTATGAACCATAAAACATAAAACATGTGGTTTACGTTGTGAAATGCTCACAGTTTGGTTACGTTTAGGCACCAATGCTACTTGGTTAGGTTCAGTAAAACACTATGGTTCGTGTTAGTTACACAAGTTATCAGGATATCTCAGGTTGCTACCAGTGGCATTCTTAATGCTAATCTGCCCTTATATACCTGCATGTATATCTGTTGTTATCTGTGACTTTGTTTTATTTATTTATTTATTTTTCTTGTGGGCTAGTCTAATGTATACTATGCATGCTGCTATGATCGTACTCTGCACCTGTCAGTTATTGTCTATGTAAGTACTCATTATGAGCTTTAGGTTGCACGTTGCATCTTTTATTTATTTTTGTAGTATGTGAAGTACATGAAGTCCATGAAAAAGTATTTCGGTATAATGTCTGTGTTCCTTCCAGCTCATTTTAATGCATGCATTCATAATGTAATGACATCATTTTAAATGATTGTTAAATTAATTTTATAATTGTTTTTTAAGTTTTATAGGTTCACTATGTAACAACTGTCCACTGACTTCAGATGAAAATTAGTCTTTTGACTAATTCTGGCGCATTTGCATCTATGCTTATCAATGTGCACTGTCCCTGCAAAATTAAACTGATTAAATAAATAAAAAATTTAATAAAAATCAGGTTATCTCAGTTTCTTTTAATGACATCCTATCTGTGGTACACAGTGTATGGAACACAGGTTGCATTGCAAATGTTTGTTACTAAGGTGACAGCCAGTTTTAATTATTTATACTGACCTGCAGAAGAGGTCTCATTTCTAACTATGTGAGACCACACAACCAGTTTTGTTATTTCTATCCCGACTCAATCATTTGTCTATTACAGCCATTCTATAACAGCAGAATTGCCTCCTTGAAATTCATGTTATGCATGGTTGTAATTCTGTCAAACTTAAACGACGTGTTCCCTTTATTGTATTGCCCTATGAGGGAGACACAGAGAAAACTGAATGACAAACAGAGAAATGATAATGATCAATGGCACGCTAGGGTCCAGCATGTTCCTGCCAGTTAGCACATCACGCAGTTTGTTTGTGGTTGAGTGGAGGGTGGGTGCGCTTTCCAATTTATACAAAATAGTAATCAACCTTCGCAGAACGAGGTCTTTGCCAACTGTCACTTGGCATGCTGAACAAGTCTTGGAAGCTTACAGCATTCAAGTTGTAATATGCACGTGTATTGTAAGAACTGTACACGTTTTCACACACACAAATATACACACAGAGAGCGCTCCAATTCCAATTTTAAAACTAACATACTGACATTTCTTCACATAATATTGTACATTTACACATTGTTTTTTCCATGCTAAGTCTTGTAGAAAGAAAAGTCGAAATTCTTATTGATGAAACTCAACAGTATGACCATTAGACAGCTGTCCACGCTATAGTGGATGATCTAAGAAAGCTCCTATGCCAGGTGTCTTTATGGGATGGGACAGGGGATAGGTCTGATGAGGCACAGATTATCTGAAATGAGAAGATTTTAACTACCTGTTCTTTACAAGACTCTGCAGCCTCTGAGTGCACATAGCTTTGCCAAGCTCAGTGAAACATTAATCAGTTTAGGTGTGCTGTAGAAGCTTCGAACCACCAATGTAAATGCTCTGTATTTGTGTAGCGCCTTTCTATTCTTCCAACCACTAAAAAAGCTTGTACACTACATTGCATTCATCCATTAACACACTGAGCCTAAGTGGTCAAACAGAAACTAACATTCAAGCACCGATGGAACGGCCCTCGGGGGAAATTCGAGGTTCAGTATCTTCCAATTAGTGGGCAACCCGCTCTACTTCCTGAGCCACAGCCGCCACAATTGCAACTTGTACTCATCAGCCTCAAGTGTGCCATTTCAAAGCAAAGGCCAGGACGACGGTTCGGCACGCAGGTGAATCACAGACTGATTGCAAAGTTTAACCATCACTGTTTAATCAAACAGTTTTACTGCCGCTGTAACATTTCTAAGTAATAAATACATACATAGTGATGCAGAGTTGCCACAGAGTTGGTTTAGGGGAGAGGGACTGATTTAAAAGCTTTCACTTTCATTGAGTGAAACCCCATAGGCCGTGACGTCGGGCATTTTTTAGTAGTGTAACAGGGACTGCTCGTCGGCATAGAAACAGATCATACGATTGTGATGTTTATTGCCGCTCCAGTAATATCTGCTGCCTTCCCTTCGACACACAGCTCCGCTGCTCACCGGATAGGCTCTTACCCATGAGGTGTAACCAATCAGACTGCCGTGGGCGGGACATTGAGTGTGACTACAGACAGAGAGAGGCGGCTACATCAGAGCCAAAGTAGCACACTGAACATCGACGCCCCCGGTACCAGGGCAGCATGCGATCGTCAAAACCGCTGACTTACTTTTGACGTGTTTGCCTTTTTCAGTCCAAAAATCAGCTGATTTGTTGCTATAAATATCGCCGGGCGTCATCTTGAATATTGCACAATAGCTGGGAGCTGTGCCTGCCGTCGCCCGCCTTTTTCTGCAGAGCAGGAGAAGCGCCGCTTTGCAAACCACATTCTTTTTTGTGGGTCTGGTGGCCGACCCGTAGGAGCAACATAGACATCACGGGTATAAAATGAAAGGTCTGCTCAATCCAGATAGATTGATGTGTGGCATGTTCCGTTCTCACGGGAGTAGTTTTGGTGACAGGAATGTTGATGAAT
The DNA here is from genome assembly GCF_014851395.1 of Micropterus salmoides. Lineage (NCBI taxonomy): Eukaryota > Metazoa > Chordata > Actinopteri > Centrarchiformes > Centrarchidae > Micropterus > Micropterus salmoides. Next base: position 3,506,968 of record NW_024040596.1, on the reverse strand, counting down.
ATTCACTGTTTTTATCAATATTTCAACGTTATGTTATTTGGAACGTGGTTGTATGGACAGAAATAGGGTTTTAAAGATAGATAAAAAGTCAACATTGAAAATATTAAATATTGCCAAAATATTGAAATTCGTCTGGTATATTTTGAAAATATTGTATGATAACTGTTGTATTTTAGTTTATTTTGATCAAATTTACAGTTACAGTTGCATTCCTGTTATTACAAGATATTCAGTTGCATTATAATCTATCTTTGTGTACTTTTTATTGGTTTATTGCATTAAAAATATAGTTTTTTTCCCCAGGCAAGGATGAAAATATCACATTTTCTTTATTGCATCTCCATTTAGTCTGTAAAGGTAAAATAAATATGTTAATTTTAAAATGGATTTATATTCTTTAGCTTCTGACCTTTCAAAGGAGACCAGAATTATGCATCTAGCAGAATGGTTGAGGAGTTATTTTGGAATATATTTATTCTGGAAATAGGGGCAACTAGCTGGCAACTTAGTTATCCAATCCGTGACTCAAATCCACAGATTGACCTGGACCCTGAATCTTAACTACATGGAATTCAGCCAAAATTAATTGTTAATTAATTAACCCCTGTGCTTTTCTACTGCGACATATCTAAATATCTTCTGTGAAAAAGGCCTGTCCTACTTTTGGATATTCTCAAAACATCAGATACTTTCAATGGCTTTCAATGTGATAAATTGAATCTTGAATCATTGTAAAATTCAAGGTTTCAAGGTAATGGACTGTTTTATTAACATGCCTTTAAATAACATCAACAACATCATATATGACCAGATAAAAAGTACAGTAAGTCTCCTGCGATCTTTAGTATCCTTAATGTTATCAAATTAGTGTTTGTTTTGGGAGTCTTGGTACAGATACTGATAGAATTTAGCACAGCATGTCCAGCATTTCTCCAACATCCAACATTGATATACTGATGTTTGCTTAATAGGCTCCTGGGCCACAAAATGTTTTGAGAACCCTCCTGTCTGACCATACAGTACAGGTGGCACTCTGTTTTGTCTGTGATTATTCAAAGCAATCTAATGTGCAGCTGTAGTCTGGACTAATACGTGTATGAGGAAACAACACATACATTATATATACAGTACATTATGCTGGGAATGCATTATAAGGATAGTTTATATGGTTGATGGCCATCAGTATAGGCTAAAGAAGTGTGTGATCAGTCACTCCAATTGTTCCAGTTGTTCAAATTTGTGTCTGTGTTGACTAATAAATTAATGGTAAGAGACTCAGGAGCAACGCTGCCAAAGGACAGAGCTGGCCATCTGGACCAGAAAGCAAGTTGGGCCTGAAAATATGGTTTGGATATAAACCATTCAAAAAACTTGTGGGAAAGAATTACGTTTACCATACCACATAGTTGTGGCCTTGTGGACATATGTGTATTTATTACATGAATATAAAGTACTGAAATGGACAGCTTGCTATTTATACATTTTATACAACTGAAATACAAAATACAGTGCAGCTTTTCAAATTAATGTACAAATTAAATTACTGTACTGTGTAGAGTTCAAATACAATGTCAATCTATCAATGACTTGTTATTTATCCATGTACTGTATATTATGTTGCAGGGCCGCCCATAAGCGGGGAAAAAGGGGAAAGCTTTCTGGAGCCCAGCTGCTAGGGGGGCCCATGCAGTCCAGCACTAATGATCATCCTAAATATATACCAAATTTTATATTGTAAAGAAATACTCACCAATACTTATTAAAATAACAAAAAAAAATAAAATAAAATTTGTTGTAAGTCAAAACATCAAAAGTGCACCACACGTGGCAGGTCATGTGTGTGTTTATGTAGGAGATAAAGATAGCCATCTTGGCAACGCCTCAGGGCAGCTATTTCGGACTAACAAGACCAGGCTCCTATCTGAATGAATGAGGAGCGAGCCAGAACTGAGAGCCAGAGCTTTGTGTATCCTCAACAGGAGAGGCTCAACAGTGTCAGCATAGCTAAAATTTATTGGATGATAACAAATATGGTAAGGGAGCTAAACTGAATATTATAAATGAGATTGTTGCCACACTCTGGCAGACTTTGGACTCCAGCGCCAAGAGAGCCATAGACTCCAGTAAAGGGCTCCACCTGTGCTTCTAGAACTAGTGTTACCATCTCTTAACCTTCGTTTTTGCCTGACATTGGTCTGATTTTCGATTGGTTTGACTTACTTCAGTACATAAAACCTTTTGTGTTATTTTTTATCCATATGTGGAGTTTGAGTATTTGTTGTTGGTGTTATTGGATTCCATTTTGTAGCTGCAGTGTTGTCACTGTATATAGTCTTCAGAATCAGCAGGCAAGAGGCTTGAGAGCGCGCATGCAGAAAATGCAACCCAATTCCTTCACATAGGCTGCAGAATAGGGGCTGTTCCAAGCAACTGAGAAAGCAGGCATTTGGTTAATTTTTAGGAGGTAACAACCCATTCACAAATAGGTAATAAAAAAGCAATATACTGATAAGTGATTTCTTTAAAAAAGCACATATAGCCCCTTTAAGGCATGCAAAGTGAAAACTCTGGGCCTTCATAATGCAAATAACAACAAAATATCCATCTATATTCAATGTATTACATGCGGTACATATCCAGGTTTTCAGGAAAAGCCTCATCATGTTCCCTGAGGAGTGCCATGCTGTGTCATTGTGGGCTTGTAGCTGCGGCTGTATCAAAGTTCCTACTGATGTCGATTGGTTCTGCTGTGTCATTGTTAACAGATGATGGCCTCAATGCTACAGTGCTGTGCCTTGGCCTCAAAATAAAGAACCCCACTCCCAGAGTCCAATTCCTAGCCCAAGTGCCGCTATTCTGATGCAGACCCCCTGGGTGTGTGAATCCACTGTCAAGCGCCCATTTAGGGGCAGAAGGGGGTGAGGACATGGCTGCAACCAGTGGGAACACCTGCAGTTCTCTGATGAGCCAGTACTGCACACTGCCAGGGGCCATTTGAGGGCACTTCAAGAGAGTTTGGCAAGGAGCCAAAGGAAGTTTTAGAAGGGGAACTGGCACAATATCAAGGCTAAAGCAACAAAAGTAAGAGTACAAGGGAGCAACCATGGTGTAGAGAATTGGTCCCATTTTTAGGTTGGTAACCAATTATAACAGCGGCGGGTTGACTCAGGTCAGTAAATGATGAAATGAATGAGCCTCAGCACTTGTGGCTGACAGACAGAACGGTCACCCTGGGGCTCTAGTACTGCTTTTAACTCAGTAGACCATGAAATGCTACTCCAGACTAGAAAAATATATATCACGGGATACAGACAGACAAAACTTTGGTCAAATTGGAGTGCAACTAAAAATGGTTCTGCACACACTTAATATTTAAAATAAGGCAGAGATGCACACACTGGCTAGTGGTTGACGTCAGTATTTACATAATAGCTCAGAATTGCTGAAGAGGTACTTTTGGTTTTCAATAGGTAGGTTACATTTGTTTGAAAGCTTGGAAATTTTAAAAAAATGCTGCTAGTACACATTTCACAAACGTTTTTGACAGGCTCTAATGTAGAAAAACAATGGTACATTGTCTTGGAATGATAAACTTAAGTTTGCAAGTATGAGGTACATATTTCATAACTGATTATTTTTTAACCTAAGTGTGTGTATGTGTGAGTGTGTATGTTTGCAGACAAGTGCGTGAGACACAAGGTTGTCCACGTTCCTCCTTGTCCAGGCATATCAAAGGCAGGTGCCAACCCTTGTGTTCCTGCCAGCCTGATACTATGCCAGATTCCAAAGGTTAACAAGATTCTGCACTCTGCCACCAGCCACACACAATAGTGCCATTCTTCTCTTTGCACATACCTACTTTGGTTCTCCTTTCCAGAACCTCCTTGTTGTGACGCACAAAACCAGGTTTGTGTGATTTGAACCCAGGGACGTCCTGGAGGAAAGATGATGGTGACATTTGCATGTAATAATACATTTCATTGAAATAGCAGGAAATCCTTATTTAGATCTGAAAATTACATTGTTTAAAATGCAAAATAGTTTTTTTATTCCTTACTTTTTAAAACCTTCTTGGAGAGGAGAGATAGATAACCAGTGAGAAATAAAGCTGATAAATTCAATAATTTGCAACAAATACCAAAGTAACTATTAATATATCGTGTGAATGGGGACACATGTTAATGTAACCCACTCTTCACCACTACCACATTTTTGCACTGGCATGTCTGTGTCTCCGTCTTGCCTATTTATTATTTATTCTGGAATGAAGTCATAGTCTCTAAGAGATGGAATATCTGTCAGTCTGAGTTAGACTGCACTCAGAGGACCTGTGAAAATGTTTTTATGTCTACTGGGCGATAAGTAGACTGGTAGCAGGTTTCTATGGTGCATCTAAAGCCATTTAGCTACAATTTTGATTGACTAAAATGCTCTAAATAATTCATTTACTGATTGTCATGTGGACACAAAAAGTAAAAGTTAGGGCACCAAAAATGTATTATCGTAAGAGAAGTACACAGCACGTGTAATAAGTTGTTTTGCTTCAGCCTTTCTTCTCACTAAAAACATGAGCCGCTGTGTTCTATTACAGCCATAAACACCTAGCCGCTTTGCTGACATGAACTATGGTACTTTGGATTTGAGCTGTCTGAACATGTACGCATGCACACAAATACAGTACATGTATGCGCAAACACAGACCTTACAGTTGGGATTAAGTTTCACTACTGCTCTATTAGAGAGCCTACAGAGATTTGCAGCCAAGGCCAGAAGTGCAGCTTCACACTTTAATTGCCTGCCTATTTTGTCCATTTTTACATTCAGCTACTGGAGCCAAACAGCCTAATAGTATCACATCCATCCACCCGTGTGCCCAGCATCTTCTGTCAAACCTGCTTTGAGGAAAAACAGTTCATGTCTGTTGGGAAAAAAATGTGGGGCTTTCAAGGCCATCACAGACCCTGCAAAGATGAGGATTGGTCACTCATTTTACCTTCAGACCAGGCTGAAATTTACTTGGATTCAACTACATAGTGTCTGCAGACCACAAACCTTAATTTGAGGTAGCACATCCTGGAAAAATGTTAACCCTGAAAGTGTAGAGTGTGGCCATGAGGGGATGCACCTGGTTTAACAACAGTGCTGAGGTAAACTGTGTATGTAAAGTATGCTCACTTGGTACAGTATGCAAATCAAAAAATCACCCATTACACCACCTCCTGCACATTTGGCACACACGCTTACAGCAATGGTACCATCAGGATGTTGAAACAGAAATCAATATCTAACAGACCAGGGAAAATTTTAGGGCTTCAACAAACAATTATTTTCATTGGATTTCATTTCATGTAATGTAACCTGCTGATTATTTTTCTTGACTCATTCATTAATTCATCGTTTGGCTTAAAATTGTTAGAAAATAATTATTACTATGCATTCAGACCAAACGCAAATTTAATCCTCACAAACGCTTTCCTCACAGGGGTTTTATCGCTGGACAACTGCCAAGTGTTCACACACAACGCTATAACGCAAATAAACACAGCCCGCGAGTACTACAGCTGTATGAGCCCAAAGTAAACATTTTGCTGTGATTTAATAAAAGGATCAAACTGATGCCTGGGGGTTTATTTGTCCAAAAGCTGCAGCGCTGCTCCCGTCTCTGTCCTCAACTTCTCCCCCGACATTAGCAGCGTTTCAATCCCTCGCTCTGTCTGGTCCTCTCCAAAATACGCTTTGAAGCCGTCGATGACGTCTGGACAGTCTCAACACTGATAGGATACCACAACTCAGCTTCGTGCAATTTTCTCACTCGAGGTGAAAATTTACAACTCACGCAAAGGCCTCCACAGGCTTACGCTGGCAGCGCCCCCTCCGCACCACCCGACAGGAAATCACGGCTCCACGCGTCTTTGCATTGACTTTGTATGTAAAAGCACTGCCCCCAACGCTCACTTCGCTTTTGGTCTGAAAGCATCTTTAGAATTTCCTAAAGCCCAAGTCGATTTCTTCAAATAGCTAGTTTTGTCCAATCAACAGACCAAACCACAGAAATTATTGACTTACTTGCACATAAAAAAGAAAAACAGCAAATCCTCAGAATTAATAAGTTGGAACTAGGGATGTTTAGTTATTATTGCTTGAAAAATTACTTGAATGATTCATCAATATCCAGTTGTCCAGGTGTGGTACTATCCCGCCTCTTTCTGCCTAATATTCTTGTTCTAGGTGACATGGTCTTCTGTTTGCTGTTTCAGCTAATCCACTTCTTTTGATAAGATGTGAATGATTAGATGAGACGCTGAGATTACTTCACTGGTATTTACGTAGGTATCTAAGTACCATTGAATGGGTTGTCCAATAAGCTTGAAGTAGTAGGCCAAATAAATGTAAAAACAAATATATAAAAGAGGACTTTTCACAGTGTACAGGCAGACAAGAAAGAGCAGCACAGTGAAAAATCAAGGAGCTAAGTTCAAGGTGGGTACTACAACTTTGAAAATCAAATCACCAATAGCATCAGATAACAATATATGAGCCTGCTTGTAGTTACAACTAAGCCCACCAGAGTCAAAGCGAAGCCTCTCCTGTAGGGGGAGCCTCTATACTCCCAAATTACAAAGCTGTAACGCAAACAGGCTTCACATACTGCACAACTCATACAGTTCAGCACTGTACATAAACTCAAACGTTCAAAATGGTCCAATGGTTTGCATCTTAATGTAATACTTTCATTATCCAATGTCAGAAGAGGAAGACAAACTCAGTGTGTTGATAGTCTTTGCATATACAACTCTCAAAATTTTAGGACAATACATGATCTGGCATGGATTTGATGGATAGTTGTGACAGTTTAACTCTATTGACATCTAAACAGCCATGCAAATGAGAGCTTTGTTGCACAAAATCATTTGGTGCAGGCTAGTTGAAGCCCTGCAGACAGGCTAGACAGGCCATTGTCTATTGAATGCATTATGCAGCAACAGTGGATCACGCATCGGTATTTATTCAAGTTCTTATTTATCACAGTACAATGGTTAATAGCTTAATTTTATAAATCAAGTTTAACAACATCCGTCCAATATTTTTTATGTGCAAATCAGTAATCATATATTGCATCCATTAATAAAAGCCTAATTTCTTCATTGTTGTTTTTCTAGCAATCAGGTTTTTTTAATACACATGCCTTTATTAGGGAACCAAAATTGGCAGGTAGGTTGCAAATTTCAGCCACTACTCAGGCACCTCATGGTGGCGCTATACCAATCTACTTTATGTTTTGGCAATTATCTCAAAAACGGCTTTGTTTAGAGTGAAACTTCATTCATCATTTTAATCTCTGGATTCATCTGCATCTTTCCTCCAATGGTGTTCTGCTCTAAAGATTTAAAATTGTGCAACTTTTTATCACTTTTCTCTAATACCTTTTTTTGCAAACTCGTCCCAGATAGTTTCGCCAATCGACCTGAAATTTTGGCAGGATCATCTATGGACGTGGCTGATCAAAAGTAATCAAAATAATTTTGATATGTCAATCTGTTTTTTTAAAATAAATTTTTACTTTTGTGTCTTATGTACAATTTTACATAAATGCCCGTAAATCAAAATTGGCTTAAGCTATTGTAACCAAACTTGACCTAGGATTTTCTTCCACTAGGGGGCACTACATTTGCAAAAAGTTTATACTTCGCAATTCGCTGCATGGATTTGTAAAAATGATTGCTCAATGTTGCCGTGGCTTATTACAAGAAATGTAAATTTCTAGACATTTCTCATTTCAAACTTCAAAAAATCTAAGAAAATCACACGTAAGTCCTAGAGAGCTGAAATCTTTTCAGCACATCCACTGATTTGTGACAAATGTTTGCCTCACTGCAACCTATGGTCAATTCAGAAGTCAGTCAGTATATTTTTCAAAATACACTCATTTAATTAACATCTATATCTCCACAAGTCTTTCTTCAAACACTACCAAAATCAACACAGGCATTCTTTAGATGGCCGATATCAACTGTTTCAAAGGGTCCGGTGACACTTTCTTCCAATTTTTTTCTACTAAAAAGTGTTTGTACAACTTTAAAACCCTTAAACTAGGGATGGGGATCGAGACCCGGTTCCAAAATCTTTCAAAACACGAAAATCAATAAGGTTCGAGCTTATCGATACTGCTATCGAGACTTGCGGGCTTTAATTCGAAACGCAATGGATAAGAAAATCATCAGGCTGCAGTCTCTGCCTGCTCTCTGTCGGCTCCTACACACACACAGCGACGTCAGAGCGAGATGCGGTGGAATACGGTGAGGGTTAAGTTAGCTCCAAACTACTGTAACATTAGTGGGTGGTGATGGCGCAATGGATAAGACACATGCCCTTGGTGTGAGAGACCGGGGTTCACCCCACTGTGACACATCCACCAGTGTATCCCTGAGCAAGACACTTAACCCCTCGTTGCTCCAGAGGCGTGCGACCTCTGACATGTATAGCAATTGTAAGTTGCTTTGGATAAAAAGCATCAGCCAAATGAGAAAAAGTAAAGTAGTTGATGACAGCTGCTGTAAGTACATGCAATAAAACCTTCACAAGTAAAAAGACAATACTTTATCAATACACCTGTCTGTAAGGTAAACATGTAGAAATGGTTAATTTAATCATCTCTGTCCTCAGTATCTCATCCTGTATGTTTTATACAAGCACAGCTAACGCTAGCTTGGCATTAGCCAAATGTTAAAAACAAGCTAAATAGAAAGCTGTCTGTCTGGAGCACAGACTGGTCTGTGGTCTTAAAAACTCAGACGCTCCAACATTTAGCTGGATTTAAAATATTAAATTAAAAACAAGTAGTAAAGTATTGATAGTGGTATCGATAAAGAATCGGATCGTTAAGCAGTCTCAATAAGGGTATTAATATCAATAAAAATTAACAATCCTCATCCCTATCGCAGAAACACAAAATGTTGCAGGTGGGTTGAACATTTCACCCAGTAGTCAGGTACATATAATGACAGTCTCTGATCTCAAGGTGATGCTGTAAAAATCAAGGTTGCGTTTCCGCAATTATCGAGTCCAAATTCTTTCATCACTTTAATCTCTTAAATCATCTGTGCCTGTTCTTCTCCTCTTCATTGCCGCTTCTTCCTCGTAGCTCTTGTAAATCCCATCTACGCTGGGTTTACACCTCCTTTTCATGTGACTCCACTGTGGTGCGTCTGCTTGTATTTAGGGCCTGAAAATCAGATGCAAGCGCCCCAGTAAATATGACCCTCAGTTCTGTGTTCGTTCCGCATCACTCTAAGGAGGGGTCAGCTTTGACTGTGCCTCTTTCAGGGTGCCAGATGTGGTGATTGCAAAGGACCAGAAAAAACTCACAGCAACAGGTGGTCCTGTAACCTCAGCACTCCATATGTTACCCTGTGATTTGATTCACACATAATCCATCATACGGAGCAACGGATAGTATCACGCACTAACTTCTTTATTTATTTGAACAATAGCCGTACTTCAACACATTGTCTGATAGAAACTGTTGGCTTGGGTTTCAAGTGGCATTTGTGGGTGGCTATTGCAAACTCCAGGACAAGTTGAAAAGCTAAGCTCTTAGGAAATGTCACTCACTCAGACATGAAGTCAGAGTTTAACCAATGAACTAGCAGCAATTCATCATCTGAAGCGTTTCTGTTACACTGCTCATGTATTTACTTCATGGTCTGCTGTGAAGGAGAATGGACACTTGTTCTGCACTGCCAAGGTGTGTGTCAGTGAGAGTCCAGCTCAGGTAGGTACCCACAGCTTCTTTCACGTGGAGCATTTCACAAGGATTAGGAAAATGTCAAACAACGTAAAACTATCCCTATAGACAACCATCAGTGGGAGGAAAAAAAACAATGGGAAAAATGGCATTTCAAATTCAAAGATAGATCACATCCATATAATCTGTAGTGCAAATGAAACCTAAAACTGAGATATATCCCATATGTGTACAGTATATCTTGATCATTTGATAATGCATCTACATTAAACACTGCACATTTGGCACCAAGAATGAATTCTCTCTTTAGGAAAGATAACAAATAATTAAATAGAGACATTTAAAACCGTAACAACACAAAATATAAATTATTATTTATTTGTACAGCACATTTCAGCTACAAGGCAATTCAAGTGTTTTATATAAATCATTAAAGCAACATAAGGAAATATATAAAAAAAAAAGACTTTTCAGTGAAAATAAAAACAGGTTACTTTACTTGCATATTTCTGTCATGCTGTTTTGGATACCTACTGCACTATACTGTATGTCAGTGGGAAATGTATTTTTTACTCCACAACATTCATTTGTCAACTGTAGTTACTGTTACTATTAGGGCTGAAACGAGGTTTTTATGGTAGACTACTTACTGCTTTGAAATGTGTTTAATATTTTTTATGTGCTCCCAGTCCGTTTCACACGGCCTGTCGCAAGCGTTAAAATAAATGGGTTTTATTTTTGAGCTGAATATTATGAGCAGTTTGGTAGGGATATTGAAATACTAAATGTTAATATGAACGTAGGCTATCTATTTTAGGTTAGTATAGCTTTCTTATAGGCCTACCACAGAGACTGTATGTTCGTTCCATTGCTTTATATAGTTAATTTAGAACAATGTTTGGAACACTTTTGAGTGTGTTAAATAAATTAATCTCATTTTTGAAGGGACGAGAAGTTTTTTAAAGTGAGGTGGAAGACCACTTCTTTTAATGCCGAGCTGAAAGAATAAGGCTGATGTTTTCATACAGCTCATAAAAACACATCAAATCAACACATTATTATAGACTACGCCTGTTCATTTAGGCATTCACACTGTCGGCGAATTTCTGTCTCCCTGCATGTGTCAGCTGTAACCATGCTAGACTAGGCCTATGTCATCCAACGAAGGTTAAAATCAAGGGCAACTGGACTTGGTTGAAGATACTGGAAGACGTTTCGTCCATCATCCAAAGGACTTCTTCAGTTCTGACTGACTGGCAGGGAAACTCAGCTATTTAACCTCAGTGGGGACGTTGGTCCGGGTCATCGATACAGCTGGTTCGTTAGTGTTCCTTGTTGCTGTGACGACAGTCGTTAAGACTACCTGTGGCCAAGACTGAACGACCATCGTTGGTATCTTCACCTGAGGCCAATAGGTTACGTTTGTTGAGTTTCCTGCGAAGGCCTATGTCGCATTTCTGTAGTGTGTTAGTGTTTGTAAAATATGCCACTTTGTTGCCAGTGGATTTGTTCATGTCTGTGATTGGTAACACCACCTCTTTAATGTGAACGCGTCGCGGCTGGATTGGGAAACCCTGGGTTGAGTTACCTAGTTGATAACCAGCTTCGTGGTACCGCTCATCCCAACCGCAATTGTTAGGGTTAGTTGAGCCAGATAACTGAAAGATATCCTGGGTATGCTGAACTCGCTTTGTGGTAAAGGCCCCAGGCCTGTGTACTTCTGTGTTGTTACTTTGCCCATGTCTGCTCTGAGTTCTGTTTAATCCTCGCTTCAGTCTGTTTCCCTGTTGGTTGTAGTTTATTTGTGATCTGTCTGCTTGTGCCTGGATTAGTTGTCATTTATATTATTCTGATCATGTCTTATTTTGTTACAGCCTGTGTTTAGTGTCCAGTAACCTGTGTTATGTCTGTTCTCCCAGTAATCCCTCTGTCTCTCTCTGTTTTCCCTTGCGGTCTCTCTGCCGGCCTGTGTCTCGTTAGCCCTGATCCCTGTCACCTGTGCTGCTCCCGCCCTGCTCGTTAGTCCCTGGTGTATATATGTTTGGTGTTTCTGTTCAGTCCCCGTCCGGTCATCGTAGTGTTCTGCCTGTCTCTGTGTTGCCTGATCCTCTGTTTTACACCCAAATTGCATGTAAACCGAAAAAAGAGTTTTTGTTTTTTTATTAAAACCTGTGCTCCTTCAGTCAACTCTCCAGTGTCTTGCGTTTGGGCTCTCTCCTGTTTGCACTTCCTCAAACTCGTGTCAGACCATATGGTCGTCCACAATTAGCCACAGATGTACATGTCATTACTGGAGTGGTTGGAGTCTCATAAATGTTGTAGTTATAATCTGAAGATGATCAGTCATACAGCTTAATTTTCCCACTGAGGGTGAAATCACATATTGAAACAGGTGTCAAAATATTGCTTAAGTCATATCTCCTATAGCGCTCGTAAAATGAATTCCAGACTAGACCTACTTGGCAAATCCCTTGTAGTGTAAGCTATAGTACTGACAAAGCTATTTACATGCTGGCAGTTATAATGTGAAAGGCCATTACAGTATTCATATTTTAGGGTTTATAAATACTGTATCTCTTATTTATTTAGTTTACATATATAAACATGGTTCACCTTTTCTTTAGCCATATTTCACCTTTACATAGGATGTTAGACTTTCTTTTCCCCCCCCCCATGATAGCATGATGTGTACACATTAATTTAATGTATGAGAACACTGTGCTTCCAGGATTTGTGGGGAAGTCCCTCTTCGGCTATATTGGGGTGTGTGTCTGCACACAGACATACCAAAGCATCAGGGCATTTAATCTTTTCTACCCGTTCAAATAAGTATAGTTGTATGCCAAGCCTAAAGTCAGTTTTAATGGGTTTAGAGGAATGCATCCATGATGATCTTAGGCTATCTGTTACTGAGTGAGTAGCTTCGGTTTGTCGATGCTGAAAGGGACACCAGCTTATTGCACACATGCACGCAAACGTAAACATTCCCATACAAGAAAAATACATGCACCTTGACATACTGTCCTTGTGATGCCCTACAGCCTCACAACTGAATGGGATTTGGCAGAGTTGATTGGTGTCTTAATACAAATAATGAAGATTAATAGCTTTTTGTTCTGAAGAGATAAGTGAACAGTGTGTTTTATGCTTTTTTTGCCTTAAGGTGTCTTCTACCAGGGTGGCTTCCACAGTCTTCGGCACTCCCATTAAATGGTGGTGTTAAAATCAAACTGAAATCTCTGCCTCATCTCAAAGAGCCTGTCATCAGCTGTGTGATGTAGAGTTTTTAATTTATAACATGAAAAGAATCCAACAGGATTTCCCTCCGGCTTTCATTAAATATTCATTAGCAGTTACCTTAAAACTAATAAGCAATAACCTCAAAACCCTGTAAGCAGTAACCACGTTGAGATGCAGTGTTTCCCTAACCTGCCTGGTTGAAAGTTCCAAATTTGTTGCACCTATGACCACGCCCGATAGTGATGTCACTGAGTACTGACACACCCTGGAGTACACTTCACATCACTGCGATGATGTGAGAACTTTAACCACTGAACATCAGCAAAATCAAGATTTTCAGCTGCTGTTATGTTCGTCTTGGTTAAAATCAAAAATCAAAAACACAAATCTCTGTCTGGGTTTGGCCAGAGTGTGCAAAAAACAGTGTACAGGCTTAGGGTATTCGTATACACACTGTACAGTAGAAGGCACTTTGAAAAGAGGAATAGTATTCAGCTGTACTTGAAACTATTATTACCAATGTTATGCTGACATGCTACCACACTAGCTGATGGGACTCAAAAGACTTTGAGAGGGTGAACTGGAGTGTTGGACAAGTGGAAAGTTTGACCTAATGGTGTCACTCCATAAAAATCAGGGGATCGCCAAAGTCATTGGGATTAATCGTCTGGATACTATAAAGGTTTGTACAGTATTTCGCAATAACCCACCCAGTATTTTTCAAGACAGACCACCTGACCAAGTGGAACTGACTGGGCCATACTGCAAGCGTTGGTAAAAGATTTTCTAAACCTCTTGAATTGTGGAAAGTTCTTCAAGTAATGGAAAAAATTACATTAACACCTTGGCAGTGCTGTGAAGTTTCTCATCCTTTTTGTCGCACAACATACTGTATATGTAATATGCATATACAATGTGTGTGTATATACATGGCTTTGATTAAGGCCCAGCGTGACACAACAAATGGCGCTGATCTGATCCGGGAGTGTGCTTGTTGGCCCCAGTTGCATGTTGGACGCCTCGCAAGCACTGGCTTGCCAAATCTCTGGGTTTCGCTCTTACAAACAGCCGACTTGGGGGATTTGGTTCCCCAGTAATTGTTGTGTGCGATCATTGCTGGGTTCTCCCCTGCTTTCTGCCATGCCCAAGTGGCCATTGTTGTAGTGTTGTTCCCAAGCTGTAATCATAGGCAGATGGCTGCAGGCCTTGCTGCTAGATCTTCATGGGGCTTTCCCCATACAAACAAATTAGATCTGCTCACAGAGAGAAGAGTGATGTAAGGTGTTTGCTAAGAGGGATGCTTATTTCTGAAATTTGGGATGTTGGTTTTGATACATTGCCACCTGGCTATGAATATATTTTTTAGAAGGATTGAACTAGTCTGGTCATCTCAGGCTTCCATACTAGAATGTCCAATTCTTTCTGGAGTGCCAGCAAGGAAAACATTTTTGATCTGGTAAGTTTGAATACGCACAAGAAGGGAGAGAGAGGTTAGTGTCCCACAGTAATAGCAACAAATTAATGGTACCCTGCTGTGGAATGTTCTTGCAAACTTTCTTGTGAGAGAAAATTCCCATTGTGCAATATTTTAAATCCTGCATTGTTTACATCCATGCTTAGATGAGCTAGCTCCTTTCCTGCCTTCACTGGCGTGGAGCAGTGTTTCTTGGTTTGTGACTGCTGCCAACTATCAGTGGAATAGTGTGACACAGGCAAGTATGTGTACATATATGTATGTGCATTTGTCCATGGTTAAAACAAAACTGGGACCCATTTCTAAAAACCGACACTAGTGGTTAACAATTCCTGGGTACCTTTTAAAATGGGACCCAGCACCACTTGCAGTATTCTCTGCAGCATAAAACACAGCACGGAGTATCCCCTATCACAAATCTTAAACTTTTGGGTCTTTGCTGCTGCTCTCCGTGGAAGACAATGACAACCCACAACAAAGCCAAACCACCAAAAATAACTTACTGCCGTAGGTGGAATGTAATGAATTACATTTACTCATGTTACCGTAATTAAGAAGTTTTTTTGTGTGTATTTGTACATTATCAAGTAGTTTATATTACCTGTAATTTTACTTTTACTTAAGTATGTTTTGTTTGTAAGTATTGTACTTTGCTACATTTTAAATCACATCCATTACTGACTTTAAAAAAAAACAACTGTTTTTTAACTCACTGACTGACTGACTGTGACTTTTGCTGCAAAGAAACATTTATAGCTGCAAGCGTGTGATAAATGTCAAACTATCAGACAGCTTTTATTCTTATTATTATGTGCAGTCATTTCGCAACAATTAGGCTTCACACATCAGCTGTTTCAACCTGACCTTTATTTTTTCCGTGAGATGAAAGAATTTAGAAAGTTGCAGAGAGAGCCCCCAGCTGCAGCAGCACATGGATCTGGATGAAGCCTGACGCGTCTGATTTTACCCATAATCCATCATGATACAGAAAAATAAAAGGCAAAAATAGCACATTCTTAATATTTTAGAGAGCCCCCAAAATTCTCCTGAAACAATATTTTGCTCATATTTTATTAAGAGGAGCCAAGCTCCCCCTGGCTCCCCTGTAGTTTGCTTGTACCTTTAAAAAGTTTTCATAATTTGATAAGCCAAAAACACATCTGTGCATGACATTGCTAATGTTGGCTGGCACTAGCAATCAGCTACTAGCAACTAGTTATTATTTATGCTAACACTTATGATGGCCCATTAAAATGACCACCTGTTTAAATGTAAATAGGGAAATGACTTCATATATAGTCCAGTGTTTCCCATTTTCCCAGTCCAGGCCATTATCTAATCTGTTGCACCACAGTTTCATAATGAAGTGAAAACATTCTCAAAACTTCTGATTATAATATATGTTTTGCGCCATTGCTTTGGCAAAGTATCTGTCAAACGAATTAAAATCAAAAGCACAATATGTGCTCTTATCAAATTGCAAAAGACTCTGAAGTATAATAAGTATAAATGAGATATTAAATCAATATAAATAAATTCATTTAGGAGGTTAAAAAAGTAAGTAACGTTTACTCTGAGTAAATTTTAAATATTAATAAATATTTTTTTATAAACGTTCAAAAAAGTTATCATACTTTTACTTGAATATTTTAGTACTCTTTCCACCTCTGCTTACTGCAAATCAAATCAAAATTTCTTTGACTAAAGTGGTCCTGACTGAACTACTGTTATCCCTCGGTATGGAAGAGTCAAGGTCTCAAAACGACTTAAATTTTCCATTATACCGTTGCTGTGTTATGAGCTGTTTGTTTCATGTCTTGTCAAAGACGGAAAGTGCAGCAATCCCGCCGGATGTGTGCAGCATAGCAAGCAACATGAAACCTCCCCCACCTGTCGGCGCGAGCAGTCAGTCACCTGTCTGTAGGACGGCCCCTAAAGAGCCCCTGAACATTTTCGCCCATTGATAAAGACAGAGGCAATACGACAAATATGACATCCCATCTACAAGAGCACCACCCGTCATTCTTCGCTAAATTCAAGGTAACATTATCTTGATATAATTCATTTTATAGCATTATTTAAAAATATTTTAAAATCACACATTTTAGAGCTGTAATCACAACACTGTGATATTTTTTCTTACAGTTATCATACCGTGAAAGTATCATACCAGCCCCTGCCTAGTTCACGCAGAGTCATTCGCAGAAATGCCAGTGCGAAAATGTTTGCGTCCTTCATAGTCTATGTTCACCACAAACTCTGAACTGCCCTTTTCACTCATGCAGTTGATCTTGCAGTCGTGTTTGTTAGCTTCACTGGCCATAAGCAGGTCGGGTTCAGCTTCGACTGACAAAACAATGAAATGCAATCAAAATTTGTGGCTTGTAACAACGACAGATTGCATGTGTGGATTATCACTCAAGCAGAGCTGGAGTTGCTTAAATAGTCATCAAGCCCAGAGCCACACAATTCACATAAGTACACAGAACATGTCTCACAGGCCTGAGGGAAATGAGTGGATTTGATCCCATGCTCGTAAATTAGTCATGCTGATGCAAAAAATGCCACATTTGTTTGATTACATACGGCCACATGTGGGATGTTGAGATGGCCCAATAAAAATATTTTTCCACGATATCTGTGGTGGCAATATGTTTGTGGAGTGATTCCAGCACAAACAAAAAAAATAAGGTGGAAGGCATCAGCAGTTTTCCTGAAAATGACTGTGTTCTAACTGAGAAAAAAACATAGAAATTGCCAACTCATTGAACTCTTTCTCCATGAAAGTTTCAAAACAGCCCCCTCTCTGTTACCCTTGACTTTTTACTGATCTCCTATTACAAGTGCACTCTTGTTTTCTTCTCCCAGTTCTCTGTCTCATCTGATCTTGAAGAGATCATGGAATTATGTTACAGCAAGAAATAATTAGACTATGTAATTGGATGGTGGTTTGATTAATAATTTTGGTTTAGGTGTTTGTTTTTCTTCCCATATCTCAATCTCCTTCTCAGCGTGGTTATTTCTTAGTACTATATTATATGTTCTAACCTGCTGGTGAAGCTCTTCCATTTCTCTCTACCATTTCTGGACAGGCAAAGAGATCGATCTGCCAAGAGAAGGGGAACTAAGGCCAAGGAGTGGTTGAGGAAAGAGCACACTGAAGTGCTTAAAATGAAGCCATGTGAGGTCAGGTGTGGGAATCCCTCCCAGTATGAAGCAGAGAGGGGGAGAACAGTGACAAAGGGAGGCGTGTGGCGTTCCAAAAGGATTTGTGGACAAGGGAAAAGTGAAAGAAAAACAGGGAACAGAACACAAAAAGCATCAAAGGCTATTAAGCAGCAAAATAATTTTTCTAGAAGAGTAATAAAAGGTATTCAACATTCCCACACTTTATCACAGAATCCAATTCCTGGAAAAGTCTTCCAACCCACACATCCATTTGGCCATGAGACACATGAGTGTTACTTTACCCCTCTCTGTTTCCCCTCCAAGAAAAAATGAACACTTTATATAATTTGTCTAATGAGCAATGACTCAGTTTGAAAATGTAAATGTGAAACCCATTTACACCCTAAAACTCTTTTATTCCTATAACTCGTTCCCCCTTTCTCCCTTTAATCCTCCTCTCATACTGTGCTCGTTTGTGAAAGAAAGCCATGACAAAATGAGATGATTCATTAAGAGGTCGTGCTCCTTGAGCCCGGCCGAGTGGCTAACTTACTGCTAGGTGCTGATGCATTATTTTTGTGTACGAGAGCAGCGTGATTTCATTTGATTTAGGACAGGGAACATCGCAGGCATAGAAAGCATGGCATGCACACAAGTTTGCAAGTGGAAAGTATTGCAGTTTGCAGGATTTAGAGCCTACTTCATCATGTATGTTTTTGGGGAGTTCCATAACTCTACTAAATGCAAGCACCCAGTAATCTAACATAACTACAACACCACAACATAACCAACACCTAAACAAAATGTGTCCAATCTTACGTGAGCTGCACTTTTAAAGGCTTAAATTAAAAAACAATACAGTAACTGGGAATTCCCCCCAGATACCAGACAACAGCAGCACGTAAGCGCTTCTCACGCATCCGTGCTTTCAGTCAGCACCAACTTCAACCACCGGAATGGCGTCACTGTCCTCAGAACCAAGGTCCTATCTACACTACTCCGTTTTTGTTTAAAAACTACATTAAAACGACTGAAAACGCACATTCACGTACACTGGGCATGCTCGTGCCGGTGTAAACATGAAGGAGATGGTCTGTTCCATAGAATAAAGAAACACAGCTGAAGAATCAGACCAGAATTTATTTTGCATGGGCCAATAATGAGCTGGGACTGTTACTGAATGTAACACAGGAGTTTAAAGTGACTGTGGCAAACAAACAAAAAAACGGGGTCATTATAGATAAAGGTTGTAGGTGAAAAAATAGGACTTCGAGCACACAAAATACAGTACAGTTAGCTTCACTCCTGTCTTTACAGTCAGAGTGGCTGATTTGATGGAAGCCTATCTGTTCTGGGAGGCAGTTGAGTGACAAATGTCAAAAACACAATACACTAACAATGCAAGATGCAAACATTATAAATAAATAATAATAAAATAATTTTGTCTGCCTTATGTTGTACTGCAACACGTTCTCACTCCCGACTCATCACATATTGACGCTTGGTCGAGGTGTCGCCTTTTAACGACCTGGGTACCCCTTTTGCGTCATTTATTGACGTTTAGGGCTCTGCGGTCATGTTAGCAACACTCAGCAACAACAAATATACAACTTCCGGTAAAGTTAGCAACAATAATTATGCAGCGTCCGGTTAGACGTTCAAAATAAAACGTTTTTTTTTTTTTTTTTTTTAGCGTTTCGAAACATCGCCATTTTAAAACGCCGAGTTATTAAAGTTGTGCAACGTTGCAGTGTGGTTAGGTTTAGACACAAAATACTTGGTTGGGTTTAGGCACAAAAACTACTTGGTTAAGGTTAGGCCAACACTCCTGTTTTTCCTGGGGTTCTCCTGTATTTCAAGGCCATCTCCGCCACACTCCCATTTTGTTGTTTCTCTTGAGAAACTCGTGTAATTTTCATGACCCTCAAACTTTATTATGAATAATAGTCATACTGGTTTTGGACGTTTGTCTGACGTCACCAGATTGTCTATGAAACACAATCTACACACACAACTCACACATTATATACAATTTCAACCTGGCAAACCTCAACCTGATCCAAAGTGTATGTGCATTCCACCTTAAAAAATCTAAATACAACACCTGCAAATATAAGTGGAGTTGGACTGAAAAGTTTGAATAACCTTCACTCCTGGAAAACCAAAATTTTGGCAGGTACTGTGGCGTAGTCAGGGATGTTTATTGACCCTGTACACCAGGGGTTTTCAAAGTGTGAGGCGGGCCTCCCTATGGGGAGCTTCAAACAGTTTCAGGGGAGGCTCAGTGAATGGAAGCAAAACAATATGACATTATTGCATTAGTTATCCAAAGGAGATCACATAGAATAGCCTACATGTGTGAGAGTTCAGAGATACAGTAGTTTTTGGGAACTGTTTTCCCCCCATCAGAGTCAGAAACCTAGAAATGCCTTAGGACAGATCTTTTTTTAAAACTATGTGGTGCAGTCAGTAGTTATGTCAAACTGCAATTTTAGGCTTTAGCGCCGTTTCCTAAGCTTTGTCTGAGGGGAGGCCCGCAGTCTCAGACTTTGAAAACCCCTGCTGTACACCAATGGCTCAACCACACAGGTGATTTTTAATTATGTTAGCTGGTTAGACCTCTATTCAGTGTGTACAGGCTGTGCTTGATCCCTCACTGTACTACAACTACTCAAAAAAATGAAGGGAACACTAAATCAAAATAACATCAAGTCAGTTGAACTTCAGGGAAATCAGTATAGCCCAGTTACGAAGCATGTCACCTGTTTTGGTGCAAATGAAAATTACCAGGTGCACTGGAAAGGCAACAGTAAGATAACCTGCAAAAAAGGAATGTTTTTGCAGGTGGTGGCGGCAGAAAGGTGCTCTGTTCTTATCGCTCCTGGCTGATTGTTCTCTAATTTTGCGTTTTGCCAGAGTCCTTTTTACTACTGGTAGCATGAGGCGGGACCTTCGGGTTGCACAGGTAGTCCAGCCCCCCAAGGGCTTGCTGTGTCTCCCAGCACAGTTCCAAGATCGTGGACGAGATACCAGGAGATGGGCTGTTACACAAGGAGAGCTGGACAGGCCCGTAGAAGGGTATTGACCCAACAACCGGACCAGAATCTGCTCCTTTTGTTAGAATAGGAAAAGGAGGAGCACTCCCAGAGCCCTACAAAATGAGAGCACATGTGTCAGACGTGAAAGAGTCTGGAGACGCCCTGGTGAACATTATGCTCCCTGCAACATCATCTCGCATGACCGGTTTGGCGGTGGGTCAGTGATGGTCTGGGGAGGCACGTCCATGGAGGGTCACACAGACCTCTAAATGCTTGCCAAAGGTACCCTGTCTGCTGTTAGGCACCAGGATGAAATCCTCAGAGCCATTTTCGGACCTTTCGCTGGTGCAGTGGGCCCTAGGTTCCTCCTGGTGCAGGTCAATGCCCAGCCTCATGTGGCCAGAGTGTGTAGGCAGTTCCTAGATGAAGGCATTGATCAATGTCCCCTGACCTGATGTCAACTGAGAACCTCTGGGACGTTGTGTATCGTCACCGCCAAGTAGCGACACAGATTGTCCAGGAACTCACTGATGCCCTGATCCAGGTCTACGAGGATGTCCCCCAGGCCGCCATCCTTATATCATCAGGTCTCCGGGTGCTCCGGCTTCCTCCCACCATCCATAGGTTAACTGGTGTTTCTAAACGTGTCTGTGTGGATGTGAGTGTGAGTGGTTGTTTGTCTATGTGTGGCCCTGTGATGGAATGGAGACCTGTCCAGGGTGTACCTCGCCTTTCGCCCAATGTCAGCTGGGATTGTCTCCAGTCCCCCGCGAATCCTCTGTACACAGGATAAGCGGTTGACAATGGATGGATGGATGGAGTGTGACACTGCTGCAACTTTTCTCTGCTACATTCTAAAATAAATTTGATTAATCTTTAACCTGTCGTTGTTTAAACCTGCAGTGTGCACCTTCTGGCAATGAGAGTAATTATACAAACAATGGTGACGCGTGCTCCTGATGTATTCCTACAGGTTTGTATTTGTTGTAAGTACAAAAATACAGAGATATTTTCCCAGCTCCAAGACAATAATCCATTATTTAGGTACAGCAAATCTAATAGTTACAAAGCCTACTCCAAATATTTTACAAATACCAACCTGTCCAAAAACAGTAACGTGATATCCCTTTCTGTCCTCAGCCCTTCTCTACTATACCAACGGTTATCTGTCCTCAGTCGCTTTCCTTTTTTAACTGAAATCCTTCCTCTGAACGCAGAGTTTCTTTTTTATCTGGAGCATCAGACTCATTTTTTGGATGCTTCTTAGGTTTTCCTCCCGTACTCCTAGTTGCTGTAACTATTCCGTCGCTACATTTGTTCCAGAGCCTTGCAGACAGACAGCTGCGTCATCTCCGTTCAATTCAATTCAAGGGGCTTTATTGGTATGACTGCACACAATACAATGCTGCCACAGCATATTAACACAAACTATACGAAAATTATAAACACAAAGACACAAAAAAAACAAAAAACAACTGTCAGTAATAAATGTTCTCTCCATTGATTTACAGCATTAGGGGAGCCTGGAGCTCTCCACATGGCTCTGGGGAGGGTTGCCCCCCCCCTCCAGCTCTGGCAAACCAATTATTGCTGGTTGATGGAAAATGCATCATTACCGGTTCGCCAGCAAAGGAATGTTTCCACAGGCACCAAATTTAAAAACTTTGGTATACTGCAAATACAGAGAGATTTAGTGTGAACTTGTTTTGCAAGGGCTTGAATGTAATGGATGTTCATTTGTATGTAAGAATCACTCTGGCTTTAAAACTGTAAAAGGGTTTTATGTCAGCCATCTAGTGTGAGATCATACAATATTGTATTATATCACAGAATTCTATATTTCATTCTACTTTAAACCAAAAAACTGTCCCTTTCTTGCTTCTTGTCCTATGTCTCACACTCCCTCCGTGGCTTTTCTCTTTTCCTCTCTGTTTCAGGACCATAAATCTTTCTGTTTCTCTAAGTGGATCCTGGGCGTTTGTCCCAACCCCACTGCCTTTCTCCCAGGGTTTTTTATGAAGCCTTTGTTCTCATTTATCACACCACGACACGGCCTCCTTGACAAAGCAAATCAGTCCTTAATATTAATGTAATTTCAATATGATATACTGCAGCCATCCATTTTTATCTCTAAACATACTGTACAACCTCCACTGGAAGAGAGAAGGAAATTATATCTAAGCACCTCCCATGAGCTTCTTTCTGATGTGGAAGACATTGCAATTAAAGTCCTGCACCCTGTATAACTTGCAAAACTACATTTATTAATTTTGCCTAGAGCTGAATCGTCACAAATAAATGTAGTATATTGCATATTTGAAAGGGTGCAGGACTTGCAATTTTTGATCCACTCCTACACACCTGTCTCATGAAATAGATGATAGAAGTCCCCTTTCTGAACAGCTCAGTGTCATCATTTAATAGATAAAATTCGGTTAAAGTGTTGCAAGTAATTGTTGGCACCGTGACAATGTGTAGGGGGTGGGAGTTTGTGTGTGTCACACAATGAATTGTGTGACTGTAGAAAGTGAATGCCCAACGAAGGTTGAGGTCAAGAGCAACTGGACTTGGTTGAAGATACAAGAAGAGGTTTCGTCCCAGTTCTGACTGACTGGTAGGGAAACTCGTCTATACTGCTGGATCGTTAGTGCTCCTGGCTATGGTAGCGACAGTCGTCATACCAGAAGAAGTCTCTTGGATGAGGGATGAAACATCTTCTAGTATCTTCAACCAAGTCCAGTTGCCCTTGACCTCAACCTTTTGTTGGATAACTCTGACCTGGATGACATAGAACCTTCACAAACAACAAAGCGAACGCCGAATCCTGGACATTTTCGACGCATTTTTTAGGTTGCAAAAGGAGGACAGTGGAGGGTGGTGATGGCGCAGTGGATAAGACGCATGCCTTTGGTGTGAGAGACCCGGGACCACTGTTACCCCTCCACCATTCTGTCCCTGAGCAAGACACTTAACCCCTCGTTGCTCCAGAGGCGTGCGACCTCTGACATGTATAGCAGTTGTAAGTCGCTTTGGATAAAAGCGTCAGCTAAATGAATAATTGTAAAGGACATGTCCAGGAAAAAGAGGTCATATGGTCACCCTACCCTATCATTGCTAAGGTCTTAGCAAACAGTTGCCTCTGTACACATCCAGCACAAGTAGAGAAACATTAGCATTTATTTGGAGTGGTGTTTTCTTGCTGCCTGAGAAGTATATACAATATTCACTCTCCTTTCAACTCTCTTTTGGATTCCTCCTCTTTAGCTGCTAAATGCTCCACTGTGTTCACCTGCTTGTTGCTAACTTTGGCTGTCAGCTGTTCTTGGGTTCGTCACTATACGAGTGACCAATTTTGCATTATGTAACAGGGTTTGTGAGTTCCAACTCCCCTGTATCTAGTAGCGTAGGTTTCAGTGGCTCACAGATCTTCTCTTTAAGTTGCTAAATGCCACTGTTGTGTAAGTATGAAGATGCTATATATGTGACTTGTTGAAATGCTAGTGCGAAGTGTAATGTCTTGACGTAATGCTTTTTACACTGCTAAATTGCTTATTATGTTATATGGTGCACTTGGCAAACACGCTAGCTAGCAGTTGTGCAAAACTAACTTCTTGAGCTTTTTTTGCATGCTAAGCTTGAGTCGACCATATTGATTAGTGCAATGTAAAGGTTCAAGACTTTGAAGAATCCATTATAATGAAGTCTACACTTTGTGTTACCCATCTTTTGTTTTTAAGTATCACATGTTTAATACACTGCATGTAGTTTAAATATGCTTAAGGGTGGAGTTTAGCCACAAACGAACAACTTCCCTTCATTTATTGTAATGTGAGAAATGTATCAATACAATGCAGTGTACACGCTTGAAACCAATAAAGACAATAGACCAGTTTTGCAATAGCACAAAGGTGAGAGAAGTGCCTCTGTACTAATGTGCTGATAGAATCAACCAATAAAACAACAAGAGAGTCAGTGAAGAGTCAGTTCTCAGAACAGTTATTTTTGTCTCCACATCATATGCCCAGGTATGTATTTGTTCAATTTGACAGGTGATTAACAAACCAAGGTTCACTGCATGTTTTCTCTCTCTTTTTCTTTAATCACCATGACCCCTCCCTTTATATAATGCCAAGAGAAACATTTTTATACTTCTTGAAGTTAGATGCCACACCAGCGTCTTTCAAAAACATTTTCTGTGTCTAAGACAAGACAGTGTCCTCCAAAACATTTTCTGCTAAGGCATTAGTCCATGTGTTTATGAAACCAGTGGTATTTGCTCTTCAAAAAGGGTGACTTATTAAAACATGAGGACATTCACTTAGTGACATCTCTAAGGCTGTTACCCTTCAGATTAAAATGCAACAGTTGTACCTGCTTGAAAGTTAAAGAATTCAAAAACAAAACAAAGAAGCTCTGGTCTACTGTCATTGTAGTGTATGTGCAACTTAACAGCATATTAACAGCAAGCAGAAAGGATAATAATGCTGAGCTGGCTTTTGGCAGGCCACCCGCTATCTGTTCTGGATTGAGTTTATAAAAAGAGGGGGAGGGGGGCTCAGGCGTCAGCCACTGTGTAAGTCTGGGTTTACACTAAGAGGCACAATGGAAACTGTCTCTCCCTGCATTCAACATCCTTAGCGTGCAGATCGCAGTCACGTCCAAAATGACTCCGGTACAGTGCAATTAAAGCGCTGTTGGGAGGACAACTTCATCCAAACACCCTAAAATACACTGAGTTTTACAATGTTACACTTTAAAAAACAGTGAAATTGGCACAAATCTAAAATGAGTTGCCTTGTACTTTCTCAAAGAAGCCTCAAAGGTAAACATCGGCTTGGCAAAGTCAATATTTACTGCATTTGAGGCCGTTAATTCAACAGGCCAGGCACTGCGGGGCCACAGCTTGACCCCTCTCATTATCTGGAGCCTGTTTCTGTGTTGTTCGGCTCTTGAGACACAAGTACTGCAGTCAACCCTTGAACTCAGGTCACACGTGCAGACATCTTTTGATAAATGCCGATCAAGATGACAGATTGTCACTTAGCAACCAAAATCAACAGGACCAGTATCAGATGATTACAGTGTGATTGCCAGAAGCAGCTTTTTACATGTGCCATTTACACTCACAGGATTTCCATGAATATAATATGTTAGCCGTGTTTATCATTGGCTCTGGCCACAAGAACCCCCGATGACAAATATGGTTGGATAATCAGACTGTAGCAGGGTGGATTTGAGCTGCATCCAAGTTAAGCATGCAAATTTGGAATGTGCTAACAGTCGAATGTGACACTATGGAGACTTTTTCTGATATATCAGCGTGGGTTCTGTCAGGAGATTTAACCATCTTAAAAGCCTGTTAAGCATGCTGGCTGTTTTATTTTGAATGAATCCAAGATTTTTCAGTTTCATCAAAGTTTCCCATGTGCTTGCTCAGCATTAGTAACAGATGTCACTAATCGAGAGCACAGAGAGGCTGATGATGTGACCAGGGGCAGATGTAGTATGTTACAACTTCCTGAATAAAATGACCCCGGCTTAAATGTTATTATCTCAACTCTCTGTGGCATTTCACTCTCCATCAGTTTGCAATATAAGTGCACAGCAGTTTACCTTATATTGGCCTTTAAATATTGGAGGGTGAAAAGATTTTATCAGCATTATGTGAACCTAAGGCTTTCAGTTCAAGAGTTCAGTTCAATATATGTATATATTTTTTAAACGGTCAGTTGGGCATTGTAGTTTTTTAGCAAACATTACTCAAACAGGAGTAAACTGTGTATTTGTTGAGAACTATTTTAAGCTGTGGATTAACATGCAGCAGAACGTATGTGGGACTATTAAAATAAGCTACAGTGTATGTTCATGGTAATAAAGGAACATGTCACCTAGCTTAACATTGTGGTTCTTTGACTCAGTTGAGCTCTGCAGCACCAGATGATTAAACTTTATTTGGTTACATAGACAAAATCTATGGGATAAATGAATGGAACATGTGAGGACCCTCTTGAAACCCTAGAAATTCTTTCTCCTAAATGAATCACATTTTTGGCTGCCTAAACATGCTCAAAAACATACCAAACTTTACACAAAAGTGCAGTTGTCACTTATGTCCGTGGCATGGCGTTAGTGTTGTAGTCAAGACCGCCACAAACCGAGACCAAGTCAAGACCAAGACCAGAGTTTATCAACACCGAGACAAGACTTTTAGGGGTTGAGACCCAAGTCAAGACCAAGACCAGTTCCCCACATTACATGACACACAATAAAATGTGGAACGAGATCACAGGTACATTCCCATTAAAACACCTACATACAAACACTAAGAGCTGAAATCAACATAAGCATCTTTATTCAACACTCCTTTTCCATGCTGACCATTGCGGGGAGAGGGGACAGTCGTTAACAGGAACAACACATTTTAATTAGGGTTATTGGTTGCATTTAAAGCAATACATTTTACATCCAATCAAAGTTAGGATGTTAACAAACAAATCAGACAATGCAAAAGCAATTTATTGAAATTCCCAAAGTTATGGTCTTGAAATAAAATCCCGAGTCCTCAATGTCCGTGACAAGACCATCAAAAAGTGGTCTTAAGAATTGGTCTCGAGACCCAAGACCGGTCTCGTGTACTACAACACTGCATGGCGTTGAAGGCGGATACTTTGCCATGAAACAGGAAGTTGTTGTAACTTCAGTGTACATGCTCATATCTGTAGCAAATTTAAAGGACGTGCCCTGAACATATCTGCAGGCCAATATTCACTCATTCTCATAGCGCCACCTACTGGCAAAAGGAAGTGACCCTTTAACGAAGCAGTCCCTGCGCCCTGTTTCACCTACATGCACAAAACGTTTGTGGCACATCCCAAGACGCACAAAAAAGCTTCTTGGAGCCCTACCCTAAAATTAACAGGAAGTCAGCTATTTTGATTGCATTTTTAGCCCATTTTTCGCCTTTTACAGGGTCCGTAATGTAACAAACTCCTCCTACAGAATTAATCAGATCGTTTTAAAATTCTGGCTGTGCATTCTTAAGGCTCTGACAATGAAAAGCTGTGTTATCTGTCAGTTTTTGTTGAAGGGTTTATCCGTGGTGTGGCATCTAAATATCACCATGAAACAGGAAGTTGTTATAACTTCAGTGTCCATGCTCAGGTCTGTAGTGTCTGAACTTGTTGTACACGTTTGATAACAGCCCCACCATGACCACGTCTACATGCAAATATTCAGTCATGTCATAGCGCCACCTACTGGCAATAGGAAGTAAGTGACAACAATGATTTGATTTACATGACATTTTCACAGCATGGTCCACAATTCACCTACAGGTACACAACATGTAATTAGTAGGTGTTCTCTAGCGCCACCTAAGGGACACAGGAAGTGACGTTTAAATCCATCGTGACGAGTCCAAAACACACAGTAATATAGTGCTGCGTCTGCCGACCTCTGGTCACTGTGCTGAAGCCGTGACACGCCCCTGATGTCAACGCTGCTTGCAGCTTTAATTGTTTTGGTTTTTTAATGTGATTTAACGACAGTAAGAAAAATACAATAAAACAACCATATTTTATTAAGTTATTTGCTAGTTTGAAGAATTTATTTTTTCAATTTGCTGTCATTACTGATATCAGCCATAGAACAACATCCTTTAGACACTATGGGCTCAGGCGCTTTTTGGCAGCACTTGGGTTGCAGTAAAGAGCAAGTGGAACACGAGCTGAGTTGTAGGCAGCTGTATTGTTGTTCTCCCTTATAATACTACACTGTGATGTGAGCAAGTGAGCCTCAAGATATATAAAAAAAAGGGGTCAAACTTTCAGTCATGTGACAGCGAGCAGCAGTGAACAACGCAATCAAAGATTTTTTGGGGGGCCTATTTCACTGACGTTTTGAGTATCTGTTTAAATCCTGTTTAGACCATCCAGTTACAGACCTATACGCTCACTATGGATATTATAGAAAATGCTATAGACTATATAACATGTTACAGAAAAAAGACCTTATATTTTGGGCCCTGCGATGGACTGGCGACCTGCCCAGGGTGTACCCGCCTTGCGCCCGATGTCAGCAGGGATTGGCTCCCCGCGACGCTGTACGCAGGATAAGCGGTTGACGATGGATGGATGGATGGATGGACATTTTATTTTGTGAATACAGATCTGTTCAGCAAAACTGCTATGGTAAATTTTAATGCAATACAATAATAATAATGTATAATAAACCACTGTATTTAATAGGAGGGATGTTGTTTTTATATCATTATCTGTCTCTGGATTTGTTTCTCACCTCATTAAAATTATACCACATGTGCTTTCTGTTTCACTTGTCTTCCTTCTCCTAGTATCTATATTTGCTGGTCTGTGGAGTTGCCTTTTGTAACTTTTGCCTACCTGTGGATACAGAAAGGCTCTACCCCATGAGAAAAGAAGAACTTTCAACCTGGAGTTCTTTGTTTGAACATGTCCAATGTGCAATTATGGTGGATCATTTGTTCATGTTAGGTGGGTGGTAAGTAGGTGTGCCGTTAAGCTAATTATAGATGTGGGTGCTCGTAGGTTGGGGGCATGACAGGGTCTCTTGGAGTTTATGATGAAAAAAAAGCCAAATGTGGCTATGCCAAGGGGTTTTGTGCATCATGCATACATTTATGTGAGAGTCTGTTTTTTTGGATGCACATGCAGTCGCTCTGACTTAAAGAATCCAGCTCCAGTCTGTCTCTCCTACGTCCTCATTTCCCAATCTGTCATCGCTCTACCTCGTTCCAGCTCTTGCCTTTCTTTCTCAGCAGTCTCTGTCTCCACTGGCTTTTTGGCTCGGTGTGTCTGTCACGTACAGAGGGAGAGACTATGTGGCAAAGAGGCTCCATCCTGAGGGATCTTAAACTTTTCTCACCCTAACAAAGGCTGGTGCTGTCAGAAAGTACTGTGGCTATTCAGTTTCTGTGTCACCCAAGCTTTTATATGGTACTGTTACGAAGAAGCCACTAAACAATGGCCACATCACAGCTTGTCTGGTTATACAACACGGGGTAAAGTGTAGGTCAGGCCTAAAGCTAGTAGATCTGAGCTAGTCACTGACAAATTCACATTCATTGTAGTTATTGTAAAGTAGGTATTTAAGTGCAGTGTAATGCAACACCAGTCAAGTTTTTCTAGTAAGACACACATCTTGTTAGCGGCAGTGGATATTCTGACACATCTCTCTCCCCAAAGATGCACCTTGTTTTGGTTTTGTTTGTAATTCAACCAAAACAATTGGTAAAGATTATGGAAAATTCTGATCATGGTTTGTCAGTAAATTTAGAAAACTTTTTTGGACTTTCTTTGTCGTGCAGTCCTTCTATGAGGTTTGTAAGTAAACAGTCCCTCTTGTAAGTCTAAATCATCAGTCAGCTTAGACAGAAAAGTCCGATCCCCATATTTGGGGCCCATGTAAAGAGTTACACTGGAGTCACACTGTCCCAATCATAAACAAACTGAAAGGAATAGTTAGAAATGTGGGAAATATGCTGTCTCAGCTATAGCTAGCAACCGGTAAGTTTAGCATAGCATTAAGACAGGAAACAGAGCTATCCTAGCTCTTTCCAAAGAGAGCTTCAAGGAACATGGGTAGGCAACTTTAAACCACTATTTCTTGGCTGGGCGCAGTGACTTACTGTCTTTGCTAGTTGTGAACGCTGAGGTTTAGTAGGCAAATTTATTTTCCTTCAGTTAGAGTCTGTTTCCAGACATTGTGCTAAAGAGTGAGAATAGGATCAATCCTCCTATAAATCTAGCTCTTCAGCGAACTACTATTGGACTATCTTAACACAACAGTGCAAAAGTACAACATTGACATATTGTGGGATGTTAGCCAACAGTTGCCTATTTGTACATCCACAAGATATGAGGCAACATTGTACAGCATTCCTTTGGAGTCGTGTTTCTGTCTACCTTTATCGTCATTATCCAATATTCACACTCATTTATCTTCTGTTTTTGGTCTCCACCAACTCCTGAGGGAAAAATTTGGCTCTCAGGCCCCATCTACACTGCTCTTTGTTAGTTTAATAACTGAGTTTTAAAACGTATACGATCTCCGTCCACAGCAGCGTTTTAGCTGCGTATCAGAGTTGATCTATGTCTACATTAAAACGACTGAAAATGCACATCTAGTGGCCGTTCACGTACACTGGGCATGTGCGTGGCGGTGAAGCAGATTGTCTGTTCCGTAGTTACAGAATATTTGGTGAAAGAATTAGAAGTACTAAAGACGAAGAACCACACCAGATTTTATCTTGCAATAACGAGCTGGGACTGTTACTGAATGCAACATGGGAGTTAAAAGCGACTGTGGTGGCGGAAAACAGACTGGAAGTTGCCACAAGTAAATACGGCGACATGTAGAGTACAACTGTAGGCTGTAATATTTTAATAAAAATACCAAGTCAAAAACTCTGTCAGTAGCATCGTGTTTCTGCTTTGTCAGAGAGCCGAACGTGAGCTTCTGCATCATCATTTCTAAAGTCCTCGGTTTTTTGCCCATCTTCACTAATACGCTGTCCAGAAACGGAAAACAGGGTCGGCAGCCTTTTCAAACTTCTCTGTTTTAGGTCTTCGTTTTTCGCCGTTTTAGTCTGGACGGGAGGTGCAAACGTAGCAAAAGGTCCTTTTAAAACGAAAACGTAGAAGTGTGGATGGGGCTTCAGCTGCTAAATGCTCCCTTATGTTCATCAAATAGTTGCTAGCTTTTTTGGCATTTTGTGCTGGACAGGTAGCTTTTTTTTTTTTTTGCTGAAAACAGCTGGTTACAGAGTTTAGTTGCAAACCAAACCAAAACAATTATCCAAAATAGGCTAAAAGGTTAGAGTTGGGGGTTCATTCTACGTGTGTTTGTCACTACTGGTCTGTTTTCCTGATATAAATGAACAAGGTACCTTTGGTGCTCTTCTCATTCAAAATCTCCAGACACACTCTCTACAATGAAAAGATTACATTTATCTCTGCACATCCTGTGCCACTCCCTGCATCTCTGTATCACTCTTCTTCATTCACCATTATCATTATTAATGATTTGTTGCCTCCCTCCTGTTAATCCTCAAATCATCATTTGTTATGGTCTTGTTAACCAACCGTAATATCAGCATCAGGTTGGGGCCACTCTTATTGTCCCGGTGGCATTTAGAGGCCAACCACTGACATGGGTCAGTGAGAGAAAACACAGCAGCAACCCTGTGGAGACTGGATAGCCCCAGACTACCACCACACTGTCTGCTGTGCCAGCAGTAAAATACTATGCAGCATATTTAATTGCATGTCTGTCTACTTCTTGACAGATCATTAGTGTCTTTATATGTCTTTGATAATAGGATATTTGTTATCATTAGGTGTGTGGATGATGGGGAATGTTCTCTCTGGAATGCTGTTAAGTGGGACTACAAAACATTTTGAATGGCAAACTTAACTAGATGTGTTTTGTTTTTTGTTAAAGCTCTGCTGTTAGCTGTCTCTCTGTAACAGTGACATCTTGCTGTATCTTTATCATCATCATGTTGTATTTGGACTGAGCTTCTATGTGTTCAAAAAAGGCCATAATTTTCCCCACAAGGGATAATTAAGTCATCTCATTTATGTTTTGCTTTCAGACTTTATCAGATGAAAAGGGAAAAAAAACAAAACTCCCTCATTACAGCAGAAAAGTGCTGTCATATTAATTACTAGCTCAAACCAGTATGTAATTTATCGGCAGCCAGTGTATGCTAACCAAGAGAGACACTAAAATGGCTTGTGGAAATAGACACAGAATGATGTGCAATCAAATAACTGTGAGAGCTAATTCATCAACGTAGCGGTAGGTAAAGTTCAAGTTCTGGTTCAATGTAAACAGGTGGGACACTGCACTTAACGCTGGCTGATGTTGCATCAGTTTTATTGCTGAACACAACTACAAATCAACTAACATCAGTCCTGACGTCATCCTAAAATTAATTCAGTTACTGGAAGTGATGACACATCCTTTCTGCACTAGCAAGTTCTTTTCTGACCTGATCAAGTCGCTGCAGCATAAATTCTTGGCATTAGGTTGAGTTTGCAAAGACTACCAAATAATTTACTGCAGGAAGTCAGCTCCTATAGTGCCTGCAAGTTAGCAACCCCATAAAAATAATCTATATTGAGTCCCAGTACAGTGTTCTCAGTAAGTTCTGAAGAGACCAGCTAACAGCAAATTGGTTTTCTAACACAAACTGTTATTCTGCCAGATGTGATGCCAATTCAATTGTAAAGCATACTGAGTAGGAACACATAGATTAACGAAAACGCAGACAATTAATCATTCATTGGCTATTCCTACTTCCTATATTTTGATTATTTTAGTAGTTAACTACTTACTCTGTTATTTGAGTACCTCTTGGTTCACACAGGTTTATATATACTATATATATACAGACACAAACACACACAAACTATGGGCAAAGCCATAATTCATTTGCATAAACATGTGTTGTGAAAATGTGAGTGACTTTATGAAACATTCTGACTGTTTATGTTGGCATAATGAAATGAAAACACTGTTTATGAAATTTGATAGAATGCTCTGTCGAGTTTGACAAGATACACACACAAATGCTTTACACAATCAGAATACACTGGGGAAACACTATCAAGTTCACTGGTTTGTCTGGTTTCTAAATCTAAGCTTGATTTATTTTAATCCAATCACCACAGCTATTCACCTGAACATGGTGGGAGATGGCGAGGTTGTGACTGACAATCAGATACCTTTTAGCATCATAGGGCAGGAACCCTTGAGATAGAAACATAGATACAAAATTATGGCATAAGGACCTTAACTTGAACCTTTGATTAACATTATGTTAATGTTTTCCTGTGGGATACATGGAATTCAGTAAAGGTTGAGCATAAAAAAGCTGTCGCACTGTTCTCACTAGTGTTAACTAACTTAAACTGCTGGCGAAAATGTATGGAAAGCCGTCTCAGTAGAAGCCTTTGGAAAAGCACAGGTGTAATTAAAAGAATGAATGATGGCTGAATTCTACTATGCTATTTCAGTTTCAGAGTCCTGGTGTTGTTAATACCTACTATGACAAGTCAAAATGTCTGCTGTGAAAAAGGCCTATAGCTACAATTTTTATGCGACAGGTTATTTCTTAATGCAGCAAGTTTACATGAACCATTATCAGGTGTAGCAAAAAAATGTTAAATGAAAAAATGTAAATGTAGTGAAAGAAATGAAAGTTTGAATTGTATGTAAAGATATCCCTGTATAGTCACGTCCACAGCTCCACTTCAGACGTGAAAAAGCTGTTTCATGGTTACATCTATCACAACAGCCAGCGGTTGAGTTGCTTGGTGTGTTGTTTTTAGACTACTTTGGCGACACACCCGAAAAACTATTCCTCATTCTTTATTCGAACAGTATCGACAATTAAGAGAGCGAGAGACAGAGAGAGCAACGCTTGTGTTTACAGATGTGTCCTTGGTATCTCCTCAGCAGCTACGTGCCCGTGGCAGACAGAAGAGGTAGTGCATGACAGAGAAGAATAAGTGGGGGTGGATTGGACATCACTCATCAACCACAGGTATTTCTATTAATATCCTCCAATGGTGCCGCTCTCACCCGAGAGCAGCTGAACAGTGGAGACATGTCAGTCATTGTTTGGTCTGTCTTCTAGTGGGTTTCAGGGAATGCAGTGCATGAGGTGCACCTGGAGGCAAGACATTTGTCTGACACTGTTTAACTCAAGTAAAATTATCCACGCTGAACTGTGTGTGTTCTGGCTCTAAGTGAATATTTTACCGTAACTTCAACCAAGCAAACCCGTCTCAACCGAACATGACCCTGTTATGCTGTCCTAGCGAGGATTAAGATCACTCACTTGACACTTACGGACTTTTATGTAACTGTGTTGTGCAATTATTATTGTTATT
This sequence comes from Micropterus salmoides, assembly GCF_014851395.1. NCBI lineage: Eukaryota > Metazoa > Chordata > Actinopteri > Centrarchiformes > Centrarchidae > Micropterus > Micropterus salmoides. The sequence continues at coordinate 3,472,366 of NW_024040596.1, read as the reverse complement.
AATATTAAAAAAGATTTGGCATGCCCACAAGGTATGTTGTCAGGCTCAAAGAAAAACAAGGAAGGATGCAGGGACTCTGCAGATGACTGAACTATAAACCAAGTGCTGACACAAAGTTTAAGCCAGTACAGTGGTGTCGAATTTAGTGTTACATTTCTAAATATATAACATATTGATGTTAAAATAGTTACTTTCTAGAAATACATCACTCTTTCACTGGGAAAACATTGATGTACATATCTAATATCATAAAATGTTTTTATTCTCATTCTTAGATGTTATGGATTCATATTAATTTGATTTGATTGGTATAATTTATAGCAAAACAAATCTGTTTTTCAAATACACTAAATTTGACATAAAAAACCCCAACATTTTGATCACTTTATGCAATCTTTTGATTCCCTGTTTATTCTTATTCTTTTACCTGTTTTAATAGGCTCCAAGTGAATATATAGAAGCAAGTAGCCATCTTTATTGTGCTGATACGATATTACTGCATACAGCGTCAGCAAAGGATAATTTGCCAAATGCAGCCATTTGAATCTGGAGTTCCATTGGTCTGGTCAAGCACTGTTGTTGGATGCTAAGTTGTAATAGTCAGGCGTATCCAGGCCATACTTCATCTGTTGAAGGCCACTTTGCCCTCCTATTTGGGGATAGAAATATGACATTTCTGATCAAGCCACTTAAATCAGCAAGATAGATTTGTTCACACAACAGAGTAAGAGCTGCTGAGCACTTCTTCTTAGAAAGTGGATTCATTTTTGGGGAGAATCACGGCAAATAATGGTATCTAAGCTCCTGCTATTCAACCCTAGTTGGCTTTTTTTTTTTTTGTAAATAAGCGTTTAATTAACCAATGTTCTCTTTTGTACATCTTTACCATAAATGCCCAATTACACTCCCCTGAAAGAGCCGAAAGCCCTGGTCTGTTTGTCACCTTCTGAAAGAAGGAAAGAAAAATGATGATGATTCAAATTCCATCTGTAGAAACATGGCCATGTCAAATTGATGTTGGAAAATGACAGACTGTACACTGGTATGACAGCTGCAGCCTCAGGGCCTGTAAGTTTCATTTTTGTTTGGATGCTAGTTGGATGGATGATGGATGTTTCAACAGAGTATCAACAACGTTTGCTAATCATTGGCTGTTAAAGTGGCTTTGGCTGTGTTTAGCATTGTTGCAACTGTACTAACCCAATAATAACCCAATAAAAGGGGCAACTTCAAGACAAACGTCTCGTCCTGTGAGGAGTTAAGGCTTTGGGAATCATCACAAAGGTAAGAAAGCAATCATTTCCATAGAAATTCCTCCTCAAAGAGATTTATAGCGTTGTCTACCGTAATGTCTACTCTGGAAACTATCGTCACGTCTCCTTCATAATTGGACCCTTTCATTTTGTGATATGTTAGGTGTGTCTGCATATTCTTCTGCATCCAATCAAGACTTAGTAATATGACAGCAATACCTTTGTCATTGTATATATATGTGTTCACACACAATGGGAAGCAGCTTGGCCAGGGTAGATGGAAAATGTGAGATTACTTGTGGGTTGGAGGATGGGAATTCTAAGGCTATCCAGGAAAGTCTTTTGAAGGTCAGTGAATAGCTCCACAAAGTAGCCTGGCTGCTGAGTTTGCAGAATGTGGATGTTGTGGCTTTGGAGTTGATGGAAGCTTTGTTAAAGCTGGGCTGAGGAAAGTATTACAAGTAGTGTAACCAATTTGTCATTTTGTTGAATAATTAGCAAAATAATGTGATCACTTTTTTAATAAGTCAACAGTAATGAGGTTGGATTTTCCAAGTAAATCATTCTATTTTCCACCATAAAAATCTCTGTTCTAAGTAGAAACCTATGTCCTTGTGTGGCAGACACATAATCACTACAAGCCAGTGTATGTTGAACGTTCTCTCTTACATGCATCCACATTCTCCCTCCCTCTCTCTGTAGGGTTATGATGAGTCTACAAGACAGGTGTGCCTCAGGAGTTCTGATCACATTTCCATTGGTTGTTCCTCCAGCTCAGCTGTCCATCAAACAGGGGCAAAAACATGGCCCGTTAATTTTTCCCTGGTCAGCTCACTCTCCTGACAAAGAATTTGTCGGGGGCTCTGGGTCTTAACAGAACTTTATTCCTGCATTCTTGAGAATTTTATGCAGTAGAGTACATCATGAATAGATTTTAGACTAGAAACACCTATCTAGCTGCCCTCAAGTAAAGTAATCACCTTGTGAGCCCTTGAGTACTAGGACTGCAATGATTAGTCGACGTAATCGACAACGTCGATTATAGAAATTAGTTGACGTGAAATTTCATTGTAGGCGCGTCATTACAAAGATGCCGTTTAACCCCTTGACGCCGATTGTCGCAAATTCGCATCATACCTCTGCAAGCCAAGATTGGATTCCCCCAATGCCTGTTGGTGCATATTCGACACGTACCTAGGAACCTTTTGCAAGCCCTGGTTTCTCGTTTATGCCTGTTATCGCTAATTTGCAGCATACCTACACATACCTGATTTTAAACAAATTAACAATCTTCACTAAATTTATCGTCACCTTGAAAGCAAATGAGAACGCAAATTATTTTTTTTATTTTTTGATTGTAAAAAAATTCAGGCGTTAAAGGGGTTAAAAATGTAAAAGTTTAAAGCTTAAAACCTACTTGGCAATAAATCAGATTGTGAGCTTATTGTTTTGGGTGTAAAAAGCCTGGCTGTTATCTGGTATGTAGTTCTTTGCATTCTTGGTTTTGAGGTCTCAGGGATGATGCTGGCTAAGAGAATGCTCTTTTAGTTATGTTAGCAAATAAATAAATATATATCAGTGAATAAATCAGTGACTTATAGGAGTAGCCTACGCTGTCTTGTCTTCTTCGCTATTTTCCCCCCTGGTGTTCATTTTGAATAGTAAAACTTGTTCACTTAATGGCAACATTAGCTAGTTGGGCCGTGTGTTGGAGATTAGTAATTCACTTGAAATATATTTAATTATTTAAATGGTTTAATTAGGTTTAGGGGGTGACAAAAATAATAGTGACTAGTGGACTAATCGAATAAATAATTAACAGGTTAGTGGACTACGAAAAATAATCATTAGTTGCAGCCCTATTGAGTACAACAACTAAATTATAGTGTACATACAAGCCTTGTGGCTGTCTGGACCATGCATCTGTGATTTAAATATTAATAGATCATTGATGCAATAATATTTGGACCCACCCATTTGATGGAGCCAGGCTCGACACACTGCCTATACCCAAAAACAAAACAAACACTCAAGCTTGTGACTTGTACACTTCTTTGTTTATCTCACTCACGTCACTTTGCTGATTCAAGATGCATGGAAAATGTATGGTATAACAGTCGACAGTACTCATGCACATGTATGTGTTGCTTTTAAATGGAAGATGCTTGCTTTAAGTTGTTAATGTTAAAATTGGCAGCAAGGTTGTTTCATTAATCCAGAAAAATATCTGACTAGTGGTTAGTCTCTAAGCTAATGAAGAAAGCCATCACATTCACGTCTCATTGATACCTGATATCAACTGTTTGCATCATTTGCAACTCATATAACATTAACTAAATAGCAAGCTAGCCAAATAAGCCATATCATCATCAATCTTACCAAATGACTGGTACTTTGCCTGGGCTCTGGGGACCTTGCAGGCTTTGACTCTGGTTTGCTGCTGTCTGTCTCATGTTCAGCCATGTCAACGCTAGTACTGTTGCCGCCGGCATCCTCAATGCTGTCTCCGCTGGTGGCGGTAGAAGCAGCAACAGCACCAAAAGAAAAGTCTGTAATTTTAAGGCACTTCGATGCACCTACCTTGAGTGACTTCTGTTTTTCCTCCCTCAGCTTTTCAGCACCACCTTTCTCGCTTTCCTCTCCTTTATTTGTCTTTCATATTCAGAAACACATGATGTAAGACCGGAGTCAAATTCCTTGTATGTGTACATATCAAGGGGGTCACTTTGTGTTGAAAAGTGGTGGGGACATTTAAGGGCTCAGATTAGGCGTGTTGAAACACTTAGCCCACGAGATGTGACACTACACAAGATTTGGGCCATGTGAACAAGACAAAGACATTTTAATACTATTTAGAAAGGAAAAAAATTCCTAGAAGTTCATGATTGGGGGGGGTCTGGGTGTTTGTCCCCCAGAAGATTTTGTTTATTAAACACTTAATTTCCTGCATTCTGGTGACATTGTCTTCTCCAATTTATGGAAGAAATTTCTTTATTTATTGAAGAAAACATGAAATTAAGGTGGCAGATGAGAATTCAGAATATTAAAATATATAAGAATATAATGCAGTAATCAGTAGCTTTCTTTTTAGCTTAAGTTACGCAGATGTTTTTCCGATATTTACATTGCATTGCAGGTTTCCCTACTGAGCAAACAAACCTTTCTCAAAGCATTTTTATTAGTTATTTGACATTTCTTTGTGTAAGTTTTTTTTAGAACATTTTTAACAAATGCTTACCAAAAGTGATGGGGACAACATCAACCAAAATTAAAAAGTGGTGGGGACATGTCCCCAGCGTCCCCAGTGTAAATGACACTTAGGGTACACATACATGGCCAATAAAAGTGATTCTGATTCGGGAAATGTCTCTCATAGTGGTTATTTCCAGTCTGTGCAGAAATCAGTGATGTCGCTAGCTAGTATTTTGTCCTAGCTTGGCATTCTAAAAAAAATTTATTTCCTGTTAGCTGAGCGAAAACGTTTACAAGACAGAGACAAAAATATTGTTGAGAATAAAGGTGCTTTCAGACAGCGAGCCGCGAGGTTGGCCGCCTGTAGTTTACTTGGCTTGCTGTGTGACCATGGCAACCACAGAAACTACAGTGAGGAAAACAATTTTGGACGATTTAGGAATGGATTGGACTGTATCTGAGCTCCCTGAATGATCACAGCAATAAAAATAATAATAATTCGACATTATACAAAATAATTCTCTAAATATTTTCTAAAATTTATACAGTGATGTCAGAAAAGTCAGAGCAGACTGGAGCACAGATGCTGAAGAGGAAGATGGCTTTTACACGTTATTTTCTTTTCCCACCAGACTTTCGACAACTGTCAATTGGCAGGCACCAGCTCTGCGTCAAGTCCTGCCCCCTACTCTGCCACTGATTGGCTAACCTCAACCCCACCCAACTCTTAAAAAACTTAACCAACAGAGGCAGCGAGAAAAACAAGACAAAGTAGAATAAAAAATGGCCTGAAAAACTCCCAAAAAGCTAAAGACAACACTTTCCTGAGCGTTTCTTACTTGTTGAAATGCATGGCAGGTACAGCGAAAATGACACAACAGCACTACTCCCTGGCTAAACCGGCTTTCACCTTTGCTTTTTACACTTTAAAAGCCACCATGGTAAATAAAAACTAAACAATGTTTCTCAGTTATTTTCAATAAGGTGCCGTGAGAGCTGGTAATGGTGTACTACATAAGAAGAGTCTTTGCAGATATACAGAAAAAGAGAAGAACAGGGAAATTTTGTGGTAAGTATTAGTGTGAGTCTGTAGAGACAAGTAGGAAAAGAGAAGGGAAGAGTTAACATATGTTGGGTATGGCGCAAATCCCTACACGGCTATAGTTACAGTGTGCCTCGGGCTGTTACTTGGCTGAATCCATATTGTTAGAGCTGTCAGTCATGGAGTGAACGTGCATGCCAAGAGGCAGAAGCCAGGCCTCCTTAATAAAGATGGACGTTTTCTTGGCGTCCGTCCCAACGACGACTTTATAACGGTGTATTTTCTCACCTGGTGACATACAGGATTATGTCAGTGACAAACCGGCCTTACGGGATGTGTTTGGAAAATACTGCAAGATAAAGGTTCTAATCTATCAGAGTTTTATATATATATATATATATATATGCCTATATACTATATAATATAGTTGGTTATCTGCTGCTTTGCAATAATGAAATCCGATGATCTGTGATTTTTAGTCCACTGCAGTGAATATATACTGTAAATACAGTAAATATAATGATTACAGATGCCATAAATGGACTTTAAACCTACTGTACACTAAAAATCAGGCATTCATCTTGATTTTAAAAAACAAGAGACAATTTGTTTTGACTTTTGAATCTTTTTTTGAATTGGCTTCTATTGAAACCACTGAATACTCAGAAACCTCACCTACAAATGTTTTGACATGCATAAGCTCTACCCAAGAGCTTCATGTAATATTCCCCACTTTGCTCGTTAATGCCTGTCTAATATTGACAACCACTCGCTCTCTCTCTCTATGTCTTTCTCTCCACGTCTCTCTTGCCGGAAAAAACATGAAAGGCACATGCTGCAGGTGCTGTTTGACAAGTGCAACTAGTCTGAACCATTCGTCTCTCAATGTGTTTTTACAAGATCACACATCTGCCCTAAGCTCTCTTGTTTGGATTTGTGTGGGTGTGTGTTGTGTGTGTGCTGAAGTCAGTGTGCATCCATGAGTGCATGTGTGTGCGGTCACATGCACGCATGACTCAGTGAGGACTGCTCAGTGACTTTCAAATGAAACCTTGATCAGCAAATCAGGAGTTTCTAATCCAGGGGTCAGAGGGTTCGTACGGGTAAGACATCATAACAAATCTGGGACATTTTTTTACATTGCATTTTTATGTGTGTTATTTTAAACTTTGAATCCATCACCATGGCTGATGTGACGTCTGCAGAATACGCTTTGTTGTTTGTTGGCATATAGCAAACTGTGATGTCTTCTGTTATTATTATTTGTGCACTTTTACATTACCATAACTTTGTATTCCTTACACACAGTTTTCGTGCAATGCATGAAACAGATAATCAATGTGAAAAAATGCATTATAAATAGTGGATGACATTTCACCAACATGTCGAACATGAATTAGTTTAGTGACAGGAACAACTAGAGACTAACCATCTATGTTCATACTAAAGCTTTAGCATGCACAGTGTATGCATTAGTAAACCTCCTACATTACACTGGCTTGACAGAAGGTTAGCTGACAATAGTCAACTAAGAGCCCCTCTCTGGCCATTTGTATTCGCTTGTGTTTTTTCAGCTGGACAGCAGTGTAACTTAACCTCAGTGCACCTGGAACCTTCACTAAGGGATACACTGACTCAAGTGTTGTGATGTCAGACTCATCACTGCATTGGGCATAGATTTAATATGGAATTTAAGCAATAAATAAATATTAAATATAGGTTAGATGTTGTAAAATGTGTGTTCAAAATTGTCCCACTGGCTATTAGTTTACAACTAAATTGTGTTCAAATAAATATAAAGAAGGGTTTAGCTTCTGCAGTTAGAAGTAAAAAGCTGCGTCTCCTGGGTCTGAAATATTTCTACATTAATATTTAATGAAAATTAATAGTACCCAGGGAAAGAGACTTTTGCTCTGAATGTTGGGGTGGGTGTAGGTGTTGTCCCTTGTCTCTTTCTCTTTCATCATCAACCATTAACATCTGGGATTCAGATTCAGTTGGAAATATTTTCATCATACAGAAGTTCAGTATTAATTTACTATTACTTCCAGCCTGGTTTATGCAGTATTTTGTATATTGGGACAACAATAGTATTCTTGCTAACACCACCAGCTTAGCTTGGCTTAGACAATTACGCTTCAGGGAACTGTTATTCCCCCATAATGCATATTTACAATAAAACCAAAACTTTTAGTGGATTCTTCCTTGGACCAAGTTTTATAAAAATCAGGCCAGTAGTTTTTCCCTAATCTTGGACAATCTCACAGACAAACACACAAATGATGCCAAAAACATGACTGGCAGTGGTAGTGTTGTAGTCAAGACCACCACAAACCAAGACCAAGACCAAGACTTTTAGGGGCTGAGACCAAGTCGAGACTAAGACCGAGGGAGGGCGAGACCATGTCAAGACCAAGATCACAATGTGGAACGAGCTCATAGGTACTTCTCAAATTGATCTGAAAGAGGTGAAATCAACGTAACTATCTTTATTCAACACTCCTTTCCCATGTTAACCATCCTGGGGAGGGGGGGGGCGGTCGTTAACTGTAACAACACATGTTTAATTGAAAGGTTATTGGTTGCATTTGAAGCAGTCATACATCCAATCAAAGTTAGGATGTTAACAAATAAATCAGACAATGCAAAAGCAATTTATTGATATTGACTGGTCTTGAAATAAAATCCAGAGTCCTCAATGTCCGAGACCGAGACAAGACCGAGTACAAATGTGGTCGAGTCTGAGACGAGACCAAGACCATTAAAAAGCGGTCTTAAGACCGGTCTCAAGACCAAGACCGGTTTCGAGTACTAACACTAGGCAGTGGTAATATGGGTACTATTGTCTTTACACTTGTTAAAGCACTTTGTAACTTGTTTTTGAAAAGTGCTCTACAATAAAGATTATTATTATTATCATTATTATTATAATAATGTTTTCATGTCTGTGACATATTATACAGCTATACATATATATATTTAAAGTGTAGTTAAAGGTGTATTGTTGGTGGTATGTTAATTTGACTTTCAATGGATCAAGTGTTTTGTCTTATTTTTGCACGTGTAACACACAAGAAATAGTTGTAGTTGATAGTTGCCAGCTATGTTTCTGCAGTATGAAACATCAAATATCAGTCATTATCTTTATCTTTATAGCTTTTCAGCCATTTTTCATGACTTTAGAAATATTGCACACAAGGACTACAAGGCTGTGAAAAGTCAGCAGCGGTGGCAAAACGTCATGTTGAATTCCTTATAAAAGAAAACTGCATGTCCCTCCAACCTTGAAGTACAGGTATGCCACCATACAGGGAAGATAACATTGATTACGTTAGCCAGTTCAGCATAAAAGAGAAAAAAACTGATTTTAAAAGGTTTTCATGTCAGCGCAAGGCTCATATCACTCAGGTTTTACCGTAATGCAAACTTCTGACTACTTTTACCTTTCACCTCCCGTTTCACTGTGTACACGATGATCATGCACTTGACTCCAAACTGACACATCACAATTCATTTGCATGCTGCCATGATGCTGAATGACTAAACATTGTCACACCCACCCAAACCTGAAGCATTAACATAATAAATCAAACATGGAAATCATTAATTTGTAGAGAAATAGCAATGAGGCTCAGTATGTCTGAAGGAAAGTTAAGTGGTTCAACTAAAGATTTATTTCTTGGTTGAACATTTTCACTTGTTCATTTGAACTACTACACAACGTGTTGCACTCATTGCCAGCAGGTGGCACAAATGCTAAATTTGCCAAAGCGGTTGCAACATCAGCATCTTCACATTCGCAGGTCTAAAGTGCTGTTGTTGTTAGTTTCATTGCTGACAGGTGGAGCAGATTGGATTGAAACTGGCATAGCAAATTCTTCCAACTGAATCTGGTATTATATTCTTTGCATAGATGACACTGTGTTCTTGTGTTCATTCGTCTTTTTAACAGCATGCAGACTAAGTAATGTTGAGATACCTTCCCCTACTAAGAACCGATAAAATTCTGTTTTTTCAGTTGTGTCTTTTTAAGAAACAATACATTACCCGTACCTAGAAAGAGCAGAAATTGGAAACTGTTAAGAATAAGATAAAGACATTTATAGGACTATCATCTGCAAAATGTTTGACTTAAACCATGTACACACAAAGACAGATTTTTGCTTACACTTTTTTTATAATGCTGCTTATGCTGTGTGAATACATGGTTCTGTGTTATGAATCTCAGTCATTATAGAACTGGGTACACATGTACAAGCCCAAGTTACTCCCAAAGTTAGCCATGCATGGATTCATGGAAATGCCAGACTATGTATATTAAGACCTCTTGACCACTTTCTCCATGGTCAACTATATTTAGTATTTTAGACTCTGTGTCTCAACCAAGCAGCAGCCTTTGGGGCTGAAAAATTAAGTCAATGTGGAAGTGCCAAAAACAGCAATTCACTGAATGGCCACATGAGGCTGGCTCCAAAAGCGAGTCAGTCGCCCAAATTCAGATTTATAACAGCTTTTCAGAAACCTATGGGTGATGTCACGGTCACTATGTCCATGTTTTATACAGTCTATGGTCTCACCTCATCTTTAATTTTCACCATGTCATATTAACCACAGCTTTATCTAGGAAACCATATGAATGTCTGATATGGAGTCCTCAGACGGACGGCCCCGAGACCTGTGCAAGAGGTCTGTGGTATTGAACAACATAGTCTGTGGGGTGCTAGCAATAGTTTCTGGGGTTCTAATCAGCTGAATCTCTGCTGAGCTGAATAGCAACGCCACTGGGGAACTGGGTGTCAAAAGTCTCTGGAGTACCTGACAGCTGAATCTCCGTGTAGCTGGCCAGGTGGCTCATTGGGGAGCTGAACAGAAAAGTCTCTGGAGGGCTGATCAGCTGAATTTCAGGGTTCTTTCTGGAGGTTGAGGTGAGCTTCGGCAGGAAATGGGCTGGTCCAGAACTAGCTGACAGGCTACCTGGCTGAATGTTAATAGTCTGTGACAAGACCCTTATTTGACAAGACCCCGTTTCCTTATGGGGAGGGGGCACAGAAGCCTGGCACTACAGAAGGGCGAGTCATAAGCCAATGATCCAAAATCCACAAAATCACAATATATGTACAGATATAATCCACATTCCACAGAAACAGAAAGTACAAGGTACAAGCAAAATCCAAAAGATACAACCAAAAACAAGCACGAGAGACAGGTAGAGAGGCTTGACAATGCGATGAAGAGCAGGGAGACAGCATGTACTATAAATAAACACACACACGCAGGCAGGGTGATTACACGGATAAGATGACATTAGGTAAACAAGACAGTTGCAAACAATTAACCCAGGAAAATACAAAGACAGGAGGTAAAATTTCAGACGAGGCAGAAGAAACTGAAAAGTTTAAAATTAAACAGGACATACAACACTGCAACACCAATACACAACCATCAATTACTACCATTAGTGCTCTCTTGAACGTACATGGAAAACCAGCCAAAGACGTCTGTGTTAGCTTCTTAAAGGGTTGTTGACAGTAATTTTGGGAAATGTTAGCTGAGAAAAAATGAATGCAAATGGTAATATTTTTGCAACTGCAGTGCAAAAATAATTCCAGGATCAGACAGGCCTACCAGAGAGTGATTGTATTTGACATTGGAGGGACTGTAATTGTCCTGTAAGCACTCTCATAGGGCAGTCCTCACTGTAAATGTAATTTAAAGCTATCGCTGCCCTCTTGGGAACACACATGGTGGTGTGTACTCGGATAATCTTTTTTTTAAAACCCATTTACCTCAGTTTGTCATCTAAGATAATATCTGTTGAGAGATGGGTTTTGAGGGGCGGGGGATGGAGTTGCATCAGTCACCCTACCACCACCACCACCACCCTTCTCCATAATGACAGGTGCACAGTTGACCTTTCTCTGTACAATTTGGGATCAGATTGCGCTGTTCCAGCTTGCCGTGTCTTTGCACTATGTTTCCATCATGTTCATGGCAATGCAGGTTTTGCATTACACCAACTGCAGCCAATATACAATGGTATCCTTGACTAAGAGATTAGGAAGTGGTTTTAGTGATTTACCTCAAGCTTATTTTATTCATACAACACAAGGCAGTCTTTTCTGTGCAATGTGGTTCACCATGATTAGTTGACTTGATATTTTAAACTGTAAACTTACAATAGGTTTTTGTGTATTTATAATTATAATGCGTCTCCCCCCTTTCAGTATATGCACTTTCAAACATAGTTTTCCCCAAAATTAGATGTAAAAATCACAAACTACACTATGTGAGTATGATTTGAATCCTACAGTCATGTAGCTTCCAATCCCTAACTCTCTAGGTCTTTATGGCTATTTATTCTTAAATGTTTACAAAAGTGCTGTTCAGCAACAGCCAAGCACTGCCATATAATTTCATGGCCGTCTGACATGCTGATAAAACTCTCCAAACAAAGAGCCAAAATGTCTCCAGCAGCCTGACTTTTGTTTTGAGAGTTTTTTGAATGCGACCCCACTTGGCTAAGTATACTCTCACACTCACACACACACAGGGAGAGAGAGACAGAGATCAGAGAGACTACCCTATATATATTTGAGTTACCACACATATTCTTATATTTTGCTAGACTCTACAGGATCAAATACAGGAAACCGGACATCCAGCCGATTCAATTTAGAGAACATTTGTTTTAGCTTCTGTTTATCTCGTTAAAAGTTATTGCACCATGTTTGTGAAAGAAATTCAGACTCCAAATGCTGTCTGACATGGGGATTATGTTAGCCAAGGTTTTCTTTTAAAAGTTGAAGTCATGAATTTAATCTTGGTGAGCTCTGACAAAACTCTCAAGGTCTTCCTTCTGCCTTGACCTTAGACAATGGTTGAATACTGTGACTGTCAAAAGCTGATCTGCTACTGATTTTCTTAGGAATAGTATTACAACTTAATCCATTTGGGGCTTTTAGTTCCCTGTACATGTAGAAGTTTTAAGACCAATAGCGTGCCCTGTTTCAGTAAACTGATAAATTATTGTGCCAGTAATTTCATGGGGCAGCTGTCTCATACAGTATTAGCTTGCTCAAGGGGAACAGCATGAAGCCCTTTTAGGTTTCATACCCAATGGGTTAGCCATATTGAAAAAAACTTTGTGAATCTTTGAGGTTCTTTATTAAAGGACCTACACACCCAGTGCACTCCCACACTTATATTTTGCCTTCTCATTCCAGGGTAGTTTAACCCCAGACAGGTATTATGTGAATGTCCATTTAAATGAGTGATACAAACAATTTAAGTAGCTAAAATATATCATTGAAGTGGGGGTAGGACAAAAAAGGTTATTCCAACTTTTTCCTACCCCCTTTGAACATGAATGTTATTTGGATCATCTGCTGATGATCTTTTTTGTTTTTATTTTGCCTTTTTGTTGTTGTCTTTTAACATGTTCAATAAAGAGTTGGGTTTTTTTTAAATGAGGTCGATAGTTCTTTCTACGCTCTGCCTTGGCCCACAGAGAGTGCTAGGAATGGCAATCTTTCTCCTGACAAACAATCTTTTTTCCCTTTTTCTGTGGTTCAGTCCTTTAAGAGTTCTGGAGTTAAACCAAAGTTTGAGCTTGATAAGTTGTGAGTTGAAGTCCAGCACTAAACAACAAGCGTTGACTGAGGAGCTGCAACTTTGCCAAGAGTTTCTTAGAATATCTGCATCATCTCCATTCAGTCAACATCACAGTCATCTCCTGGAACCATCTAGTTGGACATTCATTGAAGAAAGGGCAGTAGGATTTTTTGAGTGCACTGATTTGATTTTTTTTTGTCTCTGTTCATTTGAAATTTGAATGTTTCTGAGATCTCGCTTTTTTTTTTTCTTTTTGGTGTTTTACCAGTTACCTGTTTTTGGTCAGTTGTGGGTCAACAAGGTTTAAGAAAAAGTAAAACATTGAATGTGTGGAAAGATTTCCACTTGGTGTAACTATAATATGATTAGAAGCATCGTTTGACATTGCAGTTACATTGCTTACTGGAGACTTTTTACTTGTAATACACATTATTTTTACTGATTTCAACATACTTAAGTTGACTTTTGCATTGTGAGATACTGTGACCTCAGGGTATCTTACTGGTCACAATACACCTTCCTTGTACGTGAGTCTGTTGTTGTGTGTGTTATTTGCGTGGCTGTTTCATGCCTACTTTAGCAGTCAGACAAGTAAGTTACAGACAATCTCCTCATCAAATCTAAATTAGAGACCAAACCCGTTTACTACTTTGATACATACACATTGTCATTGATTTACATTTGTCTAACCATCTTATTAGTTTTGTTGCGCCTGTTCAGGTGGGACAAGTTGCATTTTTATAATTCTTAATGGTTCACATAGCTTGGTGAACTCTTGTAATTCAAGCATGGTTTTCGCCCCAGAATCTTAATTAAGCCAGAGCAAGTAAAAACACCTGTGACGGATTGCTGGGCCATTTGTATTCATAAATAAATTCTCCCTATTAAATTATCAAGTTCTAATCATTAGGGGGAAAAAGCTGCACAGGTTTTTGACCACAAGTAGCATTTTAGAGTCAGTCCCTGTTTTGTCCTACCAATGTTTTCATGCTACAATGGCGATAACATGCAAGGAAATGTAACTAAATCCAACAAAGGCAAAGAAAGAAGTTGTTTAGCTTGCAAACATGGATGTAAATAATGTAGGTCTCAAATCTGTCCAAAAATCATCTCTGACAATAAGAAAAGAAATTAATTCATCTAGTTTACTAGGCCTCACACACACAATATGTTTTAGTGAGCCATGAATGTTTTTTTAAACATATATGGTGGATTTCTTTTTCAGTTGGCAGAAATTTGCCTCCATATTTCCAATAGAAGTGGAAATCATACTGTCCAGCATGTAAAACTGTACTAAAAGACAAACATGACAAAGAAATAGGGAGTGTAGTGAGAGTGCTAAACTTTTGGACACAGGTAAAAATGTTCCCCAAATATCATCTATCCTTTCTCTAGTGGTATGGAGCAGTCCTTTGGTGCAAGTTTAAAAACGAAGAAACGAGTGAAATTGAGTTATATAATTCGATGTGGGCAGTTAAAGCCAACTGAAAACAATTCAGCACCCAAAGAACTCAAAACAAATGAGATACCAGAAACCCTTAATAACATGAAATACAATACAGTAATACATAAAACCAAAATGGCTTCAGTGGAAACACAGATGATGTTCATGTAGACATGTCAACAATGACACCTGATATCTTTTAAAAACATGTACATGAGAACACTGTGTGTGTTTTAAGTTCTTTGTATAACTTTTTACAGATTTGTTTCTGTAGGCTGATATTCTAGGAAGCAGAAAAGAGAGAACCAGAAAGCAACGAAGCGAAGCGGACAAAGTGAAACAGAGAGAAAGAAGGGGAGAATGGTAACAGCTACAGTAAAAAATAGTAAGTTTGAAAGAAAGAGAGACTGCAGCCCTGAATCAGAGGTATCGTGTTCAGCCTAGTCCTGACAGAGACTCCTCTCCAGGTTGAATAGGCCCATTGTTTGGACAAGGCCTCCATGACACAGGCCATTTCATTACAGAATGAGCCCAGGCCCAGGGAGTAGATGGTGGTTGCAATGTAACCCCCCATCTCCCCCTCCTCTCCCCTGTCAAAGAGCTCCATTCTCTCCTCCTCAGGGCTACCTGCATGAGCAGGAAGACAGGCATAGGGGCGACGCACTCTCCAAAACAAACAGGCACCCTCCATCACAGCAACAGACAGAGAGAATCTGTCTTTCAGTGTAAAGACATATAGGTAACGTAATAGTCTCTGATGTAATGAGCCACTTCTCTCCTGTGACTTAGGAACCTTCAGCAGTTGGTTAAAACATGTCACAAAGTCACCATTTTTCTGTCTTTGTCTTTTTTTTTCCCACTCATGAAAACACACAAATGCACTTTGTGCCCTTTATAACTTTGAATCACAACCTGTGAGTATGGCAGCCTGATGTGATTAAAGTATAGGTTCTGATATTCTCTATCTTAATACAAATACAATTGCATTTAGGCATGTAGACGTGGTCAGGACAACTTGCTGAAGATCAAACCGAGCATCAGAATCGGGAAGAACGGAGATTTAAGTGACTTTGAACGTGGCATGGTTGTTGGTGTTTGACGGGCAAGTCTGAGTATTTCAGAAACTGCTAATCTACTGTTTTCACACACAACCATCTCTTTTACAGAGAAGGGTCCGAAAAAGAAAAATATCTAGTAAGCAGCAGTTGTGTAGACGAAAATGCTTTGTTGATGAGCGTCTGCAGCAACTGCGTGATGCTATCATGTCAATATGGACCAAAGTCTTTGAGGAAAGTTTGCCAATAATTAAGGCAGTTCTGAAGGCAAAAGGGGGGTCCAACCCAGTACCAGCAAGGTGTACCAAATAAAGTGTATGTTGAAAGAGTTTTTGATCACTGTAATCTAAGGCTGCCCCCTAGATGGTGACGAATTAAATCATCATTTGAGAAGCCCACAGTAGACTTGCATTTTGTAAGTCGCAGTCGTCATTGTACAAAGAGCGCTGTCAGCATTCAGGCGGGAGAGAAGCTCCATGGTGCACTAATATGTTATACTGAACACTGACCAGGATGCACACTTTTTATTTCGCTGACTGTAACACATAATGTAAGGTAACACATGCAGCTGTTTGGAGCAGAGTGTGGTGGACTGTGCTGTAACTGGGCAGAGGAGTGAATCATATTTTTCTCATAATCATAGGTGAGGTGTACTGAAGAAAAAACATCAGTACTAATGTTGAGTATTTATAACAATGAAAATTTATCTATAGGTGACAAATTAATAAACAGTTAGCGAGCTGACACCCTTCCTAACAGGCAATTGGCAAATTAGCCAGCTTTCCCCCCCTCTCTTTATCTTGAATTTTGATTAAAAAAAGCATTTTGACAATAATTTGAGAAAAATGCTGTACAATTCGTGAAACACTGTCTCATATGAATGTGGCTCATAAAAAGTCCACAGTCCCTGTCCTGTGCAAAAATGCATTCAAAAGTTCAGCCAAATCAAGTGGATATCTTCCAATGTTATGGTCATTTTAGAACAAAATTCCATTTTTATATTTCCATGGGGTTGTTTTGCTGAGCTGAGGCAGACGTATACATCTTGGTAGTCACATAGGTTCATTGCTGGGACACAACACTGGCAATAAACCTGCACACAACAGCCAAGACACAGATACATTGATTTAACTAACTCAGACTACTGAAGCCTCACATTAGCTTTGGCTGAACTTTAGAACATGTTTTTGTACAAAATTAAATTTGTGGATCATATACTCTTTTTCTTTTTTTTTTTTTACAGTGAAGTGGTGGTACTTGATTACAGAAACCAATACCTCTTTTAAAATAAATGAGAGCATTTTGTGGCTGTGGCTCAGGCGGTAGAGCAGTCATCCATTTATCAGAAGATCAGCGGTTCGATCCCCAGCTCCCCAGCCAGCATGTGGAAGTATCCTTGGGCAAGATACTGAACCCCAAATTTCTCCCCTGAATGTGTATTTTCATTTGTGATAGCAGATGCCTCAGTGCGTGAATGGGGTGAATGTGATGTAGTGTAAAAGGGCTTTGTGCAGTTGTAAAGACTCGAAAGGCGCTTTACAAGCACGGACCATTTACCATATTGGATTAAGATGAACTAAAAACCAGAACCTATCCATTAAGCCCTATTGCGTCAGTCTTGGGGGTTAAAACTCAGTTTTACATGACCTTTTAGCCTAAATTTACAAATACCAGAGAAAACCTTTGCATGCACTCTGGGCTGATTACGCATACTTCCTACTATAATAAGCAGTTTTGGGTTATTAATGATAAACACTGAATGTTTCTGCTGGGGTCCATGGCTGATTTCTTCTCACTAAGTATTTCTGCCGATCTGGTGGTTCTCAGTTGCAGCAGTGTGGTCATTGACACGGGGGTCCATGAACTCTGTTTCCTTAGTGTTAAGTTGCGGTTATTAGAATCCAGCCTCCAGCCCTCCCCAGTATTTACAGTAGGCTATTAGCTCCCAGTTTTGAAGATACAGCTCTAGTTTGTCCTTATATCTACCCCTCTTCTATCTTTCCCTCTCTTTCTCTCTCTCTGCCTCCCATCCCCTCCCTTCCCTATGCGGTTTCTCCAACCTCCTGGTGAACTCGTGTGGCTACTCAGAGTTGTACTTATGTTATTGGAAACACCCCACCAATACCTCTATTAGCCACGATGTACAGATGATAGGTTGTGCTTTGTTTGGATATCCATTTCCACTCGCATGTCATGATTGGCGAGAGCAGTCTGAGATGATGGGTTTGCTGTGTGATACTGCCAAAATTAAATAAAAAAGGAGGGAATAGAAGAAGAGGGGCAAACAGCGAGCAAAAACAGTGATATGTGAATGTAAAGCAACCAAAGACGGGACGGTTTGTTTGGGTAGACAGGAAAGTTAAAGCTGATAAGTGACAAGTAAGTGGAAAGTGGAAAGACAATTAGGATGGATTAAAAGTGGGAACCACTAGAGGCCCAAATCAGTTAGTATCAGAGAGAAAGAGGAAAAGGAGACTGTGCTCTGCAGAATTTGGACCTGAAAAGCAGGAAGCATGTATGGTGAAAATACTCACAGGTATATGACAACAATGTGCTGTCACAAAATGTGACGGTGGTTGTAAAGTTGACCTCGAGAGGTCTATGACAATGTTATAGTTTACCTTTAACAATTTGGAACCTTGCAACTATTTAGCACGCAACATAGTTGCAACTGTAGTCTTGTGAGATTTCAGTTTTATTAGCATGCTGTAAATACAGAAAACACTAGTGTCCTAGTGTAGACCCAAATGCAGGACACTTGGCAGAGCAAGTTCAGTTAAACATATTTTAAGAAACCAAGTTGTAAACAGTCATGCTGTACCATTCTCATCTCAGGACGTCCAAAACCAATGCTTTCAGAAAAAGTGACAAGGCGTAATTATTTGACGCTAGAGGTACAGTAGCCTCATTTGTGTTGCTTCAACGTAGCAAACTATGACATTTCATACAGACGCTGAAGGATACCTTTAGCGTCAAATAATTACGCTTTGTCACGCTGTCTGAAAGCGTTGGTAATGACGCACTGAGATGAGACCGTGTTGGTCATAAGGTGACAGGACAGGCAGGGTTCAAAACAGTCCAAAGAACAAAAGACAAGAAAATCCAAAATCCAGAAAGTCAAACAGAAGCACATCACACAAGGAGAATATTGCAGGGAACATAATGAAACACAAAGAATGGGCTGGAACGTTTGACATAAGGCTAAAGACAATCCCACGAATGGCAAAGACATATGGACAGTGCGCAAGGTGATTTAACAAGACAGAGATGAAAACAATCAAGGCGGGCCAGACAATTACACAGGCAGGAAAATCAGTGAAGTGACCAGAAACAAGAGGACACACCAGAAACATGCTTCAAATACAGAAAACACACTCAAATCCAGAAATACGCTGCAAATCCAGAAAACACACTCAAATCCAGAAATACACTGCAAATCCAGAAAACACACTCAAATCCAGAAATACGCTGCAAATCCAGAAAACACACTCAAATCCAGAAACACACTGCAAATACAGAAAACACACTCAAATACAGAAACACGCTGCAAATACAGAAACACGCTGCAAATACAGAAACACGCTGCAAATACAGAAAACACACTCAAATACAGAAACACGCTGCAAATACAGAAAACACACTCAAATCCAGAAACACGCTGCAAATACAGAAAACACAACAATTCAGAAATGTTACAAAATGGTTACAGTTTGTTGATGTTTAGGCAACAAAAGTATTTGGTAGTTTAGGAAAAGATCAAGGTTTGGGTTAAAATAAGTATGTTATGTTACGTAAATAATGAAAGGTGCTGCAAATCCAGAAAACACACTCAAAATGAGAAACACACTGCAAATCCAGAAAACACCCTCAAATCCAGAAACACCCTGCAAATCCAGAAACCACACTCAAATCCAGAAAACACCCTCAAATCCAGAAACACCCTGCAAATCCAGAAAACCACACTCAAATCCAGAAAACACCCTCAAATCCAGAAACACCCTGCAAATCCAGAAACCACACTCAAATCCAGAAAACACCCTCAAATCCAGAAACACCCTGCAAATCCAGAAAACACCCTCAAATCCAGAAACACCCTGTAAATCCAGAAAACACCCTGAAATCCAGAAAACACCCTCAAATCCAGAAACACCCTGTAAATCCAGAAAACACCCTGAAATACAGAAAACACACTCAAATCCAGAAACACGCTGCAAATACAGAAAACACAACAATATAAAAATGTTACAAAATGGTTATAGTTTGTTGAGAAAAGCAAAATACAGAAACTGAAATACTTAAAATACAGAGACACACATTAGACTTCACATGTGCTTACAGGACCTCATCTATAGTGCCAAAAGTGGACACAGGCACATTTAAAAATAGCGGGGAATCTCTGAAAAAGTTCTGAAAAAAACTGAAATGTAAAATTGGTGGGCTGAGGATGCAGGGGTGACGTGATGTACTTTATCCACGGGTCATTTACTTTGATTCCCCCCTGACTCACCGAGTCTAAGCTATGAGTAAGCTCATTCTGGGGAACAAGGGGATACATCACAGTTCAAGCAGGGAGGCATTTTGCATGATGTGTCATCTTGCATGTCAATGAATTTCTTGGAAAACTCTTCCCAGACACTTTAACAGGATTTGTCTGTGGACTGTGAGATTTCAGGGTATTTCATGGTATTTCAGGGTAGAAGTCCTGCACATCATGTTTGAAAAACAAATAATTGAAACCAAAAGCATTTTATTGGGTTACCATTCCAGGATTTGATTTGCAATTAAATCCAGAAACATGCTGCAAATACAGAAAACACAACCTAATTCACAAATGTGATTTAAGTAGCACAGACCTCAACTGAAAGTGTTTCCAGAGGACACTAAAAAGTGGGGCAGATACATGGTACACACACCATCTATCTGCCCCATCTGCATTCCCTACCCCATCCAGGAATAAAGGAAAAAAACGTTAGTGTTAATAGATTTTGTACTTTTGAACTCCTATTATTATCATTTGTTTTACTTAAATTTGGGAGATTATCATGCTCTAAATTTGGATCCACAGCTTGCGAAATCCTGGGGGGGGATTTGGGGATGTAATCTGCCAGTATAATGCTGCCTTGGAGTCAGACTACAAGTTGAGCGTTGTTTTTAGGTAGCATTTCAGCACCACTAAAATATGCAAAATCAGGTTTTAGCAGTTGCTATTTGCGATATTTCCATGGATGCAAGTATCACTGGATTACTCTGATGCTGAAGAAAAATTAAAAATGTGATGATTCTTAGACATGTTCTGGACATATAAGGATAGTCTTTTTTCCAATGTTTTTTTTGCAAATGCATGGACATTTATTCACAACAAACATAAACAATACATTTCATTTATTTTACTTACATTAACAGCCAAGTCGTGTTCCTTGGAGTACCAACCATTTTGGGAGATTTCAGTATGTTTGAAAATCGCCCAGATCAGTCTGACAGACTTTAATGTTAAGCCAGTTTTTTTCAAATTGCAGGCACTGCAGCACAATCTCTATGGGTTCCTGGGGGCCTTGGGGAAGCCATTCTTCCCACTTATGTGTGTTGATGAGCTTTTAAGTCGTAATGTGGGAACAACATGGATGCTATGATGTGTTGTATTTTATTGCTCAACAACACGTTGTAACTGTTTCCACTGAAATATTGCTTTATGGTCGGAAACAAATTTTTCCAATTTTCCCAACACCACATGAGGCAGTGCCACTTGCTCCAGCAGTCACATTCAAGATCAACATGGCTAATGTTACCTCAACTCAGAGGAGGAACTCATCATTAAGAGAAATACCTTTCAGTTATTGTAGTAATCAGGATAAATTCATTGGCAACTAAAGAAAGGCTTTCTGCCAGAAAGGCTTTAGGAAGTCAGGTGATATAGTATAAAGAGTCCATAAAAGGAGCAGGTTGGTGGATTAATGTGTCAGCCACAGGCCTTTCAACTGGGAGATTGGAGGTTGGTTCCTGTGTGACCCTGAAAGTTAATGTTGATTTGTTGTTTCAACCCAAACGGTGATCTTTTTCTAAACCCAAAGCTTTCTAACACACGGTTAACGTTGTGAAATGGTCATAGTTTGGTTAGGTTTATAGGCACCAAGACTACATGGTTAGGCTTTGCTTAGCTTCCTGAGCACATGTTTGCTTGATCAGGTCTGTGAGTTCAGATTCAGCGGAGTTACGTTATATATCTGATGAAAGCAGAGGGATTCCATGGATCAATAAACATGCGACCTAATTCCTTTTTAAATGGTCAAGTTAAGTTTAATAAGCAAATATCCACTCACTACCAAATCTCCAAAGTCAACTTCACTCTGCTCGCAATGTGCAGGTGGAGACAGCAGTGGTAACAGGGCTAGTTGTCCCTGCCAGCTGGGAATGAAAATCATGTGTTATGGAGTACAATGTGTACTGTCAGTGACGAAATCAGAATAACTTTCTGTCCAACAGAAGATTCATCCTAGTATGGGTGTCACATGTCAGGAAGATACGGTGAGAACAGAAAGAAGCTCCTGGAAGCTGAAATATAAACAATAAAACTTGATTTTTCTATTTTGTTTTGTTTAAATAGTTGTCAAATTACACTCCCTCTCTACAGTGTGAATTAGTTTTAAGTGTGATTTCCCCTCTATGAATTGAGGGCCTGGGGCCTAGTGGATGTCATTTGGGGCACACTGATATAAAACGGTTTGGAAAGCCAAAATGTATGTATTTAGTGAGTATTTACAGGTGTTTATGTGCTTGACAACATGACAAAAACTATTCAGATTGATGAAATACAACTAAAGCATCGGCAAGGCTATTATCACGCTTCCTTTGAGCTACACAGGGCCAAAGGTAAAAAGCAAGGAAAGTTTTAAGGCAAGTTTCTAAAAAGAATAAGACACTGGAGGGGCAACACATAAGGCATCTCTAAAGTGACTTGGTTGCGTATGAGTGTGATAAGGACCACCCACTGTAGATAGGGGAGGACTTGGCAGCCAGCCCATCACGCCCTGAAACATATGAGCTGAGTTGTTTGATCAAGGGACCATTGCCAATCAGGATGAAAGATGCAGATCTGGATAGAGACTGAACATGTACATTAATCTCTGTGAATAGTACACGCCTTGTGTTAGGGATTCATTTGCCTATGACGTTACATAACTAAAGGCTTTTCTAAAGGTAATATTTCAGATTACCATTAAACATCACATGTGTTTATTAGACAGGACCTCATCTATAGTGCCAAAAGTGGATCCAGGTACAATATAAAATAATAATAATAAAATATCCTTATCATTGGAACCATATCTGGTGAGTTCTGAAAAGAATAAACCTGGTTTCTGTCACTGAAATGTAAGATTTGTGGGCTGAGGCTGCAGGGGTGACGTGATGTACTTTATCCACGGGTCATTTACTTTGATTCCCCCCTGACTCACCGAGTCTAAGCTATGAGTAAGCTCATTCTGGTGACCAGAGGGATACATCACAGTTCAAGCAGGGAGGCATTATGTATGATGTGTCATCTTGCACGTCATTGAATTTCTTTTGGAAAACCCTCCCCAGACATTTTGCCATGATTTGTCTGGACTGACAGATTTCAGGGCACATCTTCACCTGAGAGGTCCTGTATATCATGTTTGAAAGCCAAATAATTGAAACCGACAACATTTATTAGGTTACCATTCCAGGGTTTATTAGATTGATTAATGAGAGAAACCTGTACAGGGAAAGTACCTATGAGGAAGGTATTTAATTTGTGGTTCCCTCAGGCAAATACTTGATATTCATATAGTAGCACAGATACACCTGAAAGTAGCTCAGTACATCACAACCAGCAGGCTACTGCCACTGACTTATACATGTTTGTACAATTAACCACATTTAATAAATATAATTTTGAAATAATACACACCAAGGAGATTTTTAATACCACACAACATGTTTCCCATAACTTCCCTTCACCCCTCTGAGGTTCACTGTTTCATTAGAATGGGATATTTTGGGTAAGATGAGTAATGTGTACAAGCGGCGAAATGGGTTTCCTCAGGCGGGTGGTTGGTGTCTCCCTTAGAGATAGGCTGAGAAGCCCGGCCATCCGCGAGGAGCTCAGAGTAGAGCCGCTGCTCCTTTGCGTTGAAAGGAGCCAGTTGAGGTGGTTTGGGCATTGGTAAGGATGCCTCCTGGACGCCTCACTAGGGAGGTGTTCAGGCACGTCTAGCTGGGAGGAGGCCTCGGGAAGACCCAGGACTAGGTGGAGAGATTATATCTCCACACTGGCCTGGGAACGCCTCGGGATCCCCCAGTCAGAGCTGGTTAATGTGGCTCGGGAAAGAGAAGTTTGGGGTTCCCTGCTGGAGCTGCTCCCCCGCGACCCGACCCCGGAAAAGCTGATGAAGATGGCTGGATGGATGGATGGATGAATAATGACAATGACAATAACAATAACAATGAATAACAGTGGAAGAGTTCATGTGTCTACAACACTGACTTGCAGAGGAAAATGGAGGCAATCCAAGTGTTTTGCTTCATATTCAGTGATTTTGTTCCCACGCCCTGGTCCTGTACATCTGTGAGACTTCACATGCATGTCATGGAGCACAGATTAGGAAAGGTGTATTACAAGAATACCAAAAACAAAGCAGAAAAACCTATGTCCCAATGAAATGTGAGGTAAAGACGTTGCCATCTTGCTGCTGTGATGGAACATCACTCGACAAACAGCGCTGAAGTGCACACACCATGAACTGATTACTAAGGATTCACCTGTTGCTAGTTAAAACAGAGCATGCAGCTGAGACCAGAATTCTTTTAAAGTTGTCTCACTGTTTTGACTCCTGGTTGCCAGGGTGGGGCTCCATCTTATCATTAGATTTCTGCAACATATGTAATTCCCTGAAGCTGTCCTGACATCAGCTGTCCTGAAACCTGTTGCTGAGCTAATCAGGTGGCTCATGCAGTGTTTGATAGGATTTCCTAAGGGCTGAGATGAGGGCAAGGACTAAATTATGGCACTAAATCTCTCTCGCAAGTCCCTGCAGGGAATCTGGCTGTAAGACTGGGGGTGAGTTTTCGGAGCCCCTCCAGGAAATTCCGCATGCACAATTTGTCTTTGTAACAGGAGAGCTGGCATGGCCCTCGGCTTAAGGATGTCATGACCGGACCAACTTAGCACGCAGCAGAAGTGCTTATTGCACATTGTATACTCATTCCTGACACAGGGGAGCCTGGCGTGGCTCACATCCCAGTGATCAGACTCAAGATTTTTCTCACCACAACAGTTTGTAAGAGACCTGGTGAATTTCCACGAACCTCAGCATGAACTCTACCACTTAACCATGAGAGACTCCTCATTTTGGGAGAGGCACGTCTGATGAACACTAGGGAAGAAAGAAAGAGGAAAAAAGAAGGACAGGAAAATGGAAAACAGGGCTGGCACTTCCAGCAGGTTTATTTGAGGCCGTGACAGTGAGCCCTTGGAAAAGGGATGGCGTCTAAAGCCGGGTCCACACATGGGCGGAGGGTACACAAAAGGGGTCGTGACAAGTAGACATGGCATGTCAAAGCCCCCTCTCTTCTTCTCTGGAGTCTGGGAGATAAAGGAAGGAAAAATCGGATTATTTTACTCCCCGGATCCCTGAACTCAGTGGGACAGAGTGAAGACAGTGCCTGGGAACAATTTGTGCAGCCATTATCTCAATCCATTAAGGATGAGAACTGCAGGCCACGCTCCGGGTCCGATGTTATATTGTGAAGATGAAAAGAGGATTTCTGAATTGCTTTATTTCTAGATTATCAACTCTTGTTTTCTCTTTCTGTATTTTACTTGCTGATAGAACATCCTAACTTTACAGAAGAACTCATGGCTATCTTTCATCAAGGTTCCACCTGCATCTACCTTTGCTCGTCTCTGGTGTATACACGTGCATGCAGACACATGCAAACACTTTTAATATCAGTTCCACACCATAAAAACATGAACCCACAATGAACTCACAGGTTTCAAACTGTTGTTGTCTTTTTCTGATATCAGTAAATGTAACTACCATACCGTATAGATTTTATTTTCCAGAAGGAACACAATAATGTGGATCTTGTGATATGAATGTTTTGAATAATCCTACAAATGAAAGAAGCCACTTTATATTCTGCAGCTTTGATAAAAAGTTTTCACTGGACATCTTGTGATATTCAATATTTTGTCATTTGTTTTGTTTTGCTAGATCTCACTTCACATACAGAGAGATACTTTAAAGGCCACATAAATCCCCAGCAGAGTGACTGTAAGGTCATGCAGAATAGCTGTTTAATTGGGGTTTGGTGTTCCACCAAGTCAAAGTGGCCATAAATACGGGAAAAACAAAAAGGCCTGAATGTGGTTCTTTACTTCGTTGTCTAACTTGGCTCTTACTGGGAATCAAGCTGAGCTGAGCCTTCATGAATTCAGCATGGCTTTGTGTCATCCCAACAGTTTCCTGGTCAATATGGCCGTGACTGAAGAGGAAACTTACAGACAGTGGTGATGTGGGTTTCCTCAAAGGACAAATCCAGAACATGAAAAAAGACGCTGTATTGTTACCTCTGCCAAGAAGGTCAAATGTCTGGCTCTGTTTGTTGTTTGTCTGTTAATCAGCAGGATATCTCAACAAGACTAAGAGTCTACAGCCATGCTAGTGCCTGTGTGTGGCTATACTTTGGCACAGTGCTTTGAGCACATGCTAACGTCATTATGCTTACATGCTCACTTTTACATACTTACATACAGATGTTTAGCAGTAGGGATTATCAAGTACACCTTTCCGTATCTGTTCAACAAATTAAATGATCTGTATCAATATCCTTACTGGGAATTAACGGGTTTAGCCTAAAATCGGTATGGGTTAGTCAGAAATTGCTATATTTATGATGATGTATTTATTATGTTTTTGATTACAATAGTAAGGGTAACAATTTATTTAAATATTTATTTATTTGTTTATTATCAAACATATATTGACACAATTTACTTTAATAATACGCATACTCTTTAAAATGACATTATCCATACCGGATACTCGCTCAACCCTATTTAGCAGGTATAATGTTTACAATAGACACAATTTTAGTTTATCATGTAGCAGGCAAACATTTGCTAATTAGCACTAAAGTAAATTCAATGTACATTCAATCTAATGGTGTCGATACAGAAAAAGTTAGAGAATCACCAAAGTCATCATCATCAAAGACCCATGAAGGTCCCATCCAAATGTGGTACCAACCCAGGTAGCAGACATACCATAGACTGTCCATAAGAAATAGACGTCACCCGTTGGTTTGTGGACTGCCGTTTTGAAGCCTCCAGTTTGGCCGATAGGGCGCCGCCATGTTGAGTTTTTGCAACCAGCGGCACCGGACGTGACCATATTTGGACGAGATGGTGTAGTTAACGGCCGTGTGTGGAGCTAGCTAGCTTGCTTAGCTAGGTGCATCTGTAATTCACGTTAACTGTCATTTTAACAGGGCTGACAATTTTGGCTAGCGAAACTACAGGCTTAAAACTAAATGTACTCACCAGAGAAAGTGAACAGCCAACTCTTAATAAGCTTTTTCAATGGCGCTGGTTAAATATACACAGTACTGTACGAGTCACTCTAGCCTGACTGACATGTCGCCATGGTAACGACTTGTCAATCATAGATAATCCCGCCGTGAAACATACTCTGCTTTATGGTCTATTTTAAAATAAATGGGACCATAATTTACTAAATGAACATCATGTTGTATTGAAGAAGACATGAAACTAGCGACTGAGACCTTAAACTCATTAGGAAAGAGTTTACTGAGGGAATTATTCAGGTGAAAAGTTTAATAGAATGCAGGTTTAAGGGACTTCCACATTGGATTCATATCTCCATATTCATAAGCTCCCCACTTGGCTGCAGCTCAGTGTGTTTCTCCACCAGTCTTTTTAATGGTGTACCACAGTTGCAGTTAGGCGAGCCACGGTTCAGAGCAGTGCTCAGCCCTGCCTCAACTCACACTGGAAGCATCTCAGAAGCTTTTCAGCAGCGGAGAGTTTAACTTGCCCCACATTGTTGACTTGTTTGTCGTTTTGTGTGCTTCTGCTACCGATCACAGTTATCTGTGAACCGTTTTTTCCCCGTTCCCTGCAGGACTCCACATTCCGCATGGAGCAATTTGCAAACTTGCAAACTTGTGGTGGTTGATTAATGTAATCATTTACATCCCGCTGGCTGCCATCACGTTAATTATTACCGGTGGCTGCAAACAAGCTACAGGTTTATTGTTGATAGTGTAACGTTACAGTTTTATTTAGTTAGGCTATAATGTTACAGTGGTTTGACAGTCTAGGGGTGTGTTGACATAAGCTGTGTTAGTTGTAGACACATTAGGCTTCATGGTTGTGCTCTGTAAGTGAAAAACAGGTTACAGTTACAGAATCTCTTATAGCTATGCAGTTTTATAAGCAGCCTGGATTGAACACAGCAGGTGATACAATATTCATTATAACCATGAGTGACTTGAGACTTGACTTGGACTCAAGCTCACAGACTTGAGACTTGACTTGGACTCTAGCTCAGAGACTTGAGACTTGTCTTGGTCTCTATCTCAGAGACTTGAAACTTGACTTGGACTCTAGCTCAGAGACTTGAAACTTGACTTGGACTCTAGCTCAGAGACTTGAAACTTGACTTGGACTCTAGCTCAGTGACTTGAGACTTGACTTGGACTCTATCTTAAAGACTTGAGACCTGACTTGGACTTGGAAAAAGCGTGTTTAAATAAACAGCTCAGGCAAACACTTGTCTTTCTGTGAATTTTATTCAAGTCTTCTGCAGAAGGAACTCACAGGGACACATACGCATCAGAGAGTATCATCCGAGTGAGCTGCAGTGTAACAGCACATGCAGCTTTTATCTTAGTCTGAGGGTCGGAGCACTATCTCATCAAAGGAACATGGTGTCTTTCAGTGTTCTCTAGGGGATGCTCAATCTGGATCTATAGAAAGACACCCATGTCCAAGGTACATGTGGTGAACCACTTAAAGTCCTGACCCTTCTGGACATATGTTAAAGCATCAAAACCATTTACCTTCCATTGACCCCATACCCAAGAGGCTGGAGGCCCCTAGTGAGATTAGTTACATGGCAGTGTTTTAAAGATGGTTCTCATGAAATTCCCATTACAGACTCTTGCTCAGTGACTTGAGACTTGACTTGGACTCTTGCTCAGAGACTTGAGACTTGACTTGGACTCTAGCTCAGTGACTTGACACTTGACTTGGACTCTAGCTCACAGACTTGAGACTTGACTTGGACTCTAGCTCACAGACTTGAGACTTGACTTGGACTCGAGCTCAGTGACTTGACACTTGACTTGGACTCTAGCTCACAGACTTGAGACTTGACTTGGACTCTAGCTCAGTGACTTGAGACTTGACTTGGACTCTAGCTCAGTGACTTGAGACTTGACTTGGACTGTTGCTCAGTGACTTGACACTTGACTTGGACTCTAGCTCACAGACTTGAGACTTGACTTGGACTCTAGCTCAGTGACTTGACACTTGACTTGGACTCTAGCTCAGTGACTTGAGACTTGACTTGGACTGTTGCTCAGTGACTTGAGACTTAACTTGGACTCTATCTCAAAGACTTGAGACTTGACTTGGACTCTAGCTCAGTGACTTGAAACTTAACTTGGTCTCTAGCTCAGTGACTTGAAACTTAACTTGGTCTCTAGCTCAGTGACTTGAGACTTGACTTGTACTCTAGCTCAGTAACTTGAGACTTGACTTGGACTCTAGCTCAGTGACTTGAGACTTAACTTGGACTCTAGCTCACAGACTTGAGACTTGACTTGGACTCTAGCTCAGTGACTTGAAACTTAACTTGGTCTCTAGCTCAGTGACTTGACTTGTGAGCATCTCTGGTGTGAGTCCAGCGTAAGGGTTTTGGCCTCAAAGATTGTCAACAGTATGCAAGTTGCTTGAATGGTGCTTGTGCTGCTCTAAGCCAAACAACATACAGTACACAAACTGGCAACCACCCCCAGAAAAACAGTATGACCACACACAGAGTTTTAAAATCCTCTATCTAGCAAATTCACTCTTGAATGAGAAACAGGAGTCTGGAAGGTCCCAAAAGATCTGTTCTGGTGAAACTGACGAATGAATATCTCATCCCACAGCAACACATCCCACCTGGTATGCAAAACTATCCCAGAGATAGCCAATGGACGTGATTACATTTATAGTGTCAAATTCAGCTCCACTTCCTCTCTCAGGATAGGAGCTGGTGCCTTTGTAGGCTTGGAAGGGCAATCTCAGTCCAACTTGGCAGCAGAAAGACTGGGCTTTGATATGCTGAAAGTCGACTTGACCTGTGTTTACAGCTTAATAAATCTAGGATGGTAAGCTGTGGAACGGACACACTGACGCAGGGAGGGAACGGATAGACGTCTTCCCACCAGACTTGGGCCAGAGTGGAGCATGTGCTTTACATTATATGTATACAGCAAGGATAGAAATGTACTTCAACAACAACACACATTAGAAGTGAATTTCTAGCTCCACAGAAGCTGATTGATAACTGGCACAGTGGTCGTGGGAATACAGATTATCATATAAGAACACACTTGTTTGTTGTGTAAGGAAATGCAGACAATAATGCAAAAGACCACCAGTTGGTAACGCTGATTGGCCTGTGACTGAAGTACATTAAATGTCTGTTCTGTGATGTCACTGGCACTGAAGGGAGCATATGACTTTTAAATCAATTTAAATCTGATGTGAGACTGATTTAAGGCGTGTGAAAAGGGGTCTTGTATGACCACTCATTTCTACACTATACTATATATGTCAGTTCAGTTTAATATACTATAATAATACTGTACTTCTCTTTGCTCAAAATAAGCTGTTTTCAATATTCTGAGCCAATTACAATTTACGAGCCATGTATACTTGAAAAAAAAAAACTTAAAGGAATTTGAGTTTCAAGTGTTTGCTTTAAAAGTCTCACATTTAACATGCAGTACTGTTTTTTCAAGTGCTCTGCTGGCAAGATAGCCACAAACCATGATCATGCAAAATCAAAGGATTACATTAGCTGTTGGCTTAAGAAAGTCCATGAAAGCATATACACACACAAAGACCTTCAGATCCCAAGTCACTTTACTGTTTCCAAGTAAAACTCACTTTATAAAGATGTGGTACTCTATGAAAAGGAACCCTGTATTTATTGTAGTTGCACTTAATGATATCTGAAATAATATATTTTCAACAGAATAACCAGAAAATTACAACAAAGCATCAAATACTGTGATCTGCACTAGTAATTTGATTTGGAGTTTTATTCTCAAAGTTTCAGAACATGGACCTTAACCAGGTTATTTTACAAAACAATGGTGACGGTCTCAGATGGCGGGCCTGACTGAGGATCACTTTGGGGATTTTGCATCAAACAGGGGGCCACACACACACAAAAATGTTTTACTTATTTTAGTAAAACAGTTATGTATAATAGAGTTTGAACTTTTGCATCTTGGGTAGTTAGAAGTAATAGATGCTCCAATAAATTTTTTTTGCCCTCACTGATACAGTCTATTTTACTTGTTTAAGGGTCCTCCATGGTTAATTTTTAATTATATTTTCAAATGTGATTGTGTTGAACTCTTTTTCACATATATTAGCTTTAACTATAATATCAGTACATTTATGCCAATCACATACACAGTATTGTAACTGTCTCTGTTTCTTATATTCAAAAAGGATGGAACACTTCTTCTGATTGGTACACAGGTTCTGACATATCAGTTACAACCAGAAAAATCCTCAGCGTGTATGCTGCGGGGATTCTTTGCCCACCGTTACTTCTGAAACAGTCATTTGCATGAACAGTGAAACATTTTTGTAGACTTTTTTTGTTCGTATTCAACTCGAAGATATGTTCAGATTTTTACAAACTTCATCTTCAGAATGCATTTTTGCACAGAATGAGGTCATTGGATTGTGTCCGCCATCTCTCTATAGAGTAGCTGTGTCAGAAAAGTATAACTTTATGGCCAATATGGACAGGAGAAATTATTAATTATTAACTTTCATCAGACATGTGAGTATTTCTTTTTAAACCTAAGCTTTAACATGACATATAGTGTATACAGCCAGCCTGCTCCCTGCAACGTGGGCCTAGTCACTCACTGACATATCCTGCATACAACAAAGCGCTCCCAAAAGATTTTGTTTAATTAATTCTGTTGCATTTGTTTAAGAAATGAATACTGCATCACTGAAACACCGTTTGCAAGACCTTCCACATACAGTAAGGGACAGGTTTTTTTACCCCTGCTCCAGTCTGCAGGCTCACATGGTTCTGCTGAGCTTCACCATGTGGGCTCATGCACTTACTTATCATGTCTGTGACAGTTGTTTTGAAAACATTAAAAATTATATTCGACGATGCCTCATGACAGCTGCCTGAGCCACGGCCATTTTCTTCAACTTGCATCTATCATCCAATCTTTTACTGTGCTTTCTTGGAAAAGGTACCATGGGATCTCTTTTCTGGATATAAGAACTGACCTCTTGGGGAACATTTGGCACAATCAATCTTGTTATTAATTAATCATAATATTTTCTCTGGTCACCACAGATGGAAGTCCTTACTTCAGGCTGGAACTTCCATCATCAAATGACGATAGCTGCTTTGACCTATTGGAGTGCATACTGTACACATGTGTGTGTGAGTGCGCTTCAGAGTTTATTCGTCACCGATTTCAGAACAAATGAATCACTCATGAAAAAAAACAAGACTTGTTTGTGGTAGTGCTGTGAATTATTTGACGTTCATCGTTACAAGTTCAAAACAACGTGAAATAATAGTGAAACCATTTCAGTGTTTGTAAGGGCCTTGAGCAGAGTGCTCAAGTTACATGTTCTTCAATCTGCTTGGAAAATTGACATCAGTAAATATAACCCATTGGATCACTCAAAATGAATAACACAGTTTGACCGCTGTCAGTTTCATGCGGGTTATTTTAAAAATTTTACAAAAATGAGTCGGTTGCGGTTAAAACTTGTTAGGGCCCAACTAGGTACATGGCACAAGGTTCAGCTCTGTGCTGGTAAAGCGATATTTCCCTGAGATCCAGTAATAGAATAGACCAGGGGCCTCATTTATAAACGGTGCGAACGTACAAAACAGGGCTGGAAACGTGCATGTGCCACTTCCCAAGCAAAGGTTGTGATCTATAAAAAACAAACTTGACCGGAGAATGTGCGGTCCTCCACGCAAACACAATGATCCAGATTTAGGATCATAAACACAAACGGAGATTCTGTTTCTGCAAAAGAACGCCTCAAATATGTTGCACAGTGTGATCAGGAATCATATTAATTAACACTTGCATGCAGTGCAATTTATTCTCATAAATAAGGTGAACAGGAGGACAAATTACATTTAAATTGATGCCGTTTTCAATGCATCAGTTGAGCAAATACAAGTGCATAGTTTCATATAGTCACACATGTTTGTTGCCTTATCGAGCCAAATGCTGTGCGCCAGCGTGTGGATGTGATAAAACACATAAACACGTAAAAACACATTATGGAAAATATAACTATAATTTTATTAAGTGAGTCTTTCAGCTTATGTCATTTATAACAAGTCATATTTCTTGTAACTCATCGGCAGCCTCGTTAAGTGAGTGGATGGTTTGTGTAAATAAATGTTTAAACACAAGTGGAATGCATTTGGTTTACTCTCTTTTCAAACGGGGGAATCCAAATTAATACCTGGGTCATCCCGTCTTGCATGTATGTGTCCCCCTCCATCACCATCACTACTCAGGAGAGATACCCCTTCCTGCAGATGGTTATAAAGGAGTGGAGCTGCGGTGCCCCCTTTCCTCCGGTGTACAAGCGTCAGTGTTGCACTTAAAATTTCGTTTGCAGCTTTTCTGCCACATTTTGCTTTGCTTCCTGCAGTCGGTACATACCAATATTAATGAGGGGCCACTGACCATTTATAGGCAACTATGGGTGTTTGAAGAGTCGCACATGGAGCTCCCTCACTTGCTCCACATTTGAAGTTGATTGTGATTTATAAAGGGAACTTGCTTACAGATGTACATACCCACGGTTTTATAAGTCTGTATATTTTTTGGCTTACGCCATTTTTGGCTTTTGGGCGCACATCCACTTTTAGTGAACATTCTACGCACAGTTTTATATATGAGACCCCTGTTCCACTGTGCACAGGTAGTCCCAAGTTTGATGTTGGGTTGATTCAATTTTCAGTTCAATTCAATTTTTTTTATATAGCGCCAAATCACAACAACAGTTATCTCACAGCGCTTTTCATAAAGGAGCAGGTCTATACCGTACTCTATGATGCTATTTACAGAAGCCCAACAGTTCCCACCAAGAGCAGCACTAGGAGACAGAGGCAAGGAAAAACTTTCTTTTAAGAGGCAGAAACCTCGAGCAGAACCATGGCTCAGGGTGGGCGGCCATCTGCCTCGACCGGTTGGGGTGAAGGAGAGAGAGAGAGAGGGGGGGGGGGGGGGATTGAAGGAGAGAGAGGGAGGCAGCCTACACAATATACACACAGAGGTACAGACAGTAAAGGTGATGTTGCTATAGACTGAATGAAAAATGGTACAGATATTTATCGTAATGTTAATGATTATAATAACAATAAAACAATAGGACTAGTAACAATAGTCGTTGCAGCAGAGGGTGTCGAGCAGGAACACGGGGGCAGCAGGTGACCCACAACCACAGATCCAGACTCCACAGCTCCAGAGCCAGAAAACCTGCAGGAAGTGATAGGAGGAGAGAGGAGAGGGACGAGAAAGCACAAGACTACCAGAAAGGGGAGAAGTTGTGTTAGTAACATGCAATAATGGGATGAGGTTGCATACAGAGGGAGAGAAAGTAGAGGAGAGAGGAGCTCAGTGCATCATGGGAAATCCCCCGGCAGTCTAGGCCTATAGCAGCATAACTAAGGGATGGTTCAGGACTCACCTGAGCCAGCCCTAACTATAAGCTTTATCAAAGAGGAAAGTCTTAAGCCTACTCTTAAATGTGGAGATGGTGTCTGCCTCCTGAACCCAAACTGGAACCTGGTTCCACAGGAGTGGAGCTTGATAGCTGAGGACCCTTTATGGGAGTGGTCGGCAATAAGCTAGCCCGCCAGCTCTAATACCTGGCCAGATTTTTGATAGCAGTAAAAATTAAAAAATTGATTGCGGCTGATGCTGAAATAGATCTCGGTCATGATAGCAACAGTTACTCACATAATCACTTTGTCTTAAGTGATTGTGCCTCAAAAAAGTGAGAACACTTTTTGCAGCAATGCTTCATGTTGAGTTTATTGAGAGCTTTTACTCTGGAAAGTTCTGAAGGACATTCAAAAGAGTCTCTGGCCTACTTGACACACCTCTGAAAAAGCCATCAGTAAACATGTGATTGGATTCCCCTGAATTTCCTCAAGGAAATGAAAATTAGATCCATAGGTTTATGAATGTGGATCAGTCACACACTGCAGCACATGCTTTATTGCGAGCATGTGCAAAAGTGTCTTTGTAGGCTAATCTGTACACCAGACTTCATTCAGCTATCTGTCTGTTTTAAATTTATTCAAGCAGATTACCTGCTTTTCGAGTGTGATGGCTGAATGCGGATATTGCCAACTTACCGTTTCCAAGCTGAAGGAAAGTATTGCTTCTCTGAAGGCCCAGCTCAGGGAGAAAGAAAAGTTCTCTACCGTCGCATTGGCCCAGGCAAAACGCCTAACAGTTCTCAGCCTCAACCAAGGCTATCCGACTGCAGCTACTACATCTCACCGTGCTGACTGCTCAGCTTCGGAAATTGATGATGATACCACCATTCCTTGTCTCAGCCCCATTATTGCGGAGGCTCCGGTGCATAAGGCGATCTCTGCCCATGCTGAGAACCTGGGGCTTCACTTGGATACAAAGCCTAAATCTGCTGACCCCACACCCATCCAGATTTCAGCGGAGTCACGGCTTCTTGTCAGTGAGGGTGATCCAAAGGCGTCAAACCATCCATCTTCTCTGTCTAAAATGTGCACCTGGTAATATACAGGTCTTTGCATTCCTCACTGCATTGGACCGCATACACTAGATTGCTTTTCTTGTGTTTGGGTGTGGTCTTTGGGGTGTATATATCTTTGGGGTCTTTGGGGTGTTTATATTGGGGAGACTAAACAACCACTACACAAACGCATGGCTCAACACAGAAGGGCCAACTCCTCAGGTCAAGACTCTGCAGTCTACTTACATCTGAAGGACAGAGGACACCCGTTTGAGGACCACCAGGTGCACATTTTAGACAGAGAAGATGGATGGTTTGAAAGAGGTGTCAAGGAAGCATCTACACCAGGGTTGAGAAGCCGTCATTGAACAGGGGAGGGGGTCTACGCCACCACTTATCCCCCACTTACAATGCTGTCCTTTCATCACTTCCCAGGAAACTCAACAAACGTAACCTATTGGCCTCAGGTGAAGATACCAACGATGGTCGTTCAGTCTTGGCCTCAGGTGAAGATACCAACGATGGTCGTTCAGTCTCGGCCACAGGTAGTCCTAACGACTGTAACGACTGTCGTCACAGCAACAAGGAACACTAACGAACCAGCGGTATCGATGACCCGGGCCAACGACCCCACTGAGGTTAAATAGCTGAGTTTCCCTGCCAGTCAGTCAGAACTGAAGAAGTCCTTTGGATGAGGGACAAAACGTCTTCCAGTATCTTCAACCAAGTCCAGTTGCCCTTGATTTTAACCTTCGTTGGATAACTATGACCTGGATGACTGAGAATCTTCATAGACAGTCCCAAAATGTTTCCCTGGTGCCACAACCCCCAACATAATTGAGAAACTTAAAATTATAATCCATGTCGGCACATATTGGCCTCTTTGACCTGCTAAATAAATTATCTCCGGTCCAATCCCCACTCTGGGTCGTGGAGTTGGCCGTTTTAGCAGGATCCTCAGCCTTCACACCTGGCTCCAGTCGGTCTGTGGCTCTCATGGCATTGGTTTTATTAACAATTTTAACTTATTTGCAGTTAGGGCACCGAGGCTCTGGAACAATCTACCCGAGGAAATTAGGTCGGCTGAATCAGTAGGCTCTTTTAAATCCCTTGTTAAAACACTTTTATCGTAGAGCATTCCCTGATTTTACCTGATTTTATTTGAAGTATACTTTGAAGTGAGTTTTGTTTCTTGTATTGTTTTATACATATTTTTATGTCATAACTGCTTTATGTAAAGCACTTTGTAACGTTGGTTTTAAAAAGTTCTCTATAAATAAATAAAGATAATCAATTTGTTTAACAAGGGAGAAAAAAAAAAGTCTGCTGGATTTTGGAATCAATCTCAAAACTCCTCCATCAGGAGTCCCGCACTCTACCCACTGAGCTAAACGTGCACATGAGTATCCAAGGGTTTGAAATAATTTGACAGAAATAATGTTGTGGCCCACCACGTAATGGCTTGAAAAATATTTGGTCCAATCTCAGACTTATTTACCGACTCCTGCTTTATGGGGTTTCAACATGATGTCCTGATGTAAAAAATGTAGTAATTTTTTTTGCTAAGGTCGAAATGCACCAAAAGATCAAAATGCCTCAGTGGCTCCCGTCTTGTTAGGGGACTTTCTCCACATGTTTTTCTCTTTGTGTAAATTCTGTGCTATTAATCTGTCCGTGACCTGGGAAAGTGAATGATGGTGGTGCACGTCAGTATGAGTAATATTCAGGCCCTCCACAACCAAGGATTATCTTTAAGGCAAAACCAAAGTCATATCAAAACGGAGATATAAAGCCAGACATTTTTGTATGGCCTTTTCAGAGCACTTAGAAACAATGACGAGCGCCTGCAGTGAAAGTGCATTAGCTGTTTGTCTGCCAGCTGACTAGTAACATCTAATCATATCCATGCAGGTGTTCAGCATGGACTTTACAACCTGAAACTGATTACTGTTAATCTGCTGAAACACTCATGCCAACACCATCTGCTGCTGCAGCTTCCTCCATAGCCTCCTCCTTATGTGGTATGTTTTTGCTATTGCAAAGTTCATTTAGGGAGAATCAGTTCTCACTTGTTGTTGATCTGATTCTTTTAGAGCGCTTTCAAATAGCAGAGCCATTTTAACCAAATCTAACTGCATGACTATTTGCTTTTAATGGTAAATTCCCCGATTCAAGTGTGTAGTTAAAAATGGGCCTTCTTAAAGGCGGAACAACTTCAGCTGACAGTGTCTGCTGGTAAAACATCCGATTACCAATTGTGAGAATAAACAAATAAGGCAGGATTATTCTTGTTCAATAAATTCAAACCACAAATATCAAAATGCCAAAATTAATTTACTGAAAAAAATCGCCAAAAACATACAAATTCATGCACAAGACATGAGGCAAAAATTTGCTCCGAAGTTCAGCTCTCTAACCCTTTATTGATGTCCCGTGGGTGTGACACTGCCTGGTTGACTTCACATTGACAAGCTGCAGAAACAAAGTTATACTCTTTACAGTAGCCGTGTTTCCATCAACGTTTTTTATGTGCATTTTGAAATATCGCATTAGAAGAGGTTGATGGAAACGGCAACAATCGAGAAAAAAAATCCTTAATTTCGCAAAAAAAGTTTTTACACCCGCTTGAGGTGGGTTTTGCCTTAGTCGAAAAAGAGTTAATGCGCTAAATGGGAGATGGAAACACTTTTGCCGAAAAAGTTCTGACGTAGCGAAGTTGTAAATCGCGTCTGATCAGCTGTTCACACTCTCTGCGTCTTACTGGATATTCCCATAACGTGCAGAGACATGGCTGGCAGCAGTTTGCCCACTTGAAACACATCCCTGAGGACCTCTGCATTTTTCTAAGATCAATGGCCGTCAGGTTCATGCGACTGGTTTTGTTTCTGGTTTGGAACTCATAGGCCTACGTCTACATTATTATTACAGCCATGTGCTCCGTCAACTACTGACGTAACTATGCTCCTATTTCTCAGTTTGTTTGTTTTTTCCTTTTTCCGACATTTCAAAATCCCGCTTAAAATTTGCGTGACAATTGGATAGAAACATGGCTTATGTCTGCCTTTGTTGACAGTTTGAATAAATACAACGACATACAAATACGTTCACACCTGCAGGCAATTTAATCTGTACATCTTTGGACTCGAGGAACAGACATTGGAGACCCTGCAAACTCCACACAGAAAGACCCAAACTGACTGGTGGATTGAGGGAACCACTAACCACCGAGCCACCATGCTGCCTCATATGTGTAAGACACATTAAAACGTGATATAAATAATTAATTAAAATGTGTATGTAATAAAGCTGTTGGGTCTCACATCCATAACAACAAAGACAGGCCTAAAGACAAAAGAGACAGGCCCAAAACCCTGGCCATGCAGCCTGGGTCCAGTTAGTTCATTTACATTTACCTGTGAACTGTAAGTTGAAACCAAAACAACGATTTTCTATTGGCCGAGCTTTCATGGAGGTGGAGGAAACCCTGGAAGTGCAGCACTTTTGTGTCTCAAGAGTCTCATGGATCAGAGTCATCTGTATATTCTCTTTTTTAATGCATTTATTAGGGTCCTGAATCCCATAGAATTTCCAGGAACATAGTCTAATCGTTGTGTTATCCACCATAATCCCAATAAGAGTATGCAACAAATCTATCTGAACCCCCAAATGTTACATCAAGACTCTGTACAGAAAACCTTTTGACCAAATCAAAAGTAGGACAGAAAAACAGTGTGGAGAAAAACAAAACCCCAGCCACCCAAATGCCTTCTCAAACAAATCATCTAATACACTTTACTGCACTAAACCAGTGCTCCAAATGTAACAATATATAACAACCAAACGTCTAGAAAACACTGTCATAGAGATAATCTGTATACATAAAACAGAACCAAAGTGAAAATGCGCTCACCACACTCAATTGGGTAAGAAATTAGCAGCTTAAAAGACGGATAAGAACAATTTCAGTCATAAAACAGATTTAAGCCGTCTAGATTGAATAGCCTGTGGGGCTGTCATGGGAAAAAACAAACCAGGAGTCTGTGGAAAGCCTCCTCCGGTGCTGCAAAGCAATACTTCCAACCGTTGAGAATCTGTGCACTAGCCATCCACGAAAGGTAAGCAGGCCCCTTTCCCTGGCCAGCTGGAGAATGCGCTGTTTTACTCTGGAGCATTAGGGCCTGCGCTGGGCCGCGAAACAAGGCGATGTGCCTGGTCGAGCATCTCAGGTCCATCAGGGATACGGTCAAAGTAGAGGAGTAAATTGACGTTTGGTGCTCTAGTGATGACAGAATATTCAGGAGCTGGCTAAGACGCATGTAGCCACGTTGCCACATCTCCTACAGACTGCATTTCTAAAGACAGGAGCCCATCTTTGTTGTGCCAGTGAGAGGATCCACTGCATACGGTCAGACTGTTGATAAACTCACTGCCAGGAGTGTTGGGATATCTTTTTGAACTGAACCAAATCGGATTGCATAACTGAAATTGAATTTGAGCTGATCTGAATTGTGAAGTGTCACACATATTATAGTATTTTTGTATTGTAAATTATTACAGTTACAAATACGGAGCATACAGGTGCCACATATGCTATAACCAGATAGTTTATGTTTTCATTTGAAATTGGTATCTTTTGGACCTGGACAATACATCTTTTGCACTCAATAGTGCTGTACGAGCAAGCACAGCATGTGAATGACCATGCAAATAGAATGTTTTTTTACTTTTTGTGCAAAATGGCCTTAATTTTCCTCCTCAAGATTGTGGGATTAGATTCAAAATTCCTTTTGAATCCACTCATTCACAGTTTAAGACACATGAAAAAAATGATCGTTAATCATCAATTCCTTCAGCCTTTCCGTTTAAGGAAATATTAATACAAACACTCATGTGTGAGAGGTCAGCTAGGGTAGTATTTCTTAATGGTTTGTTTCCTTACAGACTGCCAAAACACCCAGAGTGCTGTATTTATAGTAAATTGCAATAATAATTTGTTTCTACCAAGAGAACCTATTTCATCTTGCTCCAGTGTTCCATGTTGGCTTTGAAGTGCCAGTGAAACCAATCACATTCCTTTTTCACTTCCTATCTCCTCCATTCATAGACTTAAAATAGCCTCTGAATCATTCTATGGCACCCACATTCGTGTTTACACTTTGCCTTCTTCCATACTGGAATATTGAACCATACTTCACACAAAGCGCTCAAAAATGTTCCGATAAAATCAACAACAGAAACCAGAATATGCCGTTTTGAAGATTTTAGGGTAACTTGCTCAAGTACATGTTGTGTTTTATTTCAACAA
This sequence comes from Micropterus salmoides, assembly GCF_014851395.1. NCBI lineage: Eukaryota > Metazoa > Chordata > Actinopteri > Centrarchiformes > Centrarchidae > Micropterus > Micropterus salmoides. The sequence goes on along the minus strand of NW_024040596.1, from coordinate 3,431,399 downwards.
CAAGGGCTAAAGATAACTTTCTGTGCTAAAACCTGCCAGAGTAAACTTGCTATGGTGTGGTTTCCTGGAGTAGTTTAATAGTTCTTAAGAAAAGCCAGCGTATGTATCACTGCAGAAAAAGTGCTAGTCAGACCACTTTTTCAGATTGAATCACAATGTTTTTGTGATGTTTTTTTTTTTACACTTTGGATTTGTACCCTACATTTGTATCAACACCAGTTCAAGATAAATTAGCCAAGTGTAACACAATAATGAGCTTAAATTTCTACCGGGTCATCACCAGAAACAAAAAGAAATAAGAAGCAGTTCTTGCATATAAATGTGTTAACGATTTTGAGAACTACAGAAGATCCAAGAAGTGACACCAACGGAGAAGTTGTCGTCTTCCTTTTAATGAAACACAAATGTTTCTGGAAAAATGTCCATTGAGAATGGTAAGAACAGTGCAGAGCATGCAGGACTAGTTTATGAGCTGCAGCTGGCGTTCTAACCATCTAGCCAGGAACATGCTACCACTACCCACTCCCAACATGCTTTAGCTCAGTAATTGTTTTTTTGATTTTTGATGTGACGCGGATTTGTTACAGTGATTCCAATACACTGAAAATAGTTTAGTCTGTAACTGCGTTGTTACAAGTGGTGGTGTGATCGGGCCCTTACTCTCTCCATCAGTATGGTAACAAATTGGGCCATTGGTATTCTGATGAGGGATCCAAGCAGTGGGGCTGTTGTTCACATTATTCTTTCTTTCTTATTTTTCTCTGATGATACTTTTTGTGCAGCAAAAACTGCCGGGTGAACTCACCAAAACAGGCAGGTGGGTTGCAAATTCCACCCACTACTCAAAAAAGGCACTAACTGACCTCATGGTGTCGCTATAACAATCAACTTTACATTTTTGTAATTATCTCAAAAACGGCTTCATTTAGAGTCAAGGTTCTTTCATCCTTTTAATCTCTGGTTTCATCTGCATCCAATGTCAAGAGTCGGCTGAGTGAAGGCTGAGGGCTGAGGTGTGGACCCAAATGCAGATTCAAGCGAGGCGAGAGGAGGATGCAGTTCAAAATTATTTATTAACTCAAAACGGCTTCCACGGGAGCTGGCGGCAAGAGTCCAAACAAAGGTAACTCCAACAGAAACATAATCCAAAAACAAGGAACAAAGAAGCATCCAAAAACACAGAGCAGAGATGACACAGAAGATGCAGACAAATGGACGTGACAAAGACTGAAGACAACTGAGGACAATATATACACTGGTAAACGAGCAGGGAGGGAAGCACAGCTGAGATACAGCAAGTAATCAACAAAGCTAGACAGGGACACCAGGTACAGAAGATTACCAAAATAAAACAGGAAGTAAAGTTCACAGGAACACGCAAGGACAGATCTACTGAAGTAAAACACAAAACATGGAAAGACAGCAAAATCAGGACACGGACAGAGACGGGACCAAACAGGAGACAAGACTACACTAAAACATGATGATATAAGACAAAGGACTAAGACAGACCATAATGATAAAACACAGAAGTACACAGATCAGGAAAACACTAAACAGGACTAAGAACTAAGATGATTAATCTGTAACAAAAGGATCTTTCATCCATAAAGTTTTAACTGAGCTCTGTCTCTACATCACAGGAACAACTTTATGTCCACTGACTGCCTGGAGGGTAGCTAGTGTTTGGAAGGGAGAGGAGAGCTGTGTGCTGCAGCTCGCTGTTTTTCCACCGAGGGCGACTAGCCGCTTGGCGAGCATTATGACATTATGACATTATGACTACTTTCAACAACCAGTATTATACTTCCTTCTGTTAAAAAGCATAAAAAAATGAGGAAGATCTGCAGACAGATGTGACATGCTTTCAAGTGGCTTAGTTGCTGTCCCTCATATCTGCCTAACTTTCTGAAGGCTCTACATCAGAGGTCACCTGGCCGCCGACCTACAGACGATTTATTACTGAGACTTACTACCTCATGACGGAGCATTACTGTACTGGTTTAGCGGACCAGGAAACTCACAGACCAATCGCATGTGCTCCAATCGTCTCATGTGACTCTGCTCAGCCAATCAAATCTGTGCATTCCCATGCTTGCGAGTCGAGTCCGCGAGATTCACCAGAGACGTTTTTGGAAACAAACACGAATTGAGGAAACGAAAGGGAAAAGAGATTTCACATGACTTTTAATCAAGGATGTACAGATTCTTACATGTACGTTCCTCCCACAGGCAGTTCAAAACCAGAATATCTCATAGATCTCCAGTCCTAGCTGGCAGCACAAGCTAGAGCTCACGTTTCTCACTGAACAAGAGAAAGTAGGAGTGGTAGCTCTGTAGGGAATGTAAGAGAAGAGGAGGCATTACAGCTGTTCATTTGTTATGATGTGTTGAGTGTTTATTATAAAATTGGTTAAGACTACACTTCATCACTAGAAGCTACACTTTTTATTAAATTTTTTCTAAAAATTAGGCACTTTTTTTATATTATTAGAGTAGTTATTATTTATTATCCATCCAGTTTGATGTGAAAACTGACTACTGACTGAATATTATTTGATTTGATAGTCCATGGTTGACTAAAAACATATGTTGACACAACTATACGTTATGGTACTGAATGATAACGCTAGTGAGTCGTTTTGATGTTCTGGACCTTTGCTTCGGGGAAATTTTCTGTAACTGGACCGCTTTGAATTCTAATTGAATACCCCTGCTCTACATCTTCTCTTCTGACTGCATTGACTGTTGTTTTGTTTTATTAAAGACTGAAAAAAAACTTGGGAAAGTGTAAATGTACCACTTTAATATTGAATATTACCCCCTTCCCCCATCTCCGTATTTTTATTTATACCTACAATGGCTCTAATACAGTTGTACTCATATGTCCTTTTTACACCAAAATTAGCACTTACATCCAGATTTCTTTTGCGTAGAAAATAGGTATTTGACTTTTTTCCCATTGCCAGCATACTAGTTTGTCTTTTCTGTTTGGTGGTGTTATAGTCTGGTCTCTGTTTTGCCTGTTTGGTGTCACTTGTGCATCAACCTGTGTGCGCGCATGTCTGCCATATTACCCTGCCGCAGTTCTGCCTGTAACTCTGTCTGCTCTTTGATTTCTGTGTCTGTTGAGTTTTGCCTCAGTTTGGATTTTTCTGTACTGGATTGTTTGGACCATTAGTAACTTTTGGGTTACCTGGAATCTGCCACGCTTGCTGTGAGTACACTTTGGGTAAATAAATTATCAGAACTCTTCCTGCCTTCTCCATGTCTTGCACACAGACACAATGTCCGAGGAACTTTATGAACTGTTAATGAACTTGAACGAGCTTAGTGAAATGCGGACTAAGGCAACCATGACAGCCATTAGGAGGCTGGATGATGGCTCAGAGACTGTAACCGGCCTGCTAGCCTCCTGTTTGGTAGCGTTTTTCTGCTTCTTCATCTGCCTGCCAGCCTGTATCCTGTTTGGCTAGCGCCATTGCGGATAGCCATCTGCCTATCCAACTTGTATTCAATTCGGCTAGAGCCCCGGCAGCTAGCCACCTGCCTGATCTGCCTGTTCTGGCTAGAGAGGTGGCTTAGCCAACACAGCTGCCCGGGTCCAGTCGCCAGCCTGGCCGACTCCCAACGCCCCTGAGCTGCAGCCAATCCCTGCCTCAGTTTGGATTTTTCTGTACTGGATTGTTTGGACTATTAGTAACTTTTGGGTTACCTGGAATCTGCCACGCTTGCTGTGAGTACACTTTGGGTAAATAAATTATCAGAACTCTTCCTGCCTTCTCCATGTCTTGCACACAGACACAATGTCCGAGGAACTTTATGAACTGTTAATGAACTTGAACGAGCTTAGTGAAATGTGGACTAAGGCAACCATGACAGCCATTAGGAGGCTAGATGATGGCTCAGAGACTGTAACCGGCCTGCTAGCCTCCTGTTTGGTAGCGTTTTTCTGCTTCTTCATCTGCCTGCCAGCCTGTATCCTGTTTGGCTAGCGCCATTGCGGATAGCCATCTGCCTATCCAACTTGTATTCAATTCGGCTAGAGCCCCGGCAGCTAGCCACCTGCCTGATCTGCCTGTTCTGGCTAGAGAGGTGGCTTAGCCAACACAGCTGCCCGGGTCCAGTCGCCAGCCCGGCCGACTCCCAACGCCCCTGAGCTGCAGCCAATCCCTGCCTCAGTTTGGATTTTTCTGTACTGGATTGTTTGGACCATTAGTAACTTTTGGGTTACCTGGAATCTGCCACGCTTGCTGTGAGCACACTTTGATTTAATAAATGATCAGAACTCGGACGGTGGTACAGTGGTTAGCACTGTCGCCTCACATCAAGAAGGTCGCGGATTCAAACCCCGGTGCCCCGGCCTTTCTGTGTGGAGTTTGCACGTGTCTGCGTGGGTTCTCTCCCACCGTCCAAAGACATGCGGACTAGGTTAATTGGTGACCCTAAATTGTCCTTAGGTGTGAATGTGAGTGGTTGTCTGTCTATGTGTGACCCTGCGATGGACTGGCGACCTGTCCAGGGTGTACGCCGCCTTTCGCCCAATGTCAGCTGGGATTGGCTCCAGCCCCCCCTGCGACCCTGTACGCAGGATAAGCAGTTGACAATGGATGGATGGATGATCAGAACTCTTCCTGTTCGATGTCTTGCAAACCTAACATATGAGTGAGATGTTTATAGACATCTGCAGATAGGAACAGTTTAAAGAGTGGTTCCCCAAAAAGGGGGAAATTAGCCATTCCACCGGACCCAGAAGTTAACGCCGATTGTACCCTTACACACTCAAGACGAAAGCCTTGAGTTAGCAGGTGTTAGTGGGTTTCCAGTGTAAAAGGGGCTTTAGAGTAACCATTACTTCTTCCAAAGCTGCCTTTGCAGTGCCATTAAGCAAGGCACTGGAACTCTAGTGCTTGAATTGAGCTAGGACTAATAGTAAATCGCTGTGGTCAACCTGCATAGTTCCCAGCTTTGTATGTTTCACTGTGTGTAATCCCCTCCTCCTCTGCAATGACTCCCTCCTGTTGGAGCAGTAATTACAAATGTCTTCTTAGTTCATATCCATAAGGTTTCATTCCTTAATATTCTTATAAATGGTGTAGGAATAACATGGGCAAACGTCTTTCATGAGAAATGTCTGTTTTGAGACAGTTTTGGCAGTGTGTGTTTCCTTCCACTACTTACCCTTATATGTTACACAACCCACTTAAGTCTTCACTTTCTTTACAAGCAGCCATAACTTTGCTGAAGTATATAAGCATAGTTTTTTGTTCAGCAGGAAATAAATAAATAAATAAATTATATACATACTACCCGCACACACACACTGCACACCAGAAAACATGTAGGGGACAGGATTACTTGCAATGGTTTGGCCATAACTGCATATCTTTCTTCAGGGTTTATGAGGTCAAAACCTACAAATTTAGGCTCCACTAGTTCAATTAGTCAGTAGGTTTTCTGGCTTAGAGCTTGTCAATTAAACACATGACCACATCCTAGTTGAGCTTGTAGTTCAAACTGTTCTGCTCTGATAAATGAGACGCTGAGTAATACAACGTCTGTTTTCAAAAGACTCCAATTCTGGAGGAATTTAACAAGGTGTTGCATACATAAAAGCCTTCTCTTTTTTTGTATAATTTTGAAAAGACCTTAGGAAAAACAACAGTGCTACCAGACAGCACTGTGTGGTAGAGGCATGTTTTTTAATGAGAAATTCCTTTTAAACAAGCTTTTTTTTTTCAGAAGCATCAGTCAAAGAGTTTTTATAAGCAATGACAGTGTCATTATGTTGCATAACATACTTCTTCATCTCTGTAGTTTAATTAAAAGTCAGCACAGTGACAGATTTAATTAGAAGAAGACAAAATGTGTGGATGAGCTTACTGCAGTTGGAAGTGCTTGCTTCTGCTTGGAAAGTAAAAAGTTTGTGTTTATAGTAAAAATTTACAAGCTGACAACAACATGACTCAATTCAATATCCCAAAATACCTGAACCTTTTAAAATAACAAATAGAAGTTGTGCATTAGTTTTTGGTCTTTACATAGTAAACACAATAGAAAATTGTGTGTTATAGCAGAACAAGAAGAAATTATTTTGGCAAACCTGGCACTTTTATTTTAGGAGATGCAGAGATTCATCACTACCTGTACAACAGCTGCAATTACATTTAAGCACTGTACATCAGCACAGTTTCATGTAATAATAATAATTTATGAATACATACATACATACAAACACTTTTTTTTTCCTACCACACTCTACTCAAATGACGCAGGCTTCTGGAGATTTTTTTGGAAAAGCAATCATATTGCTTTATCACATCATGTTGTGCACATTATGTTGGATACGTGTGTTAAAATTACATAAAGTAGTCAGGCAATTCAAAAACACAGCTTCTGTTTACTTTTCAAGTTTCTGGCTAAGCTGCTGTTGACACCTGAATCTGTTATACAATGAGCATTCCCGTGAGTCCCTGTCTTCTCCCTGTCTAGACTGCTGTAATAACCCAAAGTGTGTGTGTGTGTGTGTGTGTGTGTGTGTGTGTGTGTGTGTGTGTGTGTGTGTGTGTGTGTGTGTCAGTGTGTGTTAACAGAATGGCACCCATTTGAATTGCGGGGGGTGTGAAAGTGCGTACATACCTTGTAAAAACCCCGGGAACAAAAGGGAGGATTGTCATCGGAGTATGTTTACGCAGTTCTGTCTGTTTGTTGAATTTGTCTGGTTCTATATTTAGAACAAGTTTCCATGAAATGGCATCTTTAAAATCTGGAGGTGTAACTCAGCCACATATTTTGCGCTGTTGCTAAATAATTTCACCTAGGAGAGATCAGGCTGTAAAGACAAGCTACTGCTAAGCTTCATAACTCAACAGTTTATGAACTAAACAGCATTAATGCATTTTAAAATAAAAAAACTGTTTCTGTTGCAAAGACACAAGACAGACAACAGTCTCATTTACCAAATTAGATGTAAATGAGATGGCGTATGAAAAATTCCCCATTGCAAATAGCTGAAATGACTTGACATCACAACAGCTCATGCAGGGAAACGATTTAAATAGAGAGGAGACGGGAGGAGTTCTTTGATGCATGAGTGGTTTCATGCCAAAACAAGTGGGGCAAAATATTACATCGTAAAGCTAATTTGGCCACGGCATGTTCTGGTTTGGTCTGCCCCACCCCCTGCTTCGCCCAGAGGACTTTGGTTATGTAATGCAGATGGGGGATAAAAGCGCCTACACCTGGGCCTTGGCTCAGACCCCAAACAACACTCTGAGACGTGTCCCCTCTAAGTCTGCCAACACATGGTTAACCAGACTAACCTAAATCTTCCACACCAACACAATCATTTCTAGGCTTCAGCATTGTGCTTGAGGCAGTGTTTGCCTCTGCTGCTTATTTATTTATCATACAGTCAATGATGAAAATTTAAGAGTAAAAGAAAAGGACAGCTCGTAGAGGTGTAATGAGATACACTTACATGTACTAAAGTAACTTTTTTGAGTAAATGGTACTTGTCAGAGTAGTTTTAATGCACCGTGCTGACAGAGAGAAGAGTCTGTTGTGTTAATGCTAATATGCTGGAAATATACAAGCTAATAGTGTGTAGAGCAGTGCACAGCAACTTTAACTTGTCTTAAACTTGTCATGCTCACTGATGAAGACACCAGATTATGCACACAAGAAAAGGAGAAACTACTCTTGTTCAATGTGGATGTAACTGATGTAATGTCTGTATTTAACAGGCAAAAAATTATGAAACATTACAGCATTATCTCCTAATTTGGTTTGGCAAACAAATCAAATAATTTTTAAAAACTATTAATATTTAAGCAATCTTTACTCATTGGACTATTAACAGACTATAATATTAATGCAATATGTTGTAATCACACTTGATGGATACACACTGGGAATATTGTCCTGGTGTAAATGTGGCAGGTTATCTAATCAGGAGATGATGACTTGTCATTTCATCACAAATAAAAACAAGTGTATGTTTACTTCTTTACCTTTACCCGAGGAAGACCATCTGAAATATTTCACATCAAATGAAAGACTAGAGGAAAATGACCCATTGTTTTTTTTTCTAACTTACTCACTACTCAAGTACTTTTTTTCTAAGAACTTTTCTTTTCTTACTCAAGTAGTTATTTTTATGAACACTTTAACTTCTATTTGAGTACTTGTTTTTGCAAAGTCACAGTACTTTTACTCAAGTACATTTTTGGGCTACTCTACCCATGTTGGTGACAAAAACTCACAAAATATCTCCATTCATTAGTTTGACTCAGATTCATTCATTTATGCATAACGTGATCCAGTTCTTTTATTATTCTTGCTTGACTGTCTGGTTGTTTAGAAAAGTGTCGCATTTAAACTTTCATGAACTGTCAGCAAAGTGACCTTTAAGCGCAAAGATCTGACGGAGAAGCAGTTAAAGAAAACAACAAAAAGTGAGAAGCTAAGTAATGGAAGTGAAACTTGTTCCTTAATTTAAAAATCAGTCCCTACAGGATTTAGCGGGATTGTTGCGGTCTAAAGTCCTAAAAAAAAATAATAATAATAATAAAAATAGTAATAAATTGCGATGGAAGTTGTGAGGTTTTGGGTCTTTTTTTTTTTTTTAAATGAAATTGTAGGAATAAGTGAAAACTGCAAAGGTAAATGGGATTTTTTTTTAAACATCAGAATTATAGTTGAATCATTAAACAGTCCCCCCAGGATATCGTGGGCCTAACCCTAACCCTAACCCTAACCCTGCATCTTTAAACCAGCTTACCTTGATTATTTCAACGCCTCCAAATGACCTGAATTGAAAACCCTCTAACTCTGCTATGCTTCTTTATTTATGATGAGCTCACTCACACAGATTAATCAATGTTACATTTAGATTAATGACAACAGTGCAGGCAAATGTCCTATAACACCTCTTGTTTTTGTTTTCTTCCTGACAGTGGGAACGTAACCAAAAGTATTTCTGCTGTCATGCTATTAGTAATGTTCCTTTCTTACAATCGAACAGCAAACTGAAACACACTCTGCCCTCTATGGCCTCGTACAATAGTGTCTGTGTTTTGGTTATGCATGTTTGCAGTCACGTTTATTAATGTGCATGTCCAAATTCCACTTACGCCATGAACTATGGCAATGTGATTATAATGCTGTACCGGTGCTCTGAAGTTCAAAGACCATTTCCCCGAAAAGGCAGTTTTCCTCCACCCTCTGTCCCCGTTTTTACACATCGCCTTCCTTTTGGCTCGTCCCCTGAAACCGGAGCGTAGGCACACTGGTTGGACAGGGAGAACAAACAGCTCATGTGCCTTGTGGCTTCTTGATGGCATACTTTTCAGCACGCAGGTTTTGGAGGGGTACTGGGAGAGTGCATTCCTAGTAATTAATAAGGCAAGCGCAGGTTTCCATTTGAAGTATTTGAACATGCCATGATAACGGAGCGTGTAGGGTGGTGCTGAGTGTTACAAAGTCCTGTCTTGTTTTAACTGTGGAAACATTTGGGAACGGCTGTAACAGAAAATCCACAGATTCAGACAGGTTTCTTTTGTTGTGTCTTTTTCAAATACATATAATGGCGTAGTTAATAAATCAAGAAATGAATAACGTCATTTCATGTTGATCATATAATTTGATAGTGACTTATAGTGCTTGATTATGGCAAAATAATCATTAGATGCTTTTCCAGAATATTTGTGTAAAATTACACAAATGATACAGTAGTCAACTGAATAATCCTGTATTTTATCCTGTATTTGTGGCATTATCCTTGGCCTTTATCACTTAAATAGACAGTACATGTACGTATATACAGCTGAACTGCACTGAAAGAAACATTGGATATGCAGTCTACTATATTTTTTTTCTTAAATTCCAAGTAGCTTTTCAGTTTAAGTCCATAGCTCTATCACTGTCACCACTGTATGTATTTTACAGATAATATCTTAGTTTCTATGTGGTAGTCACTGTTGCCTGAGTGAGTGTCAGTGTGTGGCCCAAAATAGTTACTGTTCATAAAGAAACCAAAATAAATAAAGGTCTCAGCCTGACCACCCCTATAAAACATCTTGGCTCCATAAGTGTTCCCACGAGGCAGCTGTTTATTTTATATTGTACTTCACTAAGGTTGTCATCATTATTGTAGCCATTATTGTTTTTATATGCTGGCAATCTGTCAGTATTGAAATTACTTGTTTATTGGTTAAAGTGCATTAACACTGAAATTCAAATGTACAGATATCACAAAACAGATCACGTCCAACTTTACTGCAACAATGAAAGTTTGATGAGTCGGTGCATCCTTGATTAACAACTTTCTTAAGCATGTAAGCAAGTTTATTAGAACCATGAAAAGAAAAGAGCGTGCATGTGTTTAGTAACCAAGGTACTGTGCAGGAGATAAACATCATTTAGCAGGTTTTGTCCAATTATCTGCTTATCAAAATCATTAACCTAAGGATAACCGGATAAATTGTCATATCAGTGTTGTGACAGCATTGTTTCCCTAGGAATTAAATTGGCCAGTTCCGTACGTCGCAATTTACATCCAGTGCCAAGGTAGAGTTTCTTTTATGTAGCAATGTAGAAAGTCATGGTGTGGAGGTCAGGCTGGTGGATGGCTATATAGGAAGTCTGACATGTCAGATAGATTTTGGAGCATTTTTGTAGTTTGAGTTCGGTCCCCTGTTTTGTTTGCATCATCATCATGTCCATGAGGAACTCAATTCACATTTCTGCCAGTGGTTTAACATTATTCCACAAAGCCAACAAAGCCAGGGACGAAGAAGACTTCTTGCAAGTAAAGAAGAACGTAAACAATACTGGTTTCAAAATATTAAGTAAAACTTACCTTTTTTACTTGCTTAAATCTAACCATGCCCAAAATATTGGCCAGATTACTTCACTACTGTCAAGAGTGACAATTTCAGTTTGTTGCCATTTAGATCGATTGTTACAGAACTCTGTGAAGGCTGCAGCAGCATTTACAAAGACTCTTACAAAACGTAGAGTGGGATAATGATACTCTGTTCCTACCTTTTAGCTTTGCCAAATTCTCATTACCTTCATTTATATAGACGATACACAGAAAGGATTCCTGGCATCCTCTTCTTCTCTGGAAACACCTACTTCTGTTCAAAACACAGTCATTACTTCTACAGTAAGATGCATCAAACGGTGAATTACTCCCAACACCATTTTTGTAAATTAGGCTTGGTAATGTAAAAGTATACAGTCACTGTGTCAGAAAGCAGTTAGTGGGGGAAGCTGCACTGGAATATCTTCTGTGGCTGCAGTGGTTTGGCACTTTCTAGGAAAGGCATACTTGATCAAACCAACAAAATGGAACACATTCAATCCAGTGAAATAGTTATCTCTCCTTTCATCTGTGTGTGAGTTTTTCCTCACTGCGGCTATGCTGAGTCAGGTCCTTCATCATCTGCAGGCCAGCGAAACCAGTGACCCAGCAGGCCTCACTTGTACAATGGAAATTGAATGGAGAATGAAAAGATACATGCCTGTGAATAATATTCACATGTAAACACACACACACACAGACCGTTGTAAGAGATACCTCTTTGGCCTTACACAAAAAACACTCAAGTGATTGTGGAGTATGTGTGTCGCTTACATCTGCTCACATACAAAGAAAAGGAATGCTGTTTTGGCCACAATTTGTATGGGAGCGTGTTTGTTTGCCTGACAAATGAACAATACACAAACTCACAAAAACAATAGCATTATACTTTCTACGGGTACGGAAGCTGAAACAATAAACAACCTCATTATAAGGTCCAGGAGTAGGGGTGGGCCATCTGGCAAAAATATCGTGTCACGATTTATTTCAGGCAGGATCACGATTCACGATCTTATCATGATTCATTTTCCTGTTGGTTTTTATGACTATTTTGTTATTGGTTTAAAAGAGAAAAATAACACTACTTTATTAATTATATACAATATAGCCTAATGATTCATTTAAACAACAAAGAACTGATTCATTTTGTTCTTATAATATTTTAAAGATTTTAATATACATTGTTTGATTTAATTTTCCCATGAAAAAATGTGCCGTTTGCTTCTGCAAATTTAAAAACACAAAGACAGGGAGGGACTTGTTGCAGATATTGACTGGCATTTACAGTAGCAAATAGCCTGAATGTGCGTTACGCCTCCCCACCCTTCTATGGACGTCGCCATGTTGCAGGACTCTCGACTGCCCTTCGGGACAATTTTTCTCATGCTCACATTACGGCATGTGCAGCACTGTTTGTGTTTCGGTGTTTGATCCACATCCATCTACCTACGGACGCTTGCATTTCCCCAGTGTCTTCAGGACATTTAGGAGAATCGCGTTTTCTGAGGGCTCTTTCAGAGGTGTGTCAAGCAGGCTACAGACTTTTAATGTCGTTCATAACTTTTCAAAGTAAAAGCTCAGTTCAACTCCAATACTGCATTACAGCAAACAAGCTTCTCGCGCTTTTATATTGTAGGCAAAACCACTAAAGAGGATGTGATTATGTGAGTAACTGTTGCTGTCATGACTGAGATCTATCTCAGCACCGCTATCAAAGCACCGTAATCTGGCTGTGGGCCAGATATTATTGTTGGCGGGCAGTTTTGGCGAGGGTCCATAATCACAGAGAGAATGAATGTGTTTCCCTCGTCAATGTTTGTATAAACTTTATCTAATGTGTGGTTTTTAATGGACTGTGGTGCAGAAGCTGTCCTACGCTCTTTGAAAGGTTAGGAGGCAGTGGTAGACTGGATAGATAGCTGCAATTCACAACTCTCACCACTAGATGCCACTAAATCTTACACACTTAACCTTTAAAGCCACTATAAATGGAATTAGAAAATTTCCAGCACACATTTTGAATAGTCCCAAGAGCACACACAGACACACAAGTGGAAGTAAAAGAGAATTAATTAATGGGCCGATGGAGTAGATCACCACCTGGTAGTCAAAAAGAACCTGGTGATGAATGGTTGGAGAGTGGGAGTATTTGAGCAGCAGAGTAGAGGTGATTAGGAGCAGGTATGAAGGGGAGCCAGCTACGCCTAGATTACACACTCACACACACACCAGGGAGGGGAAACAAATGGGAAAATACAGGAAACTATCTGGAATCACAGATGAACCGTGACACAAGTGAGTTTACCTTCCACTCCACAACAGCTGCCTCAGTAATTTACCCGGTTCCTTCTAAACGTGTCATTCATTCAGCCAGCAACCTCTTGCATCTCAGTTTACAGTAACTGCTTAACCTGGAACAAAGCATTACATGAACAGTAAGTAGTGGGTGGCTAATAAATCCTGCCAAAATTCACATGTGGGCATGCTTTCCTGTGTGTATGATTAATCAGTCTAAACTGATGTATCTTCTTTCTTTTTTTTTACTTTTTTTTTGATGTATCATTTCTTAAACATCAATGAGCTTTATACTGTCAGACAAAAGGGTATCTGTTCACATCATAGCCGGCCACAGCGGAAAGAAGAACACCCTCTCTGCTCTGTGCTCGTTATGGATATGAATCATAAAGTTGAGCTGCGTTGATAAGCAGAAGCAACAAGGTCTCTTCACAGACACACACACAGAATCTGTGTGACGTGCAGCAGTGGAGCTGGAGCCGACTGGCCTGTCAGCAGGGTGTGTGATGGGTTACACACCTAGCCAAGTCATCCGCAGTTCCCCCCAGAGAAGTTTGAAGGGAGTGCTCTTTTGTCTGTAACACTGCTGGATGCACTCACAGCGCACCCGGCCCTCAAACACAGCAGCGCAGCTGGAGGAGACCGCAGTTCCTGCAGGGAAGAGGAGAACTGTGTGTGCTTCAACTTTGAACTTTCTGGCTGGATTCTGTGAAGCTGCTACTTCCCCTCTGAGCTGCAGAGGTGATACTAAGAACCAACGACAGTATATATTACCTCTCCCCCTACATTTAATCCATACATTTCTTTGAGTAAGTTCCAAATTATTTAGCGTGACACGGTGACAGGGTGGGGAACAAAGTGAGCCGTGCCCAGTCATGGATTTTGGACATGCCGGTTAGCAGTGGGGTGATATTTGACATCGGAAAAATCCTGAGCGTAATTTGTCAAAGTTGACACCATAAATAGGCCTAATCTAACACTGTGAAACCATTAAGCCTTTGGCAAAACAGAGGAACTCCCATTGAGATCAAATTATTTCCCAAAAAACAGTATTGATTCAAATCAGTTTGGAAAATTTGCGTGGGAAAAGAGAGTGAGTAATGTTCTTCCCCTCAGAGAGAACATTAAAGGGAAGATTTGAATCAAGAATCAAATGTTTTTCACCTCTCACATCTTTTTCCCCCCCATTAATTCCCCAACTCTAAAAACAACTCACTAAGTTACACCTGTTATTGATTTGGATGTTGATGGATAATACAGAGCTCCTGCAAATCAATCTGCATCTCTGAAGAATCTTAAGCGATAATTTGCAGAGACGTCTACAGTGTTGACTGGACATAAACGTGGATTAAGACATTAGTTGCACCTTATTGAATTAATGTCTCTATCCTTTTTTCAGGCCTGAGTTGGTTTTCTCACAATTCCCCCAGGAATTCAACAACTTTCAATTATTTGCTTTCTTGCCGAGAGAATGAGAAGACTGATACCACTCTTATGTCTGTACGACGAATATGAAGCTACAGCCAGGAGGCAGTTTGTGTAGCTTAGCATAAAGACCGGAAACGGGGAAACGTGGCTCTGTCCAAAGTAAAAAATAAAATAAAATAAAGCTCACTGATTTACATGTTAGGCTATATGTTGTTGGTATAAACCACCATTGGTGGCTTTACTGGGCATCACATGCTGGAACTATTTCTTGGAGAAGCTCCAACATGTAACGTCTGTTGTTTGTTGTTCAAATTAATTGTTCACACGCGTAGTTGGTAACTAAGTGCCAGTGTGTTTCAGTTTACTTTGATACGGTTGCTTGGAAGCAACCACAGTTCAGGCAGACGCCTCATTTGTTCCCAGGCCTATTACAGTGTTCACATGGACAGTGAAGAGCATGTTCTCACAGACAGAAAGTGAGCATGTGTGTAAATGATGTATCGCTGTAGCAAGTCTTTCAAACATGTGCCAAGATCAATTTCCATCAAAGGTCCACAGGGAATAATATCCCACCATCTCCAGGAGATGAGTAAAGTGTATTTTGGAGAGAAAACCACCAAGCAGCAAATTTTTATTATTTATTTAACCATAGACGTCACACAGATGCTGTGTCACGTTTGCAGAGAGGTTCTCAAGGTCTTTTCACCCTGAGTGCAACCAAAAGTGAGTTTTTTTTTGTTGTTTCAACATCCAAAGAATACAATTAAAGGTTTTAAATGGCTGGCAGAACACTTTACTACTATTGCTATGGCTTTGCACACCTTACATCTTTGGTCCAAGACATGTACAACCGAATATTATCTTAAAATATGTTTTTTAGAGAAAGAGTGATTGCTCAATAAATCCATGTTTACAGCCTTATTTTCATAGTTTTGGCCATCTTTTCTATGATTTATGACAGCAATTCACTGGATCTTGTTTTAATCATCCTGAGGCATCTGCCTACATGCTCACTCATGCTCACTTTATGGCTTCAACAGAAGCACAGAAAATACTCAGAACTTAGCTTAACCTTTAACCCAGAAAACTAAACAATTTCTTTTTTCTGAGTTTGAACGGTGGAGCTGGACATTTGACAACAGCCCTAGGAGCTCGGTGGAAGCCTGAGAGTGGGCGGTGGCTCTGTTATCTCTTCTTCCTTTGCTCATCTACATCCTCTCCCACTTAGAGGTCAGAAGCATGTCAGCAAGGCACACCGTTTGCTGGAGGTCAGCTGGCAGTAACTGGTTATAACTGCAGACATGAAGATATGATAGCTATGGGATTTCCCTTACTTTTTACCATCAGTTAGAGTCTTTTAATATTTGCTCACTACTGTTGAAGCTTATCTAATTCACCTAATGCATTGTTGTTGTGCTAACTACTTCTTAATTATAGTAAATTGTTCCTTAATTTCCAACCATTTCCCATTGAGGTGAAGAATAAGTGTTTGTATGAGTGGCGGAAGATCCATCGACAAGCCAACTAACCATTCCAGGTATGGACGCTTTCATCGAAGTTAACTTCCGTTCTGTTCGTTTACAGTATTACTGGGTTTACTGGCTAATATGGCATCGACTACAAAACGCAGTGAAAGTTATGTTTAGGACCAGACTGAGGTTGGTATCGGGTTGTTTCGCTGTGGGGTGCAACCTCGAGTCGGGAACAAAGCAATTTCGAAAATAAAAATGTTTAAATGTTTCCTAAAGAGATCCAGGCGAGCCTGGATCACCACTGTGCGAAGACATGGGGTCTTTCCGAAACTAGACCCTCGCCGCTTCCTCTCCATCACGGAGTGAACTCCTGTCGGAGTCACCCTCACAGCCAAATCGAGCTCCCTAACCCATGTAGGGTAAAATTACAGCGGCCAACTTTTGGACGAACTACCCTCTCCCCAGAGTAGATAGGATCTGACGTTACCGCCGCACTCACTGCTATAATAGGCTATGTGTATCAAATAAACAAGAGTTGCATTGTCTATCACACAAAAGCATTTTTTTATTAAACACAATATAACCTTTGGGCTATGTTGTTAACCTGTGAAAGGTGATATGAAATGTTAGTGTAGTTTCGGAGTCCTATATGTTAACCGGCGAAGTCATACAGAACTCACATTTGAAAGAAAGGTCCCCCATCGTGCAGCAAAGGCTGTTACACACCTTCAACAAGCCGGCATCAGTGCACACTCATTGTGCATTGGAGGGTTTCACAACCCACTACCACTCCGCCCTCGT
This sequence comes from Micropterus salmoides, assembly GCF_014851395.1. Taxonomy (NCBI): domain Eukaryota; kingdom Metazoa; phylum Chordata; class Actinopteri; order Centrarchiformes; family Centrarchidae; genus Micropterus; species Micropterus salmoides. Next base: position 3,414,536 of record NW_024040596.1, on the reverse strand, counting down.
TGGTTTCGGATGGCACTCAATGTGGCGGACCCTCCGCGTGAACGCGCAAAAGGAGTGGAAGTAGGTTGGGAGAGGGAGGAGCAAGCAGTTTCGGAAAGGCCCACAGTAGCTAACGTTATTTGCTTGTTCTGGATTGTTTGAGGAAATCTGCCGGAAGTTAAGTTTGGGCCAGAGTAATGCACGTGCGCAGTACCGTTTGTTTATGCAGTTACTGTTGAAAGCGTCTATAACCTCTGTCCTATTCTAAAATGTACATGCATATATTAGAGCTGTGTAATATAGTGGTCCTTTTTATTATGGTCCTTATGTTTCGTTTTGTTCTTTGACTTACATTTGTTGTATTGACTTCACTGTGAGGAAAGAACCCTTAGTTTGGTTTCTAAGCCGATTACTGCAAATCTTCCTTTTTCATTAGCCTCATCATGAACCTTCGCGGCAATAAAATTGATTGACTAAAGTGGTGCAAGCCGAGCCTGTTTATTACAATCTTTACTCAGAAGGATTAAAAGTGAGTGGTGTGGCTTACTTTTTTTTAAAAAGTGCAGCGTGTCCGCGGGAATTGAATTACAAAACCCCTTCTCACCTTGTCTGGTAACCCGAAACCCAAACTTTACGTTGTGAAATGTGGAGCTGGCACAAACCAAGAATCTCCCTCCTCAGAGTTACCACAAACCACATGCTGCCTGCTCTCAGGAACACATTCTCCCTTCCTTTACTTTAAGCCAATTGAACGTTCAGTCCCACCTCTTCTGCTGAACAAGATGAGCAATTACACAAAACATTTACATCCGTGACACAGATGAGGAGATTGAGGCCTAATCTCAGCTCCAGAGAGGCTTAGTCATTCAAGCCCTTATTGCCCTTACTTTCTGTCAGCTGGTAAAATAAAATGATCTATCCGTGTTGTGTTTCACCACAGTCTAATGTGGGTGTTGGGATCTGTATCTTTCTTAACCATGAGTAATCTTAGCTCTAAATTACTGTTGTCCATCTGGTGGGAGGCCTTAGGAACTGAGAGGGCACCCTCGGGTCAAACCAAGTGCCCCCGTGTGAATTTCTCCCTCGTTAATTTTACTGTGGGCTTGCCCTCCTTGTCACCCATTCTGGCCTTTCGTGGTAAAGTGATCCTATCTCGTGACATGTCTTGAGCACAGCACAACTCAAACTGTATAAATCATAAAAGTGTAGAGCTCCTGTGACTTTCAGTGTTTCGGCCTCATGCATGTTTGAACTAGATTGGTTCTACTGCATTCTTCTCTTTCTGCAGGCCTGTAAATACAAGACAGGTGAATGGTGGGTAAATTAAAACATGGCTAGCTCTTAGATTGTTTTCATCCATGAAATGTGGTGATACTACTTTGAGTGTTTGCCAGAGCACAAATGATTATGGGCCAGCTTCTAAACCGATAGCCTGTAGAGATTTGGGGGGTTTCGGTTTATCCAACATTGTGTTTTCCTTTCAGATTTCTCTCCAGTTTTTGGCTTCAATATTGACAAAAAAATATTTTGGTTCTCAACAGAGCTTGTTTGCAGGGCCAGCAAGAGAAATTATAGTATGTGTAAAAAGATATTTCATTTTGAAAACGATTTTTGGTTGGTGATCAGTCGGGAGATTTTACATCTCAGAACTTCTGAAACCAAAACTGACAAATTTTTCTTGATGCGGCAAGAATGAGTTTGAAGAGAAACATTCCAACACAGTCCACCGCATCTGTCCACTTGATCTTCTTGTCACTCGTTTCCCTTTAACATCAGCCCAGTACCTATACACTTGCACATGCCTCTGAAGTCTCCCTTGGATTAGTAAACTTGCCGTGAAATGGAAACTTTGAGGGCTGTGGGTGATAGCACATAAAAGTATCTGGAGAGTTGATTCTTGGACGGTTTCTTCTCACTACCTAAACCAACCTTCATCTGAGAGCAGCAGCAAATCCACCCTGAGGACTCTCACCCTGCAGCGACATGCTTGCACGCATCTGAGATGCACTTCTGTGGGAGTGCAGGCATTACTCTCTCTTCCATTACTTGCAAAACACTTTTCTTTTCCATCAGTAACCATAGAAATTGTGCATATTATTATTTTCCATAATCAATCAAAGTTACACTCCAGTTAGTCCGTGTGCTCTGGCCTTTTAGGGAATGGGGATTTTCCGTTCCTGGCTGGAGTTCAACTAATTAGCTATTTATTTATTCACATCGACCACATGCTTTCTACCACCACCATTATGTTCTTATGAGTTCAACACAAGATAAACCGGAATTTCTGGGAAGGTAGGCAGTGAGTGGCCACATTTAATTTCCTGTCCAACATCTGTGTTTTTAGATTAGACTTGGTGTTTGCTCAGCATTATTCTTCACAAACAATAAGAAACAACAGAGCAACGGGAGCAGTAGCCAAAAAGACACAATAATCCAAAAAAGACAACATTTATGAAACTTCCTAGTGCTTATCAAGTGGTGGTAAGCATCTATTTTCTCACTCCTGCTCTCTTTCTCTCCTTTCCTCTTCAAAAGTTGCAGTAGGATTGTGTGTTGGATTTGTTTTGGATGTTACGCCGCCCTTGCTGTGTTTTGATATACCGGATCTCACTGTGAGCTGCCCTCATGTTTCTTGAACTTCACTCAGTTGCCTTTCCCAGGTTTTATAAGTTGAAGCATTGTGGGAAAACCTACTGACCGTCCTTTCATCTTTTCTCTCTTCTACTTTTATTATTACACCTTCTAGAAACATTTTCCACCCTTCCTTCCCGTAACCACCTCATCCTTATCGACCTTATCTTTATTGTTGTTTCCCGCTCCATCTTTTGTGCCTTTTTTTCTGAGTCATTTTCTGCTTTATCTCCATTACTTGCATGTCTCCATCACACACTGCTTGGAATAAGTAGAAAAATGCACATGTTATGCCATACCGCTACGGGGGAAGGGGCATGGTATGAGCCTGTGAGTCATTCTTTTCACTAAGGCATGATGTCATCCCCAAATGCTGTTGAAAAGTTAGCTGATTCGAGGCATTCACCCATGGCAGACTCCATGGTAAAAAGACTTAGCAGTGTTAGGACTGTCTTTAAAATTGCATATCCCCCCCATTCCCATCTTTTCTGCTCTTCTCTCCTACAGTAATGGCCTTGCTTCGTTCACTCGGCAGCATGCTACATGCTCCAAGGCCAGATGGTCTAATTTAGGTGGCATGCTGAGGGGACTGAAATAATATGAATATTTCACTCCATGGCGAGAGAGGAAGAGACGGAGCATATACAGGCATGTTTGTGGACCAGAATGCATGTGGGTCTATGTGTGGGTTGAGAAAGAGCCACAGCAGACTTAAGTGATTGCCTCATAGACAAAGCCCGTCCCCTTGGAATGACACGTTATACCCAACTATAGCAATTCATTCTCTCAGGCTAGCAGTATATTTTTCACCAGAAGCAGACTCATTGCTGGGTCAAAGTTCACTTCACAAAGCCAGCTGGTATATGGGCCATGCATGAGTTCCTTAACAGCAGCTGTGTTTACATCCAGATTATATAGATACACGAAAACAGGCTGCAGTGCTCTTCTTCCCCTCTCTGGCTTTCATCTCACCCCTATGCTGTATGTTCCAGAGCAACACCTTGTCTTGAAAGGTTTATCCCCTTCAAGCAGCTTTACTTTACTGAAATGATGACAGGAAGCCTCACTGTTTTATTGTCTGTGTTCTGTGGCTCCGATCATTGTTTGAAACACCTGCAGTATGCATGCGCATAACTCAGAGATGCTACAGTTTATTTGATTGTGCAGATGTTTAGATAGATCACTGGTTCTCAGAGTCATATTGAAACACACTAGAACCCACTCTCAGTGTCTAGTGTCTAATAATTTCTGATAATAACCATCAGATTCACACGTTTTCTTCAGTGACAAAGTAATGCCAAAATGTAAACAAAAAGTTTCAGACATTTAACAGAGTTTATCAAAAGCAAAGATTTATTTGTCAAGATAAAAGATTACTGATTGTTTCTATATTGAATCCTAGTGGCACCTTCTGCGACTTGACAGTAGATGGGCAAATGGCGATCTCAAGTTAGGGACCATCTTAAAAAATGCATGTAAATGGGCAAGAGAGATTTTCAGATTTTTTTTCCACAGCTTTTTCATTATGGTGTCCTTGTTACCTGGAAACTTTATTTTCATCTGGACGTCCTCTCATTGCATGCACACACTAAATGCAATATGGACTAATTGTCACGATCCTGTCCTGGGTGCTGTGTTTTTGGGTTTTGATTCTGAGGGTTTGGTTTTGTATCTGAATGTTTGTGCTGTCTTCTGTTCCATTTAGTTCTGAGCTTATTCATTTATCAGTTTGTTATCAGTTGTTTAGTCTGTGTTTTGGTTCCATGTCTTAGTTCCCAGTCCGGTGTTAATGTCTTAGTATTTACTCCTGGTCCGTGTGCTTCAGTGTTTGTTATTTTGATCTGTTCGGTATCTGTCTTAGAGTTGTTGAGTTTTTGGTTCGGTTCTCGTTAGTCTCATGTCTGTCACCTGTGTTGCTCCCGCCCTGCTCGTTAGTACCTGTGTGTATATATACCTGGTGTTTCTGTTTAGTGTTTGTGAAGTGTGTTGTCCTGTTTTGCCTGCCTTGCTCGTCTTGTCACCCTGTTTCTTTGGATTTCTGTTGGGACTACCTTGTTTTTTTTGGACTCTGTTTACCAGCCACTCTGCCAGTAAGTGTGCTCGCCTTTTGTTTGTTTTGCCACAATAAACCCCCCCTTGAACTGTACCTCCTCTGCCTTGCGTCCTGCGTTTGGGTCCAACCTGCCTCACCACCACTAACCGTGACACTAATGAGCTGCTATGGCCAGTTTTAAGGACCCTTCACATTTTATCAACTGCTTTCTCATTTTTATTACTTCAGACAAACTTTACTTATATACACAACCTCCAGCTCTTTTTCATGAAAATAAGCACTTTGCCTCTATGCAATTTAGAGTTTTCCCACTGTTAAAACTTCCAGTTCTATTTCTTATTCATTTTTGGACAACTCATAGTGAGTTCTTTACTGAAAGATAGAGGTGGGAATTCTCAAAATGATGTTTACAAATCGCTTTAATGTTCTTTGACTTCACTATAGATGTTTCTTTCCCCTTGGAAAATGTTAAAGCCATTGAGGCAAGAGTGATGAATGCCCTCATAACCGCAGTAGGTTTCAGAGCTTAGCAGAGGAAGCGCAATCATACCAAGGCGGCTCAGAAAGCCACCGAGAGGTGAGAGTGCTGCCCTTGGTCTGACAATCGAAAGAAGTGTCATTAAAAACACTCACTATGTCATGGTTAAGAACTTGAAAGCATAGCAAGCAAGTTATGTTTATTATGCACTGCAAGGAAACGCAGTTAGCGAAGGGGTCAGGGGGAAAACACTGAGCCTCAGATCAGTCTCAAACAAGAGAGAGCTGGGGAGGAGAAAAGTTTGAGGATGGCAGAAGTAATTAGCTTCCTCAGGCTACTCGAAGTTCAGGCGTTTTATATTTCCCGTTCAGCCAGGCAGTGAATGAGAAACACCATCACTCCCTTTCAAATAAAGTTCACCCCTTGTGCCATTGACTCTCATAAAAGCCGTGCATGACTCATACAATTAGAAAAAAATCAGATGGTTTCAAAGTGGGACAGAATGTCTGAATGTCCATGAACACATCCAAAGTCGTTGTCACCAATTTATTAACTCCAGCAAATACTTATTACACCCAAAAGGGAGATGCATGTGTTTCATATTGAGGGGTCCTCACCCTTCAAATGTGTGACCTCACATAATCATCCCATAACAAGGCAATAAAGGACATCTGCAAAGATACAATATGATTTCTGTAATGCGCAATGTAAAGGGACACTGTGTTCACTTAGGGGCCTATCAGAAGTCAAAAAGAGAACTTAAAAAAACAAAACACTAATTCCCTGCTTTGTCTTGTTGTCACTGTTTTCCTCATCTGTCTTCTTTCTCTGTAAACCTTGGGTCCATGCTACATCCCTGCTCCTCTCCTTTCCTTCAACTGCCTTCAGACCCGTTCCCGTCACCAGCCTCCCCCAACCCCCTCCGCCCAGTGCATTTTACTTTTCCAGCTGTCGGTAATCATGCAGGTGCCTGATTGGCTGACGAGGCCAGCTGCTGGCTGATGGGAAGGCCTATGTAAGTCCAGCTGTGGGAAGGAAGATGGACTCTAGTCAAAAAGGAAAAGGTGACCATCGCACACCCTTAAAACACACACACAACCAAGATTCCAGCTGAAAGAAATGGATTAAAATGACCAACTTCCCCCCCCCCCTACCTCCCGTTAATCATCCTCATTAATATTATTTTGCTAAAATTCTTGGGGGACAGAGCAGGCTTGTCAAAGACTGGGGTAGGGAGGGGATGGGGCTTAGCTCAGCGACCATTAAACTCGTGACCTCACGTTGTAGGCACAGCATCTCTTTGGTGACGTGCAGTGTGTGCGTGTGGAGTGTCCGCGTCTTTGTCTGCATCCACTGGGCATGTGTGCGAGATCTGAACAGAGCCAAAGGAACTCGGGCAGACCTTAAAAGGCTCGGCTGGTCTCCCACTGTCAGCCCATAGGTGGGCTCTGCATTTCTTCCAACATCGCTGCTTCATATCTTTCTGCAGCCCCAGAACAAATAGTGAAGCTTGTAGGAGGGCCCCCTGTGGCTTTCTTACCCAGTAAATTCCATTACAGGGAACACACATTGTTCCTTAATATGGCTTTAACACAGTCTCATAAAAATTGCACATTGCATAAGGTGGACAAGAGTAATTTGACTTGTTCGCCCTGCATGATGAACTATGAGATAATAAAAATAATTGGCAACTATAAATTAAAATAAAACAAATATTGAATATTGCCTGTTAATTCTAAAGTTAAATAACATTCACATTTAAACTCCATCAATCAATATTTTCTGTTTGAACAAGGATCAAATGTAATGTGAAAGGGGTCATTGTGATATGAACCCACAGAGCATTGAAACCCATCCAGAAACCCTGCTCAACTTTTTAGCATTTGTCAGCAGAATGTTTTGGAAAGTCCATTTTCAGCAGCAGCATGTAGGTATTTTAAGCAAATGAGCTGCAATGAATCCGCTGTAGCTAGCGGCTAGTTGGTCAAACAAATAGCAGCTACACGCACAGACATTTTTCTTTGCAGCTGGAGGAGATCAAAACAGAGATAAATGGAAAGTGAATAGGGCATTCATAGCTCAGGTGATCACAACTCCAAATTAATGCTGTGGTTGCTCCGTGTCGGTTATGTGTAATTAGGCAATTGTTAGCTAATAAGTGTTGGAGCAGTAATGTTACAAGGTGACAGTATGGTAAAAATCAAATTAAAACATCAATAAGCACTCTTTTTACTTATTTTTCACCATGACATTTCAGTGCCAAACTGCTGGCAACAATACAAAGGTAATGGTCCTGTCTCTGCCAGTAAGTCACAGTGCAGACTTGAAATGAGGAAATTGGATTTGGAAATAGTTACAAATATGTGGAAAGTACAGAAAGAAGTACTTCAAAATCCCTCTATACCTTGTTCTTGTCACAATAACTCGATCATGCTCACTTGCCTTATTGTCCTGAGGCTGCTGTCACTCTGCCCCTGCATTATAAAGTCCTGGATATACTTCCTTTTTTAACAATGTGCAGGTCTAGACGGGCAACTAACCGGCTTTTTTCAAATACTTGCCTGCGTACTTTGCGTGTACCTGAAGGATTAAACCTGAATCCACAAGGGGGCAGACCGGGACCGGATCATCCCTTGCCAACACCGGATTATCGTCCTTGACAACCTCCGAATTTGCACATCGTAAACAAAGCAAACATAGCGACACTCGAGCAGGTTGTGATTTTAATGAGACATCATAACTATCTTGGTAATTGCTGACAAGCTCCAGGAGTTTTAGTGTAAACATCCCGCCATAAATCTATTTTTGTAAGTCTGCTGCTGACCTTCTTTTTCTTTTGCATTTAATGGCCGTTCCCAAACCAACTGCATACCGGGCTGCTCAGGTCAACATACTGGGCCCACCACGCTCCAAAGATACGCAGGATACGCGTAGCAGCCATCTTGCGTACACGTAGTTAAAAGCAAGTATATCCAGGGCTTCAGGCAAAATGCAGTGTACTGAAAAAACACCTAAATGTATAAACCTAAATAGTCTCTGTCATTCCTGGTCTAATGTTCTTGCTCCTCCTCGTGTTCAATTAATATTTTCCGTGCCTAATGCTCCCTTCAGTCTCTAAATACAGCTGTCAGCTTTAGACAGAACAGAACACACCCCAATCCCATCTCCGTGGAAAAGCTGTGTTAATGTGTAAAGTTTTAAACGACTTTGTCAGTTTTGTTTTTTTGTAGATGGAATGTTAAACGAGATGAATGAGTTGCAGTTTGGATGACATGCTGGACAAATGGCATCAAGTATTAAACTTGTAATGCCGCTTTTGTTCTGTCCCAATTCTTAAAACTGCATTTAATGAAACTGCATTTTGACCTGTGGAGGTCCAAAAGTGTCACAGATTTTCACACATTGAGCAGAAGCAGAGAAACACGGGCACCCTCTTGCTTGCGATCATTCAACAGTAAGCAGTAAAATACATCCGCAGACACCCAAGAAAAACATCTGGATCTCTAGTCCTGTGCAATGTCCCTCTTAGCTAGTAGCAGCTAGTCTGTATGTCAGTATGAGCTATGTTATCTAACAGACCACACTGAGTTTCTATTGGAAAAACAAAATGGTGAAATGGTCAGATTTAACTGGGAACTGATGATGTTTGTAGTCTTATAATTGGCATTCAGGTGTCCTTATCTCGTATTTCGCCAGACCCAAGAATTTGAGGGAAATTCTGTGATAGAATTATAAGAAAATGAATTTTTTAAGGGATCCTTAAATGTAGTTTTCTGATAAACGCAAAGTGTTTGCATGCATATTTATAATGGATTTAGTTTAGAGTGAGGTTAGCATGCTACATATCCGTTTCTCTCATGATCATATAGCTTTTATATTAAATTTTTGTATTGTTCAAATAACAATTTGTCAAAACTTAACCTCTTAACAATCAAAATTGATGCGACTCACCTATGAAGCCTCATAGTAATCTACCGATCAATTACATTCTGACAACAACACTCTTGTTCCAGGAATATTTCATTGTAAGTGTAATAACTCTTACAATGAAAATGTGAAATGGGATTTCCTGATTTCAGAATGGCTGCTGAACTATGAACTTGCAGATGTTCCAGCCCCTATTATTTCATGGTTAGAGCGAGCAAATTGTGCTGATGACTGGCACTTCATGTAGCCAATAAATTTTTTTTTTAAAATTACAAGCTTCAACTAGGAAGTTCATGATCTACCAGCAAAAAAACATCTGCATAAAGCTGCCAGCTAATATGTGTTTTTGGGGGGAAAATGCCTGGACATACCCTTGTATGTCCAGGCATTGTAAGCTGTGTAAAATATTAATTTTCTGTGGTATTGCAATAAAATTTTAGCTTGGACTAGGTAAGACTTCACGCTGTGGCCCCACAGTGTTTTCCAGCTATTAAGTCGCAACTATAGTTGTCTGCATGCATCTGTTTGCAAACATTTTCAGGCCGAAAAACTTTCAGTGTGTTCAAACTTACATTACTCAATACCAGTAGCACTTACAGTGATTCTGACTGTTCGGTTAGGGGGCTTTCACACCTGAAAGTCCGCACAAAGGTCCGAACCAAAGTTCATGTTTTGATACATTTGGTTTGGTTTCACACTGCAATTCTGCGACCGCACTAAGGGACTTTACATGGCAGACCTGCATCATCTATGTGGGCTGCGTCTCCCTGTACTTGACATTGATTGGTTTATTAAACAGTTCAGCGGGGAGCTTTGACAATAATGAATGAATAAAAAATGAACATATAGGAGTGAAAGCCCCCTTAGAAACCTTAGTGTTTTCTTTCAAAAACACTATGCATTTACTCCAAATGGTTCAAAAACGGCATAAACTTTACTTTGCGTATGCCTTGGTTGGGCGTTTTAGATGGATTTTACAGGAATGGTAAGATGTTAATAATAAAGATTAGAATAGAAGAATTGCGGCATGTTGAACAGCTTTGTGTTTCTCTCTTTGTTGTAGAACGATGTACAAATTTTCCATTACATTAACTCATTTAGCTGATGCTTTTATCCAAAGCGACTTACATGTCAGAGGTCACATGCCTCTGGAGCAACTAGGGGTTAAGTGTCTTGCTCAGGGACACATTGGTGTCTCTCAGTGGCTTTGAACCCGGGTTTCTCACACCAAAAGCATGTGTCTTATCCACTGGCTCATCACCTCCCTTTTCCAAGACCAGTTGTGTCATGATCCTCTTCACTGTTCTCCCTTCTTCTTCACCGGCTGACAAGCTGGTAAGAACAGGAAGTAGCCTACTGACACTGCGCATTCACGTGACCCTTGCCTTGCAGGTCGTAGTTCTGTAGGGAGGCTACCTTAAAATCTAGAGTATTGCTTCTATAAATCTGCTTTAAACCTGTACCAAGCAAGTGATTATGCCATAATCCATCATTCGTTACCAAACACCATAACAGCATTGCTCAAACACCCAGTGTACTGAAAGCACATTACAAAAACTCAAGTGTCATTATGCTATTCTGGATTCACACTCTCAATGAAGTATAACCATGAGCATCACTACAAGCCAAAATCTGATTGCAAATTGTTCAAAACTATTTCCTCCAGTCATAAATCCAGTCTGTTTGCAGATGTTAACTTTCCAAAACATAAGTCATGTACCAACAGGGAATTAGATAAGTCTTGTAGGGAGATTTTGTGTTTTGGCTATGAAGCACTTAACAAATGTGTTTTTACCAACCTTCTAATAGCTTCTTAGCTGCAGGACCTTTCTTTGGCTTTACTGTAGCTGCCCCATGACCTGAGTGATGTACAGTAGTTAAGTCTCTTTGGGCTGCAGCAGTGTGAGAAGAGAGAGTAAGCAGACACAATTTTGATTTGAATTTTCGACCCTTTCCTTATGAGTTGCAGCTGTCATTAAACTCAGTTTACTTTGTAAGCCAATTTAGCTCTTGAAATATTTAAGTCAAAAAGGATTCTTGTAGTGTGGGTGGATCTGGACTGTCTTGGGCACCCATAAGGTACAGAATGAACTTCAAGCAAAGAGGCAATGATTACCGTGGACTTGTGTAATGCCATTAGACATATTTAATGTCTTTAATAAAATATCATTAAACATCTTATGAATGCGACTGACAGAGAGCAAGTGAGTAGAAGGAGAAGGGGATGTAAAGGCTGGCCACCACACCCTTGGCAGATGTTGACAGAGTATATGAACTGTCTACAGTATGGGTGTGTCTTTCCTATTACACTCTATTGATCAGTTGTGTTTTCCCAGACTTCATTCATAGAAAAATTAGAAGCAGCTGCACCATCTGCCTCCTCTGTTCGCAAACCTTTGCTAAAATGTGTATGCAGGACATATTTTGGAGTTTGCACAAAAGTCTTATTACCTATCAAACTTAGGACAGAGATCAGCAGTCATGTTCCCCAATTGTAACCTAGTGAAGATCACAGTTAAAATTAAAGAAAAAATAAAGATTAATATATAAATGAATAATTGTCACCTAATTAATCACGTGAGTAAGAGTAATGCCTTTGAACGCTGTGTAACGTTGCGTGCAAAAAGTGGTAGTCTAATTATCACATGCTCATATTGACAAACCAGATCTAGAGATCAAGAACCAGTACTCTACCACACAACCTCGCTTGGTCTTTTCTCCTCTGAAGCCTGGAAGCTTCTGCTGGCAGTCTGCGGCCTTCTGCGCAGAAGTAGGGGGTGTTTCCATGATGTGACAAACAGTGAGACAGTGCCATTGTCTGAGCCGAGCAGGCTTGAGAAAACAGACATCTAGCTCCTGCTGTGGCCCACTGTTTGGGTGCCACAGCACTGGTTACCAACTGTGAGTTCAAACCCATCCTGTGCGTCATTCTACTCAGTCGCTTACCCTCTTTCGTATGTAGAAGCTGGCCTTTCCTGGTCTCTCCTCACAAAGCCCATCAGCGATAACTCTGTACTTTGTTATGATTGCTTTACGGCCTTGGCACTCTTCAATCGGCCACATATGGATTATTCATACGGGGCTATAGCACTAAGAGTTAAAAGCTGCAGGCAAATTAAATATCAGGAAATTTCTCTTTTTGATCTTCAGATTTTTGTCAAGGCTTAGAGGGAGAATTGGAATATCCCACGACTGGCAGTCAGACTGGTAAAGCGAGGCCTCTAACTATCATGTAATTGATTAATATAAATATTTTAAGTGCATTAGGTACAATTTTAGGACAAAGAGCTGTAGCATGATAATACAAATACATCAAACTCTCAACAAAACCTCACCAATCATGAACACACAACTCTCTTTTTGTGTCTGTTTCTTGGCATATATTCTAGTTTTATTGTATGTTATCATCTGTCACTGGCAAAACGATCAAAGCAGATAAAGTATGGATGATCAAAGGCACAGAAGAGAATACTTAACTGGCCAAATATAATGATGTGCTTTTGATACAAGACACACGCAGTGAGACACTGATATTCTGCAGACTTTGATGGTTCAGTGCTACTATGACATGTAAACCTTTTAGATGCAGTCCGGTTGCATTTGATGTGTGCTTGCATTACTTTGCTTCGAGTCCTTTTCTCATTCTGTCTATGACTCACCGGACTAAGCTCAGGACAAAAATTGTTTTCTCCTTTTTTTTCCTTGTTTGGTTTCTAACACTCCATAATTTGAAAGACTGAGGTTCATCGGTTGCTCTGGGACATTCTAGAGTTAACACGTCTCGTAATGAGAGAGGACAGGCTGTCTTCGTAACTACAGGAAGGAAAACTGGCACAACCAGCGACTTCAACCAGCTGCGAAGTGATTAAACTGAAGGGGACTTTTAAAAGAAGTGATTCAAGTGAAAATGGCGTTTTTTCCACGGTCAGCACAGTAAGAGGCTAAAGTTTTTCTGTCTGGATAATAAAGTGACATTTTGCTCAGTGAGGTGGCATTTAGAAAAACACACAAACCACACATTTGGGGCTACTGACAAAGCTGCACAATTGGAAGGATCACAGACATCAAATAACAGGGGTCACATAGAAGATTATCTGGAAATTTAAGAGACAGCATTTTTGGAGTGAAGGGTTTAGCTTAATGAACGCACATTGGCACCCTGCGCCTCCCAGTCAAGAATGATTTCCTCGTTTTTAAGCTACAACCTGCTCCATTTATCTGTGTGAGATTTTAGATTAGGTGGAAAGTAGATAGCAGTGGCCTGTGGAGTACAGGCTGGCAGGATTGGAAGTAGCTGGGAGCTGCTGTGACAGCAGGGTGCACTACTGGCAGTCCACGGTCATGCTAGTGCTCTGTGAGGCTGTAATGCTCACTGTAAAGAAAAAAATAACAGATACTGTAGATAAACCCGTATTGCTCACATTTAAGATTTTGAAGTGATGATGGCGCTGCAGGAAAAGTCATGGGATCACCAAAGTTCACAAAGAGCATGAATGTCTGGATCAAATTGCATGGTAATCCATCAAACTGTTGCTGGCTTTTCACTCCACAAATGTCAACCTCATAGTGGCGTTAAGAGGAAAAGTCTGGATCACCAAGGCCATTAAGAGCCTCTGGGTAAGATGACTGTACCAAGATTTGTGCCAATTCATCATTTAGATGTAATGTTTTTTTCACTGTAAAAGTTGAATATTTAACCTGTTGGTGGCACTCTCTAATGTAGGGCAACACCAAAGTCATTAGGATACATCAGTTGTTGAGATATTTCAGGACCAAAGTGGTGGAAGATTGACGTCCTTTATTAATAAAAATACATGAAACCTACTCTAGCCCCTTTTCAACTACAGCAGGATTGAATTTGTGCCTCTAGTCCAGGGATGGAAATTAACACCCGCCACCCAATTTTCCGTTTGGCGGGCAAATGTTGGAAGGCTATGCGTCAATGTGGCATGTAAATATATTCGGCATATAATTTATTTTTGATGGTAATTAGCAGCCGGCGTTCTTGTTGGTTGTGTGTCTCACTTAAATTGGTCTCTGATATCATAAGGTATCTAAAATTGTGTAACACACAGATTAGAGGCGTTCATTGGTTGTTTATGTTCATTTCACGTTGCTTGTGTTTGATTGGCGTAGATTTGTAAGTTAAGGGACAGGAGTCATGAGGGAAGAGCGAAGCCACTTTCATTCAGAGATCAGCGTGGAAAGAATATCCACATTTATGCTGCATTCGCTTCTTCATACTGAACAAAAGTTTACAGCATTATCCCGCAATCATGTGTGCTTTCACATAGCTATCCGGCTGTACAGGAACCAGCGTCGGCTGTGGCTTTTCAGAAACGGATTGCTCCGTCTTTCTGTCTCGTGTCTGTCACCAACTTTCCCTGCTCAGAAGCGGATAAAATCTGCTCTGTAACTTTCATAAAGTGCAGCAGATGGGTGCAATACCCCGTGAAATAAGGCAGCGTGAAAGCTGCTAGTTGAGTGATTAATAAGCATTTTGTAAGCTTAGAGAAAAAAATTACTGGTATGTTTTAAGTACATTTAATAGCAACAATGTAATTTTGCTTACAATTTCACTCTGGCTTCTTCTTTAAGTTTGTATTTGACATAATACCTTATTATCTCAATTAAAAGGACAGAAACAAATGTATGTGTGACACAAAAGGCAATTTATTATTTTGGCCGGTGGATTTTTTAATCTACCAGCCACCTTGGCAGGAGAGCCAAAAAGTTAATTTCCACCACTGTTCTGGTCAATGAAATTGTAAAGATAACCTATCTGTATGCAGGCTGCAAGTTACATTTGAAGACACCCAGATTCACAAAAGTGGAGCCTGAGGTTTGTTGTTTTTTCATTAAAGAAACATTGGTATCTGTAATATGCAGCAGTGTGGAACCTGAAAAGATAAAATAGAGCAGATTTTTTCTAATATCACAAACCGTAGTCTTTCCAATCATGTTAAAATAACTTCCCTCATTAACCGAAGTTGATTTTTAGGGTTTTACTAATAATAGAGGAAGTAACTGTTATAACAGACATGATACATGCTGAAGAAGTTGTTTGTTGATGGCAGCGTGCCTGTAGGATCTTCAGAAGTTAATTTTAGATGGAGATGAAGCCTTCTATAAGACAAATATTCAGAAGAAACATAGTCTTCATGAATATTTTGTTCAGTCTCTTTTTTGACAGCTTCTTGCTCGCTTATCTCCAAGAATCCCCTGGCTCAGTAGAAACCCAATCCATGTTTAATTTACCCCAGATATTAGGGAATGATTGTTTGTGCCCTTGCGTGCTGGATGCTCTCTGGGTTTCTTAGAGGCAGACTCTGAGAGCAGTTACGGACGCCAAGTTCAAATCTCGCCAAGTAGAAAGTCATAAATTACCATCCATGCAATGTTGAAGCGGCTCCATGCCGATTTCCATTCCGATAGATTGTGGTTTTATTGCTTATCTATTCCTTGCCCATGGCAAACTTTTTCCCAATAATATTTACATCAGTCAGGCTCTGGTATGTGGGTCTTTTTCCTTGTAAACACAGTGTTTGGGTTAGGGGGGGGGCACTGGTGAAGAACTGGTCATTTCCCAGGAGTGTAGCTCTCACGCACCTTTTAACAAGGTAGGAAATCTCCAGATCCTATAGACGGATTTCCCCCATGTTGAGACTTTATGGTACCAAGACTAGTGTCTGGAGGACCACATGTGAACGTTGCCTAATATAAGGTCATTATTAGTTAGCTTTTCCAGGTTCAACAAAGGGGAAAATCTTTTTTTCATAGCAGATCTGTCTGAAGTTCAGGGGAAATGTCAGCTGAATAGCTAACATATCGGAAATATAGAGTAATGTTGTTCTGTACATCCATGGGTGTTCACCAGCCTGACAGGCAAATACAAAGTGCTAGTTTTGCAGGCATGCAGTCCAAAAGTCAAATACACTGAGGAATTATTTTTACAAGCCATTTTCTTTTCATCTGGGGAAAGTTTGTTTAGGCACCAGTGTCTCAATTAGGTACGATGTTTTGATAAGGTGTGGCTCCAGTAATGTCCTTATTTCAACCTTATCCTCTTTCAAATGATTACATGTTTCCAGCATAGAATAAAGCGCAAGTGCGCCTACCTTCTTTCCTGACTCGACTATCTCGCCTTCAGGAATGAAATACCTTGTTATACCTTGGCTGCCAGGTCCTGCTTTTAAGACACTCTTGCAATAGCGGTTGACTCCTTACCTTTTCACACCCCTGAAAGGCAAAAGTGCTTTGATCTTGGCTTAATTACCAACCTAAACATGTCACTGAAAAGAGAGCATGTCCACAAAGAGCAAGATGGGATCAATGGAGCTGCCTGTTGGGTGGAGGTAACATAATCTGGAGGTTCTTTTAAAAGATTGGCCCAAGCCCTTATGATTGACTGTGCACTAACCTCGGGAGAAATTTTAGGGATTTGGCCAGTGAAAACATCACTATAATTATAGAGAGACGAGACAGATGGGGGTGAAGATGAGGGAGAATATATATTGTGCAGTATAGCATGAGCAATAGGTGACTTACGCGAGACAGAAAGCCCCACTTAAACACAAAAGCGATGTCCTCTGAGAGTTGAAACCCATCCAAAGACTCTGCTTTCTTTTATAGTTAAAGCTTGGTAGCTATTCACGCCACAGGGTACGGCAAAACATGTGTTTATATGCATATTTTCACATGTAAAATGATGTTTCAAAATCAATTCATTCTCAACTTGGTCAGCTGTAGGACAGTACATGATGTCAAAAGCATGCTTTCATGGGGAGTGTTTCTCCCAGGGAACGGTTTCTATTGCTGTCAAACTTGGAAAAGCATGTCCAGTTTGAAGCCAGACTGACAACAAACTTTAAAAAATGAAGGATCCATCACTTTTCTTCACAAGTGTCCAAGTAGCTGTGAGACAATGCTTCAAATGAGACTACAGGTGTAAGAAAAAATAGTAATGTTGGGATTTATATAGGACTGCCAAGTCTTACATCAAACTGTAACATGTTTTTAGCCATAACATATTGGCCATTACACCAATTAGCTCAGCCAGCGGCAAAACGTGTCCCATCAATGGAAAAAGACATTTTTCTAAACATAGTCTGTAATTCAGCTTGTGATAGGGAAGCCCTTCCAAAAACTGACCCAAAACATTGGGAAGCCAAAATGCTGAGGCCAAAATGGTGTTTTATTTGTTTCAACAACTAAATTATCAGGTCTATAATAATTTTTCATGCAGCTTGATTCAAATCCCAAACTGGACAACAATGAGCAGGTCAGCATAGAGGACATCAGGAGTTGGCTCTTTCCACATCTAAACGGGAAGAGTTTCAATGTTTATGTAACACCTCTGTCAAACCCAAGCTTGATATCCAGTATAATTCTATTAAGACATTTTTTTCACCTAAAATAACATGCCCAAAATAAGTAATAAGTAATCAGTAATAACTCCTCAACCATAAGGCCCAGATGCATAATAGGTCAGAAGCTAAGGAATATGAATCAACTGTAAATTAACCTATTTTATTATTTTTTCTATTAAAGAGTAAATGGAGATGCAATAAAAGAAAATATATTTTCATCCTCACCTGGTATATAATCTACATTTTAATAGCAATATCACCATCAAAACCATCATCCAACTCATTATAATGCAACTGAATATCCTCAACGTGAGAACAGAAGGGCTGTAAGTGAGCTCTTTCTCTTTGCATTGAGCAGACGAGTTGTTTAATATATTGGATGTCTGTGGAGCTGTACAGGTCGGCTTGTAGACGGCGATGAAGCCCGTCTGTTCCAAAGCAACACTTCTTCTCTCCTTCATTTTGATGAGAAAAGAAACCTAACAGTTCAGCTATTGTGCAATACCAAGATGGCAGCCCGGGCCGATATTTTCACACACAGAAAACGGCTGTTTTTGGACTGAAAACAGCGAAAACGGCAAAAGTAAGTCAGCGATTGTTAAATGTGTATTTGTGCGTTTTGTTGTTATTATTATGCGGCTAATAGGTCTGTGAGTTATGTGATTTGTGTGATTTGAGTTACACAGCTGATCTGAGCTGGAGCTGAGCTTTCTTTAGAGAGGTCGGACGGCGGTGTGGGATGATAGACGGGTTCCTTGTATACAAATAGGGCTTAACTTGCTAATTAGTCAGCTCGGGATGTTGGCGCTATGACCTAGCTGTTGCCCCTTGCTTCCAGGCTTTATGCTAAGTGAGTCAGCTACCACACAGACAGGTGAGTGGTATCATCAATCTTCACGTCACTCTCAGAAAAACAGCAAATAATTCCCAAAATGTTAAACCACTAAAAACTTGTGGCTAAGTG
The DNA here is from genome assembly GCF_014851395.1 of Micropterus salmoides. Lineage (NCBI taxonomy): Eukaryota > Metazoa > Chordata > Actinopteri > Centrarchiformes > Centrarchidae > Micropterus > Micropterus salmoides. The sequence continues at coordinate 3,396,135 of NW_024040596.1, read as the reverse complement.
GGGGAAAAAATGAGCTGCATTTGTTGTCCAACTTGACATTAGAGTCCTCTAAATTGATGGCATTTCAAAATAAGATGAATAACAGAATAACATGAACACAATTACTTAATGTTCTCTAACCGGCTTGATATTTTATTTTACTTTGTATGATGGATGACAATTCAGCTAATGTTTGCTCCTCCAATGGCTATCCTCCTCTGACAGAATGATCTGGAGTCCAACCATACAGCTTTATATTCAGCTGTCTCTGGGTCAAATCCTTGTCTAGGTGCTCTCTCTTAAAAGCCTTTTCCAGACACTTTATTAATGATACTATAAAAATAATAGATGTTCTACGTATAAAAATGTCACATTCCAACTCAGTCAACCCCCCAGTCCTGTTAAGGCTGGATTTTTAGCCTCTTATTCCCTCTGTATTTCGTGTAATATCTGTATCATCAATTAGCTTTAAAAAATGGGTGCTGTAAGGGATGGATATACAGTACAGCTGGCTTTGGATCAACGCCTTGTCAAAGGTTTATCTCTTTTTTTTTTTTATTGCTTGACATATAGCCGCTGTCATGTTCCGCTATCTCTAGCAGTAAATAACCGGGTGAAGTGAGCAGAGTATTGAGAGGGAGTGTATTGTGTGTATAAATCAATGTCATTATCACACTTTTTAGAGCCTTTAAGCCAAATATGTAGATGTATTTACTGTTAAGGGAAAGTTAGTAATTTACCATACCTACAGGTGGCATTAACATGTGATCTGTTTCTGAATAACGACATGTGATCTTTGAGCCTTTGTAATTACACCTGGAATATATGTGTGTAGCATGAAATGACTGCAATCTTTCATTTCGTTATACAACCTTGTTTTTGTATAATTATAAATAAACAACCTTGTAACCTGGAATGTAACCACCTCATGTTGATTCTACCTTCATTGTGATCGGATCTCAATATGCAAGGCAAAACTTGGTCCAACTCGGGTCAAGGTTAGGGGGCCATTAAAACATTCAAGGCAGGGTTCACAAAACAAGACAGCTGACGGCATGCACATGCTTTTGTTTGGCATCCTTGCTAACCAGGCTAACAGTACAATACTGCTCAGATAATCAATGCCAGTGGAAAAGCTTCCTAGCACTAGTAATAGTTTTTCAAAAACTTCAGCACATAGTAGCCCAAAATATATTGTTAAGCTCTGAATATTATAGCACCGTTAACTGTGGCCCCCGTGTGTTAACGGCCACTGAAGAGGACTAAATCTCATTCATGCATGACGTCACTTTTCCATGTCGTTTATTAGGTTTATCAGCAGAATGTGGGAGGGGCACAAATTGGGCTACAGTTAGCCAGTCTTCAGCAATTAGACCTCAGACCCGTGCCTGTTTCTTCACGGTTAGGGATGGGACTACACCCAAGCGGGAAGCTTCCGGCCAGCAGGGGGCGACTCCTCTGGTTGCAAAAAGAAGTCTGGCTCCATTAGAAATAATGGTAAAATGTTTCTACTTGTCAGCTGATTTATTCCCTCAGTAAACACTTTCCTGATGAGTTTATGGTCTCAGTCGATAGTTTCAAGTCTTCTTCAACACAGCGTGATGTTCATTCAGTAAATTATGGTCGTATTTAGAGGAAAATAAAGTAAAAAGCAGAGTATGCCTCAGGGCGGGACTATCTATGATTGACAAATTGTTACCATGGCGATGTCAATCAGGCTAGAGTAGGGATGAGGATCGTTATTGATATTAATACCCTTATTGAGACTGCTTAACGATCTGATTCTTTATCGATAACACTATCAGTACTTTACTACTATTTAGTGATGGTTATTTGACATGACATATCACTTGCGATAAATAAAGTGACGTTCAGAAAGAATAACATCAGTCTGTATCAGTCCCTCGTCCTCTCTCGCTGGCTGCAGGTAACCAAGTAGGAGGAGCGTCTGAGTTTTTAAGACTACAGACCAGTCTGTGCTCCAGACAGACAGCTTTCTATTTAGCTTGTTTTTAACATTTGGCTAATGCCAAGCTAGCGTTTAGCTGGGCTTGTATAAAATATACAGGATGAGATACTGAGGACGGAGATGATTAAATTTACCATTTCTACATGTTTACCTTACAGACAGGTGTATTGATAAAGTATTGTCTTTTTACTTGCAAAGGTTTTATTGCACGTACTTACAGTAAAGAGCGTAGCTGTCATCAACTAACGTTACAGTAGTTTGGAGCTAACTTAACCCTCATCGTATTCCACCGTGACGGCGTAGCCTCTCGCTCTGCTGTTGGGGTGTGTGTGTGTAGGAGCCGACAGAGAGCAGGCAGAGACTGCAGCCTGATGATTTTCTTATCCATTGCGTTGCAAAATAAAACCGAATTGATGCTCGAGACATAACGTTACATCATAGGACCCGCAAGTCTCGGTAACAGTATCGATAAGCTCCAACCTTATTGATTTTCGGGTTTTGAGAAATTTTGGAACCGGGTCTCGATACCCATCCCTAGGCTAGAGTGACTCGTACCTACAGTACTGTGTAATTAGGAGTTGGCTGTTCACTTTCTCTGGTGAGTACATTTAGTTTTAAGCCTGTTGTTCGCTAGACAAAATTGTCACCCCGTTAAAATGACAGTTAACATGAATTATAGATGCACCTAGCTAAGCAAGCTAGGTGGAGCTAACGGCCGTGTGTGGACCTAGCTCCACACACGGCCGTTAGCTCCACCGTCTTGTCAAAATATGGTCTTGTCAAAATATCGGCCAAACTCGAGGCTTCCAAATGGCAGTCCACAAACCAACATCCACTTCTTATGTAGTCTATGGCTACACCAAAATTTTAACTCCAAGCAGACAAGCTCATTTTCAGCAGAAAAAGCAGTTTTTACACACGTGTATTGTTGGAAAAATTACTGAATTAACATCGTCACATTGTGCCTGTTTGTTCCTCTCTCCTTTTCCCACATACTGAGACCCCTTGGTTGCCATTCTTTACATGGGCACCAAATGTCCTCTGACTTTCCCCCCTTTCCTAGTCATTTCACTCACTGACTCCAGCCACTTCCTTTTGCCATGCATTAACACCTCTTCTCTTGTGCTCAGTTGTCATGGAGATCATAGTGGCTTTAAGCATGAGAAGTCCTAAAAGTGCAATGGATTAAATCATAACAGCGACGGAGCGCTCATGTCAACAGATCCAAGACAGCTGGGAAAACTCCTTTAGATGAGGACTGTGACGATTTTTGGAAGCGGAGTCCTTGACTCAGGATTTCTGTCACCTTCTGTTTAATGGCTTTCTCTCCGTCTCTGAAGAACAGGGCTTATTTTAAGATGTGGAATCCTTTTCTTGGACTGCATAGGCCCTAACAAGGCACAAGGATCTAGCCTGAAAAGGGAATCAGTAGGAACCCCTGCAGCTGGTGTATTTTATTGACAAAACTGTGAAATTTATATTTTGTATGTGTGCTTAGAGATAAGCTTTTTCCTTTTGGCGTTCTTTCTTTATTTTATTCTTGAATTAATTCATAAACGTCTGCCAAATATCAGTTTTTACAGTTATCCATCTGAGAAAAAAATGCATTTTTGTAACTCTGGCACTTGTGTTAACATCATGAGTGGTATTAATGTCAATAATATCGCCACACTCTGGAGTTCATTATCATTACTGTCACGCTCATCTTTGTTGCCTTGTCATACTCAGCAGATTGAATCCAACTGAATGACATTTTCCCCCACTGCATACTTCATGTAATGAGAAGGAGAGACTCTGATCTGGGTGTCGTCTGTGTAAACAAACTGTGCATGGGAGTAGCTTTTTAGCCAACATCACTCCCCAGTGCTGCTGATGTAAGCAGGGATATTTTCCACGCTCCCTGCTCGCATCTGTTTAGCTTTCAATGTGACCACATGACAGAGAGCCAATATTATTCACAATTCTTTATAATGACTGTGATTTCAGCATAATGCAATATGCAACAGTCTTAAGTCTTGCTTGGGATATTTCCTTGTCCTTGGAAGCTTTAGGGTGCTTTCAAACCTAAGCTGTTTGGTTTAGTTAAAACAAATCCTGGTGCGTTTGTCCTAGTATTGTTCGTTTGGGCTGATGTGAAAGCTGTCAATCAAACATTCAGGTCGGCCACCCCACTTGGCACCCTACACAGCACCATAGTTGCTTTTGCTTATTTTTTATTTGGAGCTAATGTCAGTGAAAAGTGGAATGCATTTCCCACGGCTGCGACACAATAAAAGCCAACCAGAGTTTTGTCAATGAAATGCTTGTAATGTCAAGGAGCAGCAGCAGTAAATCTTCGGTTTTCATCAGCAGTTAGTGCTCCAGCATTGACGGCTCCAATATGTTTGTAAAACAGTGACGACCGTAAACAGTCAGAGGCATCCTTAAACAAAAGTGACAGGACTGTTTTTTACCGCGATCTATGAGCTTTTCAGTGCACCTATATTGATAAGTCTCAGAAACCTCCTGTAACTGGGAGAGCAGTGTGTTTGTGCCCTCTAGTGAGTCGCCATTGTCGCAGCTGAATTGGGTCTTTGTTTCTCTGTGACCAGCAGGATGTTAAGCTGGACTGTAGCTCAGTGCACACAAATTTACAGTATTTTTCTAATCCGGTGAGTTTTAAAATATTGGACACTCAAACACAGTGCTAGTTTTCAGGTTTGGAACATTTTAAAGAGTCTGAGGGCCATGAAAGAAACATCCAGACCTGTCTACCTAGAGGATTAGCCTTAGATTTTAAAAGTGTGGATGGTTTTGCAGAGGAAGGGGAGTAAAAGTCACCTGGTTTTTGGCAAGACAGCTCAGTGTGACTGTGTTCATGTTTATGGCTGCAGGTGTGGTGTTGTGTGAAGTTTGGGAGGCTGTATGATCAATGCATGATAAATAGCAGGTACTGTTTAACAATATGATGATCTCAGTGGGTGGGTCCAATTTGTTTCCTCTGGATGGGTCTGTAAACAGTGATGCTAAATGAAAGTAAGACATTCAGGTGCAAGCTACAACAGTACTGAAAGCTGCTAAGAATATAATTAATTAAAATAGTAAATACATTTAATTCTCTCTTATTTTAGATACACATTTTGTCCATCAGCAAACATAATGTGACCTCTGCATAGCGCCATACCACGCAGAAAGACTATGACAAGAATACTAATTGAGCCCAAATTGAATGCTGATCTCATCCTGGCCACCCCTACGAAAAAACTGCCCGGCCCCACCACTGCCTGAGAGGAGGTGGTCTTAGTACAGTCCCATGAACTCTGGGTTAGGGTTACCATAAATTACTATTAACATATCATGGAACACTTCTTCGGTTTAACATGCTTGTGACGTTTAGCATGTCATTGCACATGCTCAGCATTAGCTCCCCTGTTCTGCTCGCTGTCTGAAGGCAGCACGTCTTCTTTGCAAAGCAGTTCTTCAAGATGTTTCCTCAAAGTGCATTTGGCATTCTGCCTGTATAGTTGTGCCTGGTCTTGCCCAGATATGGACCTTTTTACTGTAATTAATTTCTTGCTCCCGTCACACATCTGACCAATGAGTGGCTTGAACGGTCTCACGTGTTTTGTAGTGATGCGTTTTGGTTCGCCCTCTTCGAGTTTACAAACACATTTAGAGCCTTCAGGTCAAAAACCCTGCGTCATATTCACAAATGAGCTACAATAATCTGACCTGTTATAATGTCTTTTCAAATTGTAAAAGCGTCTTTTCCAAGAGAGTTTAGCCATTTAACATTAATTCTCTTCGCTCAATCTAAATGTTTGTATGGGTGGACCCCCATGGATGGATAGATGGAGAGGCAAAGCATGGACACAGATTTGAACAGACAACACATTAAATGAGAAGGTAGCAAGCAACCCATCACTGAGGGGTATATGGGTGTGCAAAGCATTTGAGTGATTTGTCTTCTGCTACAAATATGAAACATTTATGGAATGTGGAAAAGTCCTTGTTCAAAGCTTTATAATATGTCACCATTAATTTTATGTAGAATGTGGGTAATCACAGAGTGAATGGACGGAGAATTTAGGGAGTTCGGGGGGGGCGGCTTTCTCATCTAGTTTTACTGCCTAATTTCACTACTATTCTCCTTTCTCTTTGTTCTGTCTTCTGAAAACCCATCTTTCATCCTCCCATTTGTTTTCCCAGTTTCTCTCTCAGTGTGCCCACCTCACTTTCCCTTTCTTGTTCAGTTCCAATTCATTAAACATTTTTGGCGCTGTAGGAACTCACTTTTCCATTACTGTACCATTAATCACATCAGTCGTTCTTTCTCCCCACCGGCATGTGGAGGCCTCCGCCCCCCCTCCCCTCCCAATATAATTAGTCTTGTTTGACAGTTGTTATCTTGGAAAACGGCAGTAATAGCAAGTGCCACACAGAAAAGTACATGAAAGGGAGAGGAAAATTGAACAACTACCATCTGAAGGCACATGCTGAATTACACCGACCCGTGACCCATCACAGGATGGGTGCAAAGTTTTGAGTCCTTGTAAAAACAGGGCAGAGCGGATGAGGGAGCAGCTCGGCATTTGGTCTGATTTCGCAACACTTTGGATCAGCTGCTGTAGTGGACACTTAAAACAAATGAAAAGCCTGTGAGTCATACTGGCCCGTGGATATTTAATGGTGCAAGAACACTGGCCGTCCAAGGGCCAAGGTATAAAACTCTTCTTGTGAGTTTGTGTGTATGCATGTCTATATTTGAGTCTGTTTGTGTTTGTCTGGGATTTTAAGCCAAGTGTTGTAACTCTGAAATTAAATACCAGTGAAATAAAATGATTCATTTTGCCTTAGACCCTGCTGAGGCATCCAACTTGGGCTCTGGAAACTATGTGGAGCTCTAACTAAACTAGAGTTATAATATGCAAGAAAGCTTTTCAATGGCATCAGGTCATCTACGTAAATTGACGTGATGTAAAAATAAAAAAAAGTCCAATGTGTGGTGCACTGGGTTCAACAAGGATTACCAATTGTTTGCAGAAATGCTTTGACTCAGGTCTAGGTTTCATGTGGAATGCGGCAGCACTATTCAGACTTGAGGTGGACCATATGCTGTGATGTGCGTCATTGTAGGCTAGCATGTCACATTTATAATGCAAACACTTCCTTGGGCACACATGCAAAATGCATGGTCATAGGAACACTGAGAAAAGACTATAGGACCCATTGTTTTGTTGAGGTGCTGTTAAGGCCACTAAAGGGCAAGCATCTTTAATTGAGGAACAGTTACACAATAATTGGCACTTCTTGGGTGTCTGACCTTTGCGTAAGCAGTTGATGAGTTGCATTCTCAAATAACAGTACTCCATTCTGATGTTACCAACAGACAATTGCTTTCATGATGTCATCCTTTCTAATAAAGGTCTTGAACTGATTCTACAGTTTTTATCCATTCATTTGAATTACATTGCATGTGCGGGCACCATACTTGGAAACCAAACCATGCGACACATTTTTTACTTATTTTTCAGAAATGCTTGTCTTTTTCCCCATTGTGCTTGGCTTTGACATCAACAGTCATGTATAGGAACATGATCAAACCTCCACTGAAGGGCAGCCATATAGTTAATGTGCAGGATAGGAGGACTGACTTGTGTATGTGCTGGGTAAAACCTGAGCCAGACGGGTGCGGTGTTTCCATAATACTGCCGCAATTTCACTGAGACAGAAGGCGACTGAGTAGCGGGGCCACCCATGTTGTGCCGTGCCGAGGCTTGTGCAGTACAGTAAACATGTCAGGGGCCCTTTGGACCGGCTTCTCAAGCCCCTGGCCAAGCTGTCTGTAGTGGATGCCAACCAGAACTGACTGAAAAATAGGCAGATAAGTTAGCCTTGCCAGTGTATTCCAAGGGCTTGCCCAAGTGGATGAAATATTCACAGCACTGCCAATGGAGATGAAAGTAACTGCAGACACGTCATTAATTTGTCAAGTTGTCCAGAGGAAACCTTCTCTTTATTCTAAATCATGGGTTCCTCTTAAGAGATCCCAAAATGAGACTGTGATGTATTTTCCCAATAAAGAATTACTAAGAGCAGTGGAGCTCCAATTCTCTTCAGAATAATAATAATGATGAAATACACTGGCGATTCTCAGTTAATACAGAACTAAGTGGATCATATAAGTCTGACAAAACCTGTTTAGCCCAATCGTAACCAGACCTTGTATTTTACAATAGCTGAACACAGAGCCAGTAATTTTCACTTGAACATAAGACTAAAGTTTAGCAAGTGTAGTCAAAGTAGGAATTTACCTGCAGTAACTTTGGATAAGAAGGACACATTAATTATAATGAACCTGCGAGTTCCAGGATTCCCATTGGCCATCTTTCCTGTTGTCACTGCCACCCAGTCAGCGTGGGAACCCACATAAGCTCCAAACTCATGTAATTTCCTTCCTTTTGTAAACACTCCACTGGGAGCTACATATTAAACTGTACAATCGTAAGTACATTGGTCACTGCTCTCGTCAGAATCTGTGTGTGGGTGGAGGAAGTGGTGCAAACATCAAAATTGAGCTTTATCTTTTCCTATTTCCCAGTAATACTGGTATGGAGTGTGAATTTTCTCACTGTCTGCTTGTAGGTTTGTGCCAGGAGCTCCTAATTCCTCTTAAAGTCCAAACACACATTAAAATTTTATATTGGCGTGTGTGTGTGTGCGCTGAACGTGATACGTGGATTGCATGATAAAGTGTGTAAAGCCGTTGTAGACATACATGCATAGTATATGATAAGTGGCTAATAAACTCAACCTCGACCAAGTAATATTTGTATGTATCAAAATAATTTATTTCATATTGTTTCAGTCACAATATGTTTTAGTAAGGGTAAATGCTCGTATTTATTTATGCTTTATGTAATATCTACAGTATGTTTCTTGAAACTGGCCACCATACTAGAAAATACAATACTATCAACAGCCAAAAGCTTTACATAATTTAACCTTTTTTGCATGTTAACAATAATAACATGAATGATTGATTAACATTAATAAACCTTTTTCCCTAAATATCAAATCCTTCCTTCCCAAGCATATTTTTTGAATCACAACACTTTATGGAGCAGCTTTGGCCTTGTAATTGAAATATTTCCATAAACTCTTTTTGCCTTTGCTCCTGTGAATGCTTTCTTTTCCACTCTTGTCTTGCCCTTAAAACTGAGCCTGCACACCCTCTGGAAAGTGCCGGTTCTGGGGTGGGTCCAAAGACCCCAGGGCCCACAAGCTTTAACCCCTTTGTGCACACATCAAGCCAACCAAGGGAAGCCATACCTGCCTTATTTTTCTAAACGGCTATCCTTGTCACTACTGTAAAAGTTGCGTGTTTGTATGAGGAATGAGAAGTTAAAATCATATTAGGAACTTGCTTTTTGTCCATTGTGATTTCTGCTTCATATTCTTCTAGAACAGTTTCACGCGTGCGCCGTTGTCTGATTCTCGGAGTCGATTACTAAAAGTTTGGCGATATTAATGTCTATTTTGAATCCAGCTGTGTACAAATTTTGCACACTAAATCATGAGATTTCCAAAGAAAGGAAAAGCACTTTCCATTTCAACCAAATGGAGTGCTTACTGTGGTTGACGTCTAAAGTGCATTCCATAAACTCAATAAGCACAATTCTGTGACAGCCAGTGGTGATATGGTTTCTTCTACAGTCTGAAAGGTTGTCATGCAGGTCTTGAGCAGCTTTTGCGTTACGCTTGCATGTCAAAAACCTATTACAGCTCCCTACAGTTTTATATTGCTTTTGACACTATTCTTTTACTGCCTGTTTTAATTATAAATCCAAATCATGCATGACATACACCAAGGTCCAGAAACAAGAGTAGACTTCTCATCTGTTTTGTTTTCACAGCCATCAGTTTTTCTCCAACTCATTTCCCAACTAGCTTTTTTGTGGGCTAATTTATTGGACTGGAATTCTCAACTAGAAATACCATGAGGGCACCGTATATTCATCGGGATTAAGTTTCCCAAAATTGTGGCCTTTTAACACAGGGTCATGACGCGACAATGGAAATTTAGTGTCTTAGAAGAGGAGACATAATACGTGGCTTTTTTTCAAATGCACAGCATGTGGACATTTTTCTTAATACGTCTGCGTGCAGAACATTGCCGACACAGAAATAGCCAAATGAAAAACAAAAACAGTTCATCACACAAGAGATGCTACTGCAACACCTTCAGTCATGTTGCAGATTCATTCAGGCTTGAAATGCATTTAGATTTTTCCATCAGATAACATGACACATCATGATGTATGTCTGTTGCTCTTGTCAACCGTATACATAGCTTGGCTTGAAAACTTGTGTACGTGGCACCCCTGCAGTAGCAGTTGCATGGTTGACTTCTCTGAAAAAAGGTGCACATAATTTACAGATATGCTTCAAAGTCAGTATAGTTAGTATTTTAGTGGTGGAATTGCAAAATAAAATGTATAACACGTCTGAAACGGCACTTTGCATTCTGTTCCACTACTGTTAGGGTTGGCTGACAGACATCACAACGTCGAGCAGGCAACGTGTTTACAGTATGTTTTATAAAGTATAAACTGTATTTTTCCACACACGACCCGTTATCACGACAGCAAGCGAGCCGCTTGTGGGTTAACGACGCAGCCCGAAACCAACATCTGCACCCTGTGTGTTCTCTGCTGCTTTACCTGGTCCGTGCTTGTAAAATATCCCCCACCCCACCCTCCGTCCCGATGTCATCGTTCATCCCGGGGTTTCAATGTAGACATCGTCCGATGGAAATTTTGTAGACTGCTAACTGCTGGTACTTGAAAATTTAAAACATCTAAGTATAGACATCAGCTTCGGTCCCAAGCATCAGGGTGGAGCAGATTGTCTGGGTGCAAATCATGCAAGTATAGCGCTGTCAGAATGGTACAGACAGCATTCATCACATTCCTCAACAGATGCCACAGACGTAAGACCAGCACGCCTTAAATGCAGTGGAGCTGAACCTGGTGCAGCCAAACCAAGGAAATCAGAGCTGACTGGGGCACAGACAGAGAATTCGCTTTGAGGTGAACAAATACTGTTAAATGAACAGAATTCTTACCATTTCCTCATCTGCTACTCGCACCACCCAAAATGTACAAACAGAACTGATGAATATGTGTGTTGACAGACTCAATAGCACACGTTTCAACAGCAAATTAAACAACACATGGCAGGATGGAATGTACCCACATTTAAGTTTCCAGGTTGGTATTACAGTATGACGGGTTTCATTCCAGAATGACATACTACACGTAGAATTTCAGCAACTGTTCAATATTTCAATATTTTGCCCTGAGAATCATCATTTCTACAACAGTATTTTAGCACAAGTGCACATGTGCATATTTCACTTTGTCTCCTTATAACCTTTATTCCCAAATGCTGAGATACACGTGAGTTGCTGTGGGCTTCACATGCAGGCAGGGCATTGAATGAATGTGTGCGCTCAGCTTGTGTTTGAAGGTCTCCAGATGTTTATTATTCTCCGTCAACAAGAACTTAATGTGACTGTGGATGCTTCTATTTTATTCAGTGAGTTACAGTGGATAGAAAACGTCTACACACCCCTGTTAAAATGCCAGGTTCTTATGATGTAAAATAATGAGACAAAGATAAATCATGTCAGAACTTTTTCCACCTTTAATGTGAACAATTCAATTGAAAAACAAACTGAAATCTTTGAGGGGGGAAAATGAAAAATAAAAACCTTACAATAACCTGGTTGCATAAGTGTGCACACCCTCTTATAACTGGGGATGTGGCTGTGAATTAACCAATCACATTCAAATTCAGGTTAACTAGATGTCATTAAACACCTGCCATCATTTAAAGTGACTCTGATTAATCACAAATAAAGTTCAGCTGTTCTAGGAGGATTTTTCTGATATTTTCTTAGTTGCATCTCCGAGCAAAAGCCACGGTCCGCAGAGAGCTTTCAAAGCATCAGAGAGATCTCATTGTTGAAAGACATAAGTCAGGAGACGGGTACAAAAGAATTTCCAAAGCGTTAGATATACAATGGAACACAGTGAAGACAGTCATCATCAAGTGGAGAAAATATAGCACAACTGTGACTTTACCAAGAACTGGACGTCCCTCCAAAATTGATGAAAAGACGAAAAGAAAAGTGGTCAGGGAGGCTTCCAAGAGGCCTACAGCAACATTAAAGGAACTGCAGGAATTTCTGGCAAGTACTGGCTGTGTGGTACATGTGACAGCTATCTCCCGTGTCCTTCATATGAATGGGCTATGGGGTAGGGTGGCAAGACGGAAGCCTTTTCTTACAAAGAAAAAGTCCCCCAAAAGCATGTGGGAAAATGTGTTATGGTCTGATGAAACCAAGGTAGAACGTTCTTGGCCATAATTCCAAAAGGTATGTTTGGTGCAAAAACAACACTGCACATCACCCAAGGAACAGCATACTCACAGTGAGGTATGGTGGTGGCAGCATCATGCTTTGGGGCTGTTTTTCTTCAGCTGGAACCGGGGGCCTTAGTCAGGGTGGAGGGAATTATGAACAGTTCCAAATACCGGGCAATTTTGGCACAAAACCTTCAGGCGTCGGTTAGAAAGCTGAAGATGAAGAGGAAGTTCACCTTTCAGCACGACAACGACCCAAAGCACACATCCTAATCCACAAAAGCATGGCTTCACCAGAAGAAGATTAATGTTTTGGAACGGCCCAGCCAGAGCCCAGACCTGAATCCAACTGAACATCTGTGGGGTGATCTGAAGAGGGCTGTGAACAGGCGATGTCCTCACAATCTGACAGATTTGGAGCGCTTTTGCAAAGAAGAGTGGGCAAATATTGCCACGTCAAGATGTGCCATGCTAATAGACTCCTACCCAAAAAGACTGCTGTAATAAAATCAAAAGGTGCTTCAACAAAGTATTAGTCTAAGGGTGTGCACACTTATGCAACCAGGTTATGTGAGGGGTTTTATTTTTAATTTTTCCCCCTCAAAGATTTCAGTTTGTTTTTCAATTGAATTGTTCACATTAAAGGTGGAAAAAGTTCTGACATGATTTATCTTTGTCTCATTATTTTACATCGTAAGAACCTGGCATTTTAACAGGGGTGTGTAGACTTTCTATCCACTGTAGCAGTGTTCTTTCATAATTGTATCCCATTTGAAACTCTTTGGATTTATTTAAGCATGCACTGTTGAAGTGTAGTAGGGTCATGTCAACGCTGATATTTTTAAAGTCTGTAATTAATGACCACTGCTTGTGGGGTTTGAAAATGAAAAGAAAGTTATGGCACTGTGAACTATCAAGAAGTAGTGACAAGAATCCAAAGTTCTGCTGCTGTCCAAATCTCAGTCCCTCGTCTTAACATAGTTTGTCAGTACGGGACATTCCCAAGAATTTTAAAAAGATGTCTAACCTAGAAAAACACGAATAGAAGCACATGGAATGGATTTTCTGCCATCGTGGATGGGGATCAGACATGCAGATTGTAAAAGAAAACAACAGAGGGAATGTTGCCGTAACTTTCAGCTACAAGATTTGTTCTTGATGAACTGAACAGAAAATCTTCTAAAGTGGCTTGGAGTGAACATATGCACCCTTTTTCACATTTTGTCTCTTTCTTGTTCCTGTCCACCCACTGGGGCAAAACATCAGCAATAGAGGGATTGTGTTTGATTGTGGTGGACCAAAACCCAGACTACCGACCAATCCGTGTTTTGAATCAAGACTGAGAGGATCAGATTTAAAGTGATGGAGTGGAGAATGGAAGTAGGCAGAGCCCTGCGGGTTGGCAGTCATAAAGAGTTGAGAAAGATTGTAACCAGAGGACAGCCAACTGGATGGCATCTGTGGTCAGCAAGCCATTGCTTTTATTTCCTTGGATCAAATGTAGCCAGTTCTCTAAGTCTGTTTAGAGTATGTCTGCTAAAGCTTGGCAAGTTTCACCTGGAATAATAATACTTTTGATTTGCAATCCCCCTTTCATACAAAAATGCTGCTTTTTCAGGATGTGGACACTTCTGAACCACAGAAAATACTTTATTCATTTAATTAAGCCAGTATGTAATACTGAATAGATGAAGACACAACTATAATCTACTAGTGACAAAGTATCTTTATTAGTTTGTTTTACTGCAAACAACTGTGATGTGAGTGTTTTTTGTGTGTAAAGACTTTTATTCCTAAATATGCAGTATCTATCATCGGTTTGCACCACTTAATGAGAAGCTGGTTCCTCAGGGGTTCAGACTACACCACATCAGCCCGATAATACCAGGAATTAAAAGGGCCACTTGATCATTTTATTCTGTAGCATCGTGGACAACAACTGACGCCCCATCTGGGATGCCTCACAACATGCCGAAGAAAAAACTACTGCAGTGGATTATTTTGTTGCCTTCTCTCATTTAGTATGACAAGTTCCATGACGAGTTCAGTGACATTGTCCAATAAGAGCACAGAATGCACAACAGTAAACGTGGTAAAGCGAAAGAGGGATGATGTTGTTGGTGCTGCTAGGTCGAAACTGTGAAACGGGAAACGTCACAGTGTTTATTTTAGGTGTTTCCAAATACAGAACAGCCAGTATCATGCACACACCTCTGTGGATGCCATTGTTTGTTCACATTCTTGCTCCTGGAAGTCGGTCCCTAGCGCCTCCTTCCCAATGACATCACACAGTCTCTCATGTCTCTCTGCCAAGTCACTGTAACTATTTATGACTGTAATCGCACAGTGACCATATCCACAGACAAAAATATCATGCCTGATCCTGTCGTAACATTTAACCTCCATTTTAATTTGATTTGCAGAGATTCTTATCAATTTCCCACTGAAAAAGGAAATGTAATACACGGTAAAGCCTCACTACATCTTGACAACAGCAATAGCTACATGCTTATTCACAGAACTGGAGGTAAACAAAAATATATCCTACATTTACCAAAACAGCCACTTCTCACACATATGAATGCTGTTTTGGGAATAAGCAATGGAGTGAAAGCACTGGATGTAGTATGTCCATGACAGTTTCTATTACTTGCCCCATTTATAGAGAATGTTAGGTGTTGCGAATGTGTAATTGTCTTTGAATATATTATAACCCCCCACTTTTTTGTAGTATTATTTTCAGGGAAAAAACGTCAAACTATTCCTTTAAGCCACTTTTTAAATGACAGATATGAAGCGGTATTGGTCTGCTTATTTTCTGATCCGTTAGAAAGTGAAAACGCAGATTTCACCAAATAACTGATGTTCCTTTAAAACGTGCAAAAATACTGCATTTCACTTGTCTGACATTCAGACAAGTGAAATACTTTATGTTCTCACTGATATTGCTTATTTCTGGCATTTGCTTACAATGCAATACACTGTTCTTGTGTTGTAAAATGTTGTGGCAGTCACGCTCCTTTTTTATCCTTAAGCCAAATTTTTTCATTTAGATGTTCACGATTCGGTGGGTAGCGTAGCTCAGTGAGCCTATTCATGCAAGTTTTTTCCTCCCAGCTGGCATGGCTGCCCATGTCTTGCTTGTGTATTCTAAGTATGCTGCTCATAACACCAGAGATCCGGCCAGCTTTGCCCGGGCTTTTTGACAACACCTGGCTCGTATTTAACTGGCCTATTAATAGATTCTCCTCCAAATGCAAACCACCTGGATGGGGTCAAACCACCGTCACACGGATCCATTTCAGCGCTTCCTAGAGGGGACAACGTGTGACAATTATGGTATATAGTGCGTTACATGGTTTACATGTATCCACCACAGCCTCAGCCACACTTGATGCCTGTTACAGCCGTATGGTCTGTGAACACTGAGCACACACATGCAGGCTTTTTGATGTTTCCACCGCTCAGTAATGTAAGTTAAGTTTAAAAAAAAAAAAGCTTTGCTCTGAGTGATTTTTAATCGTCTTCTAATGGTTTTACTGCCTAGTCCTGTATAACTGATGGGTTTGGGTGGCCTCACTTACACATGAAATGTCTGTTTGGTTTTCACTAATTGCTTTCACATGACTTGGTCACAGGTGTCAGGCAGAGACTTTTGGTAAATGTTTGGCACGGTCGAGTAAGCAAAGTTGCAGGGCCTACCTGGAATAGTTCAGGCTTTAAATAGCAGCAGGGCGTTACCCATTTCCTCCACCGGCTCACTTGATGCAAACACACATGAACTGATGAATTACAAGTTGACTGGAAATTATGAAGACTTACAGAAAATAACAGCAATTTTGCAGTAATTGCCATCAAGCTGTTAGGTCTCCCAGTGCAAATGCTCTTGCGTGTTGTTGGGAGTGCGAGTGTGGTGGGAGGCAGGTATTTTTAGAATCAAACTCCTCTGTTCCAAAGGCATGGCACTCAAGCACAACATACCTTCTGTGTTGTGCTTTCCTCCTTAAGACAAGTACTTTCCTTTCTATGTTTTGTGTGTTAGGCAGGCTGCCAAGGCTTTGGCTTCACAAAGGGTCACTGAGCACGAGCTTTTTATAGAACTGCCTTTTGCTGACTCAAAAAAACAGATCATCAACTTCACTGTCTACGGTACTAGGTGGCACTCATAACTTAGTCTAAAGTAAGCTGGGATTTATGTCACAAGATCAACATGTTGCTAGCTGAGTATCTTTTTATCTACAACAGGCTGAGGTATTTGCCTTTATTTTAAAATTCTTACTTGACAAGGAAAACTTGAATATGAGATTAGTCCTGGTCTTATATATATATATATATATTTTTATAGTGGGAAATGAAAAGGAAGGAAATTAGTTGAGTAGTTCCGAACTTCACAGTATCCGGCGTCAGTAAATGATATTGATGTTGACTTATAGACCAACTAGACACCCCTTTTGAGCTTTAACATGCTCCCTGCACATATTCAAAGAATGCATTCTAGTAAGTTATGTAACGTAATGTAATGCCTCATTTTAATGTCTGCATTTGCCCCAAACACAGTAACACCACTCATTTTGGATTCATGTTATTCTTTAATGGTTAAAGGGGCTATATGTAGTTTTTCAATAAAATCACTTATTAATAAATCAAATTTTTACTGCCTTATTGTCAGTGGGCTGTAGCGTCACTTAGAAATATAGCACATGCCTGTTTTCGTCTTTCTGTTGCTTGGAACAGCCACTATTCTGCTTTTAATGTGAGGACACTGGGTTAGGATGTAGCTAATTGCGCGCCCCCGAGCCTCTCTATGACTACAGCGACAAAACCACAGCTAACGACATGCAGTCCACTAACACCACAAAACAACCGGCTCCCAGCACAGTACAGACTCCTACACAAACTCCACGTAGGGATACTAAACAACAATAAAGGTTTAACGGGCAACATCAGAGAGGCTGGAGAAAAACGGAGAGAGTCACGTTAGCTCGCTGGCTAATGCCGAGCAACATTATCCGGTGCGTTGCAATATATAATATGTAGGGTTGACACCCCTCCCATAAAATATGGAATCGTCCTGTATTTGAGAACTAAAGAGCGCTTCCCATTTTCAGTCAATAGGGGAAGCAGTTTGTCCCGTATTTCAGAGTTGTCTTTAATGCAGCATTCCATGCAAATCATCCCACCCGTATTCTGTGAAGACATGTCCATTTCTACCCCTGATTGGGTAATACTCGCTGCGCTTTGATTAATGCTGTCAGGTTCAGGGCCAAATGACGTTATCGCCTAATTTGCCTAATTGGCCATGTGGATGTAATTGTGATGGACGCTGTAGGAGAGGAGAATAACGTCATGGGAGAGACAAAGAGGGAGTAAGAAACACCCTAAACATGTTTAGAACTACAACCATGTAGTTCGAGCCATTCTTGCGCGATTCATTTGCCGACGCGGAGGGGTGAAGATCTTCTGCTCTGACTGCAGCTGGGAGGGACTGCTGCGTGAGGATCTGGTGAGGACTGGTCCGCCTGAGAGTGCTTTGGTAAGTGTATTGCATTGCAATCACTTACAATCCCTTCAAGGTACAAGGTAGATTTATTTGTCATTTTACAACGCAGGGTCCAATAATGAGATGAAGCTGTGTTTGTAACTGTATTTGAAGGCCATCACATGAAGCAAAGCAAACCATCTTAACTACCTGCAATGTTCATAGATCATCTGCTAAAACAAACATATCTTTATGTTATATTAAAAACAGTAAAACAAAGAATATACATTAATTAGTTAAACACAAGTATGACACATGAGTTCATGGGGTCAAGGAGACCTTTACTTGTTAAATCTTTGCCCTGTTTTGCTTCAAACCAGTGACTTTCTTTTCCAAAGCTACCACCAAACGTTAAGGTTCCGTCCTAAAGGTTAAGCCCCCCCAAAAAACATTCCCATTGGCAGACATGTACACTGTCCATACATTCTCAACCCAAAGCAGCGCGCACTGTTACATGTGGAGACGACAGGAGCTGTCAGACTACAGATTACTTCACAATCCTACTCAAAGATATCATGTCACTACACTAATTACTCTTACTCGTGGTACACAACACACAAAAAAAACAGCAGACACAATTATACACACGTGAACAGACCTGACAACATCTTTATTTTCACACAAAAAAATATGGCTATGGTAGAACTGACAGCGGACACAAATGGCATGATATACGCTTACACCGCCGTACAGGAAAACAAACACACCCTTTCTCACAATCCTGCCCACATTAAACCACACATCAGGCAGTTCTACTGTGTGTGCTGCTTATAAATCATTAGCACTGTACTGTAAATACTTCCTCTGATTCCCTGTCTCTCCATTCCCGCACCCTCTCTCTCCAACTCTCTCTTCTGTTTTTTTGTAGATAAATGACAGTTCTATATCCTGAGCTGTGTACAGAGTTTTTTTTTTTTGTCAAATAAAAATATCCATACAGAGCTCCCAGAAGAGATTATTTTTCAGTACACCAGACTGACCATCCTGACTGCCAGGACTGCTAAAGGATGTCATACATTTTCAGTTTGATATTTTGACAGTTGAACTATCAAACCATTCAGGTAACTGTCTGACAGCATCAGTCAGCAAAAATAATTAACATGCTAACTGAGAGGGTTTCGAAGGGATTAGTATTAGGTGTGGGAGATTTTCAGCCGTAGGGCTTAAGCAATTCTAGGAATATATAATGAAATTCATCCCTTTTTGAAATTGTACTTTCTACACTGCCAGAAGGCAAATATAATAGGACTTTGAACCATCGCCAGTATTTGCAATTAGAATGGTCGAATGTGTCTTTATAACTGTTGCAGACATTTTCCTGCTTCCTCTGAATTAGGCATGGAAAAATTCTCCAATAGCATCAGGTTATAATCTTGACCACTAGCTCTGATTGTGTCCAGTTACATACCCCATAAGTGCTCATATGTGCAGTCAACATATATGTAAACAAGCGGGAAGCTTCCGGTCAGAGAACTGATGCGAACGTGCACATTCCTTAAACCTGCATTCTATCGAACGGCCAGCAGGGGGCGGCGACTCTGGTTGCAAAAAGAAGTCCAGCTCAATTAGAAATAATGTTAAAATGTTTCTACTTCTCAGCTGATTTATTCCCTCAGTAAACACTTTCCTGATGAGTTTATGGTCTCAGTCGCTAGTTTCAAGTCTTCTTCAACACAGTGTGATGTTCATTTAGTAAATTATGGTCCCATTTAGAGGAAAATAAAGTATAAAGCAGAGTATGCTCCAGGGCGGGATTATCTAATCAAGCAGTTGATTCATTGAATAGGGGAATGAGAAAATTAATCACTTGCCTCATTGTGAGGATTGTCTGCTTTTCTCTATTTATGTAATTAATTGAATATGTTACAGTGGGAGATATATGAGTAGCAAGCAATTATCCATTTATGTGACATACACTTAGATCCTTATTGACTTAGTGTCCTCTGTTTGAGTGTACGCATTAAGCTCTAGAAACATGTGCCCTTTAGCCAAGCTGAACCAGACTGTTGATCTATCCTGAAGGCCACTGCAGTTGAATTCAGCTCCTGTCAATCATAGTTTGTCTTAATTACTATCTCTTATAAGGTTCTCTTCATTTCTATTTTTTTGTTTTAGTTTTTTTTTTTACAAATGCAGACTAGCAGGGTCATTTGTCTACAGTGCACAGACAGATCTACTACAAGAGAACTCAGAGATGGAAGAGTGGAGGTACACTGGAAGGAATGTTCCCGTCTGCCTTTAGAGTAAAGGTAAAATGGTAGAAAGGAATGAATGCTAGCGTCCGCCCATGAACCATGGCCCCTGACTCTCAATGCTTCAGTGCGATAGCGTGTGCAAAGAATTTAGACATAAACGAGTTAGAGACAGGGCGGGTCGGGTAGAACATGAATAAATTGACAGACAGACAGACATATGACCTGCGAGTGGCTGTGGAGCCGTTTGGACAGCCTCGCCTTTTATTGGTTTCAGTTTAAGCCCGATCTTTGAATCTACACACTGGTCTCATTTAGCCCAACTCATGCTAGGTGTGGCACAGTGGCAGGCGAAAGGAAACCAAAACCAAATGGGCCCCGGGCTTGGCCCCTTAGCTGAAGCCGCCGTTGGTCCCTCCAGGAGCTGGCTGCTGTCTAGTGGCTGCCCAGGAAGAAAGGAGTGTAAATCAGGCTACACAGGCGTGGTCCGCCGCACAGCTCACCACTGCACAGCCAGCCACATTGTAGATTGGCAGAGGGACAATCAACAGACACAAGCCCCATATCCTAACGTGCAGTGAGGAGTTCACAGGAGGTGGGAGAGGCCAGCTGTGTGCGTTGCTGTTTCTGAGGACATTCGCTCTTAACGAAGAAAGACACAGGACAGGGAGGGGAGCGGGGAAACAGCAGCACAAGTCTTTGAATGTGCCAGTAACATTGGAGGTTTGGAGCACTAAGAAACTTCATGAGGCGAGCAGTGAACATGCAGTCTGGGAGGAGGAGGAGGAGGAGGAGGAGGAGGAGGAGGAGGCGACTGAATGCCCTGCCAGCCCTGAGATTTAAACCAGAGCTCATGCGTTTGTTGACTTTCTCGTAACAACAGCCATGCCAACTCCATTTTAATTCACATGGCTACTTTGCATGAGAGAGGGTGAAAGCGTACCTTTTAGTACTAAATGAGCCATTTGTTTTAATTTCACAGCAAGTGTCCACACGCAGCCGTGTATGTTCTTGCTGTTTGAATGTGTCAACATACTTTTCTGCATAGAAACAATGTACAATACCCAAAAGCTGTATATGTTTGTCAACCGCACATAGTTGATAGCTGTATCAGCCTTCACTGTGGTTCATGCTGCCGTCACCTTTAGTTAAAATGGTGCAACGCTGAAATTGTCATCTGTGTTGTCAGTCTTACTTATTTAAAAACTCCTGTGCAGGTTCAGAGAGAGAACCAGTAGCTACATGTTGAATGTAGCCTACAAAACAAACACGCATGAGGTAGAGTGATAAGGACGTGCACTAGTGACAGTAAAAGTGCTAGTGCACACACAAGAAATCAGAAATGTCACCCCAGCATGATCTGAATTTGATGACAGTTGTATCCAGGATAAATTTGTCAGTTCACTGAAGTGTTTAATGACAAATACCACACTCTCTTTAAACAGTTTGTGCTCCAGCTTAACATTTATTTTAGGTTAAAAAAAAGACATTCTGGTGTCGAGTGGGAAGTGCACCATGGTGAATTCCAGCATTAGTGACTATGTTGACAAGTTGCACAGTAGGGGTGTAACTTCTCTAAAAACCAAGACATAGATCAGTCAAGCTCATTTAAAGCATATAAGCATAGCCTGATTTTAAACTAGATTGTAGAATTTATGTATTTATGCTAATTCGCAGAACCTTTCGCTGCTTCATTTAGTGACTTCAGACATGTTGTCATGGTGCCTATAGTGTGTTACAGTTCCATTTTACAACAACAGGAAAACAGCCTTACCAAAGCATTAGGGGCAAAGGGACACCTCCGCTGCGGTAATCTCTCTCGTATGGTAACATTACATTAAACATCAAGCGATCTAACAAGTCACCAAGTAAAAACAAAAAAGAAAAGCTTCATCACCAGGAAGCTAACGTTACTAGCGAAGCTAGGTAACGAGACAACATGCTAGTGGCTGAACTAGCAATTTTTTTTATGAATGTCTTGAAGAAAATCACCATATTACGTTGGCATTAAACTAAGAATAACCATGGTTATCATAAATTATACGAAGAAAATACTTGTATTCTGGGAACTTTTCTCGTAGCCATCCGTTTGGGGTGTGCCTCTCTGTTTTGAGGGCTATGTAGCCCTCCCCCTTCGCCCTACCCCTCCATTGCAACAAGATTCGGGACACCCTACCCCTAGACGTGAACACGCAAAACGGAGGGGTAGGGGCCAAGGGGTGAAATGGGACTGAACCTTACTTACACTTATTGTAGAAGTTTGGTGCGTCTTTAAAGTTAAATTGTATGACTTCCTGTGAGCAAAAGGGTTGCCATACCCCCAGCCCCCAAACGTCAGCCCCTGAAGAGACCTGTGTTTTCCAGTAGGCATACCCAAATAGACAGATGCCTTAAAATGGAAAGCAGCAGTTCCACTAAAGCTGGAATGTTTACAAAAGTATCGTTGTGACCACAAATCACTAGTGTATATACACAGGCCACAACCAGACCCACATGCAGCAGCAGGGGAACATAGGAGCATCATATGGCTCTGATGCAAGAAGACACAGACAACTGGATGACATCAGTGGGGTGTACCACAAAGTACAGTGATATGGGGAATTCAGCCTTGTGAAAATTCTTAATCATTGCTGACTGCTGTGTCCTTGTGGACTGAACTTAGGTCAAAGTGTATGGAGATGTGTAATTCGTTTAACAATAAAGGAACGACCAAAGGACAAGGGAAAAAATGTTTTTTTATTGAACAGTGCGTGGGAAACCATCTGCCAGATAGTACAATATACACAACACAAGATAACACATGAAGACATATTTAAGCAGCTTATCAGTAGTAGTGTGAGCAGGCTCAAAAACTGCTCGACTGCTAATATGAGCATCCTCCACTTTAGAAAAACTCACTATTACACAGATGTAATTTCACTTTTTCTGACTGTGAGCTAAATAACTAAATCGCTAGGTGTAAAATATGCCATGTTCACTAATACTTGGTCCACTCTATGAAAACTCTTGGCCCAGCTGTAATAATAGAGCATCCCAATGTTTCATCACCTATATGAACTATAAGTAAATCTTCCCTGATCCAAATTATTAAGGTAGTGATACGAAAAATGTCTGGAAAAAAAATTAATGAATTGCTGTGTATGTGGATCATTTTAAACAACCAGATTCACAGTGTTTGTATTGGTACCTGGTTCTAACATGTGACTGGACTTTTTTGGATAATACAGATTTATGTATTTTTGCTTTTACATATGGTATTAACAAACATTGTTTTACTATTCTGTTTGCATTGTGGAAAGCAGTGTCATTCTTTTTTTATTATTATTTGAGGGAAGATGCGAGCTACTACTAATACTTGAAGAGGCTGAGTTAGGTCACCTTTCATCCTGCGGGGCTTATTTTCTTAATAAGAATGTGGTCCTACTGTACACATTGTGATCAGAGCCAGCTATAAATGCAATGTGTATGGGGTATTTATCTCAAGTGCGTGACGATATACTTGGTTTTTGAGAAATGTAGTTTGAGAACAATACCAGTCAGGAAACCATCTAAGAGAGGTTAACATATTTTAATGTTTACTGGCACTGGCCAGTAAGACGCTCCCGTAATAAATCTTAGCAATAAATGTTCCTCAGACTCTGTATGCTTAGATTCTTTCATTTATTCTTCACATTTCACATGTGAAATTGGAGAATGTGTGATTCAGTGAAATATTTTAAGCATTAACATGTAAAATACATTTGCTATGTTTGTGTAATCATGCAAAGCTTTAGGTAATAAAGCTTATTAGAAATGTACCAAAGAGCTCTTGGTGGTTCTCAGCATTTTACACAGACCAACAATCAAATCAATTTCTCATTATGGTGTGGGTTGATTTTTCATTTCTGTGCCAAAAGGTTAACACCCCTGTCACAGCTTCCGCCAAGAACTAAATGAATGTTTCTTTTTCTGCCAAATACCACCAAAGGGGGCTTAAACAGGCCCCATTTCAATTGCCTTCCACTGATGTTAACTTTTTGCCTCTTATTAAAAACTGAGGTCTACTTTAATTTCATGATATGGAGGTCGTCACCCATGTCTCTCTTTTCACTACGTTTTAATAGCTCTCACGTTTCAGAGCTTTGAGATTATTCTGCATTATTAGTTTTAGCTTGAAGTGCAGTGCACACTTGCAGTGCATTAAGTGGCTTATCAAGGCTTTTAAATCAGAATGAGTTTATGGTAAAGAAAACTGGATGTTTTACTGATAGTTCTTCCACATTTTTCATTAGTCATTCACAAAATCTTGGCCTCGTGGCTTTGGAGAAGCGTTTACATCTCTTATGTGCATGAATGACAAGTTTATTGGAGATCAGCACTGACATTATTGGAGTGATTCTGGATACGAGATGAGAGATTATCCCATTGATCTCGGCCTTGAGATGGGCTCTAAGAGACCATCTCTTCCTCAAACCTAGACACGGTCTACTGGCAGGCCACAGCTTGTTAAGCCAAGCTCTGGACTGTCCACAGATCTGTATTGTATGACTCATGCAGAGGACCGTCCAGTTGAGCCAACTTTCTGTCAGCAGCACTAAAGTTACACTGCCTGTCTTTGGCCCTTGCTTGGCTTCACCTTAAAACCTGTTGGGGAGGAGGGGGGTTCTACAGCCCTCCAAGCCTTGTGAGTCTGGGAACAAAACTGTGCATGTTCCCATGTGTTTCCCTCTTAGGTATTTCTGAAAAGGTACTTGTCAAGATACTAGGGTGTACGTGTTCATCCACATATGTGTTGTTAATACAGCTATACAAGACTAGACCTACACCTGAACAATGTTCAGTGTCTGCCACTATTCTATAGGCATTTTTGTTGACTTAAGAGAAACATGAGTGCAGAAGACTCAAAGCCCCAAACTGCACTGTAATCAGTGTTACAAGACAGTCTAGTAGATAAGGCTTGTGTAAATATTGTCTGAGTATATTTAGATTGTCATGTTGACTGAAGGTACCAGCATACTAACAAGCTTCAGTGTTAGTGGAAGGCTAGTGGAAGGCAAGCATGAAAGCCCTATACAGAGCCTTTATGGTTTAAAGACTTTGTTTTGTGTCAGTGACATGATTGTTCAAAGTCTCTCTGCTTGCCAAAACATGTATTACACACTTGTTGAACACATGAAACATTTTTCTGTCCTAGAAATGTTAGACATGCTCTTGCATGTACATGACGAAGTAAATCTCCTGACCTAGTTTTGAAAGGCCTCATCAAAGTATTACAACCTGCTGTACAAGTTTTTGTAAAGAAGCAGCAAATGTAGTGCATCATTCTGTTCTTGTCCAGATTGTGCATTCTACAAGTGACAGTGGGAGTGGAATTTCTTGGACATAAGCCCATATATTAAAATGTATGTGAAAGTGTTACTTTCGTCAGAAGAAACTAAACGAAGTATGTTCATCAACAACCTTTTTTTTCCCCTGACGAAGACGAGACGGCAATAACGTCCTTAGACGCTGACTGTTACTGTATTAACGTGCAATATTGTTGACGAAAAATGACAATAAAAAATGACGTTAATAAAGTCTCTCTTTCTTTTTCAGTATAACGAGGAGGCCAAATTTTCTCCCTCTAAATTTTAACTTGAACAGTGTTCATTCAGTGGTATTTTTTTCTTCCTGTGCTTTGAATGCTGGCCGACCGTGGCGACACCTAGTGCGCGAGGAAAACATTACTGTATTGTGGAGGATGCGAACTCTGGTGATGAACACAACATGCTCGGGAGGAAGAGGCGCTTAGATGTCAGCTCCCCTAAAAGCATGATTTGTGATATTTCAGGGGTCTCTAAAATATTGACAGCTTGCTTTATTTCTCTGTCATCATGGATCATGCGAAGTGACTTCATGCAGCCAAAGGGAACGATCACCAGAGGGGCCAGACGCTCCGTGATCTCCTGTCCCTGGTCCGCCCCGCTCCCTCTCCGGTGCGGATTCTGTCGCTAGTCTGACCGACACGCTGTGAACTGGCTGGATGAATATTACCGAGATCCACGTAGGCCTACTACCGCAGCTGGGGGCTCCCTGCAGCGCCACGCAACTTTCTAAACTCTTCCCTCTCACTGAGAAAAGAAAGGTCAGGTCGCAAACACAGCTGCTGTGTGAAGCGTAACTGTAGCAAAATGGCTACATATGAAATTATTATAATAAGACAGACATGCCTGATACCTTCACAGTCAGCCCCTGGCCGACATGCTTGCAGCTATTAATGATTCAGCATTAAGAATCATAGCCTGGCGCCCTCCTCCCCGTCACGGGAAAAAGCTCACCCGAAAGCTATGTAGAGTTAGAGATTTTTGAAAAGACACTACGAATTTGAAGCGGCATATCAAGCCTAACCACCTGGGAACTGAGGAACGTTAATGTCTCTCTTGCAAGAAAAATGAGAACAAAGCTGACATTCAAATCATATTTCTGTTTTGGTTCGAGCAGATCGACCAAACTGCTGATCAAAATTATACTAATGAGTTAGAAAAGACTAAAATGATGGTTAATGACTAAAACTAGACTAAAATACTTTTGATTTGCTTTTGACTAAAATACCCAGACTTTTAATCAACTAAAACTTGACAAAAGAAAAAATAGTATTCATTGGACTAAATATGACAACAACTAACAAGGACATTTGACACAGGACTTGACATGGCTGTGGTTGGAAAAAGAGGCTGTCACTGTTTGACCCTGACAACAGGAAGGTCAACAATATCGACACCATCCTTAAGGCCCTGTCAGACTGGGTAGTGACACAAATGCAGTAAATGTACGAGCTCCAAATTGAAAAAACTAGTGACACCATGCCTAAAAGCTGCTGTGTTGCATTTTGCAAGTAAAACATGAAAGAAAATTTAAAAACAATTAAAATGTCCTTCCCCAAAGAGCGAAGAAATAAGTGACTTCTGGCCATTATCAGAGAGATGAAGATTAAAATTTCTGTGGCAAACAGTAAATGACAAGTGTGACGATTGTGCCTGTAGATCGAAGTGAAAAGAATCTTGGTAATGGTGTAAGAGAACTTTTTACTGTGGAAAAAATTTGGCTTTACCATAAAACACCTGCTTGGACTTTGGAATGGACTTTGGTTTAAAAGTCTGCTCGCTCTAAAGACCTTCAGGAGCAGGGGGTATTTTAACTTTATAACTCATTTAAATTGAGCTAACCTACCTTCCAGTAATGAACCTTGTAAACAACATAAAGTAACGTAGGAAGTGGGGCTAAAACAGATCTATTTCTCTACTTCTCGGCTTGTAGTGAGAAGTAACATAATCGGCACGAACTGCTATCAAAACAGTGACCGTGGTTCCAATTCGCCACAGCAAGCAATTTTTTTACATAACAGTCGCATTGGACAGACTAACAAAACAGCAAAATAAAGTGTCTCAACAACAGAAACCAATGTCAGAAATACATTACATGTAGATTCAATAAGGTAGTTGTAAATGACAGGGTTGTCCACTTTAATGGAAGCAGACAAAAGGACCCCTATTTTTTAAAATGTTCTATATGATGATATCGATCTTTGATCAGCAACAGCATAGCAGCATAGAATTTGGTCTCCTAATGCCTACAAAAATTAGCCTATGGTTTTCCATAGGAATTTGCATTTACCCCTAGTCAGATTAGAGGGTCCACTTTCACCCAAAAAGGGGCGAAGGGCGCAAATGTGCTGCTCTCATAAATGTCTCTACATAGCTGCAAAGTTGTAGAACAACTTACTACTCAGCAAAACCATCAAAGTTAATCATAAAAAAAACAGTCCAATTTCCCCTAAACATCAGATTTAAGAGCATTTTGTCTATCATACAACCACACAAAGCAAGATCACAAACAAAATGGCAGAAAAGTAATGTTTAGCCATGCTAGCAGCATGCTCTTAAGATCTGTGGGTTGGTCATTTAATCACACTGAAATGATAGAAAGATCTGGATGGGAATCTGCCCAATACTTTGGTTAATGACCAAATGCTTGCAAAACGTTTAATTCTACGTTTAATGCTAATTAACACGTATTAGCATGCTAACACGCTAAACTAAGATAATGAACATGGTTAATATTAAACCTCCTTAACACCAGCATGTTAAGGTTGTCACTGTTAGCATTTAGCTTGAAGCACTCACCCCACAGAGCCACTAGCATGGCTGATTTCCTGCTCTGAGATGCAGCATTCTTTCTACTTTGGTGTTTCAGGGCACTGGTTTCAAACTTAGACATCAACACAGGTTTTCCTTAAACATTCACAGGCACAGTTTTAATGATTTGAATAAAAAGCGTTACTTTTGAAATTGCCAGAGGGTCAAACCTGTGATTTTTGAGTTAAAAAGTTTTGTGAGGATCTTAGGTCTTGATCTCATCCAGTCCCTTTTCATCGAAATTAATCTGATTCTTGTGTTTTATGGCTAAAGGAGGAGGTCGCACCCCGCTCACAGCTTAACATAATGTTAAACGAATTATCTCACAAAACAATTATAACTTTCTTTGGCTTCAGTTTTGAGTAATTAAGTCTTGAGAGATCTGCTATGAAAAGCTAAACACATTTCCTCATCACATCACTGGATTCTAATGTTTGCATGTCCAACTGTGAAAAAGGGCAACCATTATCAGTAATCTGGCTCTGTGGCTGGATGAGGACAAAGTGGGTGTGTGTTAGGGCAGAGCCGATGTTCAGCCTTCTCTGGCCAGTTTACAATAGGAGCCTCACTTTTTCCAAAATAAAGAATCAAAACAAAAGAGGAGTTTTAGCCAGGGGAATTCCAATCAACATTTTTCAGGGGTGTCAGTTAGATCAGCTTGTAGAGCATGCGCACCGGGTACTAGGCAAAGTCCTTACTCTCTCTCTTTCCACATTTCCCGACTCTCTCTGCTTTTAATTTTTGTTTTCATTGCTAGAATCAATAGTTATTATTACTCAGATCTGTGATATTGTCAAAACCAAAACCTAGAGCTGCATGGAGACGAACACTGAAAAAAGTAACAGGAGACTTACCCTTGAACCTGTTGACTGTCCGCCTGGGTGTTTACAAAAAAATCCAAATGCTTTATTTTCCATCATTACATCTGCTGGAATGGAACATGTACCCCCATTTCCAGAAAATCTCTCCTTCTGTTTTATGTCTTTTCCGAATTGTTTTTCATGAAGTGACTCCAGATTTTACATGCCGATAACATCAACAAGTTAATGTTAAAGCTTTGAAGTGGAGTTGTTCATATTCAGAAATATCAATTATATATTTCTATGTCTTTGAATATAGATAAGACTAGTATTTCCTTTAGACGATCAGTACTTTATTCTTTAAGTCTGTAATGTTTGTTTGCACTGGCTTCATTGTTGTGTTTGTCTAACCCATGCATGACCACACTGGAACTAAATCCCCTTTGACCAGGACTGCCATACACAAATGTAATTATGGTCATTTGCATTTCGATCGGATCCTATCTCATGACTTCACTCATATTTCTCAGTGTTGGTTGTTTTTTTTTCAATCACTTCATTTACACAATAACGAAAAAGTACACTGATAATAACAGCAAACTGTTTTGGGGGGGGGGCCGCTTTGAATTGGTGCATTACTAATTTGAACATACACTTCCAATTTAGTTTTTCTTGTGTTTACATAAGTCTGAAAGAGGAAAACATCCCGTGGCAACAGGAAATTTTAATATTTCATAACATTTACTTTAGTCCATATTTGTTATGATTAAAGAGTTTTATTTTGCTACTAAATGTCTTCGTTTTGAAAAAGTCCAGCAACTAAATGATTCCTGGAAAAAGGAAATGAGATCTTATAAGATAGTTATTTTTGAGCATACAATGAGGTTTTGGAAATAGCGTCTAAAGCCTTTGTTCTCACAATTTATGCTGCAACTGCAATTTATGTAGCTGATCTGGCTGCAGGCAACACGGCGGGAAGTTAACCATTGTTCATTTGCATGTGCTACCCACATTTTAGTGATACAAAGCTGGTTGAAATCTGCAGTTTCCCCTCAACAACAACAATTCCTCACGTGGTTCATTGAAACCGTCATGATGACTTTAGTTCAGTTTGACTTTGTGCAAGCTAGATCACATTCCACAATCCAGTAAATAAAATGGCAATATACTTTCAGGTCGATCTGCAGGGTCAGCCCACAGATTATTGCCTTCTGCTATGCAAAAGACAACCACAATTAAGAATTTGAGTGATAACTCTTTGTTCACCTACATTGTTTAATAATTTGGTAAAGCTTGAAATCTTAATAAGCCAACCAACTGACAACCTTGTGTTGCCTTGGCCTCATTGACCTGCACAAGGTGGACAAAAGAAGCAATGTTCTATTTTGGTCAATATGTGCATTAGCTTTAAGGGCTCAGTGTTAAACTTTTTTGCAACTGGCCCGTTGGGGCCAGTGGGTTTGAAACTTTCTGGCCTGAAGACAATTTTTACTGGTCCTCCTTTCAAAAGTTAAGTATCAGTGTTACAACAAAACAAGAGACTTATAATTTATGTTTAATCGGTTATTAAATACATCCTGGATATAAAAAAAATGAATTAAAATGTTATCACAGTTAAAATTATAAAAAAAAATAAAAAAGGTTATCAAAACATACTAACAGACTCAAACATGACGCGCTCTCTCCATTTAATTAAAAAAATTTACACAGAGCAGCGGATACAAGTCGCCTCTATCCTGATTGCCATGGCGACCTGTCAATCACAAGGTAGTCCCGCCCAAAAGCATACACTGCATTATCGTCTATTTCCCCTCTAAACGGGACCATAATTTACTAAATGAACATCATGCTGTGTTGAAGAAGACTTGAAACTAGCGACTGAGACCATAAACTCATCAGGAAAGTGTTTACTGAGGGAATAAATCAGCTGAGAAGTAGAAACATTTTAACATTATTTCTAATGGTACCGGACTTCTTTTTGCAACCAGCAGACTCGCCCCCTGCTGGCCGGTGGAGAGAATGCGGGTTTGGGTTCCGTCTGCAAGGTTTCACTTTCAGACCCAGAGGTTGCCGCTTGATTGAGATTAGAGAAATAACATTGGACAACGTTGCGCGCTATGAGCTGTAAAGCAACTGCAGGATGTTGAGTTTCTGATTTATTTATTTTAAATACTAATGTTTTTGCACTGGCCCCGGGCCATCGGGCCACCGTTATTTTCGGGCCCTGGCTTTCTTGCTGAGAGTCACGTCTGTACGGTGAATGTGGCACTTCAGCCTTAGCTCAAAGACCAGCAACAGCTAGCCTGGCTCTGTCCTGAGGTAACACGAGTCACCTACCAGCACTTGAAAGCTCAGTAATTAAGATGCTGCTATATGTTGTTTGTTTAATCAGTACAAAATCAGATGAGTTGAAAGCAAATATGCTGTGATTTTACAGCCAATAACTCGAGCAACCTCAAGGCGATGGCAAGATATAGGAAGTGTGTGCCTGGCCAAGAAATAACTAACAAACGTTGTAGTTTTTAGAGTTTGGTTTTAAACAAAGACCAAAAACACTATGTGATTAAAATGTGACAGGAAAGTGGGAAAACTGATTACATGACGCTGTTAAGGCAAAGGAAACATTGCTGCTAAAATGAAAAGATTAAACAGTTCTTTTTCATGCAGGCCTGAGCGCTCCCCACTGCAGGGAGGCACTTTGATAAGTCTGTGGAGGATGAACCTAGACCTTTTGTATGGGCACCTTGACCTACCTCAAAGTCAGCAATTTGAGGAGCAGCATGTAAGAGGGTTTTTTTCTGCACTCATTGAACTAGGGTTACATTCTTCATTCTATTTCATAGGGGCTTCACTTCCTAACTTGTTTCTATAGGTTTATCGAGGCAAAGCCAGGCAGTTACCCCC
Organism: Micropterus salmoides; assembly: GCF_014851395.1. NCBI lineage: Eukaryota > Metazoa > Chordata > Actinopteri > Centrarchiformes > Centrarchidae > Micropterus > Micropterus salmoides. The sequence goes on along the minus strand of NW_024040596.1, from coordinate 3,364,192 downwards.
TGCCACACAACATAAAGAATGTGTGCTGGTCAAATGCGAGCAGACCGCCACTATTACAGACTTCCAACACTGTTAACATAGACTGGTTGACCTCACATAAGAGGCTGGCTTCAACACTCCACTGCACACAACCACATGAACACAATCAGGGGGCAACAAAAAACACTGCTGCCGGACACATGCAAAGATGAAAGAGCCTGCTAGATCCCTGAGGTGCAAACACCAGCCACTGGAAAAAGTACTCATGTGTGACTAGTTTTTCAATCACCAGTCTTGCATGTTTTAAAAAGCCGGAAACGCAAAACAACTGCATAGTAGATCTGAAGCATTTTTTCACTTTGTTGTCCAGCTAATTTCACTGTATTATCTGATGGCCATGCTTTTCGGGGTACTTTCCAAAGAGTCTTCTGTACTGATCTTCTTCTGAAGTGTCATCCCAAAACGGCTTTGTCTAGGAATTAATGCGCATCAACCTCTGTACTTAACTTTGCCTTTTCCTCTGCCGTTCCTTTCATATGCTTAGTGGGTCCTTGGACCTCACCCAGCACAGGATGCTGAACTTCTTGTGTCCACCTTTCATGTGATTCCAGGCAACAGGGAAAGGACAGGGCACACACACACAAGGACAGAGAGAGAGAGACAGACAGTCATACAGTGAAAACAGATTCCAAGGATAGATTTCATTGTATGTGTTTGGTGGCTTGAATTTCTGACCTCTGCAGCTGCGAACACGGTTGCTTCTGGACTGTTTTGGTGCTGCGTTGGTCACGGCTATGTCTTAAACACTGTCCTCGGTGTTGTATGTTATGACCAGATGTCTAGAATGTAGAACGTTTTTGTCTCTGCCATGTGTTCATAATGCAGCCAAAGCCACCCTGAGGTTTTTGTTGAAAGACAAAAACCACTTAGACATAATGTGCCAAATGAGACACAGTTTGAACATGTGAAAGGCAAAAAAAAAAAATATTGCAGGAAGTTATTCTTACTCCACACACTAACGTGGCACCCTGACACAAAAACAGGATCCTCTGAATTTATTTTTCCCTCAATTTTGACTCCCTGCTCCTCAGTATTCCTTCGTGTAGTCTCTACACCACTCAGTCACATTTCCTTCCCATTGCATTTCGCCAGTGCTTCAGCTCTGTAATGACATTCCCAGATGTGGCTTAATAAATACTCTGTGGCCTAGCGATTGAACCCTAGCTTCACTCAGGGAAGTTCACTTGAGATCCATGTTTCAAGGCTCGCTCATCCTGAAATGGAAGATATTTCTTAGTCTTCAGGAATAGAGTGCACAGGAGGCTCAGGGGCTGGGAGAGAACCGTACTCTCTGCTCTGCCCACAGAGTATGGTTTGCATTAGGGCCACATCATATTTCATGTCTTTTTATCAAGAAGATGGTCAGGAGTACAGGCTGTGTGGTGCTAGTGGGACCGCAAGTTAAAAATACATTTATGTGCCACGATTGAGGCTGCAGTAGTACGCCCATTGCATGCACTGAAACGATTTAGTGTGGATTAACGTAAGCAGCATCAGCAGGCCTAAAAACACACAGTGTGTATTTACACGGTCATGTCTTATAGAAGCATGATAGGTCCTTGTCAACATGACCACAAGTGGCAGATCTGTAATAAGAAAGCATGGGACAGAAGCTCAAATGAGACAAAGTCACAGAAGCTGCACAAAGACAGACATGCATGCTGTTATGTTCATAAAATCCTTTCATATCAGATATTAGTGACTCTTGGACCATTTTTACATGGTGGTCACAGTTTGCAATGAGCCGCTGTGTGACTTTCTGTAAATTTAGCTTTCTGTACCCGCCAATGTTGCATGCAGCTGACTCATATGCAAGCTGGTATCGTCAGTACACTTGTAGGTGGGCTCCTCTCTCTCTCTCTCTAATGTCTTCTTCATGAATACTGAACATATGAGGTGATGTCTACATGCTAATCAGTTGTATTACCAAGATCCGCTCATTTATCTCTTTTTGTCTGTATGTGTCCCTTCTCCTTTCAGAAAACAAGCATTTAAAAAGAAAGACGAGCTTCACGGATGGCAGAAAGATGCACAATCGTTTCTTTTACTGAAAAAAAAATGTCCCTTCTCTCACAAAAGTGAGTACACCCTCCCACATTCGTGTAAATATTTGATTATATCTTTTCATGTGACAACATTAAAGAAATGACACTTTGCTCCAGTGTAAAGTAGTGAGTGTGCAGCTTGTATAACAGTGTAAATTTTCTGTCCCCTCAAAATAACACATCACACAGCCGTTAATGTCTAAACCGCTGGCAACAAAAGTGAGGACACCCCTAAGTGAAAATGTGTGTTCTTGTGAGGCTACACCTTCCACAGTTCACAATATGTTATTAAGTGTGTATGTTGGTAGTATTCTTTGACGCTGACTCTTAGCACACTCTAGCTGCTCACCTGTCTAAATACACCAGATATGAACATACAACAAAGATCAAACAATGAAAAGCTAAATCTGCAGCTCACCAAGCCATCAGTGCATCATTCACACATTCACACCAAATAACACATCACAGGTTTACCCTACTAATGCCGTAGAAAATAATTTAATGCCATTTCAAACAACCAAAAGCCTGTATATAAACTGACTAAGGTATATAGGAAACCGTCTTTCACATCTACCAGACACAAAGACACATTATCATGCCTTAAAGTCATGCTTCAGTTGTCTAACATTCACTGGCCTTTTAACTCTGAGTGAGTTAAAAGTTTATGTGCATATACAATCAAAACATTATGTGGGGCTTGAGTGAAGGACACTTCAAATAGTACAATAATACCAGTGTAATTTGTAGGACATGCGGTGGCATTTCATTTATTTTCAATTTGTAAAGGGTTTCGGGTCGGAAGTCTGTTTTGTGATCTCTCCTCATCCATCACCTCTTGCTCTTCTCCCTTCTGGCTGTGAAGTACCAGAGCACATCCATCTTTCTGTCTCCCTCCTGGCTGCCATCTCTTTAACACCTCTTTAACACCACCTGTGACTTATTTCACCTCCAGCTCTAACAGCATTTTTTGAACGCCACCCACTGCCTGGCCTGCTGCTTGATTGGTCAAATATTTGCAGGACAGCGGTGGTTCACCATGTGCCATATGTACTGCACAGTAAGGAAGTGTATCAACGAGGGCGGGTTTCATCCTTCATGTGTTCGGTTAAAGCGTCACCCGACCCATCTTCTGAGTATGAAACACTCCTGTAGGCTACACATCAGCTGTGCGCATCTTGGATTTATGGCTGTGGATGGATTCCAATAGTGACCAGTTTTCATGTGGAAAAAAAACTGTGTCAAACCATTAACTACTTCTGCAGCATGATCATCTTTACAGCCTGATCTTTTTGCAGAAATTATCGGCCGATAAGCTACTTGCAGATATATCTGCATCGGAGTTTATAACAGCCGTTATTAACATTAAAAAAGAGAAACCGAATCGGATCCTTCCCTCGGGTCATGAGTGTTGCATAGTTTGCCCACCAGAGGGCGAGCTGCAGCTCCTCTGTTAACACCACTGCTGCACCACAGAACAAAACATCAGCTGACCGCAGGGAGTTCAGAGTGGCTCTGCTGGAGCTACGATGAGGAGCTCTTAGTGACGCTCACAACCACTCTTCATGGTGAGTTGTTAATTTGTCAGATAATAATAAACACAGCCCTTATCACTTCTCCTCTCCTGAAAACATTCATACCAGACTTGCTAACCCTCCCGTTTTTCGCTGCACTCTCCCGGGTCACAGCAGGGCTAGCTGAGTGGTGGAGGCTGAGGTTACGCTGACAGACTTGATTGTAGATTTATTCTGAAACAGTGCGGCACTTCTGGTGAACGGTCCTCTCATTTCTCCCTAGTTCATTACTTCTAAATATTATTAAACATAACTTACAGCAGCTAACGCTGCCCGTTGCTAAATTAGCCACAAAGCCAATGCCGTGTTTATCAGTGGAGGAGTGCTAACCTTAATGATCTATTAAACTTTAGTGTTTCACGTATTCTAAATATATCTGCGAGCCGCTTGTCTCTAGTTACAGTCGGCGTGTCAGAAATGATTAAACCAGAGCGGACTTGTGAATAAACGTGAGTTGTACAAGTATCTAACACGGCTTCCTGCCTGACAAAGTTCTCTAACGTTGCCTCTTCTTTTGAATGTGAAACGTTAGTGTGAAATCTCAGAGTTGCAGCTCCTCCTTGTAGACCGTCATTTAGTATTAGATTAATTAAACAGCAGCGTTTGTCACTGTATCATAGACGATATGTTTTAGAAAGTAGTCATTGTGGCAGTTTATATGGAAGGTAATAACTATTGCATGACAAAATATACTGTGTGTGTGTGTATATATGTGTGTATGTGTATGTGTATATATATATATATATATATATATATATATATATATATATATATATATATATATATATATATATATATATAATTATAATATACACACATACATACGCCTATGTAGGTGAGCCCTGTTTATCATTATTATTATTATAGCAATGATACAAGATATGATGTATTATTTGTAGTAGTAATAGTAGTTGTAGTATATGGGTAATTATTATAGTTTGTTTTCCTGGCCCCCACAATACACTATAGATATTTTAAAATTTTTCCTGTAGATTTATTTGACTCTTATTCTAAAAGGGTTTTTTTTTATACATGGTATTTCTTGGTATGATCTCAACATAACAACATTTTAGGGATAATCTTTGTCATGCGTTTCTTAAAATAAGGGGAAAAAAACAATATTGGCCGATGTATCTGCTATCGGATTTTAAAAATCTCAAATATCGAAATCGGTATCGGACTTAAAAAGCCCATTTCGGTTGGGCTGTAATCATCTTCTCCACTGGTGGAATGCCCCAGGGACAGGGTGTTTTAATTTCAAAGATTCAGCAATGCTGTTTTGTAAACTCATTGCATTATAGAAAGTTGAGGTTAGGCAGATGTAAAATTGTAACTGAATCACAGATAATCTACAAAAGACTAAGTAAGTAGTGGAAGTGGAATTTATTAAAGTGATGCCATTGGTTTTATTGTATGTGGGTGTTGGTGTGAGTGTGTACTTAGGTTTGGTGTTGATTAATGTAAGGTGGCAAAAGATTTGGCCATTACATTTGCTTGCATGCGTTGTGTAGGCCCACAATGTGGCCCAATGATATCAGCCAATATTTGTCCTCAGTCACCATAAAACCACATGAATAAGAACCCAAATGTGTGTTTGACAGCCATTCATGCAGCATACCATGTGTATGAGGGCATGCTGAATTACACTATGACCTCAAAGCCAAATGTGTGGAGTCCACACAAATGCACAATGGGATCGCAATTCACAAAGTAGCTTCAAAAGGGTATTACATGTAATAAATCACACCATTGTTTGGTATCCCCCAGATACATGAGCAGCAACTGAGTGGATCTCTAGATCTCTTTAAACTGGCCAGTGTCATTTCTGTCGTTATTTCATGTGTGCAGTGAAGTTTGTCTTCAACTTTGCCTCCAGGGTAGATTTCTTCTTCAAGAAAGAGATGTTTGGGGTTTTTTCATTCAACAAGGAGAAAGTATAGTTCATCTTTGCAGTGCAACATCAGGCCTTTAAGGGTGGTTTCACGTGTTTATAAATCTGTCAGGGGTGGCAGCCATGTGTGCATTTACAATAGTTTGCGCTTAACATAAACAAAAGGGGGCTTTGCGTGAAAGGGTGATTTTGTTTAGGAGAGACTTTCCAGGTGGGGTTCAAATGTCACATCTCATTACAGTACCTGGCCTCAATTTACAATCCTGGGTGCAGTTAAATATATGTGTCTGTGTCCCTGCATGTGCACGTGCATGGAGAAACATGCATTCCCTGCATACGCGTCTAAATGTGCATCTGTTTGTTCAAACACAAACTCTGACACCCTCTTAAGTAGAAGTCATTGTTTACACATGGGCGTGTGTTTGTGTGGAGGACATACACAATAATGACTAAAAGAAAGGGGGCGGGGGGGTTGAAAAAAAATGTTCCCATGGAAGTGCTGTGAGCTCTATGGTGCCCTCAATTTGTTTGGTCGCTCCTGTCAAGCTAATGAGGTGAGTGAGTGAGGGCGGCCTGGTGGAGGCAGAGGTCAGCCAAGAGCCAGTGCTGCCTGCCAGGCTGCTGTGCTGTGAGGCTGTTGCCCAGGGCCTGACTGCAGCTCTGGTCACGGCACTGCCCCCTGGCAAGGCCTGGCGCACAGCAGGCCCATCTGCCACACATGAATACACACAGCATGGTAAAGATTTACACTCATGTATGTGTGGGCCACTTGTCAGTGTAAAAAGTACGTATATTGGCACATGCTGTGGATCTTGAAGGCTTTAAAGAAGAAAATGCGCACACACACACTGTTTGGAGAGTTTCCTTTTAGCCCCCACAAGACCGCCATGAGGGCGGACTGCCCCCACCAGCTGCCAGTAGAGCACTCAGAATGGATGCTTCAGTGCATGCATCAATATGAGCAATTCTTTTAATTATGGGTGTTGTGCGGCCGGTGACGCTGTATTTCCTGGACACGGTTCCAGTTATTGGGTCATTCTCATAGACTGAAACCAAATCTGTTCACGATTTAAATTCCTGCAGAAGTTAAAATCTATTTTCTATATTTTTTCCTTTTTTTTTTTTTTTTAAACTTTGTATGTGGTGCATAGTATATGCATGTGTGTGCGTGTTACTTTGGTTTGTTTCCCAATGTTATTTAGCGGTCGATAGGCATACTTAGTTGTACAAATTGGGCCTATCCACTATTGAAGCCACATGTTGTGCCATGAAGTACAAATTATACTCTGTATCCTTACAGTTTATTTGGCTAGAAAAATTACTATTAAATGTTTATTTAGTAATCTGTAATTGCCTGATTAGTCATTAACTTCATACATTTTTAGTTGACATGTAATCCCACAAGACAGGGGTATTCAGTTGCCTTTGAATATAGCACAGGCTTCCAAACAAACATTTATTCCAGTTAATTTTAATTTGCAGTAGACTTATTATCATCTTCCAGTGATTTTAAGCAAAAGGAGCCTCAAAGTCCTCACGGCCTGGCACTCAAAGCCTCCCAAGCCTTCTGATTTGCAGCTCTGAGCTGAAAATGAGTCGCCACACCTGCTGGATGCTGCAGCTGTGGCTGTGACACTGAGTCCACAGAAATGGGGAGAGGTCAAAGTCAAAGGTTGTCACCCCACCCCACAACTCCCTCACCCCCCAAACCCAAACCCTCAGGGTAGTGTAGCAGCACCAGTGTCACACGTGTACATCAACACACTCACGTACACACAGCTGAGAGTGATTTGATCCAGGGGGTCAAGGTCAGGGAGCAGATGGGCTTTCCATTGTGACATTTGTGTGGACAACAGAGGCTTGATTAGCCCTGTGCTGGCTCCTCCTCTGTTACCTCTAGCTGGACTTTAACCACTACAGAGTTACAGCTCTCTGCCGCTCCATTTAGTCAGTAGGATGGTAGACAAACCCATGATTCTTCCATGCAGACAAAACAAATTGCCTGTTTGCCATGACTTCAAAGGTGTGGAGTTACGTTAAGTTCTGTTTTCACACCAAAAGAAATTAGCAAAGTGTAATCTAAATTTAGAGCAAATTTTAACCAAATTTAGAAAATTGGTACACAAAAAAAGTACAAGTTTCCATCCGCTACTGCTGTTGGGAGCACCAAGAACAACCATTGGTGGGACTAATTCTCCGGTCAGATGCTATTAAACCATTGCAGAAGAAGAGAGCACAATGAGATAATCAAAAGACTGCCATTCAAATCACAAACAAACAAAAAACACACATTTCTGTTAATTTCTCAGTTTTTTTGTTGTGCAAATTGACACACTGCTTGCACAAGATACTAACCAAACAGGAACCCACACAGAGAAACATTGTACTACAGTGCTATTAGTGGTGATTCTATATCCAAGTTTTAGGCACTATGTTGCTGTAGATGAATTAACTATATCCCACCTTTGTCTACGTTAACAAACGTCTACAAAAAAAAGACTATATGGAATTAAGGATGCTATAAATACATAGAAAGTTGAGGTAAATGGGCTTTACAACATTCTAGCTTTAAGCCCACTATGTGAGGAATTTGTTTTGGATTTTAACATCTTTAAAATCAAAGTTTGTTTATTGAAAATGAGACAATCCAGGTAAAAACCCGGGCAGTCTACTAGTTGGTCTTAATAGTAGTTGTGTTATTGTTTTGCTGTCTGCCACAGTGTCTTTTGTCAAACTATCATCAGGGTCAAAATGAAGCAAACTTCCTGTCGTTTGTTCCATATCCATATTGAGGAGAAAAGCTTGGCTTGTTGGCTGGTTTTTTTGGCCAGACCTTGGTACATTGTCAGTCAACCAGCTTGGACTAGTGGCTTGGCATTCTGCACTCACATTTTGTGTGTGAAGAGCTGTATACATTTCCATGTGTCCAGCTAGCAGATCCATCTTTTCCCATTTCTTTCTTTAAACCAGCTACAGTAGAAGAGACTGTACAGACATCCTTAATTCACAGTCTTTATTATGTTTAGTAATATGTTGTTTTTGTTTGTGGGATGACTCTTAGGTTTAAGGAATGTCATTTGGGAAAGATATCCGCTTACTGCCGGCCGCAGTGTTAACTTAAAACATGACAGATTGTGTCATATTTGGATGGTGCAGTATGGTATGTAGCTGCGTAGATCATTCAATACTCCGTGCTGAGGTTTCGTCTGAGGATTTTTAGTGAAAATCTTTGTCTTTCTTTGCTCTCCTTTTTCTCTGCACTTAAATATCCATAGAGCTTGTTAACTTAATGAAACACTCAGAGGATCAGTTGTTGTTTTACTGCGGTGGGAGCCAGAAGCCGAGCCAGCAAGTGGTTTGGGTTCATGTCAGGGTCTCCTCTTTCACAGCATAAGTGCAAACGTGACAATGACGCCAGCTTCCACTGTGAGTGGCAGACTCCTTCCTCATCTGGCTCATGATAGGAATTGTCCTAAGAACAGGTGTCTCGAGCAGCTATTGGACCTTACATTTCAACTGGATTATTTTATGCAATAAATCATTCTGAATGAAATGTCTTCTCAATATCCGTCTTCCTTTTTATGTGAGGTTATTGCATAAATTTAAGCAACATGCCTTTTCAGAGGCTCAGATATCTGTTAAAGCCCAGATGTTGGACCACTTTTGCTTTACGCTGCTTCTTGAGTGTTGAGTGTGGATGTGAATTCATGAGACGCAACCTGACTGAATCTGAGAAGTTATTAGATAACTTTGTTTCTGTTGGCTTCAGTTCACTTCAAAGTTTGGAGACTGATTGTCTTTTTAACTGACCGCCATCCAGATGTGATCCAAACTGATATAACGGGACTGCAGTCACATCTCACGTCATAGGCGCCCCTGTGCATGCAACGTTGTTAGAGGAGGGATCTGGACATTACTCACAGGCGGTGACAGACACGGACGGACACATGCGCTGGCACACAACAAATACGGGAAGTAGCCTACGAAGGAGAGAAGGAAGAACTCAACACTAGTGACTGTTTACAGTTGCCACGATTACAGCCCACCCCTTCCACACAGACGCACACATCCCCACAGTCCCACCAGGCAAATGCATCTGCCAGCGAAGATCCGGCCTGAGCGAGAGAACACTTTCCCAGAGATATCAGTGACGTACATATGTGAGCAAACACGCTCACAAGCACGCACACACACAAACACTGATGTCGTGTCAGTCGCCGTTGGTTTTCATTGTTTTCATTTCTTGCTGGATTGCCTGTTTATGTTAGCAGTCTATCCTCAGGGAGGCAGCGGTGGCCCAGTGAGCCATGCAAACCTATGAGTGCAACTTGGAAAGCTAACAACCCAGACATCACCTTCTTTGGCGTCGAGTCAGGAAGTTCCCCGAGTTTGGATTTGCACAATATCAGGGGGTTCGTGGCATCGCCCGACACTGGAAAGAATGCGGCAATGCAAACCTTTCATCGGTATGAAGTAATAGTAAGAATTGTGATGGACATTTTGGAATTTGGAGTATAGGGAAGGGGAGTAGGTACGTTGTAAATGATGGACAGGCGGGAGGGAGGGACCGAGAGGATGCCAGGGGCAGGTGGGGTTGGACACAAGTTCATATTCAGGTTCTGGACCGGGCGGTGATCAGTGTCTAGACGCTTTGTAGGCAGGATTAGAGGTTCAGTGTTTGCTTTCCAGTTATGAAACCAATCTGCCCATCTCTCGTTCCTTAACTTTTTCACCTCTTTTTGTATTTTTCTTTCTCCTCACCTCTGACTGTAATTGAGGAATTTGGATCGCAGCTTGCTAATTCTGCCTCGAGAGGGTGTTTTGGCAGTGAACGGCAAACCTCTAATCTTGTTTTACGAGAAACGGTACAGTTACAGGCTTGGACAGACCTTTTGGAAACAACTAATCATGTACTAATGATCTCTTTGTAAATACTGACTGATGTACAACATATATAATATATGTCACAGCTCAAATGTTTCATCTGTAAAAGTAATTTATTTAGTGTAGACCACTTTCTTTGGACAAACCCTGCATTATAGCTCCCAGTGTATTGAAGGTTTAAAGGAAGCAGTGACACATTTGAGCATGAATTAAAGCGCATGGTTTACATTTTTTAATAAATTTTATAAAAAAAAATGTCCAGAATAGGTTTACGGTGAACATGCTACACCTTCACATTCGACGAGAGTACTGTCACCACAGTACTTTTCTCAGTATAGCCATTGTTGGATGATAGCTGTTTTGATGCGTGTTGTCCTAACAGGGGTGGAAATGAACTTTTTGGCTCTCCCGCCAAGGTGGCCGGTAGATGAAAAAACCCACCGGCCAAACGTTTTTTTTACCGGCCAAAAAAATAAATGACCTTTTGTGTCACTTATACATGTGTTTCTGTACTTTTAATTGAGATAATGATATATTATGTCAAATTCAAACTTAAAGAAGAGGCAAGAGTGAAATTTGAAGCAAAATTAAATTATTGTTAAAAAATGTACTTAAAACATAACAGTAAATTGTTTTCTAACTTATCACTGCTCACTCTGTCATGCTTTATAATTCAACTTAAACCTCCTCATCAGACTGCTCACTTTCTACAATCACCTTCTTCTGGCCTCCTGCCCCTGGTGCTAGGGCTGATTTTGGAAAATAATCTAAATGCGATTTGTTTTTACCAACATTGGAATTGCGAATTTAATATGCAATTATTTTTAGGCTCTTTGTCTTCTGTATTATTCAAAACGGACAAGCAGTAAATCAGTGTGTAGCATGACCAACACAATATTAGATTAGAAACATACACTGTTCTTTCTTTCCTATGTTATGATGAAATTAGTTGATGCTTGAATTGCATGAATTATTAAATGGTGGAGAAGTATTATCAAATTATAATCATTTCAGAGAAAGATAATTTGACTCAAGCTATGGCATTAAATCTGGAATATCATCAGGTAGGCCTACCTACAGACGACAACAAACACAAAGTTCACCACAGTGCGTTATACAGTAAGCGAATCAAATCTCCAGAAGAGTCCATCTCTCAACAAAACCTCCTTTTCTGTATCCCTGCAAGCCAACAAAAAAATTACTGTTTGAGGTTCATACAAATGAAAATAAAACCATGTAATAAACCAGTTTAGCAATCCTCCGACAACACCGGACAATTTCCCCCGCCACCGCCAACCACTTGCATTTGGTGGGTGCTAATTTCATTCCCTGTGTGACACTAAAGTTTGTGCAGTGTCAGCTTCTGTCAAGCCTGAGGCCACTGTACAACAAGTCAGTGTGGTGTGCCAAGTTTATGCTTCCTCTCTGCAGACTGCAGACTCGTCTGTCATGAGAACAGAGTGTAATCGCAGCCTTTTCGATTAGAAAATCTTGTTCTATCATATCGCGATAATATCGCAAATGCTATTAATCGTTCAGCCCTACCTGGTGCCACAGCATCACAGCTTTTGTGGGATCAACATTTTTTACACAGCCTATGGATCATTCTCCTTCATCTCTAGGACAGCAGGACCATTAGAAGATCTGACTGGGTCGCCAACCAGCCAGCTAAAAGCTAAAAACACTCCTGGTACAACTTTGGTAATTAGCTCCTCACACTAGCTTTCATGCTGCCTTATTTCACACCAATCTGCCGGCTTGCTGCACTTTCTGAAAGGTATGGAGCAGGTTTTATCCGCCTCTTAGCAGGGAAAGTTGGTGACAGACACGAGAAGGAACGATCAGTTTGTGAGAAGCCACAGTCAACATGCCGCGGCACGCCGCTGGTTCCTGTAAAGCTGGACCGCTATGTGAAAGCACACATGATTGCGGGATAATGCTGCAACTTTTGTTCAATATAAAGAAGCGAATGCAACATAAATTAGGGCTGAACGATTAACTGCATTTGCGATATTATCGCAATATGATAAAACGAGATTTTCACAAAGGCTGCGATTACGCTCTGGTCACATGACACGCGAGAGTAAAGCAGTCGGCAGAGGAGGCATCAACTAATACACATTACGCTGTATTGACTTGTTGTTGTACAGTGTACAGCACGTGCTGGACTGTCTGCATCCTGGCGATTGGTCCACATCCATCAACCTGTGGGCTGTGCTCTACGAACTAAGATAACCAGTGACACTGAAAAGAACTCTTATCATAAACCAGCCGACCCCTATATTCAGCTATTGTTTGTTATTTCGAGATCACAAGAAAATTATCCTCTTATCATGGGAAAATGGAGTAAAAAAACTATTTGAATGGATGGACGCTTAGGGTTTCCGTGGTATACTAACAGACAAACCAACGTTGTCATCCTAAGAGCCATGCTATTAGCATCGCTAAATAGATGGCTAAAGTATTGCTACAAAGTTGCAAGGTTACAGAAAAACTGAACTTTGTTATAAACATTTGTCTGTCAATAGACACATTTCTAAGCACATTTTCAAATAAATTCAGCAGTTAAAACACACCTTCAATAAACCAAAAAGGTCAAAGGTCTTGGGGGTTAATAAGCAAAGCTTAATCCTGGTTCCACCCTGGTAAGGTTCTTCAGTCCGTCCTTGTGCCCTGTGTTTGCTTTGGCCACCCCCCTCTCCGCAGCTTAACACTGCACTTTTCCAGAGCAGGTGCAAGGGGGTGCTGACTAAGCCGAACATGTCAGTTTTTTTCGGTTTGATCTGAGATGACCACTGAATCCCTCCATCCCGACTTTTTGACCTGCAATCAAAGCCCTGACTTGGGAGAGTACAGGGTGAGGACCGGAGGTCACATGGCCACATGCTACTCATCCACCTGCACTCTGACAGGCAGACAGGTCATGTCACAAGCATCCCAAACACCCCTGTGCCCCAGCTAACCCCTGCTGACCCCTGCAGCCATCTGTTACAGGGCTCCGGGATGTGTTGATTGGCAGGGGGTGGGGTGGGGTGAGGGGTCGGGGCTCGTGGATTGGTGATGGGTGAGTGAGGAGCTTTGAGGGAATTTGTACAAAAGTAAGACAAGTTCAAAGTGACACATTGCACAGATTGTCCATAAAATGTCATTTTTAACACCTGTCTGCTTAGGTGTATTGGCATGCACAAATGTTTTAGACTGCACATATATCTGGAAGCATTGCACTGGGGCATTCTGTTAAAGGAGCACAGCATACATTCACAACAGCTTGGGATGAGTGCTGGCTCACGTTACAGTGTCACATCAATCTCTGCCTGCTGTCTATCTTCACTGGAGCCATCAATGCCATGAAACCCATCAGGCGGAGGAGGACTGCACACTCCCCCTTAAATACAAACAAGTTCCCCCAGTTGCATGAAATTATCTTTTCATACAAGCATTTGTTTTGGGATAATATCCCTTCAGAGGTACCATCTTTTCATATAGGGGTCCACATTGCAGCTGTGTGGACTTTGGTTGACATTTTCCCATGCCGTTGGGCACACACCACTCTAAGTAAGATAAAACAAGCCATAAAGCGTACTGCACTAATGATTCATGCCACATGACTGATTCAAGTAGCTAAACTTAGTCGGGCTCTCTCTGCCGACACCTGGCTTCACCAAAGCAAACAATGGCAGTCAACGAAAACCAGTCTCAAAAGGCTGGCTCAGCAGCGTTTGTCCGCCATGAGCATGTGTTTTGTGCTCAAGTTTACAATAGGGGACGGTCGAATCTTGCAAATACACAAGTGAAAAATGAGCACCAAAATGTCACAACAAAGCCCAAATACATCAGCTGCGACACTTTATCAACCTCTGCGAGAGTGGGTTCATTTGGAGCCGCACAACTACACTTTTGTCTTTCCAAAAGCCTCTTTTGCTGCTTGAAACTTGTCCACCTGTTGAGATTTAGAGAAAATGAAACTGTTGCAGACACACCTGTTCCATGGCTGACTCTTCTTACATGGGAGACATCAGGCGGCTTTTCTCCCCTCTGCCCATTTCTGTCCTCATGAAACACATGAGACAGTAGAGGGACAGTCTGTCTCCCCCCAGTCCAATACTGTGAAGCACTACTAAGGCTGACCTCTGCCCTGTCTCTCGTGAGCTATTTTTACTGGCACATGATGGACCTGTACCCAGTGACCAGAGATGAGAGGGGTGTAATTCACCCCAACTATACTCAGTCCTTTGCAGTGTCAGAGGTAATGCTGTACCCAGCTTCCACTTGCAGTCAGTAAACTCTTCCTTTGATGGGGCTCACACAGGTACGCGTAGAATAAAAGCGGGCGTGTAGCGTTAACACTTAACATGGTGTTTAAGAGCAGTTTAGATGTAAAGTGCAAGTAGTACTGATTCATTCATAGCAGTAGAAATGAATTTTTTGATCATATTTGTTCTGGACAGAGGGTTTTTATAACGGCTGCCTGATGCGAGGAGTGTGAATGAGTAATGGAGAGGGTGTGAAGGGTCCCGTGTGTGAGGGTTGCTTTATATCTATAACTGCTTGGGTGTAGAGATCTAATAGTCAGGACTGGGTGGTGCCTGTTATTTTACTTGCACGGTGTCGATCCAAGAAATGCTGGATTTGTTTTTAACAGACAGAAAGTTGTAGCAAGATGTGATGTTGAAAGTGACAACTGACTTCATGGGTGACATTAAAATGTAGTCATTAGCCAGGCATCCTTCAACACCTCACATTTCTTTATAGGCAGACTGCAGTGGGTGGAGTTTCTGTGCAACCAAGGTGCTCTATACATTTACATAGCAAAGATGTTAAAAGTACTGACGTGTGATCATTTGGGATCTTTGAGTTTGTTGTTACAGGTATAATTGGAGACTCTTTCTGTGTGTGGGGACCAAAACCAGAGACCAGGAGTCACTGAGGGTCGTGATGTCTTGTCTAGGCCAGGGGTTTTGCGTAGTTTTACTCTGGATGGAAGATGGAAACCACTTCCCATCTTGTTTGTGGAGTGTTGGCACTGTTGGGGCTCCAGTCTTCTTGTGGTTGTGAGCCTGCTGTTGAAAATGTTTATCTGCCCGGCAAAAGAGGCGGGAACAGGGCATCTGATCAGGGCTGACCTCTGCCCGTCATGGTGTTGAGCCCTTGCCATGCCTCCCTTTCTTTTTCCAGAGGTGACCTTTTCCTCCCCTTTTTTTTATTCTTATTGTGGATTTTGGCCAGTTTTACCTTCTATATGTCACCACATAACAATAAGGTACAAGGTAGACTTATTTATCATTTTTCAACACAGGGTTGTATAATGATAAAGGTAAATATAATGCAGTGTCTGCACATCCAGCAAGAAATTAAGTAACACCACCGTTCATTTAAAAGGCCGAGTTTCTGGTCACCTGACAAATGTAAGTCTAGTATTCATTCTGTACCGCCTCCTGAGGGATTATCTTACTTTAGATGTCAGGTGTTCCTTCACTAACTAGTTGCTTACTTTGTGTGTTTGCTGTTTTGTGCCAGGCAAGCAAGCAGTGTACAGTGGATTTGTCAGAGCATTTTTGCACTTGGAAACAATGCAAAAGTTGTGGTCAGAAAAAGCTCAGTGCAATTGAGTGGGACAGCAGACTTGATGATACCTCTCTGTGGCTTTGTCACTGCAAGCAGCTGCTATCACATTACGCAGTCATTTGGTTAATGTAAAAATACTGATTAGTGTAGCTCTAAAACTCTGCCTCAAGAACCCCCTAATCTGACTTAATTTTCCTTCTTTTTCTCTTTCTTCAAAGACATTACATGCCTATTAGACAGCGTGACAACATTATTACTACTGTATGATTTATGTGTGAGCAATTTCACTTTCGTTATTTATGGAAAGGAGACAGAAACATAAAGTGCCACAAGCAGAAAAATCCAGGCCAGTCATGTATTGGTGCTTTTGCAATAACATCCTGAAGTTTGTATTTTTAGTTAAGTAAAGTCTTTGAGTCAGGGACACGAGGCGGGCAGCCCAGGGGGGCCCTTACTGTCCAGATGGTGACAGCACTTGCCTTTGAGGCGCCAAGATGGAAACATTTGGAAGAGGAGTGAGTCACGCGTACCGGTCACAGGATGGACAGTCATTCATGACTCCAGAAAACACACACACATACATATACAATTTGTGTGTTCATGTGAACACACACACTCGCACAAACAAACAGAGGATACTTACTGTATTTGTATGACACACTTGTTAGTCCCAGTGAGTTGGAGTGGCCACAAACATCCAGTACACAAAGATATACTTTAAAAGTGCAGCCTTGTAAATACACGCTGCAAACACAAACTTTTCTCTCTCTGTCTCGTATGTTTTCATCATCTCTTTTTGGGAGCTTAGTCGTCATTTTCATGGTGAAAAGAATAACAAGTGATTAAACACGTTCATATTTAATACACAATCGCTTTTTGGGGTGTTTTTGCACTCTGATAACAAACTGATAATAAAATGAATACAATATTTGTCGCACTAAGAACTCTTATGGTGTGAAACCGAAAATACAACATAGTGCAGTATGAGTTGTTACAATTAGTTATTAGTTGCCAAGATCATCCTGTTCTGTTTTTGCATCTTAAGGCTGCTTGAAATGCAGGATTATATAGCACTGGCTTGAAAGCAGCGGGGATTAGGAGTGGGGCTCCGGTTTGTTTTCCCCTCGCCCCGGTGATCTGATGTAAGTTTAATGTGTGTTAGCATGTTGGATGTTTAACGTTACCCTACAACAGGTTACCCTTTTTCTTTTTTACCTTTATTTTTTTCAAGATGCTTCCCTGAGAGGAAGCCTCTCTTTTGCAGGAAGACCCTGATCACATTCACACCTGGAAGCTGCCCAGTACAACCACAGCCTGGTCTGCTGGCCACTGAGCAGATCCACTGGAGCTGTTGGGGTTTTGGGCCTTGCTCAAGGGCACCTCAGTGGTGGTAAATGAGGGAGGGCAAGCACTGCTTGGTTTACTTTCCGGCGATCTCCCAGTCACAAGCTCGCTTCTCTAACCACCCCTGCCCCATTTGGGTCACAGAATCTGATAGGTCACACATTTTGGGGTCACACTGTATCTCTGGCCTTCTGAACTTCAGACACTTTGACCAGCTAACGTTTGCTTGCTAAAAAATTTGTAAATGAAATTTAAAACTTTTAAGGCCCTGGAACAGGATGACCACAGTACAGTATATACATTTGCTTTCTGTTTTGAAGGTTTATACTGCATCTGGCAAAGTGTAAACTGACGTCTCTGTGTATCCAGTTGGAGGCAGGAGGCTGACGCTCTTTCTCGCTCCAAATGGTGACATGGTTCCATGTGTGACAAAGGGCAACAGGCTTTAGCAGGAAACGAGACACCTGTTGCTCTGGTCCGATTACTGCGCTTTGCCAACCAGACAAATAGTTATTTTCAGATTTTCCCTCCCAGTGAGTAAGTAAACCTTACATATAGTTTACAGATATTATAAAGAGGACAAGAAGAAACACCACCAGAAAATATGCATTTAGTATAACTTGAGGTTGACATTGCTTTACCACCAGTCTTATGGTTGGAGACTGCAGTTTGCATCCCATCACCTGCCCGTAGTCAGTGTGGGTTTCTTTTAACCGTGAAGGCGACCTTTCTCTAACCTCAGGGCAGGGCTCCACACTAACTTTTCCCACTAGTAGCCCTGGTGCTCCCTGCTGAAACATTTAGCAGCACCGGCACAAAAGTTAGGAGCAGCACTTAAATCAACATGCAACTCCCGGGGGTCCTAAGTAAAAATTCTGCGAAGGGGCCCTCCAACCTGACCCATGAGCCATGTAAACCATTTGCCATTGCCTCACACCCGACACCCCAGGAGCTCCGACTACAATCCTCCCTCCTTTAAAACAGTTTGTTCCATCTGTTGTAAGAATGCGTAGGCCTACTCAGAACAGACCGCAGCATAAACAAACAATATTTATTGAAAATATTCTCCATAGGATGAGTGAATTGTAACACTGACAAAAATAATAAATTGTAGAAAATATTCAATATGTTATCAATAATCCATCTTGCACTAGTCCAGAGTTGTAACTAAACCATGACTGAGAGAATAAATAATCATTGCTATTTGTTTTAAAATGACATGAGCCCGTGAGGAGTGCCAACACACCCTTATATTGTCTGGACTGGTCAACACAGAGGTTGCTGCAGGTGTTTAATGTCATGCATGCGCATATGAAAGCATGAACCGTGACGCAGAACTGCAGTAAATAAACCCCGATGCCCATTGAGGTTTACCAAATGTAATAAACAGTATTATCACTGTCACTATTGTCAGGCACAAAGTCACAGAGCACTGTGCTGGAAGTGGCTGGCAAGCACGCCGACCAAGATATGCGCTGCCCAGCCGGGTTTGGGAGACAGACAGACTCAAGATGAACTGCAAGCTAACAACTTAACATTACTGCTACCTGCTGACATCAAACTTGGAGAGGAGAGCAACACGTTTACTTTACTGCTCCCAAAATTCACTCTTATGGTGTTTTTTTTCTCTCTCTCTCTCCCACGTCATCCACTCATCGAAGTTGTAAACACAGACACCTGCTTTGACACGAGGGGGAGGCGGGGCCTAAGATGCCTCGATCTCTCAAAATAATATCAAGTTCCTGTTTCTGTCCAAGACAGTTTCCTAGATTAATCCTAGAGAAAGTGGTGTCTGTACCACCAAGTCCATATACTTTAAAACCAAACTGGTCATTTGTCACTGCCTTCCAAAGTGACTCATTTCAGATCCTCAAACTCGGCTCGTGTTTGATGGTCTGCCACCCCTATGGTTCATATAGTTAGGGTATTTTAGGCAAATAATACTACTTGGTTATGGATACAGAAAGCTTGTGCCCATAATAACTGATGTCAGTTTTTACATCACACAGAAATTGAGTCCTGACAAATAAGTGTCAGTAAATCCAACATGTCCACACACAGATAAGGTTAGTCTTCTGACTAAACACACAAAAGCTAATCTAGGTCAGATAGCAGTGAAAGACAAGTAGTGATGGGTCCATAGTCAGATGATCAGAAACAATTTTAGACAACACATGGTTGGCAAGATAGGTTTGGAGCTAATTAGTCCACAAGCATTCAGCAGCTGTCGGTCCACAAAGTCTGAATTTAACAAAAGTGTCAAAATCATAAGCCACAGAGTAGAGGAGAAACTAGATAGAAAAACAGTACACAGAAGCAAACACCGGATAAAAGGATAGCCCTCCTGACATCCACCCTCTGCTTCCAAATAGACCATCTTATCCCCCCCCCCCACACACACACTCCATCTTGTCATCTGGACTCCCTGTGGGGAACAAATTACCCTTTTCCAAAGTCACAACTCTATTTCATAGTGGGAGATGAAAAGCTTGCTAGCAGGAGACATTACGGAGGACTTCCACTGGCATTGTTACATTCCCCCATGAACAAGAGCTTACACTCTTAAAGCTAGTTTAGTTTAGTGAGTGTTGAAGAAAGAGAAGCTGCACAGTTTCAGCATTTGTTGTTGACATTTCTGTGACAGGCAACTTCAAAAATCAACTTGGGATGACAGCAGAAATATTTGGCGTCAGTTGCAAAAGTTAGTTTATTTAAAATATCTTGCACAAAATATACAAATCTCGTCTATGTGCACCTTTCTAAATAAAAACCTGAAACAAGTTTAACACCAGTAGGAGAAACAGAACCAGCATCTAAGAGTTGAATACCAAGGAAACACAAGTACAATTTACTTAAATGACATCATAGATGAGAGACAGTTACTTAAAAGTTCAAATCTAAACTAAGTTGGACAAAAGTCAGTGGATTTATGGCAGGCTGCCTCTTTGGCTTAAATCTGTCTGAAAAGGAAACACTGGCATCAAGTGGCCAAATATATTATTACAGATACTCTGCACAGACTACTTCAAAAACTGCTTTCATTCACTAAACTGTAACAATACAGTAAAATAACCACAACCATCAGACACTTTAGTTGCACGTTAATTGCACGTTAATTGAACAACCACATCCAAAGCAAAGCCACAATCACTTCCAGAGAGATGATATTTTGAAATAAATTATCTTGTAAAATTTAAACTACATGAAATAACGACAATGGATTATGTTTAGCATTGTGACCCCAAATATTGATTCTGATCATTCACAACATTTAACACCACAGAACGTCCCAATCTGCGGTTGCATTGGCTCCAAGTATTGACTTCATAGTTCATGGCAGCAACAGGTAACAGGCCCCTGTCACTCATACATACAGGACAAAGCAGCCCATGCTGACAACCACAAGATTCACACCAGTTAACAGTAACAGACATAACATGAGAATCCGTAACAGTAGGTGTGACAGAGAGTCAAATATGTAATATTATAATTACATAATATTCTATGTAAATAGCAGTCACCGGACTTTAGGGCTGGGCAGTATGGCCGGAAATGTTATCATGATAGAAACATTTCATGTCATTCCATATTGATAATTGTCAAGATATATGTCAAATCGTTATAAGTTCAAAGGCAGAATTTTGCTCCTGACTGAAAACTGAAGAAACCAGATGGTTAACTGTGTGGTTGAACTTTTCTTTATGGTCAAAACACTTGATACCAAACAGTGGATCACTGAACAAATCTGAGGTGGAACATTCAAAACTACTATGATTAAAAAAAAAACAACAAATAAGATTAGTAAATCTTTTTTCAGTCCCTTTTTCCTCAACAAAATATACTAATAGAAAACGTAAAGCGCTAATTTTGTGTGATTCAAATGAATTAAACCAAATATTTATTGACATATTGAACATTTATGATTTTGTTATTGAGGACATTTATTATTGAGGACGCATGTTTTCCAATCCTTTCAGAAAGATCGAGATGAAAACAGGCACAGGACGCGGCACTGTCAGGGCTCCGGTGTTCCTACTACGTTAGCTAGCTGTTAGCGATGATGCTAACCAGTTGCTATCTGCAGATATCTTTTTTTTTTGGGTGGCTTCACTGTCCGATCTCTGGGTTACCCCCTTGGTCGGGATCAGCACTGCTGCTGTTGGTGTTGTATCTGTCAGTGGTGAGATCAGTGTAATAGTCAAAAAACGGGACGAGAGAGGTCACGTATGGGACAAATCAAGTAGGCCTAATATAAGGGACATCCCGGCTAATATGGGACAGTTGGTAACCCTAGCAGCAGAAGAGGGTGTTTTTGAAAATATATGGTACAACATACCCTTAGAAAAGGGTATTGATTGATTGGTAATGATATAAAATTTAAAATTGGACAAGGTAAGGTTTTATGCTGTGTCCCAGCTATAGTTGTATAGTTATGCCTTGAACAGGCATTTCGCATGAATTATACAGGAATGGTAAGAGTTCATTGCAATCTGTAACTGCTACTGGATACAATCCATTCTCGGGTAGATGCACACCAAGTAGATGGGACAGAAATGTCTTAGCAATCTATGATATTTCTTTTTTCAAAATTTTTTATATTAGGTCTGTTTTAGTCGCAACATTTTATTCATAAGAATGCAGAAAACCATTCTTCACACTTGCATGATGATAAAAACATGGAAGTTATGCACCGTGCAGGTCTGGAGATGTTTGGTAGATGCCCTGATGGTTACCAGAACTCTGCCAGTGATGACACTGATGTTGAATCTTTAATCCTTTAAGTTCACAGATTTCATTTGAAGCTCAACAAGCACGAGCTGGCTGCTTATTAGCTTCATTTTACCAGGCCTAATCAGGAATGTGTTTCTAAGAAACAAACACACTGCTCTGCCTCTTCGTCATTGAGTCTGTAGAGTTTAGATTGAGTTCACGTTGTGTGTGAGATTTGAGTGTGTAAAGTCAGGTGAAGTGGTAGCCTAACCATTGCTGCCGATACTCGGATTGAGTGCAGCAAAGAGCTGATACAGCTCGTTCGGACTGGTGGCATGCAAGGTCAGGCAGAAAGAATATTTATAATCAGAGAAGGAAATATTGTGAATGTGATTTCTCATTCATTTAGCCATCTAATGTTGGTGTGTGTAACACCAAATCGCAAACACCAGACTGTCAAAGTCTTTAAAAAATATCCAGGGTTTAAACCCTGGTCGTCCCAGTCCCAGGTCTTTCAGTGTGGAGTTTGCACGTTTTCCCCGTGTGTGTACCCCGCCTCTCGCCCAATGTCACCTAGGACTGGCTCCAGACCTCCTGCAACCCTACACAGATAAGCGGTTGAAGATGATGGATGATGATGATGGTATTTCTTGATGGAATTTACAACTTTGACTGCATTTGCCACATCCTTTTAAAGACTTACTTGGTAAAGAAGGATTGTTTCAGAAAACAGACGTTTAAGAAAATATGCAAACCCCATGTTTTTCATTACCTTCTTTAAAATACTTCTGCCCCATTTCTCTTATTATGCCATTGCATCATACATCGTAAATGCTGGGGGGATTTTTTTGTTTAGTTTTGTGTGTGTGCATGTGTGAAACAATGTTAAACTTGGCCATAGTTTCCAAGACAGATTTATTTTGTTAAAGTTAAATAAAGATGAGTCACTCTGAAATATCTTGACAGCTATAGGATGGATTCGGTGATCAGTGTGAGTCTGAGTCAAAAACATAGACACTATCTGTTTCACAATTCAATTTAACTTCATTTACGCGGGTTTCCTCCCGGGTGCTCCGGTTTCCCCCACCATCAAAAACATGTTCTTCAGTCAGTGCTATTGACCAGAGAGTGATAAACATCTGGAGTTGGTCCCCAGGCGCTGTACAGCGGATGTCCACTGCTCCCCTGAGGGATAGGTTGAATGCAGAGAATGAATATCACAACGTGTATGTGCCAATAAATAATCTTCTTCTTTATATAGCCCCAATTCATAACGTTATCTCATTGCACTTTTCATAGATTGACCCCATTATCTCTAATGGGACAAGACTCAGTGACAAAGACTCGTTACACTGTAGGCATCTATGATCTTGGATGAATACTACAGTGTTGGAAGTCCTAGTGTTGATACAATAAACCATGTTAGCATTATCAGTGTGAGCATGTCATCATGCTGAGAGCAGCACAGCTCAAAGCACTTCTGTCCCTTAGTACTGATAGAGCCACACGTGTTCTGATCTGTTCATTTTAATGTCTGATGCCATCTTAGCTACAGTTCATGTGTTGGGTCTTTTCATTAAGGCCAGTTCTCTACCTAAAAAGAATTGTTTAAAATGTTTTTAGTAGCTTTGCAAATTGGATCTGTTGTGAAATTTTAGGTTTTCCCTCTAGATAGACTCATGTATTTGCATTTCTTTGAACCATCAGACAGATTCCGTTTACAAGCTGTGGGTTTCATATTACTAATGATATACGACAATATAAGGATTTCCTGTTATCTCGTTCTGCCACAGTGAGATATTACAGAGCTTCTTTAAAACAGCACTATTCCTAAAGATTCTCATGCTTTTAATGTCCCTTCATTTTATGTGTGGAGTCATAAGGACAGGAGAAAAAGTAACCTCATTACATCACTGAAATAAAATGAATGATAATGTTCAGAGAAATGTTTATAGTGTCACATTCTTGCAGTCTGCTTATTTCAAATGTCTGCATTTTTTTCATTATTTTATTAAGCTGGTATGGGGAAAATTGCTGTCCATAAAATTTTATTATAACAATTTCAAACTTTTATAGACTAATGCAGTGATGTCATGAGATTACACTACCAATGATCCCGGTAGTTGAAGCTAGACTGGGCTATATATTTTAATAAAAAACCCTTTTGTTGCTATTCTACTATAACTCACAACGTATGGCTTTAACAAAGACGTGTCTCATCTGTTAATCCTGACGCCATATCCAGTTCTCCAACCACATAAGTGAATTGAAACTTGCAAACTGCAATGAGCGACTGCTCCAAAAGAAAGCTGGAGTCACTAAAATCGATGGCACACGTAATATGTGTAGCATCCATTTCATGACCATACTGGTTTCTTTATGAAAAAAAGAAAAGTCAAAGAGGATCTTGTTTATGGGGGTAACTTGATGTCGGTCTCATTGTAAATTTATGTCACAAATATATAATACAATTTGTAAACACAATCTACAAACAGATTTGAAATCCTTTTACATTTAGCTGACGCTTTTATCCAAAGCGACATACAATTGCTATGCATGTCAGAGGTTGCACGCTTCTGGAGCAACTAGGGGTTAAGTGTCTTGCTCTGGGACACAATGGTGGAGTGGGAATCAACCCCACACCAAAGGCAAGCATCTTATCTATGCGCCATCACCATCCCCAAATCCACAAACAAATTCTTCATGATCTACAAATATAAAAACACAATCCACAAACTAATTTAAAATCCACAGACCAGTCATCGAGACCTGTTTGTTGCTAACCCATACGGTCTGGAAAGATTGTAGCATGCTGAGTGCAAACCAATTTTTCTCGCAATCGCTACATATTTTTTTGAGCTGTATGGATGGATGGATGGATAGCAAAAAAAAGCAAATAGTTTACCCATTTAAGCCAATAGGAGAACTGCAGTGGGAGAAAGTTACTTTAAGTAAATTTACTCAAGTACTGTACTTAAAGGTATAGTAAGTGATTCTGCAGAAATGTTGTTGGTATGTGAACTCAACTGGCAAATACACCCTCCCTTCAGTACTCTTATAGAAGAAGCTCCGCCCCCCATATTCATTGAAGTGCAGGCAATAATTACTACCAAAGCGGTCTCATCCCAATGCGTCATTACTGACCCTTTCATACAGCGGGACAAAGCGTAATTATTTGACACTAAAGGTACCCTTCAGCGCCCGTATGAAACGCCACAGTGTGCTACGTCGCAGCAACCCAAAGGAGGCTAACCGTACCTCCTAGCACATCGGCCTCACAGCTGTAGGGCTGCATAAAGTCACTGACTCAGGTTTAGGCACAAATAATTGTGATTGTTATAATAAGGGTAGGGTGCTTCGGGGGGGCTGTCAACACCTTTAACACGAGCTAGTGAGCACTTCCGGTCTGTACGAGATGCCCCAGAGCGTCTCACACAGACGCTGATGGGTACCTTTAGCGTCAAATATCAACGCTTTGTCACTTTATCTGAAAGCATTGGTATTGGATGCTCTGAGTTAACCAGTTGACATGCAATTATTCAATAACTTAGGTTTAGGCACACACCTTTTGATCGTTGGTGTAATGGTAATTGGCTTTGGCTGTAAAGAGTAACATGGCTAGCTAGGTAGCAAGATTTCAGTATCAAAGAAAACAAGGGTCCTACAAATGCAGGTGCGTCCCTTGGATTGTGGTAATGACACTGCAACCTCCGGTACTACAGCTACATACTAATTGAAATAAGGCAGAATCCACAGTCTGCTGGCTGAGGGCAAGTTAGCCTCAATAAGGTGGCATGTGTTTTTGCAGTATACGGCTTAAGTGGAGTGGTAGATCCAGTTTGGTGAACGCTGTAGCTTGATGTAATGGTTCAAAAGCAGGGGCAATGCGATGGAGAGGATTGTTGATCTTAACTGCAATGTCATTCAGTCCGCAAAAGTCTAATCAAGGCCAGAGGGTCTGGTCTGTCTTTTTAACAAGGAGGGGTGAATCAACCCTGCTGCCAGTGACTCATGGATGTACTTCTCCATGGCCTCTGGTCAGTAATTTTAGTACAATCTGCAAGAGGCTAAAGGCGACCCCAGAAAGAGTTTTATGGCACATTCGTATGGTCTGTGGGGTGGCAGTGACGGGGCTTTCTGTCTATAAAAAACCTGCTGTTATCTGGTTAGGGTGTGCATGAGACAGTGTGAATGACAAATGGTGCTCCAACTAATTACAGTGCCTACAGACCAGTCAAAATGGGGGTTATGACATCTGTGTCAAGTCTACCCCAAAACAATAGGAGAGTGAGGAGAATTTATAACCAAAGGTTTGATGGGCTGTGTTCGAAACAGGCTAAACTGATGACCCAGAAGGTGTCTAACAGGTTTCTGGTTATGAAGTCCTTTGAGCGCCTTGTGTTGTCCCACCTAAAATCCATCACTGACTCTCTCCTGGACCCCCTGGAAGAGGTGTTGGTGGGCCAGTAGGGGGCAGTCTTCCTTCTGGCTTAATAATAAGATCCCAATGCCCCAGTGCAGTGATGGGGACACTGTGCTGTAGGAGCTGCCGTCCTTCGGATGAGACATTGAACCGAGGTCTTGACTCACTGTGGTCATTAAACATCCCATGGCACTTGTCGCAAAGAGTAGGTGGTTCCCCGGTGTCATGGCAAAATTCCCAACCATCTGGCCATCTAATCATCCCACATAGTTATTGGCTCAATGTTTCCCTCCCTCTCTGCCTCAAGCTGATGTGTGATGAGCGTTCTGGCGCTAAATGGCTGCCGTGCATCACCCAGGTGGGTGCTACACATTGGTGGTGGTTGAGGAGAGTCCCCCCCCCACTTCACTGTGAAGCGCTTTGAGTTTCCATGATAAAGCGCTATATAAATCTAATGCATTATTATTAATTTGCCTACAGAGCCAACAGGTCTGTAGATGATGCAGTAAACATGGACCTTCACGTCATCCTCCAGCACCTGGACTCCCAGGAACCTGCGCCAGGATCCTGTTTGTGGATTTCAGCTCCGCTTTCAACACCATCATCCCGGCCCTGCTGCAAGACAAGCTCTCTCAGCTGAGCGTGCCTGACTCCACCTGCAGGTGGATCACAGACTTCCTGACGGACAGGAAGCAGCATGTGAAGCTGGGAAAACATGTCTGACTCCAGGACCATCAGCACCGGATCCCGTCAAGGCTGCGTTCTTTCCCCTCTGCTTTTCTCCCTGTACACCAACAGCTGCACCTCCACTCACCAGTCTGTCAAGCTCCTGAAGTTTGCGGATGACACCACCCTCATTGGGCTCATCTCAGGTGGGGATGAGTCCGCCTACAGGTGGGAGATCGACCATCTGGTGACCTGGTGCAGCCAGAACAGTCTGGAGCTCAACGCTCTGAAGACAGTGGAGATAGAGTTTCTGAAGTTCTGCCTGTCAAAGACAATGATGGTGCACTTCTACACCGCCATCATTGAGTCCATCCTCACCTCCTCCATCACCATCTGGTACGCTGCTGCCGCTGCCAGGGACAAGGGCAGGCTGCATCATTCGTTCTGCAGAGAAGGTGATTGGCTGTAATCTTCCATCACTTCAGTACTTGTACGCCACCAGGACTCTGAGGTGAGCAGGAAAGATTGCAGCTGACCCCTCCCACCCCGGACACAAACTGTACCAGACACTCCCCTCTGGCAGTCACAAAGGTCTCGGCTTTTAAAATGCATTTCCACATTTCAAATACCTAAATTGCATGGATCAACCTCTAAAGGTGGAATAATGACTCACATAGCACAGGATTTGTTTAATCAACATTGCAGTTAGATAGAGAAAAATAGGTCGTTAGTCATAACATTATAATCTCCTCACGAGGTTCTTGTCAGGAAAGCAAAACTTGTTTTGTTTTAGGAAATTTAACCAACTACTAGTGATATTATTTTCTGAACATACCGGTCTGTTTGGATTGATTTCCAGTAGTTATGTAAAATTAGGGCATACCTGTATATTTCTACGCGAACAAAGATGCACGGGGTCTCCGTGGTGAGATCTTAGAAATTAGTATTAGTTAACCAGAACAAAGAAATATGACCACATTACTCCTATTTTAGCTTCATTACACTGGCTCCCATATGTTTTCGAATTGACTTTAAAATTCTATTGATCACTTTTAAAGCTCTTCATGGCCTCTCGCCTTGTTATATTTCTGACCTTTTAGTCCCATACGCACCAGCACGTACCTTGAGATCCTCGGGCAGAGGTCTGTTGTCTGTTCCAGAGTCTCGACTGAAAACTAAAGGGGACAGAGCGTTTGCTGTCAGGGCCCCGAGGCTCTGGAACAGCCTGCCCGAGGAAATCAGGTCGGCTGAGTCAGTGAACTCTTTTAAGTCCCTTCTTAAAACATACTTTTATAGGAGAGCCTTTCCCGATTTTATTTAACTTTATTTTATCCCTTTTATTTTATTGTATTTTACTAATTTTATATTAAATTTTCATGCTCTTATCTTTTTTGTATTATTCTTTACACTTGTTAAAGCACTTTGTAACTTGTTTTTGAAAAGTGCTCTACAAATAAGGATTATTATTATATTATTATATTTAAATGTATCCTACCTGAGAACAAATGGACCATTTTTATTGCAATAGCCTGAATTTTCAACATTTGTTGTCTGTCCTATCAAACAGATGTGAAAGACATATTGAGGTTATTAGTCCGCTATTGCACTGGAGAACTTAATAGATTAAGTTAAGTTTGGCAATTTATATTCACAAAACAAACACAAACTAACCCCAAACCTCAAATTTCCCATAGTGTAACAAGAAAGTCAAATCTGTATGTTCAACAAAAAGGGGGGAAAGTTGGATACATTTTGATTTGTACTGCTTTTTAATGTGTTTTTTTTCCATCAGAAATAGTAAAAGCCATACAATGTAGCAAACCAAACATAACAAAGCTCTGTACAGGCATAGTAGCTCATTCACACACATTCTACAGTCCAGACTGATCTGTCAAAGTGGGCAGATGCCACTGGAGTTTCCATCTTGGCAAACATTTAGTTTAAAGTATACTCTTTTCTCAACCAGCATTTTGATGGCAAACAATCTAGATTCTTCTTTCTCGTATGAGTCGAGATGCGGTCGTCACATGAAAATCAAAACCTGATAACTATCTGTGGGCATCTTTCTGGAAAGGGCTGGGTTGAATAAGACTTGTGGATACTGTGTACAGAATACAGTCAGCAGTGTTAAGGTAACAACTTGAATCGAGCATGCAGGCTCTTGCTAATAAATAATGGAACATTCTAGTCAAATATAAAAGCCCTGTAAGTGCTGCACTTTTGAAGAAGTACACTAGAGTCAATGAAGGCCCCCAAACTAACCCTTATTTAATTAGTTTACATCATGTGCCAACTAATCCTAGAGTATCAGGCCTAAAGGAAGGAGTGATAATCTGTCCGACTCCATCCTTGAATGGAATTTAGCAAAACTAATTTGCTAAGAAAATTAGCATATTAATCAATATTAAAATCAAAGTTCATTTTGTAAGCGATCACATTATTTAAACATTTACTTTTTGACATGCCATAATCACAGCTAAAACACTGTAGTAGAATAAAAGTGGTTCCTTTGTAATGATCTTTCGAGACCACATGAGGGCAGCAGTTACTGACTGAACTGACTGGTTGTCCATGAACAAGCTCCAGACCCATGCTGAGATGCTGTGCCAATATGATTGAGGAGCTAGGAAGTCTGCCTCCACACATGCAATGATGACATGGGTCTGTCAATTTCCATATTGTCTCTTTTTAACAAGTAGAAATACACTGATAATACTTCAATATTTTAAGTGCTAAACTTGGACAATGTATTTTCTCGGCAGGTTTAAGTTAATAACACAATAGTGTTGGCATTACTTTAGGATAACTCCGATTTGGACTTAAGTAACAACAATCTTTCATACAAAATATTTCCCCTCTCTTAAAAAAACAAAGCCTCCCCAAGAAAACAAGAATGTTAACAAAAGGAAGAAATGCTGTGAAAAAAAAAAAACATTCAAAAACAACAGTGATACACTTTAAATGCACACACTTTACATCTTATATGTCAATGAACTTTAGCCAAAATAAAAAGCAATCAACAAAATAAAGCAACAAAAATAAATATCTTAAGTCACTGTTTGGAAGTTTATATATATATATCTATGTATGTATATTATATGTATAGCTTACTTTTGGGTAGGGTGAGTGTTAACAGTTTTGGCCGGCTGACACAATGGAGCTTCTCCTACTGACAGAAACTTTCAACACAGAAAGCTGAAGAGCTGTATAGGAGGACAACACTTTTCTATAAAGATTGTCCTCACAAAACAACTTTAGGCCCTTCAGTAATGAGCAAAATAATGTGGCTATGTGCTGCGCAGACTGAATAGAGAATGTTGGCAGATAGGAAGCCAATCCTCATCTTTGCTTGTCTGACCAAAACAATCGAGATGCTTCGAGGATGCAATGATTCAGTGGCCTTCTTAATGATGCTTTTCTGTACTCACATGGAAACTGAACATGCACAAAAATTGGTTTAGCTGATATCTTCACCCTCTAGCTGCACTTCAGAGGAATAACATCGGTTGCATCGTCATTGAACAGGGAAGGACCTGTGGAATTTTGGAAAACAACCTTAATTCCATGTTTGGCTATTTGCATATTTAATACAGCCTGGAGGAGTTTAATGTTCTTTTTTTCTGTTCTTCTTTTCCATAAAAAGCTCTGCATTACAAAAGAAAGTCAGGCACCAAATGTCATCTATAACAGTCCTACTCATAAAGCAATCTGGAATATTTACACAGACCTCACCAGCTGCAAAAATGTCCGAAAAAATTGTTTGCTAAATGGCAACGGTGCAGAATTGACCTACAGTACATACAGAAAGAAACAGTTCAGTATTTTTGATTAAGCAGCCATACTTGTTTTACAAAAGAATACTTCCAACCCTCCGACAGTGGCACACTATACACGCCCTGACTACTTTTTTAAAATCTTTGGTTGACCTGTCAAAAGCCTGATAGATTTGCAATCCACCTTTACATCACACAACTTAACTTCTTCTTTAAAAAAAATTTTATCAACCAATTGCTAAAAAAAAATTACATTTGCACACACAATGTCATTCCCTCTTCCTGTTCATGCGTTTCCCTGCCAGGGAGATCAGAATCGCCTCCCGTCCCATTGTCACACACAGCCACGCCCATCCTGCACTTCCTCTGGTCCATTCTGGAGTCCGTCCATGAAGAAAAGCACATGCATGCAAGCCACACACACACACACACACACACACACACACACACACACACACACTCTCTCTGTCTTGTTCTCTTTCATTTGTTAACATACAAAAACACACAGACACTCAAGAAAAAGTAAGAGCAAGAAACAAAGGGTGACACATAAAATCGAATGCTAAGTTGACCAAAACAGAAAGTAAGCGTCTGTGGTTAAAAGGAAATAAAATAACCAAAGGCATTTTTAAAAAAGCGCCAGGGTTTGCTGTCAGCTCTCATCGTTTCTGTGAGGCGATCATCTTCAAGACGAAGTTGACGATGGCGTTGGCAGGCTGGTCAGGATCCATCTCAGCGAAGAGGTGGCTGACGTTGTCGGTTGTGCTTCCCTGCTTACGGGCCACAAACCCAAACAGCCTGGAAAGAAAAAGGTTGTTATTTATGAAATTCAAAAATTTAACGAGTCAGCACTCACAGAGAGCTGTGATCCATAGGTGAAGCACACAAAATGACAAATTCACAAAATGTCAACAACGTTTAGGCTGAAACACTTTAGTGTGAGTTGACCTCAGACAAAACCGCTATTTTGTCACACGTGTCCTCCAGTTTCATTGTTGTAAAATGTACACTCCCTGTGCTCTGATTGGTGAGTAGGACCGTAACATTAGGCGCATGGAGCTTGTGATTGTTTAAAACGGCTCAGATGCATTGTATAATTAACATTTTAATCGCCGTCTTCAAGATTAGCTATTCGTGTTCTTTCAAATCGCAATTTCGATTTGAAAACGATTAATCGTTCTGCCGGTAACGTGAGGTAATACTAGTAAAAAATTCTGAAGGTGTTTTCAGTCTGCTGTGCTGCTTTTCTTCTATGTTACCTCTGTGCAAATGTAATAATACTTTTTGGTAGTGCCGCACGATTTGGAGAAAAGGTCATATGGCGATTATTGTGGACAGTATTGCAATTCACGATTCGATTATAATGAAACAAATGGTACTATGTGTCTGCTTAATTATCAAGGAAAATGCACAACATGCTGACATTTTGAAATATGTTTTTCTCAACTTGAACAAAGGTAAACAAGTAACTAGTAAAGCTCCTGCTCTCAGGAGGAGGCGGCTAGAAGGAGCACATATGGGCACACAAGCTCCGGCTCAGTGCACATCTGTCTAATGTAGAGTCTCTGTACATGAGTGTATTATATAGAGTATAATGTTTAGTTAATAGTCTACTGTTAGTATAACATAATATACTACATTCATAATAATTTCATATAATAGTATACTATTTTACCACTAGTCGAATATTAAATCCAATTACAGCTGTTTCGTTTTTATTTATTTCATCCTTGAAAAAGCTCTACATTGGTCTCTAATTTGTCAGTAATCATATTGTTCATCATTTAATGATTTGCTTTATTTAATATCCTGCCCCATCCGGGCTGTGATTGGTCGGTTGACGAAAAGTGACTGGCAGGCACGTTGGCTCTGTGAAAAGCTGAACATGTTGAACAACAAAAGACACCGATGCAGCTAAATGGCGTTAAACGGCTGGCGAGCCAAACTCAAACGTTCTCTGTCTTCGGCCTGTTTTCTTCTTTCTTACTGCTTCAGCTGCCGCCGACGTCTCTCTGTCTCTGTCACAGAGCGACCGGAGCACTGGCCCTTTTCTCGGTTCTCCGGTGGCCAGTCCGTATGTATGTTTTGAACGATTAGCGGCGGGGTGGGAGGGGGTTACAGTAGGTTGTTGTCTTAAAAGTTACTGGCACACTGCTCATAAATCATTTTTCTCATGGGCACATGCGAGGATAATGAGCAGACTGCAGCGCACACACAGAAGAGAGCGTCTCACACACTTTTTTGTGGTTATGTAATCACACATGACGACATCGCGATTGTGATTAGATTAATGGTGCAGCCCTACTTTTTGGCACTTAAGGGACAAAATCCTTGGTGAATATTCCCTACTGAATCACGTACTTCACGTAACACCCCCTCCCCCCTTGTTCTGTAGAAATGTCAGATCAACATTAGCAGTTTACTGTACTTACTTGGCCGTGCCTCCCTCAGGCTTGTTCCACCTGTAAAGATTTGAAGAAAGTATGTGTTAACACTCTAAGACAGCCAGATACTGATGACCTTTGGCTATTCTGGTATGTTTTTAGGTATGAGAAAAGGCAACTGTATCCAAGGCGTGAAAGACAGGACTCGCCCGATCAATAATATTAGTAATAATAATAAAAATAATGGACATAGAGCAATTAAGGATAATGCTTGGACCTTTATCTTGGACCTAATCAGTCATTTTGCATCTCAGTGGCCTAAAAATACACTAAAGGTATGTTAAGTAATCATTTTGATGTCTATGTACTCACTTTCTGTCCTGAGGGTCAATATCGCAGAATGTGACAGCGTTGCTGGGATAGTGCCGTCGGAAGAAAAGCCTAGAAAAGCAGCAAATCAAAATAGAGATTACAGAAACACCAAAATAAAGGAGAAACATGGTGGGAATGTGAACTTGTTTGGAGTGGTAGATGATATGCTTTAATCCTGAGGTTGCATACATCATGCTTGTAATAACAGCATGAACAACACTTGGCTTCCACCAGGAAACTGGTTCGCTGACCACAGCCATCGATTATACAATTCTAGCTGGTCAATATGAACATTAAAGCAACTTTAACTCAATGTGGACTCAGTCCAACCTGTGATTGTCAAACTAACTTCACTTGACTCAACTTCTGACCTGTAGTGCTGTGGTGAATTTTTTCCTCACACATCAGCACCTGATTGTGACTGAGTGGGCTGTTAGTCCCGACTTTTTAAATATGAGGCCTTTGGTGTAACACCACTGCTCATTTTACCTGAGGTTTAATAGCCTAATATTATATAACATATTAAATAGAGAGTCATCTTTTCTGACCTTAGTGGACGTTCTCTGTATTTCAGATGAGACAGGGCTGCAGGAAACGGTAATATATCTCGGATCAGTTTAAATTGGCCAATAACACTGGCCATGTCGATATGTAGGTTGGGATTTCCTTGTAATGCAGAGGTTTTTAAGTGTGGTTTAGTTTGGATTTTAAATTCTTAACTGAAATACTGTAGAATAAGACCCTGATCCTATAATCCTGCGTTAGCAGCTATTTATTGCTTCTGATTGTGTGCAGCGCCTCATGTTGACACTTGCCCTTTAAAAACAAAACGTGACGTTTGCTGTCTGCAGCAAAATCTCCAGATGTCATGCAATGTTTATCTTATGATCAGCATCTTTCAAGACGCCGTTAAACACGGGATAGGCGGTATCCAGACTTACTTCCTCTGGTTGTCGGTCAGCGTGATGCCTTGTGAAGACACCTTGAAGTGCACAATGGTGGCAGTAGGGGGAGAAGTGGCAGCCAGTGTCTCAGATATGGCCTTGGCAACAGCCTGAGGGCCTGTCAGGGACTCCATCTCCACTGAGTTGATGTAGAGCACGTTGCATGCTGGAAAGAGAGCAGATGTCCCAGTCACACAACAAAATCCAATGATGTGGACATTTCATTTCTGTCACTCTGCAAAGACAAAACTATACAAATAGTGTTTATTCCAAAATCAATCCTCTTCAAAATCTTATTAATACCAGTTTTAATCTGTTCATGCAAAAATATTGACGTCTTCTCATTAGAGCTCATGCTTTCTGGAACAAAGTTGGAGTCAAACAGTTTTAGAAATGAATCAATCCAAATCATTCCACATAAAACATTCTGCCTGTTATGGACAAGAAGCTGGACACTAACGTTAAGAGACAAAACCTAAAAACTTTGCCGGGAATTCTGTTACACAGGGCCATTCATAAGTTTTCTTTCTTGCATGTCACAACATACACAGACAAACAATCAGGATGCACATTCCAGATTTAGGTTTCCAAATAAAAGTGCACAGGGTTTACCATGGGAATCAGCAGGGGCCCTCTGCACTGGGATAACAAGGGTTTCATGTTGTCAGAATATGAAAAGGACAGGAAAGCTGTACTGGCTGTATTTGAGTCTCAAAAACTGTCAAATGACTGCTTTTAGCAATGACACTGAGTCGATGTTTTACCTGCTCCTTGTTTCAGCCTTTCAACCAGTGGATTTGTCGTCGCGACTTCTGGCACTTCCTCGATGAGATCTACATAAAACAAAAGAGAGGTGGGATGTCACTAGTTTTGGCAAAAAGTTAAGCTCCTGCAGGGGTAACTTTAGTTACAGGTTCCAATCTGACCACTGATATTATATACTGCATGTCTACCTGCACTTAAGAAACGTATGGTAATCAGTTTTAAATCATATCTAGCAACACAAATAACTCCTCAGAAGCAAAAAAAGAATCACTTGAAAATGCAGGAACGTTGCTGAAAACATAGTTCGACCCACAAACCTGTTGTAGGGATAAGTAGTTTGCAGGGTAGAGCCAGTGGGGTGATGGCATGTTGGTAGACCAAGGCAGACAGACAGCCTGTCAAACAGACACAAGACACAGTCACAAACATTTCTTGAATTTCATTCTAGTCTTTGGAACAAACAATTCCACTACACAGTATTATTTAGATTACTTCCCATGAGTATTTTAGGAAATGTTGTTCCAGTTTCAGTGGTGTTTTGTACATCATATCAATTTAATTCCTAAATCCAACAGCCAAAATGCTGTTAAAACTTTCAACATATATTTTATATAATATAGACTAGCCCTGGCAAAGTTATTTACTATTTGTGTCGTCTTATATATTTGTATACTGTTGATTATACTTCTTTATGCACTTCCCCTTTAACAATTTAATTCTCAACAAAAACTGACCCTTCTGGTTTCTATTCCTGTCAGGAGGTCTATCCATCCCCATAACTCATCTTTTTAGGTTGGATGGATTGTTAGATTTACAGTGGTAAGAAAAATCCTTTTAGGATTAGTAGTTTTAAAATCAAACAAATACACACAAGCATAAGAGCGGTGGATTGAGTTATATGTTGCAGACAGGAGAAGAAGACAAAAGTGTACAGAAGTCAGCTCGCCCCATTTTTTGGATTTGGCAGAGGAGCACTGTCTCTCTCAGTATATGCACACAAACACACATCATACAGCCCTGCAGTATAATTAGTAGGGCGATCATGAGTTAGATCACTTCAGTCCATACTATAATTACACGTTACAGAACGTGGAAAGGGTTTCAGATCTGTGACAAATACACAGGGCAGGCACACAAAAGGAACCCTCATGTTTGACTTTCCCTCCAAACTCTTCATGGCTTCACTAAGCTGTCAGTGCACATGTGAGTGTGTATTTCAGAGAGGAGGGAGGGCAGCAGGCTTCCACTAACCAAAGTAAGGCTCGTTTGGACAACCCTTCAGCTTCACTCCTTTAGGACTGCTCTCAATCAGGAAGTGCCTCACCAGCTCGTTGGTGATGTCACCTGCAACAACAAAAGGGAGGGTGGAGCAACAAAAGAGCTGATTAACGTGGAGACATCACTTCATATCTTTGGTATTAAGATAATAGCTTTAATTCTGTCTCCACCCTGCTGACCAAAGACCAAAATAGGGAGAAAGAAGAGCTACACAAAACTCTGACGGAGCCAAAGTAAATACTTGTTGCATTAGTAACTACTTTAAAATAGCCATTCATGTAATCCACCATCCCGCCCCTACCTTTCTTGTTCTGATGCACTGAGGGTGGAGGAGAGGCCACCTTCATAGCCAAGCCGTAAGCCCCCCTGAACGAGTGACTGTCCCGGATGACAAAGGCTCCAGGCTCCCTCTCTCTCAGCAGGCTAATAGCTGTAACACAGTGGACATTCAGTTATATTATACTGTCAGAACATTAATTGTAAGGGCAGTCGGACACTTGGGGAAGAGTGGACATGATCCCCTCTTGTATTTAATGCCGTGCCAGAAGCACGGCTCTAGTGACGCTCATGCACCTACTATCAGATGGATCGCCTTGAAAGTCAGCTATATTTAGCGTTTAGTGTTAATTAGAAAATGTTATTATGCTAACACACAACACTAAGATGGTAAACGTTGTACATGTAACTGTACAGTCTGACTAGACACAAGTGGGGCTGTTTTTTTTATCAGAGTTAGCTTGGATCTAAAGTACATCTGCAGTCCCTTGGCAGGTCACAGTTAAAACGTAATAAAATACAGCATGAAAAAACAGGATAAGACGCACACATAGCAGTACCCTACATATAAAATGTAAGGGGAAAAAACCCTTGAAATATCACACTGGCTAACCTTCGGTATCCTACTTTAGAAGTCAGAAAAAGTCAGCTCATTAAAGGTTCAAGGTGAATTAAAGAAAATAGTAGCAAAAAGCTAAATGAACGAACAAAACCAAAGGAGCAGGTGATGTCCCTCTGTATTTCATTAAAACTACAACTTTAAACACGGCACTTTGTTTTAGACACTCCATTGTTCAAGTAGAAGAGCTTTAGATCAACTTCTTCTCTGTTTAGTTCAATGCCACCGCCTGTCCACATGTGATAGTTTAAGGAAGGAAGATGGATGAGATGAGCAACTCATGCAGATGTTCCCTAATGCTCTACATATGGTGTGGATTTTCTTCTGTGTGTGTGTTTGTGTGTGTGATGTCATTGCAGTTGAGCATGTGCTTGTATTTAACATGATATAATCCAATACGGGCCATGAGCAAATGCGCATGGGGCAGCCAATAGCCACTGACCTCAGAGCCGAAACGCACAACCAATCACACAGTACAGAGATGTGCACATACTGGTACGTGCATGTGTTTTTGTCTCCATGCATATTCATCACTGTGTATGTGTACTGCACGGGCTTTTATCTCAAGTGATTATGTTAGGATTTGTTTAACGCCATGACTTCAGGTTTAACAAAAGCTCAACATTGGAATAACAAGCGTTCAGTCATCCCAACAACATTTTTCATGCTTCATAGGAGGCACCAAAAACAGTACCAGAGCATCCATACAAGCTTATCAAACCAGTCCTGCTCTGTCCATTACTATGCTCTATATGATGCAATCATATTTTTGCCAAAATATTGCTAAGTACATGTCTTCCTTGGTTAAACCGAATTGAATCGAACAGGCCGATCCCCGGCAGGCACCTGGCACCAGAAGATTGGTATATTTGATTGAACACAAAGTAGAAGTTAAAAGAAGAAATTAAAGGGTCAGAATTGTTAGACTAAAGGTCAGTTAAGGGAAAAATCTTTCAGCATCTTACCTTGCTCCCTGGAAATGTCTGGCTTGTACCAGAACTTGGACGTGTCTTGGACAAACTTGACATTTAGCCTGCTCTCAGGACTTCCATCTGCAATTAAAGCAAAAAGAATGTCACAGAATATGCAAGAATTGTCCGACGTTACTCTGTATAGCTCGTGTGCTGCTGAAATGCAGATGTTACTCCAGATACTGTATGTCCTTACCTGGCAAATTGAACCTTGAAAAGTCCGAGAGGGTGTGGAAGTAGCTGGGAGTGCTTCCTCCGCTCACCGGGGACATTATCTTCCCGTTCAGCGTGCCATAGGACAATGCTCCGTTTGGTCTATCGCCACTGGACATGCGCCTCTTCTCTGGAAGCTGTGGCTGGAAACCAGGGGCTGGGCTACCCTGCCGGAACCCTACACCCATCCCCATCATCCCCCCATCCTGGTAGCCTGCAGGTGAGATGGGGAAGGAGGGAGTGGGTGGTCCCTGGTAGCCCGAGGAGCTGCTCTGTCGCGACAGGTTCCCGTGTCTCTCGTCTGGGGTGGTGTAACCGCTGTTCATGGGGTGACGGTCCAAACTGGGGCTTCTCTGGGATACCTGTGATACAGATGGGTGTCGCCCCAAAACTGGACTTCCTTGGGGATGTGTGACGGATGGCTGTCGGCTGAGCACTGGGCTGCTCTGCATGGGCTGGCCCAGGGACGGCTGCCTGCTGAGAACCGGGCTCCGCTGAGACTCCTGTCCCAAAGAGGCCTGTCTGCTGAGGACTGGGCTGCTCTGAGCTACGTGAGACAGATGACAACCAAGGATGGGACTGCCATTGAGACCTACCATCCCCACCTCGAAGCCATTAGCTGGTGATGTTTGCTGACCCACGATGAAACCACCCTGATTAGCATTTGAGCGCTGCTGAGGAACTGGGTTATGGGTGGAGCCATGGATGTTGGTCCGGTGCTGCGCATGAGGACTTCCATGGCTGAGAGTTGTCTGGGAGAGATCTGAGGTGGGCGGGCTGGGATCTGAGGCCACATAGCTCCCTAGTATGGTGTTGGGGCCAACATAGGACAGTGCAGGGGTAGTAGTGCCAAGGTAGGAAGAGGTCGGAGAGCTGGAATCCAGGTAGGAAGAAGTGGGGGTATTCAGGGCTTGATATGAGGGGGTGGGAGTGGGGTAGGCACTCTCTGTAGCCTGGGAGCGGAAGCCCGAATCAGTAGTGCGTTGGGACGGAGTGCTGATGCTGCTCTCTGCTAAGGCGTGATCACTGGAAGAGAATTGGAAAAGATTATTAACCAGCAGTATTTGTGCACTTCTTCAGTTGGTTTTACTTTGGAAGAAATTCAAACCATTCATAACGTAAAAAAACGTACAAAAAGTAAAACCTTAGAGATTGGCAGAGTATGTCCTTGCAAAGAAGAAGCTACCTATGGCTTCAAAAGACAACCCTTTATTTTTAAACAGTGTGAAATATGAACAAGTTTTTTCTCTTCGACCTTGGACCGAAAACGTTATTCGGCGTTACGTATTTCACTCACCCCTGTGAGCTCTGGATGGGGCTGCTGCTTGACAAAGGTGGGTTCAAAGGGTGGGAGGAGGGACTAGGACTTCTCTGCTGGCCTGTAGTCTCCTCTGGTGGGCTAAGGCTCCGAGGTGATGTGGGCTGCTCTCCGCCTGCCACTGCCGACCTTGCCACAGACTCTACATAGCTTCTTGGTGCTGCATGGGAGACAAAAAAAAAAGTTTCTCTATGAGCCACACATTTACTTCTATTCTGCTCGTCTTGTTATTGGTTTTAGCTTTGTAGCACTGTGGTTTTGTTTTTCCTGCTTGGAATGTATTTGATGTTGATGTAAACACCAAGCCAACAATCCCTAATAAAGTGAGGGTGATATAATGACAAAAAAAAAAATAGGAATACGTGAAAATGAATGTCTGCCAATAGAGTGCACAAGATAAAAATGAGATGCCTGTGAAAGCGTATTTAGTCGTGAGAGTAGCAGTGACTTTTCCAGACAGGAAACAAAAACCGAAATGGTTACGCCACACATGATATGGAAGGTGGACTATAACTGAACAATAGGGGGTGGAGGAGATTAAAACCTTGAATGTCGATCTATGCCGTTCTACCCGCACTCTTACCTTCCTCACCCTCAGTGCTCTCATCATCTGTGGAGCATCATTGGAGATAATCCAGAGAGACAGAATCATTTCAAGAAACAGAGGTACAGCAGGGGAGTTTGAAAAAAAATATATAATCATTTAATCAGGCATGTGAATCTCAAAATAACTCAATTCATGATATTACTGTAATGTGTGCCGATTTCAGTTGCACACACAGTGTATTTTGAGAAGGGTTAAAGGGTGACAAGCTTCTTCTGCTCTAGCGTTACTTTCGTCAGACGGAACTAAACGAAATATGTTCGTGAACGACTTTTTTTTCCCTGACTATAACGAGACGAAGACGAGAAGGCGACAATGTCCTTAAACGCTGACAATACGCTGACAAATGTGACAATATTAATGTGCAGTATTGTTGACGAAAAATGACGACACTAAAATGTAATTCATAAAGTTAAAACGTTAATAAAGTCAGTTTAATGAGGAGACAAAATATTACAGGCCATATTTTCTCCCTCTAAATTTTTACTTTAACGGTGTGTTCATTCGACGGTATTTTTTTCTTCCTTGTTGCTTTGAGTGCCGGGCGACGCCTGGTGGGCGAGGTAAACGTTACTGTGATGCTGAGGATGCGAACTCTGGTGATGAACACAACATGCTAGGGAGAAAGAGGCGCTTAGATATTCGGTCCCATTTCAAATAACAAAAACAGTGAGGTGGACACAAAAAAACAGAGTGCCTAATTATATCGGACTGCGAGCAATGTGGTTATAATATTTATGGACAAAACAAACACTACAAAGTAGAAGCGACATATCAAGGCTAACCACCTGGGATTTGAGGTATGTCTCCTTTGCAATAAAAATGAGAACAAAGCTGACATTTGAATCATATCTCTATTTTGGTTCTAGCAGGTTGACCAAAATGCTGATCAAAATTATACTAATGAGTTAGAAAAGACTAAAATGATGGTTAATGACTAAAACTAGACTAAAATACTTTTGATTTGTTTTTGACTAAAACACCCAGACTTATAGAAAAATAGTATACGGTGGACTAAATATGACAAAAAACTAACAAGGACATTTGACACAGGACTTAAATTAACAAAATTAACACTATTGTGCTCGTACACTAGCTGTAAGGGTCTAAAGATCACATCAGCTCAAATGCTAAGTCTATCATTTTAGACCATTTAAATATCATTTCATTTTCATGTTTCTCAGCTGCTCACGCGTAGGCATGTTTTATATCTGTTTTACAACAGCTCCTGATGTAAACAAAAAAACTAACTTTACATTATAAAACCAGTAACAACTTGGATTTGGCTCTTGCCTCTCCCTGTCTTGCCACAGTGACCACCAAAGGTTGAGAGTGTTACAGAACAACCAACCTGAGCCTGTTTGGTTGAGGTGGATTTCCGCTGGGTTGTGGGGCTTCAAACCCAGGGCTGACAGTGGAGTCTTGGCAAGACCAGGAGGGGACCGACCTGAAGGGAACGGGACACTTGTCACCACACAGCATCACACACACAGCATACATCATAGACATCTTGACAACTGCTACCTGCTGACACAGTCTAACAATGATTTATCCCTTTTTGGGAAAAAAATGACTAAGTTGGAATGCCATTATGCCATTGTGTATAAAAACCAACACAATTTCCATAAGGCCTGCTGTATTCTTTGAATGGCAATCTAGTCCGTTCACCTTGCGTCTTGGTAATCATGTACTAATCGACAGGTAAACAACTGTCAAGACGATAAATAAATACAACACAGCTTAACACACAGGAGCGACATGTTCAGAGGGATGCGCTCATGCTCTGATGGAGTGACAAAACATGCATGTGACCAATCACAATGCGACAAATGGGCAGTGACACCAGACGGCAACTCTGACACAGTCTCCGCTACGTTGACCTTAACACTGGAGGGAAAGATGAGGAGTAGAGTGTGTCGCCACGAGAGCCTTAGTCATCCTTCCACCTATTTTTGCTAGGTGTTTTATTCAAGGTGACTCTTTCCACTTCATGAAGCTGTCTTGCACCTCTAGTTCTCCTTTACAGTGCCAGCTACTCCTTTATTCCCCCCCCAGTGTAAACACAAATAATCATGAGAAAAAAAAAACCCTCTGGAAACACATATTTCTAGCATAATGAGCAAAAGGAAAGACATAAATGGCTGCGCAATTAAGACTGCCGGGGGAGCGCAGGCAGGGTGCTGTTTGTGGTAAAACAAGGCAGCAACAGGAACCCAAACAGTGATGACCACAGCAACACAGAGAGCAGCACACGTTCTCAATAACTGTGTGTCATTGTGCAATATGTGTATGTGTCTATGGATGTGTGTTCATGTTCCCTGTTTTTGTGCCACATTTATTAGCTATTTTAAAAGGCAAATACCTGCAGGTTGTTTGCTTTTTCAAGGACAAAATGAACTGTTGTCTGATGTGTGTGGGCATGTTCTACATTGTGTCCGTTTTGTTGCCAGTGCTGCTCTCGTGCGGCTCTCATGCCAAAGCGGTGCAGAACTGTGATGAGTGATGGGTAAAGGGTCACTCGGGGTAGACAGAAGGGACAGGGTTTAAGGAATGGGGGATCAATTTGGCTGACGTTGTGGGACAGTGGAACTCCGGTAGAGAGACATGCATCATCCACTTACCAAAGAATCCAAATCTATTCTTTGTACTTGCAACGTAGATGCCCCACATTTAATTGTGGGTGGTGTGTGCAGGGCAGGTGAAGTAAACGCTTTGGAATGTGATTTGAGGACACCCTTCTCAAAATGAAGGGGTGTAATGGTAAGTTAATCTGGTGTCACGTGCACTAATCAATAAGCTCACCATGCATCTTTTGTTTTGCAAATAACTGCAAAACTAATCTCAGTTAACTGATGACAGTTAACCATGTTTTGTGCTTAGCCGTGAAAAAGATAATCTGGTTTAGGGTCCATGAAATACGCAGAAAAATGAAGGGACACACGTGTTTCCTCACATTTATCCCCAAAGATTTATTGTTAATCTCAGATAAGGTTACTGTTCAGTGTCACCGTGTACTCACTGATGTTATGTGACAGATTGGGAGTTAAAAATATGGTGTGTCTTTATGACTAACTTTTATGGTTGTGCCCTGGGGGAGACAGGCAACAGACACTTTAGCTAATACATGACTCTTGTTTTAGTGTGGGGTGTATGTGAGACTGAGTGAGGGGGTTGGGAGAGGGCGGGATGGGGAAATGGGTGTGTGTTTGTCTGATGGTGAGTCTAACTATATCCCTTCCGTTTTCTGGTCTTAGTGAATAAATTAAACATGAATTTTCTTGTAAGATCTGCTCTATTGTTTGTGAAACAGTTACAATAAAAAAGACGGGCTGCACATCAGTTGCACCAAACCGACTTGGCCTTTTCTCTCTCTCATTCCCTTTTTTTACTTATTCAGCCTCTACTGAATGATGACTGCAGACATTCTTGTGAGAAAAGAGGGATTCAGTCTTCACGAGATGTGGCCACTGAGGCATTTTGATGAGCCAACGCACGGCCAGAACGCTGCAAGCGCCCACTCATTCGCTGGACATTGGAAATGCAGCCAATTTACAATCTGAATGAAAATGAGATGAGGTAATAGTGGGGATAATTTTTCACTACTCGGAATAAACCAAAGGAAGACGTACATAAAAAGAGAAGTTATTGTACAAGTCGAGACAAAGTACCGCAAGTGACTGCTGAGAGTCTTAAAACACGATGAAAGGTGTTTCACCTCAAGACCTCTCCTACAGGAAGTTCAGCATCACAAGTTAAAGACATTCATAAGTTGATGAATGCTGAATCACTACTAAAATAAGTACTGTGTAACCCTAACCCACTGTAGATATACAAAGATATCATAAGACATGACCTGTTGTCGAGTACTTGTGATGAGTGTGACATTTTATGCCTGAGCTCCACAGTGCCCTCAGTCAGCTGGAGGGGGAACTTACACAGGTTGAAGTAAGGGGTTTGCGG
Organism: Micropterus salmoides; assembly: GCF_014851395.1. Lineage (NCBI taxonomy): Eukaryota > Metazoa > Chordata > Actinopteri > Centrarchiformes > Centrarchidae > Micropterus > Micropterus salmoides. The sequence goes on along the minus strand of NW_024040596.1, from coordinate 3,319,577 downwards.
CGAGATGGGGAAAGCAGGGGTTTGGGGAAACACCTCACCACCAACTGTGGGTGTAGGACTGATGGGGCCACCATCCATCTCCTCGAAGGCCTCACGGTAGCTGTGCATGTGTCTCTGGGGAGCAGAACAATCACATGAAAAACCACATACGCACGGCAACGTGCAAATAAAAAGGTGCAAAACCATGATCCAGGATGTGTGCTTTCTACCTCCTTGGGTCTTCCTCCAGGATTCATCGCTATGGCGTTTACAAACTCAGGAGAAACGCAGCGGATGGGGGAGCGAACTGGGACATCAGGAGAGGGGACGTCATCAGAACCGTTCTGGTATTGGCCGTCACTGGTGATGCGACGGCGGGGCAGAGTTGCAGGCTCGTCCAAGGACACTGCACGGGCCTGGACACCTGAGATGACACGCGAGTGAGTGTTAAAATTAAGCATGGGCTGCACTGCTCTCCTCAAGCAAATCAGTCACCGTCACCAGAGGTTAATGGCTGTCAGCCGTTGTGAATGCTCACTGCACAGGCCATCGTGTGCATTTTGCAGACAATCAAAACACTGCAAAGGATATGCAGGAGGCTGTGGTTCTTAAAACATTTGAATTAAACATGCACACACACAAGGTTAATGAAGGGTGAGCTGCTGATCCAACTGAAGCCCATTAAGTCACAAAAATTAAACAAAACAAATTCTCAATTTCATAAATTATTGATATCCACAACAAGACAAAAGTTTAGGGAAAGTAAAAACTTGACATTGGACATGTTACCTAAATTGATGTTCACCCCTTCTAGCATCAGCTGAAACTATAATAAGTAGCTAGTTTTTGGAGTTCCAGGGGGAAAATGTTCTCTCACACAAATAATCAGACTTTCTGATACTCTGGTGCAAACTCTTGGTTATCTAATGCCTCAATGTGGCCAGTGCTGGCCGAACCTCAAAGCAGCCAGTAAGCTCATTTCAGTTAATCTGGCTTGAACTGAGAGAGAGAGACAGAGAGAGAGAGAGAGAGAGAGATCAGCATAAAACAAACAATTTGAGCTGAGAGTTTTAAGCTAATGTGCGATGGCATTGACTGGCGGGTCGAGGTAGCAAAGCATAAAATGCTGGCCAAAGCAGCAAAGCCAATGTGAAAGACAGTCACTGGCTGCCCTGCGCTTTGGAACAAGATAAAGGTTAATAGGAGAAAGACGGGAAATACAGTAGGTTTAAGAAACAAGGGGGGAAACGGGGGATAATAGGAGAATGGTACTCAGGCAGCTTACCCTCTCTTTCTAAGTGTTACTTGATGTTTCAGATTTTGCAATAAAAAAAATCATATTGTGATTACGACAAAAGCCCTGGAGTACTTATTCTTTCTCTCTAAGAGTTCTTTCACACCTAAATGTCAAGGTGGAATAAGTTCACAGTGACCTAACTAATGTGACGGAGGGGTTTTGTCAGTTTGATGATGATCATTTCCAAGCATGGGAGAAACACTGAGACACACGCCTTACAAGCCTGAAACTGGGAAAATACGAATATCCCGACGACAACTTTGCATCAATCCTGCCCCCTACTCTGCCTCAACTGTAATCTTATCCGACCTAACCAACAGAGGCAACGAGTGAGAGCCAATCACAAAGCAGAGTTATCGAAAATCTGGTGGGGAAAAACATAACGCATTTTGAATACTTAAATGGTCACTAACTAAAATATCCAAAGAAGTTTCAATCCTTCTATGTGTTTTGTATCACCATTATTAAGTAATAATTAATAAATCACTGTACTATTTTTACATAATAGAAAGGAACCAATGATAAACATGACATCTTTTAGGGTGCTTGATTTACCTTCAGCTTAAAATAGCTTGGTGTTGGCAGGGTGTTGGCTAAAAAATCTTGAAACAGCTTTGAAAAGCATGTAGTCAACACCCCCAAACAGAAACACACCCACCATTGCACCGAGGCTGGAAACTGAGAACCAGATGTACCCACGATGCACCGCTCTACAGTAGAGTACAGTCAAACACTGCGCTGTTGCCCTAGCGACGGCTAATGGTTTCCAGGTGGGATGGCTGGAGATTCTCGAGGACTGACATTATTTTTTCCCTCTCCTCCCATTTGTCAGCTATTTAAAATCCAGTTATCATGTGGATTACCACGGGGTTTGATTCCAAAAACATAAACTTTATGGGTAATCTTTATTTTCTTCTTTTTTTAAAGGAGGGAAAACACCGTCTCCACATGTGTACACCTGCAACTGAGAGAGGTTATCTAAGGTAAGACTGAGGGGAATGCATTCCCGACAAGGTCAGTTCAGATCAACAACAAAATTGCATTAGTAACGTAAAAATTTCTTTATAAAAATACTATAAAATTTGTGTGAATACTACTTGTACAATATAAACGTCATGATGACTGCAGATATGACCTCATTAGAACTTCATTCCAACTCTACAATCCAAGATCTACTCTGTAACATTTGACTTTGACTTTGTGTTGCATCATTAAAAAGGATATGGCTGTCTGCGGTTATGAGGGCAGATTGTCCCCTGACACCCTAAATGGAATCCTGTCAGAATTGTGGTCGCTGTCTCCCGGTGGACACACACAGCTTTAGTGATGTTTCCAACTAGGACTGTGGTCTCTCTCCTAGATTTGGTGTCCTTTGTCTGGCTTTGTAAATGTTCAAAATAGTGCGAATGAAAAAAAGCAGCCTTGAATGAGGCCAGTGTATCCTGGCCCTGGAATTGTTCCCCGAGTTTGGCAAAATGGATCTTGTGACATGCACTCTCCTGGCAAGGGACAGAGCCTCCTTTGTGCTTCCCTTGTCCCATTCTTGTGAAACTTTAACATTACCCAATTTTTTTTCTATGCCACAGTTGAGGTAATTACCTAACCTTGAGGTAGAAAACTGCAACTCAGAACAAACAGGAATGAAGGGTGAGTATGTATGCAGACAGGATGCTGCTGCTGCTGCTCTACAAACCCGATGATGACAAAGGAAAATGTGTTATTTATGAAAGGGACAAAGAGGAAGTGAAACAAAAAGCAAAATGAGTTAAACAGATCATGAAATGCAAAACAAAGCCCACAGCACTCAAAGGCAAAGCAGATACAGACTTGAACTTGAATTGAAGGAACACTTGAAAAAAGAACCTCTCCTTTTTCTTTTTTCTTTTTTTTTAAGTGTTCCTTCAGACAGGATGGGAGAACCAACCCGAGAGGGAGTGAGAACGGCGGTGCTCAGACTGAGAGGAGGTAATGCTTGGGATGACACGTTGGACACGAGCCGAGTATTCTGGGTAAACAGATGAATGATGAGAGAGAGAAGAATGATGATGACAAAACAAAAAGGAAAAGGAAAACAAGCAAGAAGAGGTCCCGCCTCTGACAAGAACAAGAGAACAAGAAGGTAACTGACAGATATTTTCCATGTATAGAAAAGATGCTCATACCTGTTCAGGGACTTTAACCTATGAGTGCTGATGTGCATGCTAACCTATAAATGCCACATTAAAAACCAGAAGTGAAACTTTTTTTTTTCTCTCTCCAAACAAGTCATGAAAAGGGGATGATTTCTATAATACAGGAATTAGAAAGTAATCCGACGTGGTTCTCATTTACCTCAAACAAACAATACACTACATTTCCAACTCATATAGGTATTAAACTAGAATTTAGTCTACATTTAAATGGTAGTAAAGTGAAGTGAACTGTATTGTTGATTCTAGAAAACCTCTTTCTGCATTTGTAATCTGAGGGCTCAGCTATCACACTGCTTTATGTTGACTTTCTTCCATTTCTTGCTGCTCTGCAGAATGTCTGATGTGCTTATCTAGGGACAGTCAACCTGCTGGACAGGAAAGAACACTTCCTGTTTGAGCTTGAGTGATGGGGACTGATGAGGTGACATTCACGCTATAGGGGAAGGCTACAACCAAGACTCATTGAAACATCTTGGGAGTGTGAGTTCTATAGACAATGCTGACTGTAAAATGACAAGGCCAGCCCAACATCAGAGTAAAACTCTTTGAATCAGAGCAGACACCTAGAAACGGACTGCATGAACTGTACGTACAATGAGAATTAACCAGCATCGTGACCTAACTGTGACATGACATACCGTATTTATCTGTCTCATCATGCTATTGAAAATGAAATAGTGTGGTTTCCTTCTTCTGCAGGTCAAGGTGTTGGGAAGTCACATCTGTGACCTCAGCAGTCTGTCGAATGAAATTTTTCCAGCCGCAGTGATCTCAAAGATGTACAGTTTGCTCAGAATTATGAAAGTGCTTCAGACAGGCGAAATTAAAGCCATCCAACAAAGAAAAATGTAGGAGGGGAGTGGCTCAGTCTGTGGAAATATTGGATTTTAAGCATGGTTTTATCCTCCCCAAACATTTTATCAAACAATAGAAACGTGTGAGATCTCAAATACATTTGAAGATGTCTTTTATGTTTAAATGAAAGGTGCTTAGGTCACAAATAGAGCTAGGTATCAGCATGAAATAACTTAATGGTGGATCTTACCAGCCACTCTTTGGGCCACCAGACCTTCAACGTTGAAGACTTCATCTGGTTCATTGTCTCTTGGCTGGGGTGATGCTGAGGAAGCACAAGGGCTTCTCTGGGGCTCAGACACTTCTGCAGACTGGGACAATGTGCTTGGTGGGTAGGTGTTGATGGGCCTGAGCTGGGTATGACCAGCTACAGAGGCAGAGGCTTGTGAGGAAGGACAGGCTCCAGCCATATCAGATCTGTTACTCAGAGATCCCTGGACAGGTGCAGGCTCTGGTGTACTAGGCTTCCCAGGTGATATCTGAGCCGGTGACGAGTGGCTGGCCCGGCTGGACGTAGGGCCAGAAAAGTGGGTATGAACGGCGACATCAGGCTGGCAGGAAGGCCTGGTTTGGCTCTGGGAGAAGGACGGCTGGGTGGTAACTACAACGTTTTCCCGCAGTGGAGCACTTTGGGACTTTGGCACCAGCGAATGACCTGGTTCCAAATCCAACATGAGGAGATTGAGGGTTTCAATCGATTGCTCAATTTCTTTCTGGGAGGCGCTGTGACGATGAGGGAACTGTGGGAGGCTGTGGTGGCTGGACATTACTGCTACAGGAGGAAGTGGACCAAAAGTGAGGCCTTCGGTTACTGGCTCCTCGGGTACACCGAACTGCTGCCAAACGTTGAGGCCACGCTGGACGGCATCCCTGCTACTGGTGGTGCGGGCGGGAGCTTGTGGCATAGAATTTGGCTCTGCACCAAAAGACTGAGAGCGGTACAGATTGCCATTCTGGGTAGGCATGTAATTACCAGGGGATGGGGATAAATTATTTTGTGTCAAAGTGACAGGCTTATCGGATATGCCAACAGGCTTATCGGATATGCCAACCTGTAGCTTGATGGTTTCCAGAGGCTTTTCTGGGACGCTGCGCTCTAGATATGGCACATGTTCCTGCCCATTGATAATTGACTCAGACTGGTAGTAAAGGTCAGCTGGTGTAGCCCGTCCATCTGTTGAGGAGAACGTCCCTAGACTATCCACACTGTTGCCCTCTTGACTGGTGGGCAGCTCATCATCCAAAAATGTCTGTCTCACGGTCAATGTTATTGTGCCCATTGACATGGACCTGGGCAGGCACAAGGTGAAGCATGCCTCCAACAGAAGAGGTTGGGGTAGACAGGTAGCCCTGTCGATGCATGGGACCCTCCAAGCCACTCAGCAGCTGCTCAAGCTCCTGTTTCTCTTGGGGACTGATTGGATGTTGTGCAGGTGGGGCGTGGGGATGGACTAAGGGTAGCTCCTCACCTACAGGAACGTTTGTCTGGCTCACTGTGGAAGCCTGAAGGGCTGCTGCTGCTTCATCTGTTCGGTCAGTTTTGATGGAGGCAGTAGAGTTTCCTGAGTCGCTGCTCACTGACAAGGCATGGTCAACTGCAGGCAGGGCATGTTCAGCAGCAGTGGGTGGGAGCCCGTTTGCTGTGACTGTTCCTTCAACGGACTCCTTTTTACGAACTTTGGCGTAGAGGCTGCCGTCCAGTGGTCCTTGGGTATGGATGACTTCTAAAACAGAGTAGTACGAGAGAGGCTCATTAGAATCAGATTAAGCCAAATACAACAATAATTCAGCTTTCCACAACCCATTCATTTTCAATCGCTCATGTATTTTTAGAGCCATAGTAGTTTTGCCATTACAGAAATAAATCTGTAATCCTCTAAATAAAGTAACACGGGATTCAACAAGACACTAAGAAGCGAAGAGTGGAGAGCTATCATAGAGATGGGGTATCAGGATATTGTGTGGGCATGGCCAAAACAGCTGCCATTAAATTAAATACTGGCTCATGTCCATCTATTCTACCAGCTTCTGGAAATGACCAGTGTCTGTGGCATGTACTGTGGAAAAAACAATGAAATCACACGAGCTTGCCTTGCAGTTCATCTGTGCCACCCGAGGAATACTTACATTATAAAAGAGGAATCAGTTGTTGATTTTATTTGCTTACGATCCCCACAACTGTGAACGGGATACGCTGATGTAGAAAACAGATAGATGAATGGACATCTGAGACTTTTAATCTACCAATACGGCAATCAACTCATAAGATCTGATGGAATGCTGCAAAGTAGATTGTGTTAACTGAACAAATGCATATGCACACATACAGTACATTCACAACCATTCACATTCACACATAACCACACCCAGGTCCAGTGAAGAGGAAGTAGGGTGCCTAATCAGAAAAATTTAGTCATCACTGGAAAATCAGACTCACTGAGTGAGGAAGGCCTGGAGGCTTTTCCTGGCCTCCGAAACCCAAAGCAAAACAAAAACCCAACATACTGAGAGTCAAAGCGTAAAGGCTGAAACACACATACACACACAAGCTTAAATGTACTTTTTCCCCTCCCTCCTGCATTATCTCACACAGCCAACAGTGCACCAGTGCAGACAGATGCATCACTACTTTTATGTGATCAAAGGCTATTGGTGAGTCTGCTCTTTAAAACTGTAATGTCAAAAAAGAAAATCACATTCTCCAGAGAAAAACATTACCTTTTCAGACGAGTCCTCTTCTACCAAAGTATTAAAGTTCTCAAAATCTCATAACCCATGATGAGACTTGTCCTGATACCCAAATCAGATTCTACAGCTGGGAAAGGAGCTGCATAAAGAAGCTGTCTGTGTCTCTGTAACTTATAGATATCTTGATCTCAGCTTTAGTGAATACAGGGCTCTGTAATAGAGCTTGGTGGGCGTAGACGAGCTGGGTACTGCAAGGTCTCCTTGGCTGTCCCGGGGCAGCTTGCCAAGGAAATGGCGCACTGTTGCAGCTACACTGTTGCTGCTGGTGGAAACAAATCTGGTGGCTCTTGGCCACAGAAACTCACATTGTATGTTTTCTACTACTAATCCCTTAACAATTTTACTTTGATGGGTACAGTCCATTGGTGGACCACATGTGGGGAAAAAAGAGGCTGCGGTAGCTTCTAGCCCAGTCTAGACCGATAATGGCCTGTTGCAGTATCACAAGCCATTTAGACTGCATCTTCAGTGTCAGTACCTGTGGTCTAGTCAGCTTAATACTTGAGGTAGTCAAGTTCATGATTACCACAGTCAATACAAACCATGGCCAAAAAAAGACCAATTGTGATGCAAAAGTTCAGATTTTTGGTAGCTGCTAATGTGAATTCTCCACTAAAGTCTATGTTGTCTCCTCTGGAAAGTCAGCTGCTAAGACAGCAGGTTCCAAATCAAGTCATCATAACACATTTATATAGCTCATGAAACTGCTTAAGTATCAAGTTAAGGGCTGTGCATGCATTCCCATCCACATGAGCGCACGCTCTTTTCATGCATCAGTCGCGACGATAAACATAGACATAAGTCGTAAAAGAAGAGCTCCCCTAACTTCTTAGGATTATCAGTCACACAGCTCAGCTGATTTTACACACTTAATGCCTGAACAACAACACACTAGTTGCCTCAAAGTTAGTCAAAGCTTTGGCAAAGGAAAAAGCAGAAACACCTCCACGAGAGGAGGTTCCCCTACCTGTGTGAGCAGTGCACGACGTACAGTCCCAATTAAGCTGGGAAAAGCCCCGGAGAGGAGCCCCTGGAGTGGGACATGAGGGATTACAGCAGGAGTTGGGGTAGTCTGTTTTGGCTACTGTTCCTTCTCCACCTCCCTCTCCTGAATAGCTGTCTGGCCGGATCAGGACAGCTACTGCTGTTGCTGGCTGCTGAGTGGCTCGCACTTGTCTAAAGGCTGCCTCTGCTGTGTGTGCGTATGTGGGAGGTCTATCACAACAGCCTGTTTGACTGTGTATGTGGGAGAAGGTGGCGGGGGGAGGGTGATCATTGAAATCCAGAGTATAGAGATTGATACATAGACATCCCTTCAAGTCCCTTCAGGTTTTGGGTCTCTCGCACACCTACTACGTTTATTACTAGCCCCCAAAACAAACATAAGGTGTTTACTTTACTAACATATCCTTAATATATATGTCTTCAAATGAATCCAGTATATAGAACTTGGCTGGAAAAGTGCTGAAAAACATAATATGGCATCCACCGACATTCGTAGAATTAAGTCCTTTCCATGCACATAGAGAGATGCCCCTCCTTTAGCTCACTGGTGTTAAAAACACTAATGTAATGGAAAGAATTACTTCGTCCAACAACAGTCATTTAACAAGCTCTCTCCAAGCTAGCAAGCAGAGAGAAAACTCCACCCTGCTGCAGGCAGATCGAGAAAACAGAAAAGCTTAGTGGTTAAAAAATAGAAAGATGAATACATTGGGTGGCTGCTGGTCTGATTTTTATAGAATGTAAGAGGGGCTCATTGTCTTACTGGTAAAGACTAAAAAAATCATGGATAAAGTCAGACGTAGATGATTTACAGCAGTTGTACACTGAGACACGAGGCTGGTTTACAAATGCAACCTATGGTAATATATGCACACATACACACAAAACAAAACCTTTATCCCACAAAGCTCCTCAGTCCTTGGTCCAGTTCATATCACCTAGCCATCTGTGCACATTAGCATGCAGGACAGTCACCTTACTATTGCAAACCACAATCCAGAACAATTGACAACAACCACATTTGTCAGACTGACTGATAACAATAAACATGTGACTTTGGCCTCCACAAAAATGTTTTCCTATTTACATCCTCATTTCAAGGAGATTGAGAGGAAGTTACATGATTATGGATTGCACTGTTCTCCCTTATTTGACTCACACCAACCCTCTTGTTTCTCTTCACTCTTCCTAGCCCCACATCCTTCTCCTGGCCTCTCTCCCTTTTCTTTCGGTGATGATGGTAATGACTCAGTGAGGGCAGCTGTGCTATGGTCCCACTCTTACATCAAATGAAAGCCCGATTTAGACAGCCATCTTTAACAAGCTCATGTCTTCACTTTAGAGACAACGTGACTAACGAGCGGCCCACAGAACCCCCATTTGTACTACAGGAAATCTAATCTGTCACTTTACACTTGTGAGACTTTCTATGGCGAGCAGACTATTTATGTTGAGACTCATTCTGCGTGGTGCTGTGTCTGTTGCTGTTTTCATTTGGTTGAAATGAACGAGCATAAGCCTCTACAAATAACTGATGACGGCGTTCCTTCGTGCGATAAGAGAGGGCCTATGTATGTGTGCAAGCTGGTGTGTTTTTACATACTCCCAGGGGAGGTGAATGTTCGCTCTGTGATCCCGAGCACATTAGTCAGAAGAATATCCTAGTCTAGACAGTCACAGGTAAAGTATTGTAGATGCGCAACACCGTAGATCAAAACTGAACTCTGAGTGGGAAGTGTTGTAGATGGAAGGTGCTGCCAGTTATTTTGAGGTTCTGTGGACCAGATGGTGCATCTGTGTGGCCTCTTGATCTTTAAACTTTGAGCTCTGACCCCTATTGGCAATGGATCCTCCTTTACAGCGGAAATAGCATGTTTCCCCTTGTAGCATACATGGACAAACACACTACTCTGTGCTTGTGTGTGAGAGAGAGAGAGAGAGAGAGAGAGAGAGAGAGAGACCGACCTTGTGGGCATTCCAAAACAGTTGGGGGTCCATGTCTACTGGCCACAAGTGTGACATTAATAAAAACAAAGATGAAACACTTTCTGAGAACGTCCCCTCAGGCCTCAACTCCTACAACCATTAATAGCCCGACAAGAATAAAGCTCTAAGTGTATTTACATTCAAGAAGAATGAAGCGAGAATAAAGAGATTGAGTAGATAGCCATAGTTTAATCGTATCTAAGTATAGTCTGGTACCATATTTGGTATAAGTTAATGGTTTAACTATTGATTTGGCAACAAAGCATGCCTTTACTATTTGAGAGGGCTCAAGGACAGCTATTAAAGAAGCCTTGTAAATGATCTACACAAGAGACTATCACATCTTCTGAGCTGGATTAAATTGATTTATCGGGATCAGAGAAGGCTGATCTGTAATCTATTTAGCAGTTTAGCTATTGCCAACAACCGTAGCCCCAAAACGCTTAGTCAAATGTAAGTACAGGAACTCGTTGCCCTGCAGCTCATTAAATATACATCAAACATTACTGTGAATCAATATGTGAGAGTGCAAACTTGCTATGATTGGGGAAACAAAAGGATAAGGTAATGGAGGGTGGTTTGGTGCAGGCAGGAGGATGATATTGATCACTGTCAATAGGGTTGTTCTCTTCACCTTCAAACTGACCAAAACCGCCCTTATGACATCGCTTTAGGTAGTATTGTATATTATTCCAAAAATATGCCTCAAAGTTGAACACAAGGTACATTTTTAAAATCCTGTTTCTCATATCTAAGCGTATCAAAGCCTCAGTATTTAAAAGTGCTACGAAACATAACTTCTAATCTACCACCAATAACCTGTAGCCAGTATTGGTCAGAAGTAGGGGCTATATATAACTCAAATACTGCTGAAAACAAAAAGCATAGCCGTAACCAACACGCACACCATGTGCTACATATCAGTCAGACAGTTCATCCATGCACAGCATTACGTTTCACTCTGGATGCGGTTGTGTCTCAGGAAAAGTCATCAGCGGTCGTTAGCTGCAGGGTTACATAGGGAAAATTTTGAGGGCCAAATGAGGAGAGCGTCTGATGAGCTGGCTGTAGGGATCTAGCTCTAGAGGTGAGGAGAAGCTTTGATGGGCTAACTCTTGCTAGCTATGGTCTGGAGAGACTACAAAGCCAGTACCACTTCATTTTGCCTGAAGCCTAGATAGTTAACGCAGACCCTCCTTAAAGCGGCTCTTGTCAGCTCTTGTGCTAATCACCATCCTGATAAGTGCTTCAGACTGGTCACGCTCCATGACCGTATACGTCCCGTTATTAGAGCTGCATCAATATGATTCTTTACAGCGGGTTAAACTGTCAAGAATATTTTGAGTACCCTCAGGCGACAAATACTTTCATTATTGGGATGTAGAATTTTCCAGAGTCCAAAATGACTGCTTTTGTTCTTCGCTTTTCAAAATGCAAGACACAGACATCCAGAGGGAGAGGGGTAAAAAAAATAAAAGACTTCATTGTCCCAGTGGAAGAGATATTTCTTGTAAAATTCTACAAAAACAAGATGTAAGACATTGACCACCAGTTTGATAAAAAAAAAGAAAAAAGATATTAATCTCCCATATTTTGATTGGCTGGTTCACTTGTACTTAAGTCATCTCACTGCTGTCTCAATCCCTCTGTTGGCCAACACATTGTGTAACTGGCCACTTCTTGGACCAAAAGAATGACCAGGATGGCGTAACACATATTTATCACATCCTATCCCGTCCCTATCCATGTAGGTGCCCTGAACAAATAGTAGCAGACACCGGCTCTCTCACAACCTGAGGTACCCGGGTCTGAATCTGGGCGGCAGTTTGACCCTGCGCCACCATCTACCCTGGAGAAATCCTAAACCAACAGGTGAAGGTGCACAATTGAGAAAAATGGACATGACCAGTGTGGGTCCCTTGATGTTACTGCCAGTATAATGTCTAGTATAACGCTGCTTTTTCAAGCAATGTTTCTAGTGAAGTGACAAAGACCAGGAAGGGCCGGTGCATGAACAGAACTCGCTTTAAGAAGAAAGATAATAACAGGAGAGGAGAGGCCAGTGTTCCCCATGGAGCCAAAATGAAAGCGATAGAGTTCACGCTGAAAACATAGTCCCTTTTTCCTTGTAAAGTTCATCAGCCGTGTCCTCCCCCCCTCTTGGCTCAGGAGGGGTCTATTTAGTAAGCTAAGTGACCCATGCAGAAAGATGCCCCGGGCCACTAACAAACCCGCAACAAGACAGGGGTGCCTAATAAAGAAAAGGCTACTCTTGGTCTTTGTCTCTCTACTTATTTTATTGGACTCGTTGTATAGTAGGGCTGGGCAATAAAACAATAATGATAATTATCGCAATATAATTTTCCTCAATAACAAATGTTCAATATATTGTCAGTAATTATTTTATTTAATTCATTAGATCATCACAAACAAATTAGCACTTAATTTGTCTGTTAAGATGTTTATTTTGTTGAGGAAAAGGGACTGAAGAAAGAGTTATATTTTTCTGTTTTGAATGTTCTACCTCAGATATGTGAAGTGATCCACTGTTTGGCATCAAGTGTTTGGCACGTTCTGACCGTAAAGAAAAGTTTAACCACATAATTAACCATCTGGTCCTTCAATTTTCATTCAGGAGCAAAAATCAGCCTTTAAACTTCAAAGAAATATTAATTTGACATTCATCGTGAATTATCAATATCGAATGATATGAAATGTTTTTATCATGATAACATTTTTGCACATAGTGCCCAGCCCTATTGTATATACTAAGCACAAATATTTAACACTGAAAAATGAGGGACGAGGGTAGCCATCTTACATGAAACAAGCACACTGAGCACTCCATCACCTGCGAGAAGGCGTGTGTGAATGTCTGTCCAGTTAACTAACTAACAAAGTTAGGCTAAGTGAATTTACCAGACTTATAAATGTCCTAGTTAAGAAAGATATCACCCCCGAGAAAAAGTTAATTGTTTAGAAAGATAAGGGGCTTTCTAAGGGCCCTCTTTCTACAGGTCAAAGGCATTAATACTTGGATAAAAACTACATGAAGAGCAGATCTTGGGAGAAGAGCTTGCAGAAAGTGATGTGATGATTAATTATGTCCTGGCTCTGCCAGATCAGCTGTGTAAAGATGGCTGGAGAAAAAGAAAGAGGGAGAGAGAATGTCTGGCCAACAGCTGGAGTAAAGCTGCATCCTCAAGGAGGTAACAAACCACTCATTCATTCCCTCACAATATGGAGGGCAGATAACTAGCACTCTCTCCCCCAGGATTAGCCATGTCCTGCAAGGACCTTTATAATACTCACACTATTGTACCAAGTTAAAAGTTCACCGTACATTTTCCTGGGTGAAATTCAGATTTTTAAGGATCTGAATATAACAAAAGTTACTAACTGTTAGCTTCTGTTATATCCGAAACTAAACAGCCTCTGTCTGACAGACAGCTTCCGTATTTGGTGTAGCACACAAACACTTGCCCCACAGTCAGTGGCCCGTCAGTGGTCGCCTGGCAGAAACCCCTGTCCCTGTGCCCCCGCAGCCAGGGTCCAAATGGGGACACTCCACAACACAAGGCACTTGTTCTCTCTTTGTGTCCAATGCAGTCTTTCTTAGAAGGCCTTTATTTGTCACTCTTGGCTGTTACGCAATCGGAACTGTGCAAAATTTGGAGTCAAAGCAGCCTAATCCGTCCAAAGCCTCAGACCAGACTGAGGGATTGATAGCATGGAAGCCTGTTGCCAACACAAAATACCAGACATTTCACCTCTGCATCTTCTTGTTTTGATGAAATCACATTCTTATGGAGCAGCTTTGCTTTTGGCACCTGGGGGGGGATGGTTTCAGATGGCTGAGAATATTCAGGCTGTAGGTGGACAGCTGCTGTTCAGAGCCTGATGTCCACACTCAAATCATTTCACTTTACAAGTTTATCCCATTTTGCATTTAATCATGAAACAGCTCATCTGGAACAGAATGGCTAGACTCCTGATCAAGTGTGCTGCTCTGCACCTGAACCTGACCGCTGACCTCCATACTGTGGGAGTTTTCCTACCACGTCAATTGAAGTATGAGATTATTATTAACATTTGAGCACTATTAAATATTACAAGAAAGGGCAACAAAATAGGTGACAGTCATGAGAGTAGCTAGAGAACCAGGTGCAGCAGTCACATTAGTCAAATGCTCAATGAACAGGAATCACTGAAGACTGGCAGCTGGAATGTGTAAATTTTAGGAAAGTCTATAAAACAGTACTATCTAGAATTAGTTAGTTATATTTCACTGTTTCGCTGTTGATGTCTTGCCGGATATTCCCGTAATGCGCAGAGACATGTTTGCGCACTTGAAACACATTCCTGAGGACCTCTCTGCATTTTTCTAAGATCATTGGCCATCAGGTTCATGCGACTGGTTTTGTTTGGAACCCATACCTCTTGTTTATTACAGCCATGTGTAACGTCAACAACTGATGTAACTACGCTCGCCATAGCCTGGTTTATTCGCTCCAAAACGCACATATTTCGCATGTACTTTTTTTTTTCTTTTTTGCGACATTTCAAAAGTCCGCTTAAAATTCGCAGGACAGTTAGATGGAAACATGCCGACTGTCTGTGATGATTTACTACTCACCTGGTACTTAAACTACTCTCAGTCATCTGTTGGGCCAAAACACCATCAGCAGTGATATCATTCTGTTGCATCCACCAAGATTATTAACTCCACCCCCCCACAACAAATACAGACTTAAATTTGACGTGGCCCATTTGAACCCCAGCAGCAAACAGTCTGTGCCCAACAGGGCAGGCGTGGTCAACTCATCCCTTCTGTTTGAAAAGTTAATGCTGTGGGGACAGGAGCGTAGACATCTCCCTCTGACTAATGTGTATGGGATCAAAGCTGAAGCATTAACCTCCTGGTGAGAAAATGCAAAACAACACACACACACACACACACACACGGGCTGCCACTTCTAGACATGAGGAAAAGGAAATTCTTATTGGACCTTGGATAAACATTAACTTAACAAAATCAGAAAATAAGCTTACATGGAAACTTAATTTCATGGAGTTGATGTAGCCTTGATGTAGAGTTTAATGATAACTCCAATTTATTACTACTTATTTTGTCATTTTGTCATTATTTCAATGATTAAAAAAACACTTCAACACTACAACTTCAGGTTCACCACAGCTGAACCGTGAAGTTGGTCTGCAAACTGAAAGGTGTTTACAAGGGACAGTTTGGGCAACAATTTTACAGCTTTTCTTCCAAATAAGTTTGGCAAACTGGAGGCTTTTATTTAACACCTGTCGGACCACGTGGCTTGAGTTTCTTTCCCCTTGAGACCTGTTGCAACTTTACCAAAACTACAAAAATAGAATCACGTTTTAATAAATATGGATTATTCTCTAAGGCACAAAAAAAACAGACCGCCACATGTGCCTGCAATGTGCCTTAACTTTTTGTCAGTAGTGGATAAAAGCATTTGTAAAAGATTAAACTTCAAAGGATAACTTTCCACATAAGAGTGGTTGAAACAGTAAAAAAAATAATAATAATAATCATTAACATATAAAACACAATGTGGCCAAGTGTTTGGATAATAGACAACCTGATGTAGTAATTAAGAACATTTCCAGATAAAGTGGAAATCAAGTTTCTGGCTCACTGCAAACCTGCACATCTATAGTACTGAGCTTGCTACTCACATGTTGTTAAAGACGTCAGCTGCTGAATTTGTGATAATCTTTCTCTCCGGTGTTACAAAGAGCAGTTCGCGACTGAACTCTTCAACAGCTATCAGAGCTTGAAAAAAGGATTCATCTGCCTCACGCTGAAGGGAAATTGGACACAAATTCACCATGTAACTCTTAGAAACTGTCTGTGCTGAACAGCAACATGCACAAACCCACACTGACATTCTCTGCCACTCCTCCTCCTGCGAATGTGTGCACAAAAGAGCTTCACAGACGAGCGGAGGAGTCAGCCTTTAACTCCTCCGACTCCTCAGAGGTGACAGAGTTTCTGGGGACAACTTGCAGAGAGAAGTAAAGGAGCATTAAGTGCCAGTTTTAGGCTGCTTTAACACGGACAGCGCTTTGGCCAAATGACAAAACTGTTCCTGAGGAGAAATGAGATACAGAAATGCCCAAACACTGAGTGCAGACGGGTTAAGTGCTATTTTTGCTGTGGTTTTGCCCCTGCCAAATCCTCATCTTAATGAAGAGGCATTACAAAAACAAAGTGAAGTTTACTGCTAATAAAGCTTTATGTAAATTAAATGAATATATTTCATGTACTTTTATTTAATCTAAAAAAAAGCAACTTAAAACTTTTGCTGAATAATCACCATTATCACTGAAATATGTGCTGGCCAAAAGTGACTCTTTCTTTTGTAATTTCATGTTACATGGACAAATGATCAAAAATGATCTCTTTCTCGTAGTTTTGTCTTTTTGTCTTGTGAAAAAATACTGCCGTTACCCCAGTATTTCAGAAATGCAGTGGGTTGGCCATTTCTGATCACATGTTAATTTCTTTTGATGTCAACTTAACACTGTCCAAAATAAAACTGCCCGTGTCATTTCATTCAGAAATATTAAGGAGATTAATTTAAACACTCTCCGTAGTGAAAATGACTGCCTCCCCAGTATAAACTGTTTTTCCAACCCCCGATGAACTGGTTTCTCACCACAACGATGGCCTACAAAACATTGTAAATTCTCTAGCTCCTTTAAAAACCCTGACTGTTTCCTTCACCCATTCTGCCCCATGGTTTACATCAGAACTACGCCAGCTCAAGGTAAAAGGTCGTCGCCCGGAACATCTTTACAAGAAAACTGGACTAAATGTGCACCAAGAAATGTACAAAAACCACATTCTCCACTACAAGGACGCTGTTTCTACAGCCAAATCCACCTATTATGCATATAATTAGTTCAGGTGAAGGAAACACCAGAGCCCTGTTCTCCAAGGTCAACAACGTACTACGACCACCGGACTCTCTCGCGCCTCATCTGTACTCATCTGCTTACTGTAACTCCTTAATGTCATTTTTTAATTCCGAAGTACACAATATTCACCAGCAACTGACTACTAATACCTCTCACAGTCTGTCTTTTTCAGTTCTGCCGACACCTCATTCTCGTTCATTTTCCAGTTTCTCGCTTCCCTCTGTTGCTGAAGTATTGGACATTATTAGAAATTTGAAATCAACTACTTGTCAGCTTGACCCTCTTTCTTCTGTCTTAGTAAAAGCCTGCCTACCCTCCCTCTATTCCCAAATAACTACCATTATACATTCCTCTCTCACCTCTGGTATTGTTCCCTCGTCTCTAAAATCAGCTACAATAACTCCTATACTTAAGAAACCTATTTCTAACCTACCTTTTCTTTCTAAAATCCTTGAAAAAACAGTTGCATATCAGGTTCATGCACACATGTCTGACAATAACCTCTATGAACAATTCCAATCTGGTTTGCGTCTTTGCCATAGCACAGAAACAGCTCTGGTAAAAATCACCAATGATCTTCTCGTGGCAGCTGATTCCGGACTACTAACTATTCTCATCCTCCTTGATCTGAGTGCAGCCTTTGACACAATCTCTCTTAACATCCTCCTTGACAGATTAGTCTCTATTGGTTTCATTGATACACCCTTGGGCTGGTTTAAATCATATCTCTCTGGCCGCACTCAGTTCATCCAGCTCAAACATTTCAAATCGGAGCTATCCCCTGTCACTACCGGTGTTACCCAGGGCTCTGTCCTGGGGCCCCTTCTGTTCATCATCTAGCTGCATCCTCTTGGCCATATCTTTCGTAAATTTAACCTCCATTTCCACTGCTATTCGGATGACACCCAGCTCTACCTGTCCACCAAACCTACCACATCTCTCCCACCCACCTCCCTCTCTGATTGCCTAACGGAAATCAAATCCTGGTTCTCCTGCAACTTCCTCAAACTTAACAGTGACAAAACAGAGGTTCTCCTCATTGGCACCTAATCCACTTTGACTAAATCTGACAGTTTTTCTCTTACCATTGACAACTCCACAGTTTTCCCTTACCCTCAGGTCAAGATTCTTGGTGTGATCCTAGACTGATATGTATCAGTATGTAATATATACTGACATATTACTCCTGTCCTTCAGCAGCTTCATCGGCTCCCAGTTAAATACCGCATTGATTTCAAGACTCTGCTCCAGACCTTCAGAGGCCATTCATAACCTCGCTCCTCTGTACCTCACCGACCTCCTTCATATCAACACACCCACCCATACTATTAGGTGGTCTTCTTCTTCTATTCACCTCACTGTACCTCCTGCTCGTCTGACCACCACGGGGTTCAGAGCCTTCAGCCGCTCTGCCCCTCGTCTCTGGAACTCTCTTCCACCAGACATCCGCAACATTGACTCGCTTTCCATTTTTAAATCCCGCCTGAAAACACATCTTTTTAAACTGGCATATCCCACGTGATCACAGCAATCTTTGTTTCCAGTTGTTTTGTACCCTGATTTTATTCACCCCATAATTATAGTTGTTAATTCTATCGATTTATTGCTGTACTGTTTTATTGTGTTTAGTGAGGTGACCTTGAGTGTTCAGAAAGGCAACTATAAATAAAATGTATTATTATTATTATTATTATTATTATCATCATCATCTGAGTCAATCACTGGGACTGAATGGTCACACAAGGGTCTGTCATTCTGGAAATATGAAATACTGTATGATCCACACTTCTCTGTCAAAACATTACAGTACATGAGCTTTCAGATTCTCCTGCAGCTTGTTAAAAGGCTGTTAGCATCAGCATCATCATAGCTCACCACCCTAACCCCTCGCCGGCAGGGCTGTCCGATTAGACTGGTGCATGATTCAGGTGACTGACAGAATCAGCTTGTAGAAAATGCAAATGTAAGTAGAAGACACCTCTGTCAAAGAATTTATCATTTAAAGCAAAGGGATATACAGTTAAATCTGAATTAGAATACAAATAATTAATACATTTGATAAAGTTATTAATCACCTGGTAGGCAAACAGCTAATGACTGTGCCTGTGATAGTAAAGCATGAATGAAGCATCTGATACCAATCAGCTAATGCAAGTGCAACTTCAGTGGTCTACCTGAAGTAACACTATGCTCCATTTATATATCAGGATATCAGAGGTCTTCTACTGTTATGAACCATTTTGAAGTATTTTTGCATTTGATTCACCTTCAAACTTGTGCAATATGTTTCTCAAACAGGACTTCTTGGATCTTCTCACAGGCACCTGAAACAACTAACTAACCCAGCCTCTTTTTTTGTGACATAGTGTTATTTTCAGTCAGAGTGCAGCCTTGATGATTTCAATTCTATAAAGACAAGTACAGAATTGAAATCACATTAGTCCAAGACCAAGGGTAACACATAGTGCTACAACAGGTCATGAGGACCATGTGCATCCTTTAGAAAAACTGACCTGTTTGCTATCTAAGGATTTGATTATTAAAGACATACCCTTTCTTTGATACTAACATTGTTTGTAAAAGATAAAGTGCGACATTTTGGATATTTTCTTGGTGTGTTTATGCAGGGTACAGGCACGACAAAAATCCCTGTGCTGAAACTCACCCACAGCAGCTGTGGCTGTTTTTACGAAATAAACACAATGAAAGTCGACATCAATCTTTAGAAACCAACGACCACATAGACAGCACTTACCCAATGTTGATCCCAACAAAACATTGGTCCTATAATTTTAAGCTTTATGCAATGCCTTGATATGCAAAGAGAGCAAACACTTGTAAGTAGCCTTAAACTTTCCTGAGGGAAGCAGCTGCAATCGTGACAAAATGCAAGCCCAACAACAACAATACTTTCTAACTAACACCAGTGAAGATATACGGCCTCTCCTGTCCCCCTCACCGCTAAAAGCCACTTCTTCAGAGTAGCTAATTGCCTTTTCAGTACTAACAAGTGTGAAGCTAAATGACAGTGGAAACACTCCAGTTTCCTGGAAACCCTTTTAACTGTTTCTTTAAGTGCTATTTGCAAGCTAAGCCCATTTAAAATGCAGTGTATATCAGTCAGACTGTGCTGACTGCATAAAGCCTTTGTGCTGAAAAGTGGTGGGGACATTTAAGGGTTCAGATTAGGGGTGTGACCAAACAGTTAGTCCACAACACATGATAACGCACAATATTGGAGTCACGAGAACAAGACAACAAGATACTCCAATGCTATTTAGAAGAAATATTCATTAATGAAATAGGGGGGGTCCTCCCTGGATTCTAGAGACATTTTCTGCAACTTATAGTGGGAATGTCTTTATTTATATGAAGGGAATAGGCTATAAAAATATAATCAAATATAATGCAGTAATCAGAAGCTTGTTTTTTAGCCTAAGTTACTTTTGTTTTGCATAAGGCAGATCTGTTTATTCTATAGTTACATTGCATTTCAATGTTTTCCTATTGTAGAAGTAAACCTTTCTCATAGAATTTTTATTTATTTAACATTTCTTGTTGCAAGCTAATTTTCAGAAAACTTTTAGCAAGTGCTTTCAAAAAGAGGTGGGAACATGTCCCCCAGTGTCCCCAGTGTAAATGACACCTATGGCCATAGCAGAAAGGACTGCTGTATCGAGAACTGCAAGTCTAAAGTAGCTAAATAACGTGTTGTGATTGTGTCTATCCTGCGTTTCTGCCCATGTGTAAATCTGTAATTCTGTTTTTGTGTATGTGTGTAAAGTCAAATTCAGCCTTGACCATTACATGACCATCAGATGACAGACAGGAGGAGATGCGCGCACACGCACACACACAAGCACCTTCACTGAAACAGAATGAGAGGAGGCTTACAGCTCTTCTATTTTAGCGAGGCCTATTTCAAGCTGACGCTGAGTGCGGGCTACACACTTTATGGGCAGTGATAGAAGGCAGCCAACTAACCTTTGACCTTTGGCTATCTGGGAGACCTATGAAAACACTCCGGGTGGGAAGGGGGTGGGGTAACTTTTGACAACACCGCTCTAAATTGTCACTTGTTGAAAAATTATCAGTTAGTTCCTGAACAGTGTCTGTTCTGTAGACATAAACATGACACAACACTCACTCGCTTGTATGTTTTTTGCAGCTCCTCGTGTGCACTTGTGTTGTTTGTTAACCGAGTGGTGGAATGTAAATAAATACATTTACTAAAGTATTTCCATTATCTGCTCCTTTATACTTCCACCTCACTACGTTTCAAAGGGAAATACTGTAATTTGTACTCACTACCTTTTATTGAGATAAATGCATTCCACAACGACCATCCCGACACTTGCTTACTAATGTCTTTGGAAGGCAAAACAACAGGCTCGCTGCTATCGCTATGGGCGTAGCATTGCTTCCCTGTTTTGGGTGGTAGAGAAAGCAGCACTTTGGTCACAGAGTGATCACCGCTCCCTCAACAGGAAGACTCTGTCCATGCCTGTGGCTGAACCCAGGAATGTCTCGCACTGTGCTCGGATCCCACAGGGCCTTTGGCTTTTCTGCGGCCACAATTTCACCACAAATGAATTTAGTGGTACCAACGCCTGTCCTGCCTTTCAAAACAAGAGGGACCATTTACAACTACGGTCGGACAGCATGGAAACCTCATAATGATTGATTTGGGTTGATTTTTTCAACTTTTAATTTGCATTGTACAGAGTTTTTGTAACTAAACAATGCTGTATCATGAAAAGGCTTAAGCAGTTATACCTGCATGCACAACCGCTACCCTGTGTCTTGTCTCTTAAAACATTCCAACACTGGTTTGAACTTCAGTGTGACTTCAGTTTGACCCTCTCACGTGGGTGTTTTAAAGAGATGAAAGTGTGAGAAAGTCTTTAAACTCCATTAGGACGCAGGATGAATCTTTCCTCTGTGTCACGCAGAAAGACAAACACAGCCTTGTTGCAGAGGTCAGCTTGGTTACACACTGTTTGTGTGTGTGTGTGTGAGCGAAAGACCCAACTTCCACTCAACCACATCAAATGCATTTCCACAGTCACACGTACAGTTTACACAACATTAATGTAAAGCGACCTTTCACCTAGAAGTTCACGAGGAGTATGTCTCTAAAAATATACTTCAAGACACAAACTCACTCACTTTCGGACAGAATTGTGTTGAGGAAAAAGGACTGAAAATTTTTTTTTTACTTTCACTCAATGCAAATTTGTTGACAAAGATATTATCATAATTGTTTTGCCTCAGATTTGTGAAGTGATCCACTGTTTGGCATCAAGTGTTTGTTCTGACCATAAAGAAAAGTTTAAACCACTTTAACCATCAGGTTTCTTCAACTTTCACTATATATATATATATATATATATATATATATATATATGGGAAACACAAAGTTCAGGTGTAAGGTGACAATACAAATTATAAAAATATAATGTAACATAATTTAGAAATCAGCAACTTGTTTCTTAGATATTTACATTGCATTGCATGTTTCTTATTGTGCAAATAAACCTTTCTCAAAGCATTCTCATTTGTTAATTAACATTTCTTGTTGCAAGCAATTTATTAGCACCATTTTAACAAATACTTTCAAAAACTGGTGGGGACATGTCCCCAGCATCCCCAGTGTAAATGACACCTATGCAGCTAATGAAGAAAGCTTGTGCAAGAAATCGACTCCTACTGAGGTGTTTTTGGTCAAAATTGAGAAAATTGTTCAAGCACATGCATTTGCATGAATGTGATAATTTACATACTTAAAATAAGGGCCACGGTTGTAAAGAGCCAGTGTAATTAACACCTCAAAATGAAAATAAATACATTTATAGTATCTGTGTGTGATAGACACACAGAGATGGATTACTAAGATATTCCATTTAAAACTGCATCTAACGCTGCTATTAGTGCGTGCATGTGTTTGTGTTTGGACTCAGCTCTGGCAGTGTGTGTGCCAAGCTTTAGTTTAATGCGACATACAGTCTATAATCCAACTGTACTTACCGTCTGTGGTGTCCTCACAGTTCTGATTGAAGTTTTCGTAGGAGTCCCAGCGGATCAGAGGATCTTGTGTGTTGTAGTCAACCGAGACACTCGGCCCGTTTTCCAGGTGGTCCACACCTTGACCAGAAGTACAAAGAGACAGAGCAGAAAACATGAATGTCTTTAAATCACATTCAGAATGAATGAAGAAGAGTCTATAATGTTCTCCTTTCAGTGATGAGTTTAACTTACAATGATCTATTTTGTTTTGTTAACTGAAGAAACAATAACAAAGATTTGCAACAAAACAGAACATTTGAAATATGAAGGTGCGTCGGGGGTCTTTTGTTGCATGTCAATTAAAGACAAATATTACCTAAAAATAGGTATGAAGGTGAAATATGATGTGTGGAAAATGTGTGTGCCAACAAATAAATCACATTTTGATTCTCACCATGCATTTTCTCTGGTCCAAAGGAGAAAATAAACTCCACTTTTCCATATTCTGGAAACCTGTCATCTGCACACAGGACAGAAAAAAGTCTTCCGTATACAGCAAAATAATGAAACTATTAATTGTACATCATCAGTCATTACAGGGACATTAGAGCAGCAAATAGTTCACAAGAAAACAAATTAAAAGGCATGCATTTGCATACAGTATAAACAACGCTGCAACGATTTATCAATTAATCGATTAGTTGTCAACTAATAAATTCATCGCCCACTATTTTGATAGTTGATTAATCAGTTTGAGTAATTTTTTTAAGACACATTCTCTGATTCAAACTTCTTAAATGTGAATATCTTCTGGTTTCTTTACTTCTCTATCACAGTAAAGTGAATATCTTTGGGTTGTGGACAAAACAAGACATTTGAGGACGTCTTGTTGGACTTTGTTAAACACTGGCCGACATTTTTCACCATTTTCTGACTTTTTATAGAGCAAACAACTAAACTGATTAATCAAGAAAATAGCTGACAGGTTAATCGACAATGAAAATAATTAGCTGCAGCCCTAGGTGATATTAACTATAACTATTTGCAGTATTTAAAAAATGATTGTTTGCACACAGATCATAAGGACAGTCATTGTGGGCATTCAAAGGACTTTATTCCAGAATTCTTACCTTTGAATGTCTCATCAAGCTCGTCTTTCCCGAAGACAATCCCCAGGTCGTGAACCGCGCACGTGTGAAACTGCACCCGGAATATCACGTCTCGGCACGGGCTACGGTAGCGCTTGTGGTAGCACTTTAGCTGCAGGGTAAAAACCATGAGAAGATATTTAAACAGAAGTGTACAGTAGCAACATTGCATCAGTCACTCCACAGGTGCACTGAATATCAAATTAATCATTTCAGGGTCCTGTCTTCTTTGTAGAACGCGTAATAAATAAACTGCAAAATCAAATCACTTCCATCCTCTAAGAATATCAAGTGAACACAATTTGACATTGTTGTGAGACTTGCCAGTTTGATCCAATGCTAGTTCCTTCTTTACACTGGCTCAGAGCTAGAAAACGCGTTTTTAGACTTTTTTTTATTTATCCCTTGCATGTATCCCTTGTAATGTATGGCCTCTCCACAAGCATTATTATCTCCCCACAGAAACAGCTTTAAGAGCAACACTCAAACAGGAAACGCAGGATAATCTTCTGCTGCTGGTATCCTGGACCTCACATTTACTGGAACTGCAGGAATATAAAATGGAAATTTACACTTCACCTGAGCAACTTGCAGCTCACAAACTGAGACTGTAAAAAATAAATTAACTGACAGACTGAAAGACTGTGACAATGACATTGAGCAAGTTTTCAATGGTTTCATTTGGTGTAATTATAAAGATTTTATCGTAAAACAAAATAATTTCAAGTGACTCAGCAGCAGCTGAAAACTAAATTTGAATATGAGTTTGAGGAAGGTTGGACTGAGTTGCATTCCACAAACTTATTTTCTACTTGTGGGGCCAAATAAGACCAAAACATTCAAGGTTCCCAAATAAACACAAGCATATAAATGATTGAGGACGAGGTAAAGTAGGATTTCCAGTGGCTTAGTGCAGATTTCTGGGATATGGCAAACCTCCCACTGAGGGGTCTGGGGGTTTTTTTCATTAGGAAAACAATCCTGGTGAGCCAGCAACAACAACAAAAAATTAGGAGGAAAACATTCATTTTAAGCTTACATGTTGCCTTCAGAGCCCTAACACATTTTCATTTTCCTGCACAGGCTAACCAACCCAACCAACTCAATTTCACTTTACAACATGTTAAATCAACCTTGTATGCTAAATACGAAGCTAAAGCCATTAGCTAGTTAACCTAGCTTAGCTCAAACACTGGAAACAGGGGGAAACTTATGGCTCTGTTCAAATAAAAAAACTTAATAGTTTCTCCAAAGCTCACTAAATAATATGTCATGTCTCATTTGTTTAATTAATACAAAAGCCGCGATGTAAAAATGACAGAAAGTAACTGCACCCAGCCAAGAAACAGTCCAGCGCATAATCCCTCATATGACCACAGCTTGTAATGTTTACATTTAGTTTTTCACGCTGATTAGATATATTGTGTGTTTTTTTGAGAGCTTTGGAGGTGCTGGTATTTAGGTTTGTTAACTTTCATCAGACGCAGGCTAGATGTTTCAAGTGTTTAAGCTAAGCTAAGTTAACTGTCCTCTGGCTGTGGCTTCATATACTACAGATATGAGAGGGGTATCAACCATGTCATCGAACTCTCGGCAAGAAAGCAAATAAGCACATTTCACAAAATGTTGAGCTATCCTTTCAAAATCCCTGACTTTTTGCTAACTTAAAAACTGAACTTGGAAATAAAAATGACTAACGCTGGCCAATGAGAGAAGAAAACAGCCAATAAACTGGAGAATTCAGATCAGAATTCAGATTTTCCTCCGTCTTTTTTTCCATCTAACCATTCAGTAATTAGTACTTTTTATGGGCAGTCATATTATCCACGACTCAATTTCAGTGCACAAACACACCAGTGGAGTTTAAATGCAGGAGCACACTCCATGCTGACTAATGTCTCTCCCATTTGGCCATAAGGCCACAGCTCACATTCTCTGTGTTATCTGAATAATAATGAGCATCAGCAGCCACGGCTCAGTCAGATGATGCATTCAACAGAATCCATTAGTCCGTCTTGAATAAAGGATGAGATATGAGCTCAGCTCTGAAGGGGCCAAACTGGAACAGCCTCGAGCGTACAGTGAGTGCTCCTTTGAAAATCCCCACGCTGAAATTATGAGCCCAGGGCACATCTCCTGGATAACATTATGGCCTGAATGACAGCAGAAACAGAAACTTAGCTGACGTGTGCTGTTCTTCTGCTTGAACTATATGCAAAAAAAGCTTTTGGGGTTCTTTATTGAGGTTATTTCTTTCTCATTTTAAAAGTGCAAATGTGCAAAAATCTGACCATCTGATGTACAACTTACTTTTAAATGATTATGTCATGTTAAAATAGCACCATGTTTCCCGAACGCTGTTGGAAAGGAAGTGCCACTGCCATTCTGACGTCATAGTTTCCAGCAAATATTGTGTGCTAATGAGGGCCTATAAACTGAGGTATAGGACTCAGTCCAACTGTCTTCCCCCAGGTTTTTATGGCCCTATTTCTTCTGTGACTGGATGCTATAAACTGCTGCAGCACATGCATTCAGTACATGCACCTATGATCAGATTGGAAAAACCAACAGGATTCCCTCTTTGCTAATAAACTGAACAAATCAGTGAATCCTCTTTACATCTCTGTAGCTGCTTCCACTGACATTCAATCGTCGTCATCACCATCATCATCTCTGGCAGTGCACAATGGAAAAAGTAAGACTTTAAACTTTCTCTGTTAATGGCTTCACGCTTAGGAGTTAACCCACTGACATGAGGAAAAAAAGGTTCTCCAGCAGTGTTTTCAGTTTCCTGTTTCCTAGTTGAAATTCACATAATGTGTTTTGCTGTATTTTTCATCAGGCACTTGTGCGTCTGTGCCATTCTTACCAGGATGTCCCCTTTCAGAAGAAGACCCGGTTCAATGGTAATACAGATGCTGGTCTGGCTGTCACCCTGTACATTGCTGAGAAAGAAAAAAAGCCACAACATGTTAGATAACAAGCCTGCCTTCGTCAATCCTGTGGTCAAGCCAACATTACTCCGCTGCCATCGGCTTCTTTTTGATGTTGCTTGTCTGGGGATAACCATGCGCACATGATGTACATCGTCTACCAACAATCTCTTACTTGCTTTAACAGTGGCCATCACAGAGCGCAACCACGGTGCAGTGGTGGGCTAATTTTGGGTATTAGTGTCTACATGATTGTCTAAGTGGGAGAGTAGGATCAAAGGGGGGAGAGTGCTAACAGAGATCATGTGAGAGAAAGTGGGGAGGAATGTGATTTGGAGCTTTAAGGGGTCGACAGTGTGGAAGTATTTGTGCACTGATTGTTTCACACTGTATGCCGTTAATGTGTTTATAGTATTGGCACTATTGTAGGAATGGACACACATATGTAGTAGAGTTGACAGTTCAACACCAACAGGATTTACTGTTTACAGTAGTAACTTTAAAGCACTTTATAACAGCTCTACCGTTAAAAGAGGGGGAAAGGCAACACGTAAGAAAATACAGGCAGGACACGAGGATCACTGAGTTTAAAGCTGCACTGATAAATATTTTTATAGGAAGAATGAATCAAATGACTGTGTGTGTAAACGGTGTTGCTCGCAGTAACATATACTCTATACACATTCAGTGCACATACACACATACAGTCATCTGTGTATGTGAACTGTATGTAGTTATGTAATCTTCTGTTTATGTATTTGTTTATTATGTATTTGTGTTATCTCATACACCCATGGTGAATGAGCTGCTGCATCTCCAGGGCTTCAACTCAAACCCACAGAGAATGAGAAGGGTCCAGCTGAGGACTGTAGCTCAGGGGGCGTGGTGTGAGCATTTCATCATTTCAGCTGTTCATGTTGTTAATCTAAATAATCATATAATCTTTAAAAATAAGCTTTTTATTAATGTTAATCCAAAGTGTTATGTTTCTAGTAAGATCCTTGCCCACATTTTTATTGTTATGTGTTTTTTTTTAAATCTTATTTTATCATATCGTGCTATTTTATTCTGTTGTTGCATATAAAATGAATATTTTATATGCAGCATTTGTGGACATCCTCGGAGTTTAAGTTTAAAAATCTTTATGTTGTATTAATGGATGAAATTTGCATTATTAATCTCAGATCACTTTAACATTTAGCTTGTGGAAACAAGAACAAATTGGGAAAAAGACTTTAATTATAATTTCAGTCTTTATGCTGATGCTATAACTCCCTGTGTAATTGTATAATATTGTGCTGTAAATAAAGTTTATCTTTAAATCACGGGCTTCTGTAAACTAGAATGTCCACACATGCGTGGTACAAATCAGGCAGAAATGTGCAGAACAGACCATCCAGAAAGGTGGTGCGGCTACAGCCAATCATTACAGACTTTCCAGCGAGGGGGGCGTGGCGTGAGCGATGCTACAGTCCGCAGCCGGACTTCCCCTCAGCTCTACCGCGCATTTTAGCATCTTTAATCTCATCCTTTTGGTTTTCTGGCGTGCAAATTCTCATGTCTAGCTGCAGCAGGCAGATGTTTTCAGCAAAGAGTCTCAGCACCAAAGGGGCAGACAGACAAAGTCGTGTGGCGTGCAAGTGAACATGGAGCATTTAGCAGCTAAAGAGACAGATATTTCCCATGTTCTGCGTGCACGTTTTTTAGATTTTACTGTTCACCCACATATACTAAACTATGTCTGTGTTCAATTTAAACTGCACCACAGTCAAACGTGGTGTAGCATGTATGCCTGCCTCGCTCATCTGAGGGCCAGTGCAGCTCCCCCCTCCTGTCCTCTCTTCTGACCTCCCCTCTTCCCAAAACAACAACAGAAAGCCATAGAATCCATTATTTCCTGTCTGGCCCTGGGAACCATGGGTGTCCTCTTGCAGAACACCCTGCAGGCATCCACACAGAGGCCTGTCTGCCTGTTTCATTGGCTCTCCAGTCACAAATAACACCAGAAAAAATCTAAAGTAGGGAAACAAGAGCTTGCAGCTGGGGAGGCTAGCTAAATACAATAATGTGAGGCAAGCACTCAGAGTAAACTGGCAAGAGGGATGATGTATGTGTATATTGGGGGGCAGGGGAGTTAAGGCAGAGGCTATAAAGGAAAATCAGGGTTTTTATTATTGAGCCATTATGAGCTCGCTATCCCTGGAATCTTGTAAAAGCATTTGAGTGTGAGTATGTTTTAAGACTTACTAGATCCCAGATGTGTACACGGGCTGCATGGCCTGGTAGATTTTGAGGAAAGGACGACAACCTGGAACACATTTAAAAGGTTGTTAAAAAAAGAATTAATGTGAGTGAAAATGTTTATGTGTCAGTGCGTGTCTGTGCATGACACTCACCTCCTTTAGACTCAAAGTTGGGGATGCCGTGCATGATGACGTGGTGAAGGAACAGGGGTTTGTTGTTGATCTTGATGTGTCCGGAAAGCAGGCCGCTGAAGTACTCCACATACCTGAGTAGGGCACAGGTAGAGAAAAGACATGCTACTAGGCTCCCTTCTGTCTGTGTATCATGCTTCTTAATGTTTTACAACAAAGGGATGAAGGTATAATCCTGTGTTCATCAAAACACAGAGACGCAACCGTTGGCTTTGACCTCTATTAACAGCAGTGAATGTGCTGAATGAGCCTTCTTTTTATTATAAACTCAATCAGTCGACTTTCAAACTGCATTTATCAAACTATTTTTATATTAGCAAAGGATCAACTGGCTATGTATAATGTGAAAGGGGTTGCAGGTAGTGACAAACCCACAGAAAATTACCCAAACAACTCTGAACTCCCCATCAGCTAAGGGAAATAATGCTACAATAAATGATGCTTAGTGCTACAGCATACAATTTTAATTTAACAGTTTGTGTTTCACCCCGTGCACAAAGCCAGCTCCATAAACAAACTAGGGACGCACCGAAATGAAAATTCTTGGCCAAAGCCGCTTATAATGAAAAAAATAGCCGAATACCGACCAAGTACATTCACATTGTTTCCAATTATATTGCCTTTTTTTTTTTTTACCACTGCATAAATTAAACTGTCAAAATGTGCTTTTGCCTCAGTGTTTCTCACAGGATGTGGAGAGACTATGGTGGGGGGTCCGGGGCCCGAGAAGGTCCGGTAAATGTGTACATTTACTTCTAATGGACACATGTAATATGTTTAATACTTTCTGTGAATATAATCCAATTAATCTTATTTCCATCCTGTACAGACGCCTTATTTTGAAAACCGGACGTTGTCACATGTGTTTCCTCCTCGCGCTAAATTCATCCAGTCCGACCCGGTTTGATAAATGCTGTTTTATGTGGTTCTGGTCTTCACAGCCTCTCTTCAGGTAGGACTCTCATCCTGCAGCACTCGTCTTTGTAAAGAGACAAACTGACAGGATAAAGTCTCTAACCTGCCTGTCAGCTCGCTCTGGGCCCTTTCACTTACCGTAAAGGCTTGAAAACGTGTGCACTCCAAATTCAGGTGCGGCTAGCTTAATCTCCTTCTCACAGACGAGTGACAGAAACACAGAAGCGGTTCTTTTCTAAGAAGTCAGCCACAGATGGAGCGGATGTGCTGGGAGACAGTTCAGCAGAACAGCGTCTGCAAACGGTGACACTTTAAAATGCTTCCACACTGCTGACATGGCAACGTGATTGTTCGGTAAAATTTATTCGGTCTTTTGACTCATTAGGTTGAACACCGAAAGTGATTAATTTTGGTGGCCGAACATTCGGTGCATCCCTGGTGTGGAAGAACTTGACTGGCCCACACAGAGCTGAACTCTGACCTCAGCCCTATCAAACACCTGTGTAGGGGTCCCAGTACTTTCGTCCATGAGGTGTAGAAGATCACTCTGCAGCTAAAATATTTTCCTTCTGAGTTGGAAGACAGCAAACCAGAGAAGAAGAGAGTGAATGCTGGACTTTTGTCAGGTAGAAACACGACTGCAAATGAAGGCTGATGTTGCTCCTTTTCTGCTGCACGTGTAGATAAACACTTTTTTGCTAACAAGTTAGGCATGTTAACAACATATGGTGATATTATGTCACTGTTGTGTTTTCAGCTTGTTCTACTGCCTCTAGGTGGCCATCAAAATCAATTAACGCAGCTTTAAATGTTTTCAGTTCACAGAAAGACACAGATTTCTTTGTGAGACGGGGCAAAACTAAAATAATAAACAACAAGTGAGGGACACTGACCTTTTCTGAGATGGCTGACCCACAGGAAGCACTTTGTCTTCATAGAAGCGCTTCATGGCAAACCTGTCCAGAGCCTGGTCAGCACTGCATTGCAACAAAAGACATTGGTCAGTACAATTTTCTTTTAAAGGAGACCTTTTATTCTTTTCCATATTTTATGACTTATCTACAATGTTACAATGCTGGATGTTCACGTTCTACCAACGGCTACGTTCGACGACACACGGACATGGTCATTAGCTCCCACGGCAACGCTCAGTCTGCCTGTACCGCTAACGGCTTTGAGTGCAACAACAGCCCGGTAACATGCTTCAGGTCTTGGCCAATCAGAAGACAGTGGGCTTTGAGAGGGGGGGCTTTAAAGAGACAGGAGCATCTACGGCTTGTTTCAGACAGAGGCTGAAATGAAGGCCTACATGAAGGACCAGTATAAGGCAGAAAATTATTTTTTTAAACTTTGAATCATGCAAAGCTGCCATACAGGAGTCACAGAACTACAATATAGGACTGGAAAAGCAGTTTAATAGGTCTCCTTTAAAGCCCTTTTATTTCCACCCCAGTATATATGCAACCCATATGTAAAGTATTTCAAGTATTTAAGACGTTGTTATGTGTTTGCAGCTTGTCGTTTGTAGCTGTTAATCATGAGAGAGAGTTGATTGTGGTCATGCCCTGTCAGGCATCTGAGAAGTCTACGCACCTTTAATGCCCCACACATTTCATCAACACCCTCCTTTAGCATTCTTAACAGTCACAAGAAAAACAAGCAAAATAATTTCTCACTAGATCATCAGAAGTAGATTTACCACATAAGGCATTCTAAAGCTCAGTGGAGACGTTTAAAATATTTTGAATCATGTCATGCAATGTGAGCCAAGTGTATAAAGTACATATGTAAAGATTTCGCAGACAAAAGTGGTCTCAGGGTTCGTGTCTGGCAACTAATCATGCATAACCTTCATTACACTGTGGCTCTCAAAGTGAGTCCTTGAAGGAGTACCAGGGGGCCCCCAGCCATTTTCCATCCATAAGTAAAAAAGTGACAGAACGTATTTTGCTCATGTGTACGGGTTGCATACACTTTCTGTAATAAAACGTCTATGGGTCAGATGGGTAATCCTGGGACAGAATCTTATCAAATGGGTCATGATCTAATGTGTGTCAGTTTAGGGGTCCTTGGCCTGAAAAGGTTTGAGAACCACTGACATAGCACATAGAACATCTTAATGCTATATTCTACATTAAATCTACATTCCTATATGGTGAGCGCGACAGTGTGTTATTCTAGTATTTTGCTGCTACTTAAATTGTCAAAGTTTTACTTCACTGTAACTGACTTGTGGGATTATGAGATTAAAGAGAAATCTTATACTTTCACAGGGAAGAACATGTGTACATTTTCTTCCTGGCCAATCAGTGTTCTTTCAGAAACAACGGGGAGTCACGCGCTCCTCTGCTTGTTTAACAGTTTAAATTTCCTCGGTCAACAGAATGTGATTCTATTTTTGGCGTATCTAAAAACAAATCCAATAAAAAATAAACAGAACTTTTCGAGTCTTATGATCTGGTGACTGGTGTTTCAGCTAACTCATTGCTTTCTGCTCATAATTATTATATCAAACACTTTTCCTTGAATTTCTCTAAATAAAATTGTTTTTCTCCAGTCTCATGTTCCACCCCTCCTTCTGTTCATCACATCTCTGTCTGTTCTTTAGATGTGGGCTTCAGTCTTGTGATAAACAATTCTGGTTTATCTAGTTGTTCCTCCGTCTCCTCCTCATGTCTCCGCCTTCTCCCTGTTCTCCTTCAACTTTCTCCCTCGCTCTCCTTTTCTGTCTGACCTTTCCGTTCAAAGTGTGCTGCAACTTAACCCTCTGCAGGTATAGTTCGGATTACAGACCTACCTGGCAGATATGTTGCTGTAATGCATGTAGGCTGCAACCACCACTCCAGTTCTGCCCCGGTTGCCCTGAAAAGACATCAATCAAGCAAGAGTCAGCAACAGATTTTATCTCCCAGGGGCCGTATTACAGGAAGTTCCTATCTTAAGTCTCAGACAGGAAGAGTCTAAGATAAGATTTTTCTCAGTTTGGTATTACAGAAGCAAATCCTGTCTAACTTTAGGAATCCTCTCTTATCTCAGGTTAGGAAATCCTAAATACTCAATCCAACATCGGTTATCAACTTTTATGTCTGTTACCTGGCAACAGATGCCACTTTTCACTAAAAATGGAGCAGAAACAACAACTATCATTGAACCTCAAGTCAGATGACTCAGAGGTGTTACCAACACCTCCAATCCAAATCCACGTAACGCTTATTTTGGGAGATTAAAGAGAGAGAGTGAGCTAAATCAGTGGACACAGTCACCGCCGCATACCCGGCATCCAGCGGAGCGCCGATGCTGTCAGAAAGAAAATAAGTCCATTTACAAGTGACAAAAAGAGAACAGCAGCTGTTGTGTCCAGAGAGCAAAGAAAAACCGGTGGTGGCTCCTCCTGCGCTCCCTCACTGACCCCGGCAGAAACTCTTCTAGTTAATAATGACGGTAAAAATAATAACAATAATAAAGGCTGCGGGCTGACGTCATCATGTTTTCATGTATTTCTTGAATTTAATGATCTCCTCCTATCAAAGACCTGCATTAGGATCCTTTTGTTACATCAGACCTTCACATTATGTTACATAATGAGACATTTCTACTAACGAGGGTTTGGTCATCAAACGCATCGGTAGAATCAATTAATAAGTTCCGCCTGTTGACATTTTGTTGATCTTGTAAAAGCAGTAAAAGAGCAGCCATGTGGATTAAACGAGTTATTAAACTCTAGCTGGTGGAAAAGTAAAGACAGCTCAACAGTTCTGCTGACGTTAGGAGAGTTTATTTTTAACATTTTATGAAGTTAGGATGCTTCTGTAAAACACTTGGAACACAAAGGAACATTGAGGAACTGTTAATCTGTAACGGCCTTTTTCCTAAATCAGTTCCTAACCCTTGTTACCATGGTTACCAAGGCAGTTAGGGTAGGATCTGGTATGGAAAGTCCATCGTCTCAGTCATATTTATTCATTTAGCTTTTATCCAAAGCGAGTTACAATTGCTATATACATGTCAGAGGTCGCACGCCTCTGGAGCAACTAGTGGTTAAGTGCCTTGCTCGGGGACACAATGGTGGATGGGTCACAGTGGGGGATTGAACCCGGGTCTCTCATTGCTCCATCACCACCCCTCTGCCGGTTAGGGATTTTCTGTAATACGACCCCAGGACATGATGTGTCCCATGAACAGTGTTTTTCAACATCTTTATAACATTACATATTCTTTAATATGGTCAGTATAGGGATAGTTTCACTATTTATGTATTTTTTAATTGCAAAATATCAAGATCCAAATATAAACCAAATGGTAGCCTCACCATCAAACTTCAAATACTAAATTAGAACCCGCAATCTCTCTAAAATAGATCGGCAGAAACACCGACTTAAAAGTCAAACTAGAAATGAAACATAATGCTAAAGTGTGATGTTTTAAAAGACCTGAGATTTCATAAAAGGTCAAAAAAATTCCCATAATGCAACTTGATAGGATCTTTTTTTGGTATGCCTCTTAATGCTGCTTAATAAATGCCCACATCTTCCAAAATTAATTCACACGGTTTCTATCTCAGGCTTTCTGTTATACATGTAAAGTCGCCATCATCAGGGTTATTTCTTTAAACTTTAGAGACCCACAAGACAGTTTAACACTGTTTTGTTTCATACACCACAAGACTTCTGTCAACTGACATTGCCCCTTTAAAGATTTGTCACAGAGGTAATATCAGTTTCAATCATAATCACAATAAACATGTCCCTTATGTCACTCTACCTGTTTTTATATTGTAAAAAAATACACATGCACGGGTTACTATGGCAACAAACCGGGATTGCATTCATTTTAAACATCTATCCATCTTCAAAACAGGGACGACTGTGGAGGATAAGTGTGTTCCACATTATAAATATCGTGGCCACTTGAGCAGCACGGAGCCCAATGGAAATGATTTGTTGATATGTGGAAACCCAACGCAGCCTGCTTCCTTAGTGACCACCACAACTTCCAAGCCCACACGCTCATCACCAGCGTTACTCAACTCGCAGTAAAACAACACCAGTTGTTATGGCAGCCGACTTGTTTCTAGCCTCCCCGTGGGAACTTCTTGGAATGAGACACAGAGCTTTTGGATCCCATGGTTAATTCTTACGTTGCAAAACACAATCGGCAACACAGTGGGTTTAACGTGAAAATGATTAGGTATTACATTTGGGACCTTGGCCTAGCAGTTGTTTTTGCACTTTTCTATGGTTTGTTTCGGCATACTCAGCGGTTTGCCACAAGAGTTTAATGTGATGCAACTAAGTTTAGGCGACAACAGGAAAATATTGGTCAATTCAGTTTTTATGGTATTGTTAAGAGTAAAGGGTAAATAAACCTAAGCAGCCATGATGAGTGGCGTGCCTTCCACCCTTAATTTGTGTTTTCTTAACCCTCGTCCAGCACAGCCCAACCCACACAAGCACACAAAGAGACACACAAACGCTCTCTCACTCAGGGAGAACGTCACTGCAGACGAAAGCACACTTAAAACAGCTGCAGCCTCAGAGGACGCAGAGGTCCTGAGAAGAGCCGGAGAGCAACATCTCCTCACAGCTACGCACTACTGCCACTGCTACTCACTCCTCACGCCATCTTCCCGTCTTTCAGTCTCACCTTGTTGTGTATGACCACCACGTTGTGGCTGTCCGCGCTCAGCCAGGTGTCCATGGCCTTGCAAATGCTGCAGATTTTGTCCAGGGCCGGAGCATGGTGGTCAGGCCAGCCAAAGTCCACCACCTGAGAGAGGGCAGAGACAGTCAGTCAGATTCATGGGAGAAGAGAGGAGATCAGATGAGAGGGGAAGAGAAGTCAGGTTTACCTTTGGATTAAGTTGGCTGATGTCATGACGCTTCTCACTGAGGTTGAAGAGCTAAAGATGTGAAAATAAACACTATTATTACATTTTTTGGCATTACATTGTGTATTGACTAGGGATGGGTATCGCTACTCGATACCTTTATGGTATCGACCGAAAAACAGCCCAGTATCCATTAGAATCAAAACCAGTTGAACCAGGAATTCAATCGATAGTTTTTGTAGCCAGATCGCGGCAAAAAATGACTTTTGTATGGTTTTGCTTGCAGCCAAATACACAAGCAACACACCGAAAGAAGAGCACGGCTTTTTTTCCTTATGTGTCTGCACCATAAACTGCACGCGCTCAGTCCATGCGTGATTTTAACAGCCGCTCACCGAACCCTCACCACTGTTGCAGGTTTCTCACCACAAGCTTGGCTTTCCGTTGGTTTCATGTTCTGGTGTCATTTAACACTTTGCTGTTCACATCACTTGTCACTGATCGATCGCTGCGTTCCATCACATCAGTTAAAGGCTTTTTTGGCGCAGCAGTGATCAGCTGATTTTACTAACGGAGCCTCCGGCTGCAGCTGCGGCTGCTTCAGGTGTAGTCGGTTTGATAGGTAA
Organism: Micropterus salmoides; assembly: GCF_014851395.1. Taxonomy (NCBI): domain Eukaryota; kingdom Metazoa; phylum Chordata; class Actinopteri; order Centrarchiformes; family Centrarchidae; genus Micropterus; species Micropterus salmoides. The sequence continues at coordinate 3,282,665 of NW_024040596.1, read as the reverse complement.
ACAAACTCCTTACTCGTTTTATACCTGTGACTGTCGTTTTTGGAGGTTAAAGGAAAAAACACTCGCGGAGATCTTACAATTCAGTTTATTGATCGAAAGTTAATGAAATCATTTTCCGTTATTTACTTTCAACACGCGTAGTCTATCAAATAATTACCTTAAATTTGTTTCCCACAACTTATTTGGTCACTAACAATTAAAAAACTCCCAAGCTGTAGTCTTTCCCTGTATAATCTTACCCGTGAGGACGACCTAATTATGATGAGGAGCGATACAGCTTCCCCAATACTTTTATGTAAAATAGATAACCTTGCTTGTCCATAATAATAAAAATAATAATAGGCTAAAAATCAACTACTTTGGCTTCAACACGTGGCATTTTATGCAAGGTATCGAAGGAAGTACTTTACTGGTACTGGTTTTGGTATCGTAAAATTTCAAACAATACCCAACCCTAATACTGAGAGAAAAGTGGTTACTATGTGATTTAAGACTGTTGATTTTATTGATTTAATTTTTTATTTTTTTTTACAAAAGGTTTTCAACTGGTATCAAATAGCAGCAGTGACGGCTTAAGGGAGACCAATTACACTGCATTTACAGCCCTATATTATTATATTATTAGTTCCGTGACACCTGTATTGCAGCTTTGTTTGATTCAAAATTTAAAAAAATAATTTCCTATCTTATGCTGGCACTTCATGCAAGCCCTCATGTCAGCCTCTGTCTGAAACAAGCTGTCTCTTTCATTCAGAACAGAGGGAAATCTGAGGTTTTGGCTCACAGGGATTTCTTTTAAATACCTCATTGAACATCTGACACTTTAACATTAAAGATAAGAATAATAAATAAAATATGAAAAAGCATAATAAATCAAATAACACATTTGTGAAGGCTGTTTTGGGTTCTGGGTGGTGACCACAGACGTGTGGTCGGGACTGAGAGAGATCAGCTGATGAGCGGCTGATCTGGGCATCTCTAATAATTTCATCTTCCTGTCTAAAGTTACGCTATTTGCTTCATTTATTCTGAAAGTTAATAGCTAAACTCCGGCCAGAATCATTGAGATGTACACAGGAAACAGTACCAGGTAGTTGGAGCCGTGTTTGGAGCGCAGCATGGAGGCGACCTCCCGCAGGTTGGCAGCGTAGCTCTGCTCCTCCACGCTGCTGGGGAAGGAGACGGAGATGATTCTCTCTGTGATGTAGATCAGGTCCAGCTCGTAGCTCTCCTCCAGGGACTGCAGCAGACTCGCACTCCTGTCAGAGGAACAGACAGGCATTTACAGTTTTTCATATCAATTTAACACCCAGAAGTAATGCAGCACGTGTGATTTATTCAAACGTGCTTGTGTTTATCAGGACAGCTAGTGTGTGAACACTTTAACAACAGCATAACGAGCGCAAGAGTCCCCAAAAGGCCTTGATGTATTCATGCTTTCTATATTTTTATTCAGTTTGGAAGTCGATCACATCCTCCACAAGGAGGAGATCTTCAGGCCCTGAACATACCTTTCACCTTCATATAGGTAAGAAGGGCTGATTCAAAGTTCTGGACGCTCCTCTCTGTAGCAGTCACAGTTTATGATCTGGGCAATAACCTGACGTGCTACATAGGAACGCTTTCCTTAGTGAACAGTAAGAAAATTTTAAATCATCCTAAGTCAATTGTATTTTCCAAACAATCTTCTGGTGGAAATGTTTAACACAGATGACGTCATTGTCGCATGATTCATTCCTGTGAGTTAATACGGGCACACTCAGTTTCTTTCACAGAGATGTTTCACAAGACACATCATGTTATGACTGTCTTGTCTGTACCCCTATCGTTCCATATCCAAAGAGTCACTAATTTGGAGCCTAGGCATAACAAATGTGGTTGCTTACTTAATCTGCAAAGATGGTTGCGCTGAAAGTCGCCGACTGTCCTGAATGCATGAAATTACATTTCAGATTCAGTCGAACAGAAAACACTCTTCTTCAAGACTGCAAGAAACCAATATCCTAATATGGGAAGAGCAACACACCACATAAATACCATGTCCACAATGACATCATTTAAACTCAGAGGGGTTCAAGATTGCCTCCGAAATGTAAGCTCTCCCCTCTGAATTAAACACATGTTGTGTTGTCAGACTGTCTGTCTAAGAGGCAAAACAGAGAGAGGAGAAACTGATTAAATAGATAAACCCAACATACCAACGAGTATGAAAATATCACGCCATCCCAAGGATTATAGCGTGAGCACCTCACAGACGGACTGGGGAGACGTGTTTATATGAACTATTCTTGTTTGTCTTGTGAGTCAAATCAGGTTGAAGCGTTGAAGGTGAGACATGGAGGAAAAAGGAGAAAGAAACAATCCACCCCCCCCCCCCAAAAAAATCACTTGATTGATCTGTAATTCCATCTCACGCTCCTTACTAAAAATAATAAGTGTCTATCAGAGGTCACCAACGGCTACTGCAGCATAATCTGATGCTGCGTTGCCAAATGATTACGTACTTATCTCATTATCTTCTTGATTTGCCTCAACAATGTTGCTTTGGAGAAGCGTTTTAGATTTTTTGGCAGAGAAAGGAATAGTCGCTCTCCTGCATGTTAGATGAAAAGATCGGTAACACGTTCGCGCTGGCCCTCTAAATACACAATCTTCTCATCAAACTCTCGGAAAGAAAGTGTTTCGGCACATTTCCCAAAACACTGAACTGTTGCTTCCATTCCAACAGCTTTCTCTAACTTTAAAAAGGTCATGACCTTTTCCTTCAAGTGCCCAGGCTGATATGTTTGTCTTTTTTAGAACTTCAGTCCACTTCAGTGTCTATGTTCTGTATGTGGACAGTGAGATAAAGAGGTTAAGGAGGAGGTGTCTGGACCCTCAGCGCCCAGTCTGCTGCAGCATATTTCCCACATTTGTCAGCTGTGAGTAACCCCTGAGGAAATTGCTCATATGTCTGGGAGTAAAAGAACTCTCCAAGTTTAATATATAAACACTGTAACCTGCTCTGTACTGTACATCTGGACCCACTCAAAACTTGCTTACTGGAAATTATTCATCACCAGCGATATAGGAGACACTGACATATTCTTTCTCTCCTTTTCCCATCCGTCTTAGTTCAGTCTGTTTCTCTATCTGCCTTACTCTTTTCATTTCCCTCTCTGCATATGTATGTCTTTCGCCTCTGGGTGCAGTCATGGCCAATATAGACCTGTGGTTTGGTCCTTTTCCAGATCAACCAGCGAGCGTCGACAGGCCGAGCGCCAACCTGCTTCTCATCGGCCGAAGAGATGAAGTGATTGCGCTTTTTCTGCGTATCGACGAATGACACATTATCTCCCCATGCTCAATTTCAGCGCTGCAGTGATCTGATTTGTGCGTTTGGACAAACACCAACTCTGAAGTAGGAATGTTTTATCAGGAAACCTGAGACGTTAGCCTGTATAATATCTAAAGCAATAAACACTAAGCAATAAAATGAAACATCCAGGACTTCTGTCTCTTCTATTTAAAATAAGTAGAGTCCTCCTTGATCAGATGTGTCATTCATCCTGATGGCGAATACCTACAGTTTCTCACAATCTGAAGGGCCATTGATCAGTCTTGATTAAACTCTGTAAACGTGGATTAAACTGATAAACTCTATCATTACGGCAAACACAAGACTAAATACTTTCTTCCTGCACAAACACCATGTCATTTATTTGTGACTAACTGCACATTACTTGTAGCTCATTGTTTTGGTTTTCAGGCCCAGTCTCATTAACCTTGTTTCCAGCAGCAGCACGGCAAAAAAAAAGCTCAGAAAAAAGCTCTGATAAACGGATATTTCCTGCCCAGCACCCGGGGGCACACAGACAAAGTTAGCGACTAGCTGACTCTACGAGGGAGTCTCTGGAGAGTTGATATGAAATTGTTGATAAGGTAATAAAATGTCCATGTTGTGTTTACAGCTTGCTCCGCTGCTCCCAAGTGCCCAAAACAATCCAAAAGGCAGCTTTAAAACATCTGTCTGGCCAAACACGGTATGTATGATATGTCTGGAGTAGGGCTGACCCAGAATAGTCGAAGATTCGATGGGCGGAGGACTGTCAATTTCACAGCCGAAGCTTCGCAGTGAAACAAGGATCATGCCATTTTGGCGATATGGGGGTGCTCAACGTCTGATTTTACTACCAGTTTTCTCCCAAAAAGTTAATATACAGCATTACAATACACGTTTCAACGTTTAATGCTGTAAATAAACATGTAAAAAGAAACAAACTTTCAATAAATGTTTTTAAAGTGCGTAAATAAATCCCAAAGTGTAACCCTAGCGTGTGTGTGTGAAGTGGCAGCAGAGGAAGACTTGCTGAAGAGACAGAGCTCCAGCTTCGCCGGCGTTGTGCCGAGTCATCTGCACCTTTTTAAACAGCCGGCTACTTGAAATAGACCAACGAGGAACCGCGACGTGCGTGCAGCTGTCGGCACGCAAAAGTCTGCACAAGACCAGTGAATGGCAGGCGAGAGAGAGAGAGAGAGAGGAAAAAGGGTCAACAATAAGCCTGAGATTAGCTTCGGCTCACAATCGCCGCACACAAAAACACACGATTCAACTATCCCTTGGACTTGACGATTCTGATTCGACTATGTAAATCCTTAGACAGCCCTTTTCCCGAGTAAATATCTTTTAATAAAGCTCTGTCTGAATATTACAAGTCACTACAAAGAACAAGGTGTCAACCTGAATGCATATAAAAACATGCAGTGAGACGTGGCAGTGTCTTAATGTAACCTTTAAACCAACGGTGTTTATTAGTTCAAAAATGTATTTTGGAGGGAAGATGTAGAAATCAGACATGCAGTAACCTGTACGTCGTCTCTAAGCTCTCCCACTTTACAAGCAGCAAGTCCAATTGCTCTTGCAGTGTTCCTACATTTACACATTCAAAATGTAGGAATGTCGGAATGTATGCATAAATATATGCAGTGTGATTTGTAAGTAGTTGTTTGTATTGCGTTTTGTTTGGAAATGAATTACACAGTAAATAACTTTAAAAACAGCAACAAAAAAAAAGACTAAATAGGTCTGGATTAATTTTACCTTAACTTAAATCCCATTTATATCAGTTATCAGCAGCACAAGCCTCCATACAGATAAAAGGTATCAGTCTTCATGAGAATGTAAATAAGCCCGTGTGGACCCACTAGTCTGATTGGATACCTTCACTCAGCCAGAGTATTACATAAGAGACAACCGTCACATGACCGTGTTGTTGTGCTCTTTTGATTTTTGACTTTATATGGATGGAAACTGACTGCTGTTTCAGAGTAAATGAACACACACATACTCTGCATGTTCTGTCGATGGTGATGATCCGACTGTTTTGATAACTCTGTATCGACTCTTTGATTTGCTGCGTGGGGATCAAAGTGTCACTCAAGCTTAGCACAGCACTTCAGCGTGAGCGGTTGCGGTGTCAAGTTTTACACATTAATTACACAACTGACAACATCTGGGACTCCCTACGGGCCAGGGTGAGAGGGGTTGACACCAAATAACTTTTGTGTCCAACAAAACAGTGCGAGGTCCAGTTCACGGCAGCCCATGTTGCTTCACTAATTCCCCTGGTAAAATCAGCAAATATCGTAATACATTTAAACTGTTCATTTCAAATGCCTCATAACTCGAGTTAAATGTGACAGAGGATGGATATGGTTGTTGTTAATATTTATTTAATCTCCTTCATTATCTTTCTGTCCTTCTGGAGAAAAAAAAAGGTTCCTATAATTATTCAACAAATACAGCCCAGTAAACCGAATGAAGCCTTTTATGGGAAACTTGCAGTGGGAAGAGTTCCTACCTTGAAGGTCTGCGGCGTGACTCCATGCTCTTTGAAGATTTTGTTGAGCCCTGCAAAACACAATGAATAACATTAATTAATGTCCAATGCACAAAACTTACATACAAACAGTGTTTTCTGAAATATACATACAGTGAAAGACATCAAAATCTACTGCTTCTCCAACAACAGAGCTTGTTTGAGATCATAGCAGCATCATCTATTTCTAACTCTTCTGGTTTTACGTTACACCAAGACTTCCACATACAGTCCCCTCCAAAAGTACTGGAACGGTGAGGCAAATTCCTTTGTTTCTGTTGTTCACCGAAGACATTTGGGTTTAATTTGGGTATTCACATCTAGATGTGTTAACAACAACAACTCAGGACAAACCACCCTTTGTTTGAACCCACCCATTTTACAAATGAGCAAAACTATTGGAACATGTGACTGACAGATGTTTCTTGTAGCCCAGGTGTTGCCTTTTAGGTTGATTGTCCAAACATTAAATATCTCTGCATGACTAGTCTAAGTTTTCATCCTTGCTTCAAACCTATAAAGAGTGCATTTCCTGTTAAAGAGGATAAACCAACATGAAGAGCAGAGAGCTGTCTGTGGGAGAAAAGCAAGCCACTGTCAAGCTGAGAAAAGAAGGAAAATCGAGCAGAGCCATTGGACAAACATTGGGCAGAGCAGCACAACAATTTGGAACCTCCTGAAAAAGACAGAAACTACTGGTGTACTGAGCAACAGACGTCCAACAGGTCGGCCAAGGAAAACAACAGTAGTTGATGACAGAAATATGTTGAGAGCTGTGAAGAAAACGCCCAAAACATCAGGAAGTGACATCAGCAACGACCTCCACAGTGCAGGGTGAAGGTATCACAATCCACTGTTGGAAGAAGACTCAGAGAGCAGAAACATAGAGGCCGCACCACAAGATGCAAACCACTCATCAGCAGGAAGAATCGCACAGGGAAGATTGACATTAGCAAAGAAGTACAGAGATGAGCCGCAAAACTTCTGGAACACAATCTGATGGACTGATGAGACCAAGATTAATCTCTAGCAAAGTGATGGAGAAGCCAAAGTGTGGAGAAAGAAAGGAACTGCTGTAACTGATGATGTTAGCAGCAGAATGAATTCAGAAGTGGACAGAAACATTTTGCCAGTTTACGCATTGAAACTAACGGGGAGGAAGTTTATCATGCAGCAGGACAATGAGCCAAAGCACACTGCCAACAAAACTAAGGACTTCATCAGGGGGAAAAGTGGAAGGTTTTAGACTGACCAAGTCAATCAGCTGACCTGAACCCAACAGAGCTGCATTTCACCTCCTTAAGAGGAGACTGAAGGGAGAAACACCCCGAAACAAACACAAAGTGAAAGAAGCTGCAGTTAAAGGAACAGCATCACAAATGAAGAATGCATTTGTGATGCTATGTTTGTTGCTGCTGTTCAGCTGGTTTTCTTTTACTATTATTATTATTTTTACTGTTTGTTTTTGTTTGTGTTTGTTTGTTGTTGTTTTTCTCCTCCCCAAGCCCCCCTCTCTGTTCTATTGCAGGTTTCGTTGCTTTCTGCTTTTCCCTGTTGTCCCCACCTTCCATCCCCCTTCTCTTGCAGGTCTTGTCCTTTCTCTGTGCTGTCTGTTTGTGCCCCCCCATCCCCGTGTCTGCCCCCCTGTCCAGCACGATGACAATCAATACATAATTAAATAAATAATAAAACAGACAAAGGAGTATATTATATATACTCTCTTGTTAAAGTAAAATCTGTCTGGCACAATATGGTATCCAGGTCATCATAGTCTATACCAGGCTGCTGGGCAGGACAGGTTTAAAAAAACAAACAAACACAAAAAAAACAAATGAAGAATGCAGCAGTTTGGTGATGTCGATGGGTCGCAGGCTGGAGGCAGTTATTGCAAGAGAGGGTTCTGCCACCAAATATTAAATGTTATTTACTTTAAGATTAGTTGTTCCTTCACTTTTGCTCACCTCAGAATGCTGTGGTCTAATTTAAACGGTGATAAGTCCTGAGTTGTTTAACACATCTAGATGTGAATACCAGGAAATAGAAGCTGACTTTCCGAACTCTTGTCTCATCTTTTGATCTTAAACCCAAATGTCTTCAGTGAACAACAAAAACAAAGGAACTTGCCTTACTGTTCCAGTACTTTTGGAGGGGACTGTATTACCAGAACGTATTGTGATAATATTATTACAGTTCCAGTGATTGATCGTGTTTATAAAATAAGAGCCAAGCTGTTCTCTGATGGTACCACAAGTACATTCTGTTAATGTTTTTGAATCTGCACTGTTGATGATTTGACAGATACGAGCCATACCAGGTAGCTAACAGTCTGACGGTGTGCTGATGTAAGGCGGAAATGAGCTTGAACACAGAAACACTTAACTTGCTCTAATGCTGTAAAACACAGAGGCAGAGAGGAGGCAGCTACTTGGAGTCTGAAATTATATCCGTCCCTCTAAACCCATAGAGATGCAAGGTGTTGATATGCACCCTGATATGGGCTCTTTTACATGTTGCTGTGCAGGAGGACCGTGTGAGGACGGTGTCACAAGGCACCCCTCACAAAGCAAAGCAGAGAGGCCATTGCAGAGGAAGTGTGGCTGAAGGTGATTGACTGTGTTTGGCTCCACTATTCCTCCCCCTCAAACCAGCTCAAGGAAGGGGGGGGGGGGTCAAAGGCCATGTGGACTGGTTCACTCCCCTGTGGTGTTTGGGTCACATGTACACAGGAGGGGGCTGTTATCCATCATCATCTATTAGATCAGACTGGCTGCATGACTCGCCTCACTGGATGACTTTCAGCCTGCTCTGCTCTCCTCACACCTGACTGTCTGTCAGTGTACACGTTTAAAGCAAACGGAGGCAACATCCAGTATATATGGTGTGCAGTTAAAAAACAATTTTGTTTTTATTTTGCAATAGATTGCGAGTAAAATATAAAAATTACAAGTCAGATATAAAAAGCACTAGCCATCTACCTAGCAAGGAAATTGAATTTGCTTTTATAACTTAACTCTGTTAAGAGTCTGTGGGTCCTACTTCGTAGCAGTGCAATAACCAGAGCTCTGGTCATATTTTCCTGACCTTTGCTGGTCTGTGTGGTATTTTAGAGCAGTGCACTGGTGGGAGGAGAGGCACAAACAGGTGGGAGGTTCATTCAAATGAGGCAGGGCAAAGCGAGTTGTTGGTATTTGTGGAAAATGGGTCTTAGACTTTGCACTGACGTCCCTCTGCTGCCACTAAAGTCCAGCAAACTAAACTCTTGCAGCAACAAATGAAAATCTTATTTAGAGGTTGTACCAGAACAGGTTTACATGCTTTCATTTTCAAAAAACACATTTTTGTCATACTGCACATTGCTGCAGCTCCTCTTTCCACCCTGTGTTGGAGGCTTCGTTTTAGCTATGGAGTGATACATCTTGTCTCTAAATGATCTTTGTTGGGAGTTGCACATGCTCAGTTCTAGTTAAGGAGGAAGCAGAGAAGGGCGGGTCAGCGAGAAGACGGTAAACAGCTCGGGTTCAGCTGTACGTGTTGCCGACCAGCTTGGCAACACGGACTGGAGCGAGAGTTTCAGAGCGGTGAGTTATTAATCTGTATCCATAAAGTTTTAACTGAGCTCTGTCTCTACACCACAGGAACAACTTTATGTCCGCTGACTGCCTGGAGGGCTGGACTTTGGGCTTTTTCACTTTGCAAACCTATTACATGCACAAAAAAGGTATACAACTCAAAGGAGAGGGGAAAAGGGCAAAAAGCAGAATACCACCTCTTGAAATAAACTATTTTAATTAGATACTGTCGAGCGAGTACATTTTAAATTGGCTTCAAAAATTTGTGTTTAATGTAGTGAAAGCAGGAACATGATCTGCACTGATCTATGATTATTCTAGTATCTGTTGTCCACAGCTGATTTAAACTGTATCAAGTTCAAGTCTGTTCATGAAATCCGAGACCGAGATGTTGATAAATCTGTAGTCTTGGTGGGGCTACAGGGAAACAACTTTAATTGCTGGTGGGACTATAGCCCTATCTAGCCCCACTCTAGCACGGTCTATGCTCTGGGGAAACAAAGTCAGACACTCACTGTAGTTACCAAGGAAGTTGATGATTGACTTTTACTTACATTACATAGAACATTACTTCATTATTCTGACGCTTTTATCCAAAGTGACTTATATATGCCAGAGGTTGCACGCCTCTGGAGCAACTAGGGGTTAAGAGTCTTGCTCAGGGATACACTGGGGAATTGAACCCGGGTCTCTTACACCAAAGCCATGTGTGTTATCCACCGCGACTCTGTCTTGTTTTAGGTTGCAGTGATGAGTAAAAAAAACAAAACTTCTTGGAGGGACTAAATGAATACGTACGCAGGCACAAAAAGACATAAACAAATCAGATGCTCCAGTGTTTGCCTGCGTTCTTCTCTTTCCCAGCAAATTCACTTAATTTTAACCAATTCTACACAACATTCCTTTCTTATCTTCCATCCCAAGTACTCACATGAGTCTTTGGCCCAACTGAGGCGACACAAAGCAAATCCCCCATTTTCTGCCTGCGCTTTGGCCTAAACGTTTCAGTATGTTGCCAGGGGCTATAAAGTGCAGAGTCGCCAGAGGAGGACAGAGATGAATGAGCAAGAAATGGCCTGAAAGAGGGGGTCCAGAGAGAGACGCAGAGCATGAAGAGAGTTTCGAGTGCTTGTTTTAAGTGGAGCTGTGAGTCTTACTGTGCATCAAAGTCAGGAAAAGCCCAAAGTACTCTTAAATGCACCACGGCATTTAGGTGATCAGAACATCCTCCAGTTTTTGAATGGCAAAACATGTCAGAGAAATGTGCCACCAGTTCAACCAGCATGCAAGCAAATATCTTAATTAGAGACTAAGAGTTTTGAGGAGACGGTGTTTATATTGTGCTGCTAAGATGGCAGATAATTTCATAGTTTTTGCTTCAAATTAGTGTGAACTGGTGTGCAGAGCAGTTTAATATTTAAGGCAAAGTGCAACCATCTGGGAAAATATGTTGCAATGAAGCTGGGGTCAGTAATACAATAAATACTTTCTCTATGGCCACATTGATGTTTTTTTTCTTGAAAAACATCATGATTCTGTGAACGGAGTCTACTGTACACAATGTATGTCAATCTTGAGAATCTTAAGTCAAGTCAAGTGGCTCCAATTTCTAATCACAGCGGCAAGATCTTATCAAGCAAGATACAATCAAGCAACAACAGCTCTGAAGCAGATCAATACTGTAGACCTTAGCTGCTGATCACACAATCCGCACCCTAAGACCGGTTTCTCTCCTTTGAGAACTTTGCGTTGAGAAGGAGTTGGGGAGGCGACGTAGGGGGTGAGGAGGAGAAGGAGGAGGAGGGAACTGGAGTGGGGGGTCCAGCAAGCCTTTTCCAGATGAAAACCATCTGTGGAGGTTGACTTTACAAGCAGGCCATTCAAATTAACCATCTGAGAAAGAGCGAGGGAGCGAGGGAGGGAGCGAGGGAGGGAGGAAGGGCAAAATACGTTGGGGGCTGGTAAAAAGTCTGCGGAGAAGTAGAGAGAAACTATTCCATAACAAAGATAAAAAAACAAGCGATATAGGAGCGGACAAGAAAGGTACAAGCTGCAGGACCCCTGCTGACTACATCATTCATTCATCCATTTACCCCTCCATCGCCTCCTACCTTCCTGAAAAGGTAACCCGTACTCCATCGCCAGGCCCCCCTCAGAGAGGAGAGCCGCCTTCTCAAAGACCCTCCTCGGTTCATCTCTGGAGCCGCTCACTGCTTTCTGTCCTGCAGGGAAGTTTCCTCTGTGATACCTCTCCCTTTTCTCTGACAGCGGCGGAGGAGAAGAAGAAGAAAAAAAGGGCTCTATTTTGGGCAGCTGCCTGCAGTGGGCCAGTGCATGCTCCAGCTGAGACCAGACTCCTCCACAACGCTCCTTGTCCTTCTGTCCGCTGTGTTCTCCCTCTCTTTCTTTCCCTCCTGGTCTCTGTATTGGCCACCCTCCCCCCCTCCCACACAGCCTCCCATCACATTATCTCTCCCCCCTCATATTCAACTTCTCCCTCCCTCCCTCTTTCTCATCTATGTACGCATCTAAATTGCAGCTGCTAACCTTTTCCGTCTCTTCAGGCGAACATGTGGGGTCTGATGCATGTTTGTACACACAAACACATCACACAGAAGTCAGCTGATTGTAGCTCTTCATCAGTCAGTCTGTTTAGTCATGCCCGGTCAAATGCAAGTTTGTACAATATGCTTGTGTGTGTCTTCTTCTGTGAAATCTTAATGTGACATTAAGACATTTTTGTGTCTTTTTCACAGGTGATTTCACAAACAACCACACATTTAATGCTGTTTGAGTTGAGTTTGTAATGTAAGTATTATATTTAACTATTAAGTATTCAGAATGCCCTTCCGTTTGCTTTCCTTTTCCTGCCCCTATATCACAAAAAAAACAAAAATCACCAAGACCGAGCAATCTCACAAGAAATTGCACTTAAAACGTCCTAACTTTTCAAGGTCAAACAACCTTCTGAGTTAAAGCAGGGCCTCTATTTTTACAGTCTACATCGAGAAGCCCAAAAACTAAAGCAAAGAAGCAGAAGAACGCCAAACCAACCGAGGCTGATCCAGTGAAGCGAGAGAAGCTCATGTAGTCATAAGACGAATCTTTGCGATGCTCCGAGGCGACGAGGCTCAGCCAAATATCTCCCAGACGTCACAGTGGAACCACACAGCAAATGCCCATGACCAGACAGTAGCAGCTGCACTCGCATGCAGACACACACACACACACGCATTTACACTGTAACACATGCATACTGTACCGACGTGTGATGATACTGTGTGCGTGAAAACATTTAATCACACGCTTGTAATCGCTGTGTGTTTCAGGCTCTGCCCCTTAGTTAAGGTGCAGACCAAATTATGACCTGAGAGGGAAAACTCATGTGCAAAAGGCTGTCAGATGTGAAGCTCCTGCGTGGCTTTGGGACAAAGGCAGAGAGGTGTCTTCTTCTGTACTACACTGCAGGAGAAAACTGAAAAATAACAGCAAATGCCACTAAAAGCAGCCACACACAAACACACAGAGAAGCACACTGGTGCATCTGTGTTTATTTTGGTCCTTGCGGAGAAAGTGGGCGCTTGGATTTGGGTGGTAACTCTAAATTGGTTACTCGATCCTTCCTTTCCCAGACAAAATACAACTCACAGGAAGTTGTGTCATAGTTGACTAGTGAGCCCAAGGCCAACACGTATGCTCTAAGTCATTACTCTGAAGCGACGAGGTCCTCAAGTTCCTTAAACAACCATGGTTCTTAAACAACCATGTGACGGCTTAAGGGTGATGTCATAGTCTAGTCTGTCTTAGTACTAGTGGCGCGACAAGAGCTCATGCCACGAGACCTCGCGATATTAAAACGTGACAATATTTCTCATCGAGCTGTAACGTGTCTCACAATGTCAGCATGATGCAGCGTGAGGGTGAAATTAGCATTGAAGATGATTTTTTGGCTATTGGCGCATATGCGTCACACACACACACACACACACACACACACACACACACCAGTCAGCTCAGGGAATATCAATGGCTGCGTTTCAAACCAAGTAAAAGAGGCCCAGTCGGTCCTGCTTGCCAGCAGCACCAGCCGGACTACGGGAGGTAACTCTGATGCTGTCGGAGAATCACTAAGCTTGTCTATTAGACACAAGAGGCGTCGCTTGGTTTTATTTTCCTTGGCCAACTTTTCTATTGAAAGTATTTTTTCTGTTCGCTTGCTTGGATCCAAAACAGGTTTTTGTTGAGACATTGGCTCTTGTGGAGATTTGAACTGAGATAATGCCTCATTTATTGGTGGTTGAACTCTGTGCTGAGCGCTGACTGTGTGATACACTGTGGTGAACTTTGTGTTTCTTGTCGTCTGTAGGTTCCTTTGAAATACCTGGTTGTTATGTAAGGTGGAGTGATTGTCTGATGCAAACATGCAACGCTCATGAGTTTTAGTCCTGAGATCACAGATGAGGTAGGTAGGTAGGTTTATTATCACAATATAACAAGTTATAGAGTGAAATTGGGTTTTGTGACTCCCTTCTGCTACATAGCAGACAAGATTCATTAATACAGAATCAATTGTAAAAAATGGTAAACAGAAATAAACTATAATCACTGGAGCAGTGCTGAGGATGAATTAGAGTCTGATAGCTTGGGGGGAAAAGCTGCTCTGCAGTCTGGTGGTGTGGCAGCAGAAACTTCTATATCTCTTCCCAGAAGGCAGCAGGGTGAACAGGCTGGAGTGGAGATGACTTTGACTGGAGTTGTTCATTGATCATTCAGCCCAGTATTGCTAGGAGTCATGTCCATATTGGACGATTTCCCTGATTTATACCCAGCGGCCACATTTAGTCCCAGTGCAGGAAGTTATGTGCCCGATATCCAGCGAAAGGTAAGGGTGTGACGATTGCGGTGCTGATGGGTGTTTAACACATCCAACTTTATTAGAGGAGAACAGAGAATCAATATTGACTATGTTGACTGGCGTTTGGATTTTTATTATTTTGTGAAAACTGGGGTTCAGAATGTCTATTTGACATTAGCTTAAGAATTTATAAAACCTTGTAGCCGATCTTGACCTTTAACCTTCATGCATGCATGTGTGACCCGCATGAGGCACAAGTAGAAAACTTGTTGCATCATGTTACACTACACTGCACATCCTCGGTGTCTGCATTTTAAAACAGTGAAGGAAAAAATTCTAATGGGAACAGAATCAGCAGTTTGGTACAGCAGCCCGGCTTGATTCCCAGCACAGAAATCCCTGATTGTCTTGTTCTAACGCTGCATTTTCAGTTCCAGTGAGACAATTTCAAGTCAAGATAAAAAGGAAAAAAACTTTGTGTTTGATGTGAACAATGGATGTGTTTTTAGGCATAAATTGGATTTGTACTCTTCCAAGGCCAAATTAAATACTGATTTGAAGTTGTTCTATAAAGCATTGGGCTGATAAATGTTTAAAGGGATATTTGCTGTAAAAGAGGTCCAGCTGTCATTCAAGCACTTGCCTCTATAGACTCATAGTTAACATCTTTCCTACATCACACACATGACCTGACTGCACACATTATAGAGGCAGATTTATCGTCTCCTTCAATTCAGTAATCGAAGTAAAAGGAGATTACTGGATCTGAGAAGAAACAGCAAGTGAAGTAAAAAAAATAAAAATAAAATGTTGTAACTCACCATGGTGTCTACATGTTTGAGCGGGAGGTCGCTGCTCGGTGCCTGTCCAGAGAAGACAACGACAGAGAGAAATAGAAAGTGAGATCAATCATATAACAATTCATACTTCAACAACTCACCACCATGTTATGTTATGTCATGTCACATCAACTCCTCTCATGTTATGTTGAAGCTACACTCAGCGCCATTCTTTGCCCTAATGTGGCCTGGAGCAGAGTGGGGCTCCACCTTGAATGCGTGGGACCATCTATAATCCCTCTGTGCAAATATTTACACAGAGAGACAAGTCTGCTTCCACTAGCCAAGACCAGAGAGTCCATCCGTGGAACTCTCTTTTTCAACGCCATATACAGCTATGGACAGAGAGGGAGAGAGGATCAAGTCAATAGAGACTGAAGGGGAGAGACAACTGGGGGACAGAGAGAAGAAAAAGAGATTAAGGAGAGGGTGGATGTACGGCCAGGACCGGCTGGGGGTACCGAGGGAAAAAGATGAAGGTAAAGAGAGAGGTTCAGAAGAATAAGAAAGAAGAAGAAAACATCAGAGCAATCCATGATGTCATGAGCCTGTGTGGGCTTGGCTAACCGCAGACTACCACACATGCACAGATGTTACTAAACGAAGCATAAAACATTCAGTCCAAGCAGTATTGAAAACATCAGGCATATCTACTTGCAGCGGAGAGGAAAGTATTTGGCTGGTGGCACTTTTCACTGATCTTTATATATTGTACGTCGCCAGTGTTACTCATATTTGTTTTTATTTTAAACAATATTTTATTAGACAAGGGCGCAAGAAGGTCGCGGGTTCAAAGCCCGGTTGCCCCGGCCTTTCTGTGTGGAGTTTGCATGATCCCCCAGTGTCTGCGTGGGTTCTCTCCGGCTGCTCCAGCTTCCTCCCACCGTTCAAAAACATGCGGCCCAGGTTGATCGGTGACCCTAAATTGTCCTTAGGTGTGACTGGTTGTTTGTCTATGTGTGGCCAGCTGGGATTGGCTCTAGCCCCCCCGCGACCCTGTACGCAGGATAAGCGGTTGACGATGGATAGATGGACAACACTACCGTCTCTGAATTGTAATGCTTTACACTACTTTTGCGTTACTTTCACTGCTATTTAATGGGCGCATTCTTCTGATAATAAGGTGTTCCTGCAGGTTCTAGTGATGTGCGGAGTTGTATTCGCGGATTGGGTGGGTCTTTGTCATAAAAATTAACCTTCTGATTAATAGCGTGTGGAGGGGGTTTGGCTGCGCGCATTTACGCACGAGGTACAGCGGCACAACGTCATTGATTATTTGAATCTCCCGACACTCCGACAGGACCAATCAGGATGAACTGAGAGCAGCCTCTCTGATCAGGAAAGTAATTTGTTAAAGCACAAACAGCCTAAGCCTACAGAAATCTATTTAAAGGGTGTAATATTCATTATTATCAATTGATAATAATCAAATAATATTATCCAAACTAACCTTTCCCCCAAAAATGACTGGATATTGTCTTTGCATGATGTTGAAAATTTTCCAACAATAACCAGCCCTAATAATTGGTGTGTATGACATATTGAAAGGATCTATTCATTGTGGATTTTGGCCTTATCATTTCTTGACAACAAGAAAAATAAAGAATTTCCCTAGACTTATCCTATAAAAATACAGAACGCCAAAGAGTTATGCTGCTAATATTTGTTATTTGGATGACTGCACTTTAGAGTGGAGGCCTCCTCCATGGTAGTGATCACTGGACAGTCCCACACAGAGAGCTAGCTGAGACACCAAGGATGCTCTGCTGTAGAAAGCTTCACGGGAACATAAACAGTAAATGCAAAGGGTAAATTATAGTCTGGCTGTGCAGGCCCCAGAATACAGACTCCAAACGCCCAGAGAAAACCACCGACCAGAAAGAGAGAGAGAGAGAGAGAGAGACCTCAGAATCATACTAACTTTACCCCAAACTCCAGCCTCACCAGTGAAATACCAACTTATAACCTTTAGAAACAACCCAAAACTAAAGAATGGGCATTCAACTACCAACATAGTCCCAATGCCAGATCATGACTATCTGCTTTCTCAACCAGGTGTCTGAAGGTGTGTCGTTGTTGTACATCAGACACGTGGAAGACAGAGTTACTTCTAGGAATGAAGGGAACGGAAACACCAGACTTATGTTTGAGCGTCTAAATGCAGAACGTTGACTTGCTTGGAGGCCAACATTTGCCGCAGGCATTTGCACACAAATAGAGCCTATTGTGCGTCCACCAAGAAAAACACAATCAGACACAAAACATTCTCACAGTGATATATTCTAACATGTGCGTTTCCGTTTTGTGCAATTGCAGCCAGATGGTCGTGGAGTGTGTGTGCGTGCGCCTGTATGTGAATTGTCATTGGGACTAATTCAGAAAGCATGAGAAAGCTCGGGAAGTTGTGCATCAGCAAAATAGTCCACAGTGGAAGTGAGGAAGTGCAATTTCTCTTAGCCCTCTTCAAAGGAAACATCTGAAGTGGAACTGTAGCACTGAAGCTAGTAATGGTATCAAAGACATTCTTTTTTAAATCAATTCAGACAATTCTTGCAAGCCATGCACAATAAATATCTGTCTAATCCCAATTTCGAAGCCAGGGTTTTCATGGACTATATATTTCAGAGACTCAAGTTATTCAGTGGTTTAAAATCCAACAACAGCACATTCTGAGCCACTCTAACTCAGAATGTGCCGTGTCATGGTGAAGTTCAGATTCGAGGTCAAGAGGTCAAACCCCAGCTATGTTTATGAAACTCTGACATCCAAAACTGGACAGCATCAAACACCACAGCATTTCAAAGCTGAAAATCAAACTACAGCACGACCGCTTTTTCGGCCAATATGATCGATATAATCGCATTTAATCAGCATCGGACGTTTTTTAACAGCCGATATATGACCATTAAAAAAGAAACAGAGAGTCAGATCCTTCACTCATGTCATCAGTGTTGCATTGTTTGGCCACCAGAGGGGAACCAGCTGCAGCTCCCCTTTTAACAACACTGCCTCACCACAAAAACCACAGAAGAAAACAATCAGCTGACCGGAATCTACCAGAGCACGTAGAAACAACAGTCCTAATCACTTCTCCTCTCCTTAAAACATTCATGACTTGCTAACCCTCCCATTATGTCTCAGTATGTTTAATGTTACGGTGACGTTAGTTGAGTCAGAGGCTACGCTGCTGACAAACGTGATTGTAGATTTATTTTTGAAACGGTGTGGCAGTTCTAGCGAACGGTCCTCTCACTTGTGCCTAGTTTATCACTTCTAAATATTCTGTTAAGTCACGTAACATTACAGCAGCTAACGCTGCCCGTCAGTGGAGGAGCGCTAACGTTAATGAGCCGTTAAACTACAGTTTCTGACTCATTCAAAATGTATCTGCGAGCCGTTTGTTTGTAGTTTTAGTCGGTGTGTCGGAAATGATTAAACCAGAGCGGACACTTAAATAGACGTGAGCTGAACAAGAATCGGCTTCCTGCCAGACAAAGTTGCAGGTCCTCGCTGTAGACAGTCATGTGGTGTTAGATGCATGATTTAGAGCCGGCTGGTGGTCGAGAAATGGTTACTCGTAGCTTTGGTTAGAATTAAAGAGTGCTGGTAAAGGGATGAACTAGATGCAGCATGGTGGCCTAGTGGATAGCACAGCATGCATGTTCTCCCCGTGTCTGCGTGGGTTTTCTCCAGGTGCTCCGGTTTCCCCCGCAATCAAAAACATGTTAGGTAAGTTCTCCAGTCAGTGCCGTTTGACCTGGCACTGCATTTCAATCTGGAGTTGAGACTGTCATCTATTTTGTTAACATAATCCATTTAGGAAAAGGTTTTATAGCCCACATACAGGACAGCTTTCAATATCGCCTGTTCTAGTGTAGTTTATACAGGAAAGGGGTCTACTATCCAAATCATTCTCAAAATCGAAATATCGGCTCATAGTCGGGCTACAAATCAAACCCTTGAAAAGATAATAGGCACTAACAGAGGCAGTCACATTTCAGCCCAGTCACATTGACAAATAGAGAAATCAGTTTCAATGGAATATCCGCGATCACTCAAAGGGTCAAAGTAGTGTTGTAGTCAAGACCACCCAAACCGAGACCAAGTCAAGACCAAGACCAGAGTTTATCAAGACCGAGACAAGACCAAGACTTTTAGGGGCTGAGACCAGTTCCCCACATTGCATGACACACAATAAAATGTGGAACGAGATCAAAAGTACTTCTCAGATTGATCTGAAAGATCCACATTCCCTTTAAAACACCCACATACAAACACTAAGAGCTGAAATCAATCTAAGCTTCTCTATTCAACACTCCTTTTCCATGCTGACCATCGCGGGTAGGGGGGACGGCAACAACACATTTTTAATTATGGTTATTATGGTATTATGGTTATGGCAGTTATTGGTTGCATTTGAAGAAACGCATTTTATATCCAATCAAAGTTAAGATGTTAACAAATAAATCAGACAATGCAAAAGCAATTTATTGATATTACAAAGTTATAATGTTGAAATAAAATCCCGAGTCCTCAATGTCCGAGACCGAGACAAGACCATCAAAAAGTGGTCTTAAGACCGGTCTTGAGACCAAGACCTGTCTCGAGGACTACAACACTAGGTCAAAGTAAATCCAAATCAATCTTTCATATCAGGTTCAGCTTTTGTCAGCTCTGACAGTCCAAAACAGAAGGTTAGTGGTAGTAACTCTTTATTGAATGAAACAATGTGCAATCCTGACAACAAAGCGCCAAAAAGATGTAAACAGCACAGTTTTGAGAAAACTGTAAGAAACTTGGAGAGCTGTGGCTGAGTAGCACTAGCATGCTAGCCAATGGGGGGGCTGCCACAGTAGTTTAGCAACTAGCCCTGCAAGTAGTCCCTACGTCACCATATTTCTTGGAGACATGCAAATAAATTTCATTGTGCCACAATCTGTTGTGACCGGGTCTTCAGGCTGGAGGATTAATAGTATCATATAATGGCAATCATATTTGTACATGACAATCGCGCCACATTTGAATCTAAAAATTAAGTTTCTGCCCAACATCTGAACATCCAACTTTGGGAAATGGGAAAAAAACACATTCAGTGCAGATACTCTGGCTTCTTGGTACATCCCCAGCTCAGAGCCATGCCACCACTTTGAGCCAAGTCAGCTGAGCGTCATATTGCATTTGTTCTCATGAGAGGAGCTAAATACAGGCTGTTGATCTCCAACGTGGTAGCAAAATAGTAACAGACATAATAATAGACAAACAGCGCGCTTGAAAGGAAACCAAGTTCAGTATTTCTTGATTCACAGCTCAGAATGAATTAATCTGGGAGGTGGTATAATATAAATAATAAAATATACTTCAACAGGTGCTTCCAGCTGCACTCTGTCAAAATGTACAAATACTGGCTTCTATTTCGGTTAACTTCCACCAATGTTCTTCTGATCAGTGACTAGTTGAAGGCAGAAGGAGCTAAAACTGAAAGTGAGAAAATCTGAAATGTCACTAATAATCCGTGAAGCAGTGAAGAGGGTCAGTTTGCTAGTAGTAGTTACTGTTCGCCTGCATTTTCCCTACTAAATAAATTTTGCTGGGGTTTGTTTAGCTGATCGCTCACCGTCAGTTCTTTTTTGTGATGGCACCCATGTTCCCAGATCTAAGGGAGTACAATGTTATTATCACAAAAAAGAATAGCAGCCAAAACCACAAAAATAAGACCCATAAACTGAAAATTACCCTTTAAGGCTGCACATTTAGTGGTCCCTTCCAAAATACAATACATGCTCTAAGAACTAAGTTCTTAGAGCATGAACTAAGGACTGAGTTTAGGATCCTTCTGCTTTGTTAATTATGTCTGAGTACAAACACTATCACATGAAAACACACAGATGATGAGAGACCACCGTCACAGCCACGTGTCTGCCTCCTATAAGAACAGCGTATCGGTGCACGACCCACAGCTCTATATCTTCGCCACCACCGTAACATGTGCTTTCTTTCACATGAGCACAGTGGCTCCTTTGACCAAGTTACCAAATTATAAGCCGCTCCTTTGGGAAAGTAGAGGTAGTTAGCATGCTGGGAGTTTCCCCCCTGAGCGACGGGGATAAACGTAGCCCAGAGCTGAGCCTCTGGGGAAATGACCCAGGGCTAAATATACAGCTGTGCATCTTTAGATGCTCGAGACACAGCCCATTTAGCTCGGCCCAGTCCGCTCAGCGTGGACAGCAGAGTGGTTGAAATCACCGCTTTGGGTGTCTGAGTGTGGGTGTGAGACGAGAGAGAGTTTTACTCTCTGAGAGGAAACAGACAGGGTTGATTGTGAGTGTTGGAATGGTTCCGTGTTTACATTCAGTCAGTGAGTATGCATGTTTAAAACACCCATTTTCAGTCTCATAACACTGAAGTTATTATTCACAGTTATACTCTATATGTAGGTGTGTGTGTGATCTAGCGTCTGCTACCGCCCGGCAGAGTGTAGTGTCACTAACCACACATGGGAAGCCCTGCTTTTGTTTTTAGAGTATCTTTGAGTCTATGTTTGTGAGTCGGACCAAGGGTGTGTCCCGAGTGCCACTCGTCCTTTCCTGCCCGTCCCCCCTCACACTCTTTCTGCCTGGACAGCCTTGTTCATTTTTAGGACAATTGCTCTCTTTGGAAACTTAGGAAAAAACACACCATCTGGACTGGCAGCAGAGTGGCTACGCACCAGCTCTACTCCAGTGTTTACACTGCATTTTGGAGAACAGCCCATGCTGAGAGCTTAACGGTTTTAGACATGTCTTGATGTGCTTATGTTTCACCTAAGCTGCTGGAATGATGCAGAGACCGTCATTTTGTTTTGATGAGAAATTGCGCTGCATTCCTTGCTGGTAATGAGCAATCGCAAGTCATGTAACACTAAATTATTGTTGTTAAGGGGCCTAATTTGCACAGAATTAAACAAATTCTAACAGTGTTTTCTCATGTACAGTAAGCAACCGATTCATGCCCCAATTTTTATTCCAAAACAATGCAGGCTGAGAAAAGAAAAAAAATCCTAAACTGTTGTTCTTCTGACGTGCTACTTACTGCTGTGACTGACTGTGGATCAAATGAAATTACATTATCTTGTTTTCATCCACTGGGAGTCAGGACAGTTCTAAAAAAATACTTTAATCTAATTGTCACTATACGCTGGTTTTGTGTCAGACACTATCCACCACAGCGGTCGACACAGACTCACAGGTATGACACAGGACACCTGTAGGGGCTCCTAGCGGACACGTCCAACAGTGCCTTCTAGTGGGAATTAACCCAAACTGCAGGGGTAGACAGTAGCTGACATGATGATTGTTTACCTGAAGCCTTTGTCTTTTACAGTAAAATTCATCATCCAGACATTGTAACCAGCAGCAGCCACTGTGTCACTCTGAGAAGCTAAAAGTACATTTAGAGTCTGACTGATGCTCCTTCCCCTCAGTGGCAGGGCTTCCTCACTACCTTTAGGAAGTGGGTGAACGCCGTGAATGTGTTTGTCTACAAAGTAAATACACATCTGTTTGGCATCATCCTTAAAAATGTTTTTCCCCCTCTAGTAGCTGCCTAAAAAGGCATTGCTGCTTCTCTGGAGCTGAAGCCGCCCGACAGCCAATTCCTGCTCGGTTTAAAAGATGCAAAAATGTAGTGTTGAAAAAGAGACGCTTGAAGAACGGAAGACAAACGCTGTCTGCTGTCACCTGCAAAAGGTTGTTGGTTCATTGCACATATGCACAGTGTTTAAAAGTACACACTTTCCTTCCCGAAGCGAGTAACAACTTTCATACAGCCAGGGAAAAACTGTAAATCCCTATCACCATATAATAAGAAGAGTTTTCTGATAGGCAAATGTATTCCACTATTATACCAAAAACAAAACTAACATTTGTCTTGGGATAGTTAATTTGGACAACTGCATTTTGTAAAATCAACACAATATGTTCTAACCCTTATTCAAAACAATACAGTACCAGTAAAAGTTAATAAACATTATTATTCTCTCTTTGCCAGGCACAATAACACACGAGCAAAAGTGCGCACACATTCACACACACACAACACATACACAGCTGTTCCTCTCTCATGCTCCGTGGTCCTTCATCTTCAGCTTTCACACAGCCATGTCCCAGAAATGTAAACATAGAGCTGAGGAAGGAGGGGCTGTGTAGGCCTGTGCGTGTCCAGGGTTAAGGTTCGGGTTGTGCATGCTTATTCCCGTTCCCACCCCCTTGGGGTATATGAGGCTTCTAAAATGCCAGGGATCCCTTAGGACCAGAGGAGAGGAGAGTGGACGGTCCTCGCTGTGGGAAAAACCCCTGAGCCGCCGGTGACCCCAAACCACCTCTGCGCTTCTCACCGCGTCTGTTCCTGCTCCCGACCCGACCGCTCACTTTGTTGCATAACCACAAGCCTTTTCCAACATGTGAGAGAGGAGGCAGTCTCTAAAGGCATCTGCCAAGTATTTCTTACTCGAGGGTGTGTTTGTGTGTGGAGAGGGTCTACTCAATCACACCCACACGCACCTATTAAACAAGTCACTTTTTCTACTCCACTCTTAATATCTCAACTCTACTCATGTCCCAATATGGTAATAACACCGACACATCATTAAATAACCTAGACAAAAAGTAAAAAGGAATTGTGCAAGCCTTATCTAGACTACTGTACTTTATCACTACACTTCTTTATTTCATTTCTTTGTTATGTCAGTGTTTCCAAAATTATAAAATGATTCATAAGACTGTCTGTCAATCTGTCTGTTAAGATCCTGTTAGATTTAGATTTAAAAATCAATTCTTGCAGCATCGGCGTGACCACGGGGGTGCAATGTAAATTTCATCCTCTGCCGATGTGCCACTGCCACAGTGAGAAATTTTAGTGCAGCACGCAAACTTTATCTGTTATAAGCATCTGTTTACAAGTCTGCAGCTGTTCGCATCCATACTGAAGTACAAACTACAAAACGCACGTCGCTTTGAGCTAAATGCTAAAATCAACAGGCTAATAAGCTCACAATGACAATGCTAACGCTGACGTTCAGCAGGTATAATGTTTCCCTCGTTCACCATCTTAGTTGGATAGAGTGCTAACATTTGCTAATTAACACCAAACAAAAAGTAATCAGGCATTTATTTTGCAGGTATTTGGTCAAGTACTAGAAATATAAAAACTCTGACCTGATGACGGCACAGAACGAAAAGATATGGGAGCACAAACATTATTACAATTCATCCTTTGGGTGACACGAATGTGTGAACCGAATTTCATGTCAATGCATCCAGTTTTTGTTGAGATATTTCAGTCAGGACCAAAGAGGTGGACCTACTGACCAAGGTCCCGATCAGACAGAAAGCGTTTTGCAGGTTTGCAAATGATGTCAGGCGCTTTCCTGCTCAGATTTTAATTTTTTAAACTTTGTGCGCCCAGGGCACATAAACAGCCCGCAGAACGCTCACTGCCAATTGCAAACAATTAAACAAGGGTGCTAGGAAACATTGCTCCGCTGTGTCAGACTCACATTTTTGTAAAGCAAACCGTCCTACCTAGAATTCGTTTTTTCCGTAACAATATCAAACTACTCCGCCTTTGTAAATGAGAGACAACAGTCATTATTTGCAGCCATGAAAGGTCTTTGTCAGGAAAACAAGTCTCTTTAGATCAGAAAGGTATTACTGAACCTTGGGTGGCACTATAGAGTCTCCAGGCGGGTTCCTTGTTTAGTCTGGCTGAACCGAACACTGAAGCGTTCACCCCCTTTGGTGCAGTTGAACGTCAAACTCTGGTGGGGACCAACCACTCTCTGGTCCGCCTTGAAGGGACTCTCTCTGACCGCTGCCAAGTGAACTGGAACCAGAGTACTATTCTGTCTCCTTTCATTGGTGGGAAAACGTTTTTCTCGTGCTGTTTTGATGACTGGTGATCTGCTAGTGCTACCAAAAAGGCGACTAGCCAGAGACGAATCTGGACTCATGTCGAAACTAGATGCCTCCTGAATATTTGGGCTGAAACAATGTATTATCCTCGCATTGTTTCGATTCAGGAACTGGACCTCTAGGCGTGAACCCGCCCTCACAGATCTCAAAGTGTGAAATGTCTCAGCCCTCTCCCATGAAAACTAACTGAACTAACAGGCAAATAAAAAAGCAAGGGTTGACGGGGATAAGGAGGAGGACGTTTGCATCTGATAACCAGCAATTACTCAAGTTTGGAAAGCCTGACAAAACTAACCAGGCTGAGGGTGACCACAGTCTGATCTGATGTTTCTTCATTCTGTACTTTCTAACACTGGTAAGAACACTGGGGAGGGAAAATTAGAGCTTAGCGTGCAGACTATTCCATTATGATAATAGGTCATAGAGAATGGGACTGTAATTGTTTTGACTCTGTTAACGGCAACACCTAACTTGGTGGGATGACCTCATAAAATTGCACTTTACAAGCCACTGTTTACTTGTAATTCAGCAATGTAAACTGACAGGCCCAGTTATGTTTAACCGCATGAGTTGCAAAGTGTGTTCACAATTTATGTGATTGATTACTTGATCATTCACATGAGTTAAGCTTTATTATTTATCATGCGTCACAAAATAGAAAAAATGCATCAAAGCAACTTTCCGACTATGTTTCAGACACACCTCCATTTGAAACGGATGTTCAGGAAAAGCTAGCAGTATTCAGATGATGTTGAAAAGAAATACTAACGCGAGACGCCTGGCTCTTACTTCAATATTAAACTTTTTTTTCTCCCGGGGAACTGAGATCATACTGTATTTCGTTACAGGATGCCTGGTTGGTGCTTGTATATACAACGTAATACAGGGCACATCAGGGAAACATGAGTGGTTCTAAACAGAGCACTAATTGGACCACATCTAGACCATCTTTGCCCTGCAGTTACTCATTACTCAGTAATGTCCTGGCCCTGTTCCCCCACTACACAAGGCCCATAAAAAAAAGGAGCTGGATGACGTAGGTGTTCATGATCGTGTGTGCATATCTTTGCTTGTGAGTGCATTCATTCTTTATGTGTGTTTCTGGGGGGCACGTGTCTACCTCACCAGACTCCCAAATCTCTCTCTCCCTCTCCCTCCATTCCCTCATCCAAGCTTTGTGTTTGTGCACAATAAAACCTATTCCTGGCAGAGCTGGCTGGACATGAGGGCACATCTGAGGAATTGTCCCAGCACCCAGTGCGGGGGTCTGGTTGGGGGTGGTCACTTCTGTCATCATGGCCGTTGGATGGGATCGTCCAAACACACATCATCAGTTACAATAAAGGGGCTGCCAGTTGGCATCACCTTCCCACATTGGGCTGTTTCATTCCAAATATACTCTGTAGACTGGATATTTAAATCAGGATTAAGAGGCAATGAATTTCATAGTTATTCTATTTACTCGAACATGCAGTTGACTCATACAAAATTCATGGCAGTTGCCTGTCAGATAGGCCTGGGCAATAAAACAATAATGATAATTATCACAATATAATTTTCCTCAATGACAATATAATAAATGTTCAATATATCGTAACTGAATTCATTTGAATCAAAAATTTGTCCATAAAATTCATATTTAAATTTTAATATTGAAAAAAAAGATTTACTAATCATATTTGTTGAATATGATTTTATCATAATAGTTTTGAATGTTCTACCTCAGATTTGTTAAGTGATCCACTGTTTGGCATCGAGTGTTGGTCACATTCTGACCATAAAGAAAAGTTTAACCACATACTGTAATTATCCATATGGTTTCTTAAATTTTCACTCAGGAGCAAAAATCAGCCTTTAAATATGAAAGAAATAATGATTTTTAATATATCGTGATAATTATCGATATCAAATGATGTGTAATGCTTAATCGTGATAACATTTCTGGCCATATCGCCCAGCCCTACTTTCAGACGACTTTGTGAATCCAAGCTTGTGTCAAAGCAGTTTCAAGACATGGCCTGACCTTTTCGTTAGGAGCACCAGATTCATAGGACAGTCTTCAAACATGTTTGATTTTAAGCAAACATGCTCAAAAATATTTTTATACTCATGATTATATTTTTTTTAAACTACACAAAAGAGCTAGAAAGAGTCCTCCACCGATGTAAGATTGCAATCCTTATTCCTATTCCTTACTACCACTTTGGTCAACTTCTCTTTTAAAAAATAAAAAACTTAAATGCAACTCCACCATCGACAGTTTGGTCAGAGATCTCAAGGTGCCGGCCTCAAGCAGAAACGAGGAGCAGGCCACAGAGGTCTACCCCCAGATTTTCAAACTTGGAGTATTCAGTTCGTTGGTGGATATCCCCTTGAGATGCAGCCCCTTCGCACAGCTCCCTCTGAAGCTACAAAGATATACAACTTTTTTCACATATTCCGTAGTCCTCAAGTCCCCAAGTGTAAAATCAGAGGAATTCCCCCTTTTTTGAATTTTCTAGACATTTACACATCTACAGTCTATGTCTACAAGTGTGTACGATATGATCTAAAGCCCCATTACACACACTAAATGGTCCTTGCGGTGAGATTGTTTAGTCAACCATGTTGGATTTTATCAAAGCCAAAAAAAAAGATGTTTATAGTTTGAGCACCTTGAAGATGAGCCAGAGAGAGTGCAACGGGGAACTGTGAACCAGTGGACACACACACACAGGGACGCTTTGCATGTATCATTCACTTCAGTCTGGGACAAAACAATATGTTGTAGAGTGAGCGGTACAGTAATTCTGAGATTTTCAAAGTTTTGCAATCTTCACTCTTCTGTCATTTTTCAAGTAAGTAATTTATTTTGTTAAGTAAGGCTACGCCCTCCTTTTTGCTTCCAAATACAAAGAACTGGAAAATTAAATCTTAATCATGATAATGTCAAAAATGTAGAAATGTCATACTTTTAAGTTACATTTACGAAATCAAAAAGCAGGGCTTATTTTTCTGCTGAGAAACAGCTGCATGGAAATATTTGATTTTCATTTCATTCAGAATGGAACATTATTATCTGAAACTAAAAGCTGTATATTTTTCGCCTCTGTGGAATGTCTGGATACTCAAAAAACAAAGTAACCACTTTCCTCTGACTAAGTTAACATATGTTCGATGTTGCAATCAGTCTGCACCTGAGTGGGGCAGTAAATCATGTTGGTCTCTGGAAGCGAGTGAAGGAATTCACCAAACAAGGGGCTGAGGAGAGCTGACACCCACCTCACGCTGGAATACTGCTCCTGGGAACGCTCGCAGGCATGCATGCCCGCACGTCCACACACAAACAGCATCATCCGCTTCCTCTCACTAACATGGCTGAAGGGTGACACGTAACTGTACACGCAAGTAGAATGATTCACTCTTCTATGCGTCTTTAATGTAAATTGAGTACAGCATAGCAGCTCCCCACCCTAACTCAGGTGCATAAAGCAACCTGTGTCCAGACCATATCTACTGCCACTACTTCACATGGTCCATCTGGCTGTATTTTTAGGCTACCAGAAAGCTTGACCATTGTTTGCCTTGAAAGCCATTGTCGCACACAGCTTTATCAGTTTCTCTTCACTCTCCTTGGTGGTAAAGGTACATCAACACATGTTTTACACCTCAGCTCGTCAGCTTTTATGAGAGCAATCAGCAGTGCGTGCACAAAGACTCCTTGGAGACTCCTGTTGGCAAGCCAAGGAAAAAGGACATAAAATGGAGAGAAATGCCCAGTGGCTTGCATTTCCTTCAGGCTTTTATTGTTGTATTAAAGGGGCAATATGTAGTTTTTTTTATTAAATCACTTATCTGTTAATCACTTTTTAAATATCTATTTGTGAATGGATTGTATCTGGGCCGGGTTTTCTTAGCTACATGTTCTGAACTCTGAATACTGCAATACACACAGCAACAACACCGCAGCTAATGAAATGGCGTCTGCCAAAAAAACAATCGGCTCCCGGCACAACACAGACTCCAACATAAACTGACAAACACAAGATGTTTTATGGGCTGAAGCCCGTCAGGCCAAATAAGAATCAGATCGGCGTCTGAGCAAAAACATGCGTCAACATCAGAAAGGTGTTGGAGTCATGGAGAGACCTCAAATACACAAACCGACCCAGAATTGGCTTTCATCCTTCACTTTCTATTGTTCACTTTCTATTGTGATAGTTGTTGTAACACCTCTTGTGAGAAGGATTCAGGGTCCAGCCTGGACACCTCTTCCTCTACTGAGAAGGAAACTTTGATATGTAGTGGCAGAAACTTGTTTCCATGAGAGGAGATCTCTCTCTCTCTCTCTCTCTCATTGCCATGAATGTTTAGGAGCAGGTTTGCAGTCTTTCTTCTATTGCTACTGGGGAATGAAGTTAGTTCAATATAAACTAGGCCTATACTGTGTATATATATATATATATATATATATATATATATATACTATAACTAACTATAAAATATAAAAAATTTAAAAGTAGCTGAGATGTAAATAAGCTACTTTTGCCACGTTTCTGTAGCTTAGCTTGCTACGTTAGGTCGGCTGTGACTCAGGAGATAGAGCGGGTTGCCCATTAATTTGGAAGGTCGGTGGTTCAATCCTCGGCTCCTCCAGACTGCATGTCGAAGTGTCCTTGGGCAAGATACTGAGCCCCAAATTGCCTCTGGCGGCTGAATGTGTGTGAATGGTGAATGCAGATGTAGTGTAAAAGTGCTTTGAGTGGTCGAAAAGACTAGAAAGGCGCTATACAAGTACGGAGCATTTACATTTCACTGGGGGGAGCTTCTGTGTAGTGAAACTTCATTTAATGTAGAGTAGCTAGTAGCTTGGCTCACTACATTTTCCAAGTAGCTTGCCCAACACTGTTGCTAACGGTATCCAGCGCAAAATACTATAGTAGTAGTATGGTATAGTTATAGTATAGTTTTTTTTAGATTAGAAAGCTTTATTAATCTCCATTGCCATCAGATCACACACAGGACAAGAAATAAAAACAATAGACCCATTAAAAGCCTTCTAAAGCCTGATTAGAGCGGACGGTTTACCACAAATATTCATAAAAAATAATATAAATATTAATTAAAAATTTAATTTCTGTTGGGATAAAAGACCATCTGAGCTGTAAGTATTTTCCCGCATACTGTCAGACTAGGATTGTGTATGCTTATGAAGGTTCTGCAGTCATACTCAAGTGTCAAGTCTAGAATTTTCTATAAACTTGAAGTTGACTGACATCAGAACAAATGGTCAGACATTAACAGACTACAGGTTAAGTTAGTGAAATAAATGTTTGTCATAATGAGGCCAACAGGTAGTGTGGTGAATTCTTGCACTATGTTCAGAGGTGTTAATTTCAGATACCAAACAACTCAGGTCATGAGCCGCCCTTTAAAAATGCCCAGAAAGCTTAGCCCATGCGGTTGAACATCTTAAACAGATGTCTTCATGTAGAAAGCATCTAGCGTGAAAGCATCTGCAGAGGATAATAACATGTTCCTACTACAGCTTTTATTAAAGAAAAGCAAGTCATTTCGAGAAATATTTTCTTTGTGAGCGCAGAAAAGTGCAGGGGATATTTGCTTTGGTCCATTTAAAACACACAACATATGAGAAAGAGAGTGAGCGAATAATCTCCAAGTCTAACACTGTTTCTAATGCCAATACCAAAAAAGGCAACAGAACAAGCATATTTTTATTACCCTTGCAAAATTACTTCATACTTCATACCACTTTGTTCAATGTTATTTTAAACACAAAAAGATATAATGATATTTTCAGATTCAAGGACACAACTTTTTATTTGCTTTTCTCATTTCACTGCCTGTCTGTTCTCAGCGTTCTTTCTAACACCTGCATACCTGAGGTGTCCCATCCCCCACTAAGCACAGAGGAACTGTTATCCTGGTTTAATTACACCAGCTCTACTTAAAGTAATATAGCCCAAATCCCAAACTTGGCTAAATGACCTCACCAGAAACTTAAGGAGGAACTGCAAGAAAGCAGAGTGCAGGTGAAAACAAAATAAATTAGAAATTTAAGGTGAAATACTAAGAAACTACTATGAACATGCAATACAAGCCTCGAGGAAGAAACATCTCTCTGACCTCATTACTAAGAACCACCTCAATTCTAAGTTCTTTTCTACATGGCCCCCTTCTAATCTCAGATTAGTTGGATCGCTTTCAGAGTGACTTCTCAAGGTTCTTTTCCAACAGTACTTCTCATGAAATCCAACATATCAACCCAAACCCATGCCTAAACTGTCCTGGATTTAGGACAAACCCATCTCTCTAGCTTCTCTCTGAGAGACAGTCTTGAAGATGAAGTTGACCACCTGCCCCCTTGATGTCATCATCTTCTTTACTCATGGAATCCACGATAAAAGGCCCAGCCTCCTTGCCATCATTGACAGCTCTTTGTCCTCTGGTTCTTTTACTCCATCCCCCTCCTTTCAATTTCAAAATAACGTTATGGACATTTGTTGGTCAAGTTTCAAGACCAGCCATAGCACAGAATCAGCTGTCGACTAAGGAAGCTGCGGCGTTTGCAACCTCATTGACCTCAGTGACGCCTTCAACACAGTGCAATGCTGGGTAATAAGGGTGCAGTACTGAATATCTTCTCTTCCTATCTTGCCAATTCAACTTTCTCAGTTAGCCAAGACCATTTCATCTTTGCTCCCGCAATCTCTCCAGTGGAGTCCCACAAGGGTCCATTCTCAGTCCCATCCTCTTCTTTATCTACTTGCTTCCCCTGGGTAGAATCTTACAGGAATATAACATCTCCTACGACTGCTACGCAGATGATACCCAGCTCTACATACCCAACTGCCCATCAGCAGAGATGGGGACTCGACTTAAGTCGCACACACAGTGACTTCAGACTCGACTTGAGACTCGTCCTCAAAAGACTTCAGCCTGGACTCAGACTTGAGGTGCGGGACTTGTGAACAATGTTTGTTTTTAGGAAACGTCTGATGAGCTTGCTGTTATTCCCCTCCCTGCGTTACCTATAACCTGCCTACGTAACACGTAGTATCAGCTGCGCACGTGAGAGAGGACAACAAACACCGGCAGCTGCTGAGCCATTCATCATAACTTTGGCTTTAAAACTTCATACAACAAGACCCAAACAAAGAAAATAATAGGTTAGTAACCTGAGGTTAGTAAACATGTTTAACTCAGCATTGGCCATCTAATGTTAGCTTGCTTCTGGCTTTAGCTACGACCTATGAGAGCTTCACTCGGACTATGTTATGAAAAGATGAATGAGCGTTTGTTTGCTTGCCAAACTTGTGGTGGTTGACTAATGTAATCATTTATTGTTGATGATGTAATGTTATAGTTTTATTTAGTTAACGTTACACTGGATTTGAGAGTCTTGGGAAGGTGTTGACTTACAGTAGTTTATAAGCGGTCAGTGATTGCATTGTATATTGCATGGTTGTGCTGCGTGAAAAACAAGTTTCAGGTTTATTGCTGATCATGTAACGTTACAGTTTTATTTAGTTAACGTTACATTGTTTTTGAGAGTCTGCAGGGGGTTTTGTCTTAGGCCCCATCCACACTACTGTATTTTCGTGTCAGACCTTTTGCTACATTTGCACCACCCGTCCAGATTAAAACAGCAAAAACGAAGGCATGAAACGGAGAAGTTTGAAAACACTGCCGACCCCGTTTTTCGTTTTGAATAGAGATCGTAATTCTTTGTGTCAATAGGGCCTTAGAGTAGTTAATAAGCTGTCACTAATAGGATTGCACATTACATGGTTGTGCTCTGTAAGTGAAAAACAGGTTAGTTAAAGAATCTCTTATAGCCGTGAAGTTTTATAAGCAGCCTGGATTGAATGCAGCAGGTGATACAACATTCATTATAGACTTGACTTGGACTCTAGCTCAAAGACTTGAGACTTGACTTGGACTCTTGCTCAAAGACTTATGAGCATCTCTACCCATGAGACAAAAACTGCCTCAGCAGGTGCCTTGAGGCCATCAAAAACGGCCTGGCACTCAATTTCGTGCAGCTCAACGATAATAAATCAGAGGCTGTGCTTCCTATTAAATTTGTGTCCACCTGAAGTTTGCCCTGCTGTCTGTTTTATTTAGTTGTTCTGTCATTGTTCTGGTTGTATTTGTGTTTTGCCACTTACGTTTTTACTATGTTTTATTATTTAAGTCATATTTTAATGTTCTTTGGCTTTTACCACTGTACATCATTTTATAACTTCAATATGTGCTGTATTAATAAACATGACTTGACTTATCTTGATGTATTTTGTCTCCAACCAATACATTCAAAACATAAAACCACTTCTTTTTTTTTAACAGAACAACCGCCAAACAAAGGTTAAGTCAAGACAAGTCTGGCTTATTTATATAGTCCCAAATCACAAGTTTGTCTCAGGGGCTCCAGATAAAGGTTCATTATCTACAACAGTAACTGCCTATGTTAGTGTAGCTGATAAAGACTGTTACTTTTCAACCCTGTTCTGCACCAGGAAGAACCCAATAATGCCTGTTGAGCACGTACAGCATGGAAGCAATTACTAAAACAAAATTAAATGCTTTACTTACCAGCTCATAGTTTGCCGCTGGAACACAAGATGAAGACACCTAAAAACAAAAAAAGAACTGGTCAGTCACATTGTTGCTTATTTGCAGTCATGTTATTTCAAGAACGGTACTGAATCCTGTAACACTCCTGCATTTATGGCATTTAGGTTAGGCTTTATGGCTTCATATCTTGAAAGTGCAACTAAAAGCTTTAACATGCCACCTGTGTTATATTCCATAGCCACATACAGATGCAAACCAGAATAGACGGGAAGGCTTCATTAGACGTAAGGATACACTGATCAATATTTTCACAATAACAATAAAGAAATGTTTTATGTAAAAAGGGGTCACTCGTAGTGGCAAACCCACAGAGAATTATTACCCCACTATGTAGTTACCTTCAACTCTAAGAAGCTGCGAAACAATTAAACAACTCACTACCTGTCTCTGTCTCTCTCTCTCTCTCTCCACTGTGTCCTCACGGACAAGTAGTATGCAACTAAGAGATTTCAGGTTGAAGAAAGGGAATTTGTGATCAGATGATAGAGAAGGTAGAGAAGAAAGAGAGCCACATGTTTAATTATGGCTTTTGTGGAGCTTTTTTGTTCACCGCAGCTCCGTCTGGCGGGGGAACAGCTGCTCTAGAGTGACCGACCTCAGTGTCCAGACTCCAGACCTG
The DNA here is from genome assembly GCF_014851395.1 of Micropterus salmoides. Lineage (NCBI taxonomy): Eukaryota > Metazoa > Chordata > Actinopteri > Centrarchiformes > Centrarchidae > Micropterus > Micropterus salmoides. The sequence goes on along the minus strand of NW_024040596.1, from coordinate 3,248,341 downwards.
TATCGGATTTAGACCACATATGAAAGTAGCCCAAATTTGAACGGGAAAAGATCAGATTCCATGTGACTTGGCCTGTTCACACTGTCATAAAAAGATCAGATATGAGTCAGATATGAGCAAAATTTTTGGATTTGGGTCACATTGGCCTGCAGTCTGAACGTAGCCTTAGTGACATGTTTTACAGCCCAAACCTTTACTGTTTCAGTTTGGTCTCGCCATTCTCATCAGCTCCATTTCCAGGAGCAGCAGGCAGCTGTTATCAGTAAAACTCTGATAAACCTACTGTACTCTACCTGCTCAGCACTAAACAACAGACAGACAAAATTAGCGACTAGCTGGTGAACATAGTGCTATTATCAACTACATGTAAAAATAAGTGACTGTTTGCCATTATCAACTTTATAAGGGGGATATGTCAGTATTATTGTGCTGCCCCCAAATGGCCAAAAAACAATGAATGCAGCTTTAAACTAAGCTGTTTACTGTATGAAGCTGTTTACTGTTTAGTGTATTGTATGCAACATTTCCATCAGAAAGGACAGAATACTTAGAATTGGCAATGGGCAAGTATAACAACAACAATAATGCCTAGAGAACTCAGCAATGCTATCAGGTTTAAAGGACAAGGTAATGATGGGAGTGTTAGCACAGCAATAATCTGATTAAAAAACTTAATTGTTCATCTCTCTAATCTGATGCTGTAAAAAAAAAAAAAAAGTGGTATGTTTGCGTGAAGTATCAGCATAAGTCGGTCAGTGGTGGGATTGCGCCAACAGACCTCATGATCTGTCAAGTGCCCAAGCTAATCCGATTACCATCTGACAGTTTCCATGATGACTCTGTGAGTTTGGAGCAAGAGAATTAGGACTGAGGCTGATAAACAGGAAGAGTATAATGATAATGGCCTCAAACAGAAGATTTAAATGAAGTGCTCCCAGAAAAAGATGACCGCTTGATGAGGATGAAGACAAACAGGATGTCACCACTGATGCTTCCTTCCTGTGCATGTCTGTGTTCTGTCCCTCTGTTCCTGTTTCACCATCATTTTTCTAATGCTGCACATGTTTTTTTAAAAAATCCCTACAAACTTAATTTTCACCAATTACAGATGTACACAACCACGTCCTCTGTAGATAACAGCAAATGATAGAACGGGACAGCCTTATGATTCCACCAGACTTTTCACTTGTTTGTAGCCTCCATCCTTTTATAACTATCACAGAACTGTGTCTGTTTAAGTGTTGAAAGATTAGGCCTCTGGGTTATCCCAACTGTTGACCTCTAAAAGCACCTTTCATCTTAGCCACTGCTCTGCCACTCTCCTTATCCAAGACTAATTGTTTCATTGCATGAACACAACCATTCTGCTCTGTCGGGGTCTGCTCTGCGTTACTGTTGAGACAAGCACATTCCCCGTCTGCCCACAAAAATACATTTTTTCTTACATTAACACATAATATAAGAAAATGTTTTTGACAAGAACCCTTTAATTAGTTTCTGATCAGGATATGTACCGAGCAGGACGCTGTTTCTAAATTGGCATTAACATATTTTTGCCATCTCTGTACTGCAATGTTTTGTTACTTATCAGCCCACATACAGTGCACGCAGATATGAATATATATGCAATAAGCTATTATTGCCCTACACACTGGCCCAGCTAATTTATTGGTCAAGCTCTAATTCCAACCCCAATCAAGTAATTGTAGACTAACAAAGTCCCAAACAGCCAGTGGGGTTAAGACATTAATTAATTAATTGGATGGAAAATCTACTGTACTTTTGGGGTGTAGTATTTTGGACTACCCACCAGCAGTGGAACTAAATGGCCCACTGGATGACTGCCATTTCGATGTTAGGACGGCTGATTAGATTCACAAAGTTGAGGATATGTGAGTCACCTCGGGTCATTAAAGACTCTTAGTCTCTTTTATAGCTGTTATCCCATCTGAAATACAGGAACGTTAACTCTAAACAGGAAATGACCTTCATCAGCCTTTATCAGATTACATGTTTTAGTCCCTTTTAGCAGTAGAAGCAGCTGATGCACTGATATGAAAAGAGGCTATGCCTAAATTTAAGCCATCCACCAGCATACTTCCAAAACACTCTCACAGTCAAGCTTCTGAGATGTTAAATAGGAAAGTGCTGCCACTTTTTTGCAAAAGTGAGGTCAAAGGAAGAATCTGTTTACTTATTTCATGGGAACAAAATGTACCTTGGTGACTGCTGTCACAGTTGCCCAACACGTCGTCCTATGCATCAACAGCCTACTTGAATGATGGCATCTCAGTGGAATGCGTCTCTGTTTTTGAGAATTTTGTCTGGCATGGTGGAGAGTGTCTGGAGTTGACAGGATACTGTATCTCCATCTGGCTCAAATCACCTCCATCACAAGTTATTCTAACCCTCCAAGAACACCCTCCTTTCCCCCAAACCCCCCTCCTGCTCAACCATCCCTATCACTTCGTGCACAACAACATGCCGTTCTTCCCTCAGAGGCCTTCGGGTGCCCCCCTTCCTGCCCTGACTCCTCAGGCCTGGTCAGTGTTTCCACCTGACGCTGCCTCTGCCCGGCAAGCTGCTGACAGCCAGTCCACCTGCAGTCAGAAATCACTGAGTACGTATGGAGGCAGACTAGGAGCCGAGTATTTGGAAGATCCTACCTACTTGTATGCACATGTAAACATCCTGGTTAAAGAAATCTACAGTACAGTACAAGTGCAATACATCGACCCCATGTCATTCCCACCAGAGCTCTGCTAAGCTTCAAGAGGTCTAATATACTAATAAGAGCCCAAACAATAAGCCACGGCATTAGATGAGCATTGCTAACAGTCTACTGCTGCTCAAATTCTACCGATATCTTAAAAAAAACTTCTTTCTTGTCCTGTTCCAAACTGACACATGAGCAACCCCAAGAGCCTTTTCTCCAGCAGAAATGACCATGAAGGTTCAGTTGAACCAAGCAAACTGTTTAACCCTCTGTATCTCTAATGGAGATGCTCAGTGGTCAAAATGATGTTAATGTTGTAACTTTACAGCTTCCAAGGATGAATGTGTGCAACTGTGAAGCAGGGAGCTGAAAAGAACATAATGTACATGGCAAAAAAAGTGGTCCCGACTCATGAGCAGGTGGAGGACAAAATGACTGCGGTCTTCCTGTTTGACAAACCTTCAAACTGGACTTCTTGGTTGATAATCTCCTAAATATACTTTATAGCAACACACCCACACCAGTACAGAGCCCCAAAGTTGTTTGCTTTAGTGTTGTTGTCAGACTAAAGGCGCCATTAAGCCCTGTAGATTAATACAATGAACACTGTTGTGACCTGGCAACCTTTAATTCAACGATTCCGCCGTCAGATAAACCGTCTGATACATTGTGGGGCATTAATGGGAAATTTAATCATGAAATGTGACTTTTTGGGAACACTGTGCCAGCAGACGAGTAAAACATAACACAAAGAGCCACTTCATGAACAACCTCTCCAAATGTCAAAAAGACTATGGCAACTGACATTTAGTTGAATGTAATTCATACATTTTATTTGTGCTAAACAGAGGTAATTATGTTTGAGACAACATCAATGCCATGTTAGCCAATGCCGCCAGTGTAATAAAGCTTCTGATGTAAAGGTCAGACTGAGTGGGTAGGTAGTCCGCCCACATCAGAATAGCTCACATTCTCCCTCATGCTAAGTAGTTAGCCTCTTAACTTGTAGCTGGAGTGGAACTTTGCAGTACTGCAGTCTGATCAAGCAGTCACAAGCAGGATCTCCCAGAAATCACAGGGAATATTTATATGCAGGGTGCAGTGAGCACTTAGCAGCTGGTTAGCCACAAGTCAAGCAGTTGGAAACCACCAGGTGAAAAATACTGCTGACAAAAACCATCTTATCTGAAAAGTATGCAGTGAAGGACGTAATGGGGCCCACATGTTACCATTCAAAATAATGGAGGTATGTGAGTTACAGATTGTTGCTAATTACATGATTGTTTGCCATGCTAGCAGCGTGGCTATGAAGATAGCTTTGTCGGTCGGTCCAAAACTTTTTCCTCTAGCACCGCTAGACATTTGTGGTTTTGACTGAAACATCATCAGGCTTAGCTGTACTTTTTGTTTAGTTCTAACACAGTCCTTATAGGCAAGTCAGGCCACTCGGCCGCCATCTTGGACTAACAAGACCGGGCTCCTGAATAAGATCTGCAGTAAAATCTAATAAAAATTGCTGTAAAAGTTTGACGGCTTTGCCCCAAAATAAGGTTTAAAAAGTGTGTTTCCCGACCGGTTATACTTTTACTGGTGTAGAAGTAAAAAACAGACCCTTACGTCAGTGGAACCACACGATTGGCTGAAATATATTTCCTGCTTTGGCTGTGAAAATCAGATGATTGGCTTTCTGGCGGGAGGGGGCGGGATAACCGCCAACTTTGGCGTTACGGACTTTCCCCTTAGAGTTTTATTGAGGATGTGATTGAGTGGCGTGTCTCCTCTATAAAACGCCTCTGGTTCTAATTAGCAAATGTTAGCATGCTGCCACACTAAACATACAACAAACATTTTACATGCTAAACTTCGACATGTCACTGTGAGCTTATAAGCACCCTGATGTTAGCATCCAGCTCAAAGCAACACTGTTCCTAAGTTTAGCCTCATATAGTTTTTTTTTTGCATTCTCCAAGAATAAGATCAGATTTTTTTCAAGAAGGTTTTGATGTACTCACATCCCATACTAAAAGTACTCTCAAGCTATCACAAGACAAGATCAGAACATACCACTGGCCTGGAATCATACTTAAATGTATATTTTTACACCTGAATCGAGCATGTAAACAGTCCATTAAGGCTTCTGAATCATGTTTGAATTTAGATAAAAACCTACACACAGCCTTTGTCTGTGCTCTGCTGTGCGTGGGGGAGGAGGTCTGGCAACAATGTAGGTTGAAGCTATCGGGAGTATTCAAATGAGTGTAATATAATAAAGAATAATTGTGTTTTTGCATTCCGTACATGCTTGTGTTAACAGCATTTCCTGCAGACAAAAGCCCATGTCAGACGTCTCTGGCTGGTAGGACAGCGTTCACATGCAGTCAGCTTCCTCCTGGTTACTGACACACTCCAGACACAGTCATGTTATGTAACTGATGTCCGTCTCCCAGGTCTGAATATGTTAATGACCCACACTGATGACAGGAGCCTTCAATGTGTAGAGCCTTAAATAAATAATGAATTGATTCATTGTTTGGGTAAACCACCTGCAGTAAAATCTCTGCTACTCTTATCTCTATAAATCTCAAACAGCAGTGATAAATCGTGGCAGAGAGAAGAACATTCCAGCTTTACTCCAAGCAGTGAAATGATTGCCCGCCAGGTTAGCGTGTTTCCACCGTGGAAAAGAAGCATGCAGCTAAAAAAATGTTCCCCGGCCCTCTGCGCTGGCATATAAACACACGGCTGCCCTGAGTGCTTTTATGTTTATCCAGCTCCTTGCATCTGGCACATCCCAGCAGAACTATTCAGTGTGCAAATTCAATTTGTGAGCCGTAACCAGTAACAGAAGGCTTTTCTGCCGCCGTGATGGTGGAGTGTGCCAGGGTCCGTATGGACTTATTGGGATGTTATCAAAGCACAAAGAAATGATGGGAGAGCTCTGGTCCAAGTGCCCATGCAATATCGCTGTCTTTATCTGTTTCTTTATCTATAATCATTGATTTATAACCATTTTGATGCATCTACTGTATGTATACTGAACGATCATTTACTAGAGTCTCTATGTCCATGTTCATTTTGTCTTCTATCTTGTCTCTTTCTGCTTCTCCACATCAAAAATGTTTATTTTCTTCTGTCTGTTTCTGTGTCTGTGAAAGTTATGGCCTATGTTTTTCCTCCAGGGCAAGTTGTGGTCTCAGATTTATTGAGCAGATTGGACTGCAGGACAAGTACACGACTGAACGGCAGTCTCTGAACACTATTCTCTGTCTCAGTGCCACTGATTTATGTTTCATAGCATAAGAAACACTTGGAATGGCAGAGCAGGTGCGTGTTTGCGTGAGTTTCTTTTTTGTATGTGTCTTTGTGCATACAGTATGAGTGCACTTTCTTACAGCAGAAATGATCCAGTCCATTAACCAATTAGTCGATCAGCAAAATATTTATTGACAATTTTTGAATTGTTGGTCAAACAAAACAAGATATGTTAAGAAGTCCCTTGAACAACTTGAAATGTGTGATGGACGCATTTCTGAAAAGTTATAGTAATTGACAGATTATTTAAAAACAAAATGATCATTACTTGCAGTCCTAAAACATGTTTGCACAATCCCTGTATGCTCCTGTATGTGTGCAGTGTAAAACTATATGTTATTCTGCTTGTGTATGAATAACTTGAGGCCCAGAGGGATTCGAAAGCCTCTGTATGTCCCCGCCATGTTTCTTCTCCATGGCCGGGGCTCAACTGGCCTTCTGCCGACCGGAGCGCCTGTTCATTCTCGCCCCGTCTTTGTTGGACAGGACTGACGGCCTGGATAGGGGAGAAGCTACGGCTTGTTTCTTTTGTTCCAAAGTTGCAGCGGGGGTCACGTTCCCTTCCCGGGTTCTTTGAGCTAAGAGCCCGTATTTACCAGCACACGCTAATTTACACATTTAGCATGGCTCTCACTGTCTGGCACCAGGCCAAGTGGTGGAGGACGGGGAGGAAGGGGGAACAGTGTGGGCGAGAGAAGAAGGCAGCTGTGAAGAATCAGGGTTGAGGGGGGCTGTATGCCCTTTAGCATCCATAGTGAGAGTCCTTGGTAAGAGAACAGGTCGTATTTCTAATCATACCCGTTTGCCTTCTTCTCCGCCAATTTCTGTGTTTTTTTCACTGCCAGTCTCATTTATTCTGTCCTGAAGCAACTCTGACATTTTGGGCAAAGTGCTTGTTTGCCATCTTACCCAGACACAGATCAGAAGATCAATATCCATTTCACCTCTGTAGGTACAGTACAGACAAACGTCTTGGAGGTGTGTTGCTTAGCTTAGCTCAAAGAGGAGAAGCAGGGGAAAACCTCAGCCTCTGTCGAGAGTGAAAAATAGTTTTTCAACATCTCGGTATTTTGTATCTTAGTGACAATCTTAAGATTAAAAAGATTTTCCTACATGATGTCATTGGACATCTGCTCACATGCGGGGAGACGTTAGGAAAGAGTTTAAAGACAGATGAACTGAACAAGTCACACAGAAGAGACTTAAACAGAAAAGGGCTGTGGGAGAGACAAAGGGGTATACCATGGACCAGATATGCCTTAAGACATACGGTAGAAAAATCTTGGAATACTAATTTATGTCTGAGGTTCAATGACTTTGTTCAAAGCTCTTATAATGAATCTACATCTTCTCCTTCATTTAAAGATCCAGAACTCATCAATAGTGTAGTGTAGTGCTGCTGGACACAAGATGTCTCCTACATGTTTGAAAGCTCCATTGAGGTTTCAAGTTTCCACATCACACCTGTGCAAGTTGCATACTGGACCTGAATTGGCTTCCATAGAAAGTTATAAAATCACAAATCATCTCGTACGTCCAAGTGTTAAACTGTGAGTTAAGGCGAGCACAGAGAAACTTCCCCCCTTCAGCGGATGAATGTGAAAACAAACACTGCACACACATCATGCTGCACAGTGAAGGTCAAACATCCAAGTGATGCAACAACAAGCAAAACATTTTTTTCCAGTTTATTCTACCATTAAACCACAGGACTGACTGCTGGGTCAGAAAATAGTCCCACAAATGACTGAAATTTTTGATGTATGCCTTCCACTGTAAAGTTAAACACACAGAAAAATAACCACATAATATGATATTGTGGTTATTACAGTTATGTACAGTATGGTAGAGTGCACAATTTGCTACAGTCTTTACCATAATCTCATATCACCGCACTGTGCTCTCGAGGACGGGCAAAAGAAATAGGACAGTTGGATAGTTGACAAAAACAATCTCACATCCAAAAAATAACGTCCATTTAGTAGCTGTTTTGGAGCTTTGACATAATCATCCACAGATGGAGTTGACCAGCGCCATGGAATTGTATGTAAAGTTCAGATCACTATTTCCCTGAGCACTTCACATCTGCAATTACATGACAACTGGGCAGGTCCACCATTAGATGAAGATCATGTGATACGAGTAAAAGCTCCAGCTTCTAAAAGCACCTTGCAGTGACAAAGTTTTGCCAACTAACTACGAATTTCAATTTCACTTTGGGTGCAGTCTTTGATCCTCTTACAATTTCTGTTTGTATAGTTTGTGGAGGCTTCTTCTTTAACGCCTGCTATCTTTCTGAACTACATCGACTTTGTATGCGGAGTGCCTCGCTCTCGGGAGGTTGCTGTCAGGAGGGAAGTTGGACGAAGAGTCAACCATGCTGGTGTCTAGCACACCACAACAAGATGAGCAGTTACTTATAACCCAGGCACAAAAACCTCTAGGAGGGAAGGATATGTATGTTAACATGCAAGTATGCCGCTCTAGCTCACCCTCACACCTACACACTTTACTGTATCTAATGACAGATGGATGGGCGGCGGGATTGGGTTTCACATTTAATCCCATCAAAGTCTCTCCCTGTCTTTCTGGACATCTCCTTTTCCGCTGCCTCCTTTATCAACTTCTCTTTAAACTCTCTCTCTTTTTTTTTTGGCACAAATTGTTTTGCAACAGTTGAATATGGAAAATGTTAAAATCGAGATGATGTAAGAATTCATCGTGAGATTCTCTCTTCGCTCCATATTGTTCATCACTCACATTTTTGATATTCAATATTCATTTTTATATCGACTGAAAAATGAATGAAACATTCTCAGAGCTGCATAACTGGACTCCTGCATGCATAAGTCTTTCCAGCTCAAATATTACTATAATAAATATTTCAAATATGTCAAGGAAGGCAAAAATTAGCAGGTCATAAACAAGCAGAGCTAAACTATCAAGGCTGTTAAAAATATATTTCCAACATTTACACAGCATTTAAAATAGGTTTTCAGTCTTCTTTTGATGTAGAAATATCCACAGAGAACACTGCTTTATAGAAATAGTAAACGTGATGTTATTTACCTGACTACCATCCAAAACATAGAAGACTAATAAAAATGAAGTGCAAAAAAAGAAATACTACATTTTAAAAAAATTAAGAAAAAAACGAACATAAGATGAGATGTTTTAATGCTGTATACACACACGGTTTGGAGCCAGACAAATGTCACCTTTTAGCACACCAGTCTCCGCTGTTTGAACCTGGCACCGAAGTTTCCTGTCTTTCTGTTCGGGACCCAGCCCCCCTTTCCCCATCAATAAGCCACGAAAAGCAAACAACAATATGAGGGCTTTCTGGAAAAACCAAGGAAACAGGTCTGCGTTCTATAAACATTCCTCAGAGAGACATGAAGGCTTGATAAGGGAAAAAAAAGAAGAAAACAACCTCTTTACCCTCCCAGTTGACTGCTGGAACACACACACACATACAGCACATACTTCACATAGTGTTCACATGGATGCTCAGTCATATGGAAACAACCAAAGTTTCAGTCAAGTTTTTAATTGATTTAACTGAACACAAATCAAAGTTACTAAGTTACTAAGTTCACGCTTCATCCATCACTTTACTATGAAATTTACATTTTTGCATTATCTCCAAGTTGTCATTTTATTGGGTAACATAATAATTATGAAGATTGTTATACATAGTTTGTACTTGTGCAAGGCTATATTTATTCATATTTATCACTTTGCCCATCTCCATCTGTGGACTGGACATATTAAACAACTCATACCAGTGCAGATGATATTTAATATTTTTTTCACCTTACACATTTGATTGATAGAAAATATGGGTCAGGGATAGAGAGTTTTGGAATCATTTTTTCTAAATCTTAAAACCAGTTTAGAAAACCTTAGTAAAAAGACAGGATGGTAAAAGCCCCACTCTGTTCCTTCCTGGTGACTGTTCCACTGCTACCAGCACAACCAGATCTGCCATGAATCTTAAAAGAAGCTGTGTGCAGGGATGTAATATGTGACCACAGAGGTTCAAAGTGATGTCAAAGTCTCTTCGGCTACGTTCAGACTGCAGGTCTTAATGCTCAATTACGATTTTTTTCCTTGTGGTCCGGTGGTTTTCAGGTGTAAGACAGAGACTGTGAGCAGATGATAGCGAGGTAGATGAGGAAGAGAGCCACAGGCCGCAGAGGCCCAAATCCGAAGTGGAAAAGATCAGATCTGAGTCACAAATGACTTTGGGTCACTTTGGCCTGCAATCTGAAAGTAGCCTTAAGCCTCGTGCAGACTACACGACTGTCAGCATCAGCCGACGGCCGTGCCGTTCACACTGCACAACTTGCCGTCTTGTGACGCGAGTCTTGAAACCGATCCACCGCTGATTTATTCCCGATCACAGCCTGACGGTCACCGAGCGGCAAATCGGGCTAAAAATCGTGTAGTGTGAACTAGGCTTTAGATTCAAGTCAACAACTAAATAATGTTCAACTAAACCGAGTAAGACTTCGAAACTGACTGGTGTGGTGTTGTAGGTCAGGGGTTTTCAAAGTGTGAGGCGGGCCTCTCCAGGGGGGCTCCAAACGGCTTCAGGTTAGGCTCAGTGTATCGAAGTGAAACAATATTGCATTAGTTATCAAAGGGAGATGAAATAGAATAGCCTACATGTGTGAGAGTGCAGAGACGCAGTAGTTTTTGGGAACTGTTTTCCCCCCATCAGAGTCAGAAACTAATAAATGCCTTAGGACAGACCTTTTTTAAAACTATGTGCAGTCAGAAGTTATGTCAAACAGCAGTATTAGGCTATTTTGGCTCAAGTGCTGAGTTTCTATGAAAAATAATATAATCATGATCCCATAGGCTTCCAGGAATTGAGCGAAACTTACCAAGTAAACTAAAGATGTGGTGGGGGTGGTGGGGGGGGGGGGGGGCGCCGTTTCCCAAGCTTTGTCTGAGGGGAGGCCCACAATCTCAGACTTTGAAAACCCCTGTTGTAGGTGAAGCCTCTTTTATGCCAACAAACACACTGAACACTTTCAAAACTGGACCATGGGGGAAAAAAGTTTTCTGCTCCTTTATACTGTATCTATTGAATTTGGGTGCAAAATACTTTAATATTATGTGATACCAGAAAATCTAAATGTTTTCAAATGTTTACAAATAGTGGAATTTAATCAGAATGAGGCCACGTCTAATTCTGTCTCTCCACCAACGTACAACATCCTGGCCGACTGCATCGGAGGGCATCAGGGCAACGAAAGCTTAAATAAATCTATAGATCTGCAAATTCAAAACTCTCCACATGGCCAAAACATAAAAAAAAACTTCAGCTGAATTTCATTGGAGGAGCCACATTCAATAAACATCACGTTACTTTGAAGCCAAAAGAGGTCTGCGTTTGTGAGATGGAGCCCTGCAAGGGTCAAATAAGGCCGTCTACCTCTACAACAATAGCATCTCCTCTACTACAGCTGTAACATGTGGGAAGGAGACAGGGTATTGCCAGTGGTTCCTGTAGCTTGGCACTGATAGGGCGAATGGGGAACGATGTCATTTGGTGATCAACAATGTAAAGCTGCTTGTCAGACTAAACGTTTCTCCCTTTTCTTGTTCCTTGACTACGTAAATGCAAACACTGTTCAAGAAAGGGCCATTATACCAGGCTTTAAGCTTGATTGCAAGGAGTCATTTAAAAGATTAGCCATCATTAAATGTTCAACTATAATGTTCCCCTTTTAGGGGTACTATAAGGAGTTCCTCTATTTAAGGGGTATTAGACTGTGAGGGTCTGCAGAAAGCTTTCATCTGAGTGTGCTGGCACCAGTTATCACTGAAGGACAAACTAGGATTGTGGGCAAGTGGTTTCATTTAGAGTTGAGCTTTTTTAGAGTGGAAATCATAGACTGTATGAAACATTGAGGGTCCGTGAGGTCACCCGTAGATTTCTGAAGGGCCGTTGTGAAGCTCAATGTGGGCGGCTCCGGCAGTCGCCATCTTGGCAGGGCCTTAAAATTATTTAACAGGTGAGTTATATAAAAATTCACCCCTGTACATTAGAGACCACAAGTTTTTTTTCAACCAGGCTGTGCACATGTTTAATCCTGCTGTAGAGTTATGCATTTTAACATGGGGGTCTATTTACTCGCTTTTGGGGCCAGCCTCTTCCACATTGGACTCATTTTTCTTCCTAAAGATTCTGAAATACAAACCTGATTTGATGCACAATTTTGGTCAGAGTGAAACAGCGGGTAGAGGACAAAACCAAACAATTTAACTGAAAACATTAAATCAGTTCTGAGTGAATGAATGGGGATGATTCCAAGTTGCAAGGCTTTGTCGTGACTTAGCTGTACTGAGCTTTTAAAACCTCAAAGCTGTGAATTCTAAAGGGCCCCACTGTTCATTTTAACTGCAACATTAGTCTCCGGATATGTTCTTTCATACACTCTTTAAACGCCTTCCTCAGGGCCTGTGACAGCAGTTTCTCACATGTGCCAGACAACCTGCTAGCTGAAACATTATATGACCCTTGAAAAATGTGAAGCTTTTACTGTGTCCTCAATGGATGCTATTAATTATACTAAAAGCCCAACTATAAGGCACGACGCTTTGGCACTGCTGAAGATTATTTATGTTGCTAATGTATTGCAGTTTCAGTATGTGCCAGCATTTAGTCCAGAGGACAAAGGGTATAAATAAATCGCTGTGCAACCATTACAGTTGCACTGCAGAGCATTGTGTGTGTGTGATGTATTAACTTAGTCTATGCTGTATATGTAAACTTTGTACTTGAGCATTAAAATGAGTAAATGTTAAAATTTCTCTCTTGCTTATATTTCAATGTACCTTCATCCCTTGAACTGAGGACCAATGCCAAGTTTTCTATCTGTCTATCTATGTAGTAGGGCTGCACAATTAATCTAATCACAATCGCAATGTCGTCATGTGTGATTACATAACTGCATAACTCCAGGTTGTGGATAGAGTCTTCGGCAGTAGGGCCGGGCAATAAAACAGTAATGAGGGGAATTATCGCAATATAATTTTCCTCATTAACAAAAACACAAATGTTCAATATGTCGTCAATAATTATTTGATGCAACTCATTAGATGATCGGAAACAAATTAGCACTAAACAAGATGTTTATGTTGTTGAGGAAAAGGGACTGAAGAAAGTGGTACTAATCATGTTTTCTTGAAAAAATATTTTATCATAATTGTTTTGAATGTTCTACCTCAGATATGTGAAGTGATCCACTGTGTTTGGCATCAAGTGTTTGTAACGTTCTTACCGTAAAATCTAACGACATAATCAACCATCTGGTCCTTCAATTTTCATTCAGGAGCTAAAATCAGCCTTCATACTTGAAAGAAATAATGATCATTTATCGTGATAATTATCGATATCAAATGGTATGAAATGTTTTTAGCGTGATAAAATAATGGGCCATATCGCCCGTCCCTACTCTGCCAGTACATTTAGCCAGTCACGATGCTCCATATTGTGCAGCCCTATTATCTATCCGTCTGTGTGTCAGTCAATGGGGGAAGGAGAAAAGTGGCGAGGAACAAAAGAGGACAGAACAAATCTGACAGACTAACAGAACAGTAAGAAAGATTGGTACACTGCATTTTTAAATAATGAGTAACGGTAATAAAGATCTGGCTTAGACCCTGGTCTAGCTATTCCTCCGGTGGTTTATGTGGTGAGGTGAACTGAAACAAAGCTTCCAGACTTATTACTGGAGTTTTTAAGACAGATAAGTAATCAAACACAGGTTCCCTCCACAGTCAAGGACTGTGCTCTGTATCAATGAGGAAAAATTATGAAACAAAAAAATACATAGTAATGCAAGAGGTTAAGCTGTGTCTGCAAGGAATGAAACACACACACACAAAGGAAGGATTACATCAGCAGAGAAGCATGAGAATTCATGCTGGTGGTTTTATATGGTCATGGACCAAACTCTTTCTCTTTCACACAGACAGTCAGTCAAAACACACCTTCCCAAACTGCCCAACCCTTCCTACGTGCCTGTCCTGGCTGTATGTGTTGTTGTGTGTGGCTGTGGTCAGGCATCCATCATGAGTTGCCTAAAGCAGGGACGGGGGGGTTGACTGGAGCTTTTTTTCCCCGGCAGATGGTAATGAAGAAAAATGCCTCCTCTGAAATCCAGTCCGGCACGGGCTCCCTGCCAGTGGATGTACGCCTTTCCCACACAACCTGGAGTCATGGGTAATGCCGCTGTCCAGGCAGGACAGTGCTGTGTTACATTTGTGGTCGGCAAAGAATGCTTCCAAGGTTATAGTCATCTTACAAGTTATGACAAATCTGATGTCAAATATAGCCCATTACAGCACAGCCTTTCAAGGTAATCAATCAGTGTTTTCCTCTGTGAGAGGTCACTTCTGGCTGGTGATGAACCCTCAGAGAACTACACACACCTGAATTCTACTGTTGCTCCTTCAATAATTCTACTGTATACCAGTGGTTACAGCTTTTTGTCTTATAGAGGAGCCCTGTTTCAAAATCTACTTTTAAGACCTATTTTATCTTTATTTACAAACTGACTATATTCCTAATAAAGGTGTGTTTAATTCAATTACCACAAACCATCTCCAGTAAAGGATTCTGTTTGGCTTCTGGGTCTCTGGGCAATTTAATAAAGCTGCCATGTACAGTATAGAGCTGCTGTGCGCACTGTACATAATGGGAACTTGGAAGTGCAGGGTACATCCACAATGCACAGGGAGCTGGAGGTGCACAGGGGCCGACAGCTGGGTTCACCTACAGGTTCATGTAACTTTGACAGATGTGACTCAGTGGCCTGGAGCAAGACCCCTCTGTAACTAGAACATCACGGGGATGATACCAGCAACAACCTGGGACCTGCTTTGGCTGCCGTTAAACAACACTACCATATTTGAAGGACCCACACTTTAACCTTTATCTTACATGTATCATGCAGTACTGGCAGCACTACATCCTCCCAAAAAAATTTTTAATCCATTAACAATCCAAACACCCACACAGACAGGGTTGACAGGGAAAATCACAGTTGTGCTACCTTGCAAATCTGTTAAAGAATATATTCTGTTTTCACGCTGTCTCTTTATTCTTTTTCTCCCCAATTTGAAGCAAATTGGAGGCAATTGTAACTCACTCTACGTGCCAAAAATTCCCAAAGTGCTGTGGGGTTTCAGTGCAACAACTTTTGCAAGGTCCTATTGTGAAACACTGCGGCTGAGTTCATTGCTGCAGGCAGGCACACTGACATCAGTGGAAGAAGGCTAACGCACACACACTTTCTCACTCTCGTGAAAAACATTTATAAACAGACTTTATAGATAGACAGATGAAATATCACATTCTACAACAAACGGAAGTTTATTTTTAAAACTGCGCTTTGACCTCCGGGTCAGAAAGGGTTAGCACAGTGTGGTGAAAACAGGCACACACACACACACACTTAAGTGCCCTCAAAGGTGCTACAAATAGTTCATTCTGTATGCATGAAAACAGAAAAAATAAGAAAACTGAAAACATGAGGAGACATACGCCGCCACTGTCATTCCAGCCATGACCGTGGGCCACCAACCACAAACGATGGTGAGCCAGGGAGACCACACACACACACACACACAGGCAGAAACAAGCTGTGCTTTACATGACATGAACACATACAAAGAATACACTCATACAACAAACACACATTCCAATCTCTCTCTTTTACATGCACATTTACACACATTCCTGTCATCCACACCAGCTACAGCGGACATACTTGAAAGCACTGCGCTGTGCAAACACTTCTGTGCAAATGTATAATCACTGCACACACACACACAGATCCATACAAACTGTGCAGCTACTGTCTAAATGCATATGCATAAACAGAATTGCTCACATACAGTAAAACCTATAAACATAAAGCATTCTTGTATTGCACCTATATGCCAGGTTTAATACATGCATGAAAAAACATACATCTGAGAGCACTTCCACTTTCTCCCTACCAAATAAAGCAAATCCATAATGCGGGAGGGTTTGCTGTGAAACAGCACAGCGCAGCCGACACTTGGGACAGCCAGGCGCTCAAATAACAGACAGGCAGCAGCTCTTCACCCCCCTCTAACAACCACACTTCTTACCTGAAACACTGCGGTGGCCATCCTGTCTGTCGGTGTGAGTGTGTGTTTGTGTGTGTGTGTTGTTCTCTCTTTCACTCTTCGGCGCTCTCTGTCCGGCTGGTGTTCCTGGTGTTTTAGTGCTGCATCGTCCTTTCCCTTTCCCCCCTCTGTGCAGCAGAGAGGTTGTCCCTGCGCTCCGACCAGATGGCTAAAGCTAAATCCACTCACTGTTACCTTGGTGCAGCGCGGAGCCGGAGGAGTGTACAAGTGTGTGTGTGTGTGTCAGAGAGAGAGTTGGTGTGTGTGTTTCAGGCTTCGGGCTGATAGGTCTGGCTAGTCTCTCCCTCTCTCACTCCTCCTCCAAGAAAATGAGCATAAAAATGTCTAAAGAGTCTTTATGTGAGTGTGGAGAAGTGCAGCCAAAGGCAAATCTTAACATCCCACAACTGGAAACGGCGCAGTGCAGCACTCTGCGCTGAGCAAGCAGGCAAAGTCTGGCTACGGGCTATAGCTGTTTCCCTCTCTTTCTCTGCCTGGGTTTTCTCCTCCCTCTTGTTCAGTCCATTTTCACCCTCCTCCCAAACGGGGAGACACATGAGTAACGAGAAAGGAGAAAAAATATATTGGACTGAATTTCCCAGGGAGATCAGGGGAAACGGGACATTAGCTCGGGAGTCGGGAAACAAAAGCGCAGCTCTTTTCTTTCTCTGTCTCACCGTCTTTCTCCCTCTTCCACACACACACATACACACACTCCTTCCTCACAAGCTCATTCTTCATTCTCTCCTTGTTATCAGCTTCTCAAGTTACAGGTTAAATATGAGTAACCCCCCCCCCACACACACACCCCACCCGCCTTTTCTGTCTTTTTACCTCGCCGTCTGACTCTCTCTCTCACACACACTCACTCTACAGCTGCAACGTGAGAGAAAGTACCATGAATGAATCCATTGACTTCACAGCAACTCCAAAGTCAAACAGCGTCAACAGCAGCGTGGAGATACGTGCTTATCAGTCAGCAGCTCAGTAAGCCTTCAACTCACAACAGCAATAAATCATTTGATTCCAAGAGTTCAACTCTGACTTAACATGCTTATATAATGAGATATGAATGTGAGTTCAAGATTAAAAACTGTACATATGCAGAACATTGTAGAGTACAGTACATTACAGTCAGCCAGTTGAAGACGACTGCTGAGGACTCTTTGATTGATGTCCTTTTAATTAATTCCTATGAGCTAATCAAGGGGAAATCAAGGGGGTATGCATAATATACGTATTGATAACAAGGTTTTTCAAAATGTTACAAAGAAAATTTGCTTCCTGATTTGTGCAAGTTTAGGGGGTTGGCAAATGCCCCTCTTCTGGTGACGCTGCTGTGAAATTTGCAATGACACCAAAGCAGCTGGTTCACTGCTTGAACTGACACTCAGTCACCAGATGACTTACAGTGAAACAGTAACTGCAGCTGTCAAGTTCGGGAAACACAGAGATCAAAACGTTTACAAGAACTCCAGAGAAATTAGGCTCAAATGACGCATGGCTGCCTATTAAACTTGTCATTGTTGTGTGGTCAGCGTTCACGTTCGCGAGTAACATTCAACTGTTCTCTTGACAAATCCAATAGATGAAATTTAGAAATATCAAATGATGTGATGCATATGAGAGGAGCTGGAGTGTAATCTATGGATTTGGATATAACCCCTCAAACCAGCAACATGTCCTGTTGCTATGTTGAACAGTCAGTCAAAAATATAAACTACGGCTGAACGATTCATCGTTTTCAAATCGAAATTGCAATTTGAAAGAACGCGATTAACTAATCGTGAAGACGGCGATTAAAATGTACATTTTACAGCAACAAATGAAACTAGAGGAAAACGTGGACAAGTCGCGTCAGGCGAACAGATACAGGCAGCGTTTAGCTGCCCGACGTTGTTGACATGTTGTTAATTTGTCCTTTCTTGTGCTTCAACTACGGATAACGGCTTTCTGTGAGCCCGTTTTGATCCGCTCTCTGCAGGCTACTTTTCCCACATGTAGCATTTCAGAATAAGAGCGTTTTGTCTGTCTTATTTTGCTGACTTGTTCAGATTTTGTTGATTTGTTTGGTTGTCCTACTTGTTTCCTTGAAGTAGGCTACGTAGTTAAATGGATTATTAATTAATTGTGAGTCTGCACAGGGAGTTTTATTTGCTTGACACGGCTTCTGTCAAAAATAGACTGGCAGTGAATATTGAACTTGAGCTAATCTTTAGCTGAAAAAAACAACAATGCAAATCGAATCGTAATCGCGAGATCAGGCAGAAAAACCGCAATTAGATTTTCTCCCCAAATCGTTCAGCCTCAGTCTATACCATTTAACCGTTTAGCTCTGGAAAGCCAGGCACATGGTTTGTCCATGTTGAAAGCGTTTTGCAGTTTGAAAACATTTGGCAGCAGAGGCGTTAGAGCAGCAACGTCGCTGAGATCTGTGAGATCCGTGTCTGTGTTTAGCTGGTACATTCAAAGGAAAGGGACAGTGCTTGGGATCGCTAATTTACTCTCCAACTGACAACATGTTAATGACTCAACCTCCATCTTAAATGAGGTAAATGGCCCTGCATTAAAAGCCATAGCGGAGTCATTTCTTGGTGTCCTTTGCCAGCATTCAGCTGCTAAGAAAACACCGTGTCTGTTTCTGTAATGCTTCAAGCAGCTGCTGCTGGATATGAAGGCCGATGAGAACACTGAGACAGAAACAATGAGCCGAAAGACACTACAAAGTCTCCTTTTACATTATAGATAATAACTGAATCCTTTGTTAATACAGAAATATGGATTAGAGCAGCTTAGAAAGACAGGCGTTACTCACACCTGGAATCTTTCAGTGTTATTCACTGCAGTCGTAAATAAGGTCATACTGAGAATACCGAGCTTCTTATTATAGCTAGTGTGCTGAAAAGTCTTGTTGGTGTGTGATGTGGTGCCGTAAAGAATTACGCCGTTCTTGCAACAGGTTTCCTGCACGGGATTTCCATGCTACATTGTGAAACACCACAAGTCAGTGTACCATCAAAATGATTTGTTATTTTAAGAAAAAATTACTACATAATGTTGCCTTAAAGTACAATAAATGTTCCAGCATTTTAATTTGTTACCACAAACTCAGCAGCTATTATCCAGTAGCAGACAAAGGGACATTGCTGAGGAATGTGTACAAATTTGTAGCGCATTAAGTATTATGCCTCAACATGGAAAGAATGGCCGCTGTCTTTGATGTTGCTCAGAAGTAATTACACGGACGGTAGATCTAAAAGTTACACCTTTAGCTGAAGCCGTGTTCACCAGATGTCGGCTCTGTAAGTGTTACTTAATTTGCAATTAATGACAAGGGCAAGGAAGGAAGGGAGGGCTGCCAGAGAGGAGACATGTGGTTTAAAGTAACAAAACAACATGCTTGTTTCTGTGAGATGCACACCTTTAATGTAGGGACCGGGCTGAACTGTGGGAAGCAGGAATTCCCCTTGTTTTTTGGTGTCTGTGTTTGTCCATGTGGGTATGAGTTACTGTGCTTAGAGCTTCGTGTTGCCACACACCCTGCAATGCAATAACGCATACAAACAGTTATGTTTCTGTGTGTTAGGGATTGTAAAGCATGGGATAGTTTTCTACCTGTCTTTGAGGCTAATATATTTCTCTTAGTCTGGTCTATTTCCTGTCGCCTCGCTTTTATTACCTTCGTACTCCCATGACTGCTGCCTCTAATCACACCAACAACTATTAGACTGCATCTTTTGTTTTTTACTTTTACCACTGATTTTGTTCTAGCTAGGCCAAGGATTAATAGAATTGGCTTGAGTAAGGCAAAATGTCAAGTAAGTTAGATCACTAAACTATCTGAAATCAGCATGAATCCTTCCTGCACGTGATTGGACAAACGCACCTATCGTTGGGCTGTCACTGTTCAATTTGACTCTTTAGCCAGAACAAGTAGTCTTGAGAAAAAGTGACATACATACAGTGGAACATTTCAAATGAAAGATAAACAGAGAATACGACATACAGAAAGGGAAGGACATTAGAGAGAGGGAGACAGCTGTCTGGGTGAAGTAAAGCCTTGTGAGTCTGACTCAGCCTTTCCCAAGCAACGGCAGAGCCTAACGGATCACTGTCCCCCAGCGGCCAGTGGAACGTTTCACCAACGCCCATGCAGCGTGAAGACCACATTTAACATGGATTTCTTTCTCCTGGATGGTTGTGATTAGGCAGCAGGAGCTCTGACACAGTGGAATCATGCATGGGACGGAACAGTCGTCACATTAAATCAAAAAGCTGGAGATATATGGGTGGAGGACTTGAACAAAAACAGTCTCTGAGCTCCTTGCGCATGTAATGAGGGTGGTCCTTCACTCACAGCTGTTGTAGCGGTCCAGAAAGTAGCGATGCCGGGATGCAGAACAGGGTGCAACTGTTATAAAATGTTTAAAAACAAGTTTCTTAGGGGAATGAAATTAAGCGACTGTATGCTCTACGACGTTATTTCTCTCACTTATTCCCTCCATTGCCGTCTCCTGCATACACTTGGCCCATTGTTGACATTCTTTCCAGCTGCTCTTGATTACTCCATCATGTTAAAGGCTGGGCGTTCCTGTTTGTTTTCCCTGCTGTATCTATGCACATGTCGCTACCATGCAGTTACCAAATACATGGCCGTAAGCCACTGCTCGTTGTGTAAGCCAGTCACTCACGCACCGAACCAAGGGGAGCCAACAGATGATTGTTTTTGGCATCTTTTGTTTAGATGTTCAGAGCACTTACCAATATGTTTCTGTGAACGAGGATTTAATGAGTATGTGTAATGTAAAAGGTGTTCCGCTCAACAAACCCACAAAGAATTAACACCCGATCTGCAGTTCCCCTCGATTGTACAGAGCACTTTATCATTGTTCGGCTAATTGTTTTGGTTCAGTCTCACTGCTCTCAAATCCTGATAAAATTAAAATTAGAAACATGATTTCTAATTCAGTAAAAGCTCTAAAATTAGAGCCCATATAATTAATTCAGAGCTTGTGTTGTTGTGTCGTGTTCCAGCAAACGCTTGCGGTCATAAGGAGAAGAGCAGGAAGGCAAGCATGTGTTCTGTCCTGTGACTACTAATTCAATTAGCTTCAGAGCTGTTGGCCGGCTCTGTATTCGATCAGACTAGAAGCTGCGTACAGTACGTAACAGATACCATGGCATTGGCCCAAGGGAATATCTTGATTTAGACCCCAACCCATTAATTTAAAGTTTGCCCTCACTCGTTTGTGCCCTCAGTCTGTCATGGCGATATGACTTGGACAGGGCTTCTGTTTTGTGCACAGGAGTTCACTCCACCACTCCCATTTTTCACTAACTGCAGACCCGCCACCGCATGGAAAAGGAAGGAAGTTGTTAATGTTGTTACTGAGATTCAATACCACGCTGACATCTTTGAAACTTCACTTGAGGTTATGCAATGCCTCCGGTACTTACAGCCAAAGAACAATGTGTTGTGTTTTTCTGTTAATGGTTTTTCTCACTCTCTCTGAGTTATCTACGAGGAAGTTATATTGTATGTAAGTCCCAGAAATGAAAAGTACGCCCTTGTGTAAATGGTAAGCATCAACAGGTTTGAGCACTAAAATACAGTTTTTTAATTGAGAGGGGCTGTACAATTTAAATGATCACATTTCCTGAGGAGTGGAACGACGCCTTACAAATCATATTAAATACTAGACGTAAACTTCGCTGCAGCAGTGACACAGCTTCCGAAGCTTCCAAGTACTGCCAGTGTGATAAATCAGTCCTGTAGCAATGTGTGGTATCTAAAGGAAGTCAGTGGAACAGAGGATGAGCTTTATCATGTTGGTCATAAAGACTTCCTGTGTCATTTCTGTCATATCAACTACAAGTTAGCAGGTTTGAGAAAGTTAACCAAAGTATACGAGCTGAAATGTGTTGAGTAATCCATTACTTGATGGACAGGAAATGAATTGACAACAATTTAGATGACTAATTAATTCCCGTTAATCAAGTGAAAAGAGCCCACAGTCATGCTAGGAGGTAAGGCTGCACTTAGACACAGTGCTAAATGCTAATGCATGCACGCTAACAGGCTCACAATACAAATGCTAACATGTTCAGCAGGTATATTGTTTACTAAGTTTGCCATCTTAGTTTAGCGTGTTAGCATGCTAACATGCTAATTAGCACTTAACAAAGGACAGCTGGCTCCTTTAGCAGGTATTTGATCAAACAAATTAAAATTTTAATCTGACGATGGTGGAAGACGGAAACGCAAGTTATCACAATTCACCCTGAGGGGAACATGAATGTTTCATGGCATGTCAACCTCATGGTGGCACTAGAGGAAAAGTCAGAGAACCTCCAAAGTCAGGAGGAGTCATCCTCTACTGACCACAGGTGTCTGTCAAAACATTTAATGGCAATCCATCCAGGCGTGATATTTCAACCTGACACCAACACACCTAAAAATGCCAAACATTCCCTGATTTCAGCTTCTCAATTATGAGAATATGTTGTTTTTGATGTTTTAGATCATTGTAAATTTTTGGACTGACAAAAATATCATTCTGAATACATCTAAGATTAGGGTTAAGCTAAACAATTGAGCAAATAATCAAAATATGATCAGAAAATGAATAAAGGGATTCAGATCAGCATTCAAGAACTGAACTGAATGTACGCTTGCTGTCACTTGGGCTTTAACCCAGGTCTTGGAGTTGAAGCATGTTCTCTTTAAAGGCTGACACTTTGGGCATAAAGTTCCCGTAGAACAGACAGCTCCTGTAACCTTCCACCGTTATACTGTAAATTCAAGCCATGTCCAACAGGTATGGGGAAGGCCAGCTGCAAAACTGATGCTCTCTCTCAAAAACTCACCTCATGTGTGGATACAGGTGTTTAGATGTGTCAAAGAGCTGGAGGCAATAAACAGTATGAGATAGATGGTCTGCCTTATTCTCAGCCCACCAAGGACTATAAACTTTTAAAGCTCAGAAATGTTAAAAATGTCCAGAAACAGTTTCCACTGACATGTACAGAGTGCCAAAATGACTGCTTGTTTAAACACAGTGGTATGTACTTTTATCCAGAAACGTCCTGGAAAGGAGAACGCTTGGTTAATCAATCACAAATGTACAGGTGTGTCCACAACCAGAGACGCACATTAAAATGATTATAAATTCCATTTAAAGTCTATTTTTTAATTTGTGAGTGACCGAAGAACCAGTGTTATTAAAATGGTTACCACTTTCAGCAGTATAAAAAGGAGCAACTTGCAGCTTTTCACTTGGCAAACGTGACGAGCAAAGTGAGGACATGTCCATCAGCAAGCTGCAAGCAACACATCTCTGACTGCAGCATGTTGTGCTCAACGAAAGGAACTAAAAGGGGTCACAAATAACAAATCTGAAATAACAAAAAACACACATTGGAGGCTAGCCAGCACAAAGAAACATGCGGTTTTCCCCCAGACCTTCAAAACATGTATTCTGAGAATTTCAGGAGCTGGGAAAAATGAAAACAAATGCTTCATCATTTTGGAGCAGAGAATGAAAAACTAGTGGAGTGAGAGTGTGTTCATGTCCTTCAACTCTGCTTTCCCGGACCTCCTTCCTCATTTACTGTGGAACATGGTAGTTTCCTTCTCAAAACACACTTGACAGGCAACAAAGGATCAGTGGAATCCAATAGGTTGAACTCAGCACCTCAGCTTATTCCTGACTTTAAGTGCCAGCAACCCACTAGAGTCTGACCGCTGTATCAGTGGGGCTGATGGTATAGCCAATTTCAGCTTATCAGACAAAGAGCATAGTGTTGTATTTGTGTTGGCTGATATATAACAATAAACTGCAGTATGGACTTGCCAAAAGAGTAGCAAAAAATAAAGAATAAATAAATAAATAATAGTTACTGGTGACAGTAAATATCAAAAAGTTTTCATATTCAACTCTAGGCTTGCACACACCATGCACAGCGTTATGTAATGTCTATTATAATTAAGTATAGTATTAATGCTACTGATACTGAACAATTAATTGGATTTGCGATATTATCGCAATGGGCTGCAATTACACATGCAATTACAATCACATGACACGCCAGAGTAAGCAGTCTGCAGAAGCATCAACTTCTCACGCTGTACCTTCACTTATAATCTAAAGTTTTACCTTTTCTTAACGCTCTGACAGCAGTGCAGTGGAAAAGGGTGCAGACATCCTGCCACTGTGTTTTCCATAAAGAGGTGAAGTTTGGGCATGAAGATATGTGAAAGAGTCGAGGGGATAGAAATCACAGGTAGGGTCTTCATACATTATGTAGGAAGGATTTGGGGAAATTGAGCGTGAAATCTCTCTTCTCTCAGCTTCCAGGGCGATCTAATATGCTTCCCCTCTGGCTCGTTCCCGTCATCACACAGGAGGTGAAATCTTCCTGACAAGATTTAAAGTATTTTTCACATCCAGTTGTGAGCATACACATGTGTTCACATACACAGGTCTGACCATTTGGTTGCAGTTGCCAGGTTAAATATGTGCCACATATTAGTCTTATCTCGAGACAGAGATTTATAACTGTAGTGTGTGCTTGGGATAACTGTCCCAGCTAAGAGTTATCATCAGGAGTTTAGATTCCTAACTTGTAAGATCATACTGTATATAAAGGACAGTAGGTACAAAGAAGCTTTATCTGGCTTTTAAAATAAATAATAATAATAAAACTGTATCAGACGGTCTTGCAGGCCCGACTGAGTGCAGATAACGATCAAGCTGGACCCTGTCGTGGTCACTCCCTTGTTTTTCATCTCAGGCTTGTTAGCAAATTACTTCCTGCCAAAGCTATGACATTTTTAGTTGAAATGTTTAGAAAAGGAAATGCTGCTGTGATTTTTGGAGATGGAAAGTTTCAGTTTATCTCTCTCTCTCTATATATATATATATAGACACTGGGAGTATATTCTGGGCTCCTTGAACATCTCCTCCCACAAATTTAACTTGTGACTTCCTGAACTTGCATGATAAAAGTATGCAGCCTTCTCTTTGGTACCTCACACATCTGTTCTTCAAAACAGCAAGAAAAAATAGAGTGGGTTACTACTGTAAGTAGCTGTGTGTTAAATCATGTCAAGAATCAAGAAAATTCATATCTACAAAAAAAATAAAATGTTGTTGCTGATGATGAAGACGATGATGATCGAAAGAATCGGTTGGCACGAATGAGGCTCATTGTGTCAAATAGAAATATAATATAATAATATATCATATCGAACATATTGATTTTCAGAATTCAGCAGTGACGGCAACAATATACCCCTCACCCTGAATAATCCCCAGAGCTCACAGGGAACAGTTTTCATTGCAACTAGTCCATATGAAAACTGACAGCATCTTCTGAACATTATTCACAGTAACGGGGGGCACACTTGACTTCACTTTTTAATGGTGGAAATATTGTTTTTCGGATACACCTGGGTAAATAAAAAAATATTATGCATGCCGAGATAGCACCATAGGTAAGTGAGAAAATATGTTTGTTTTTTGTCACTTTGGTGAACCCGTTCATTAAACCTTCCAAATAACCTTAAATAACCTTCCAAACCGGCACTTTCAGTTGTGACAAGTGAGAAAGCTGGCATGGGGTTGGGCCATTTTGTTTGATAACTTTGCCCTAGGGGCCTGTCCTGCATGGCTGGCCAAAGCCCCCACCTCATACTTAGCACGGCCCATCTGCCCTGCACTCCTGGCATTTCCTGTGAGTAAAAGAGGGACTGGGCAAAGCTGGCAAGTAGCACCCATTTCAGTAATGGATACCAGATGAAGGGTGTGTATATACGTACATAGGTGAACATATGTACTGTGTGTGTGTGTGTGTGTGTGCAAATCCTCCTTAAACCTCACATGGCTGTTGTACCTTTACACACACACAACATTCCCTCTTTTAACAACCCTGCAGGAGCTTCAGCTTCATCCGTTTTCCCTCCCATTTTCTTCTACGTGCTCTTTGCCTTTCCAAAACAAGATATATCAAGCGACGGCTTCATCCAGAGGTCTTTTATTTTTAGACGCAGGGCGATCTCCAAGACCCAAGAGTTTATCCAATATAAACACATTCTGGTACAAAGAGCACTTGTTTAGACATTCTTAAGATTTTTTTTTGCAGAACATAAACTCCCCAGACTCCACCTACCCCAGCATCTGCATGTACATACACTAACTCACACACACATACACGTACAGAAGAGTAGCTGACTCCACCTAAAACATGATATTTCCTTCTGATAAGCTCACATGGATTTTAAAGGGCAAGTTAAGATTGTGTAGGAGCCTTTCTCCTGTTCTCTGGAAAGCAACACACATCTGATACATAAAACCATGAGAAAATCTGCATGTACCTTTCAAACATACCTTTTTTTTAACCCTTATTGTGTCTTTGGGTGTGATTTTATTTTTATTTATTAATCAAAATGGCTTACCTTGACTTCACACTTCTTGTGGCAAGCTATTCGGCACACTAGAGAAGACAGAAGAAAAAAGAAAATGAAATTAACGCCACAGTTCAGAAGAAATCTCCTAAACATAGTGGGGAAATCCAACCACTGTGGTCCAGGATGAATCATGACATTGAGTAGTTGTCAAAGGGGTATGAAAAAGCAAGAGGTTTATTCAAATTCCACAGAGTGTTTGTTCCGTGGTGAAAGTCAAATATCATCTGCTGTTAGCAACAGCAATTCTGCCCAACGTCTGGACACTGGCTCCCTATTAACTTCTTAATTCATTATTCTGAAAGACTGATGTTCTTTCTGATTCTGATCAGAGTGCCTTTGCATCCAACATCCAACATAAAACAGTAAAGTCAATGATAACATGTCTGTCTCTCTGCCTAAACTGCTCTAATGCACGACAAGCTTCAATATCTTTTATTCACCACACCAGAACAGAGCTTTACAGACAGCTGCACAGATGTTCCACACAGATTCTTATCAAGACAATACAGACAAAACTCAACTGTACATAATAAAGAAACCATAACTTCCCTTTCACTTGTAACACGCCACATTGTTTTCCAGACTAAACAACTTTCAATCGAGTGAATAATTTAAGATATTTTGCCTTTCTCTCTTGTGCACACATACGATGGTGGACTATTGTACTGTATGTGTGTCATATGTTGACAATCTTTAACATTAGCTAGATAGAACTAAACTAATGTCTTCAGTTTTGCATGTATACAGTCTTAAACCAATATTTTGGACAAAGATACATTTTCGACCTGATGAGGACAAATCACGGGATCGCGGTTCCACCATGTGTTAGAGCAGCATCTATTGTCCTGTAGAAATTATCAGTAATCAACTATGGTAATAACCTAAATAATGGTGGACATTCACAGTACATTTACTGCAACAATACATTCAATGCATTTGAAAATATTTCTATTTATTGTATAGTTTAGTAATACACCATAGTATAGTACAATTTTCCTATTTTCTTATTGAATTGTTGAAATTTTATTTATCCACCACATGATTACACACTCTTTTAATGACGAAATGTGCTTAAATTATAAAACACAGAATTCTTAAAAATTAAAATAGAAAACATGTAATTTGGGGGAAAGAATTAACAGAATCTGGAAAAAATTAAAACGGATTTCATAGGGCCTTAGATCAAGGTTATTACTATTCACAGTGTGGGAAATATAAATGGCAAAATTTCAACCTAAATTCAAACCAAATGTCATGGCAATTCATCAATAGTTGTTATGACATTTCACTCAAAACCAAGAAGATGTCAAAAATACTAAAAAAAAAGAAGGAATGTGTGTAAATTAGTATGTCGAAACCAAATTTGCTGGTATTTGACTGGAAAGTTTTAAACTCTGGCCTGCTAGTGGTGACAGATGGACTGTCAAGGGATCAACAAAAGGAGTCAGGTGCACCTTGCAGGATTTAAATTTTTGACAATAGATTTTTGGACACTTGGGGGAAGTGGAAATAAGATGTAAATACTTCACTGATGCTGAACAGATCAAGCTAACAGCTTCCTGTTTACACGTCCAGCAAATAGGCTACACGGCAACATTAGCATTTATTTGGAGTCAACTGGCCAAGTGGCAAATTTAAGTCCAATAGTCGCTCAACTTCTGGGAAAACTTTCTGGCTCTTTTGCTGCTGAATGGTCCACTATGTTCACAAGCTAGTTGCTAACATTGTCTGTCTGCCGTTTGGTGCTGGCATGCTTGCTTTGGCAGGAAACAACGCTGATGAGAGAAATGAACCAAAACAGTACAATTATTCCTGAAAGACGATATGTAGCTCTGTGAAACTGAAGGGAACTGCAAATCAGGTAGAAATTGTCTGTGGGTTCGTCACTACAACTGACCCTTTTCACATACAAGTAGTTATGTGATCAGTTATTTATGGAAAAATATTGTTTATATGTTTATATATACACAGTATCTCACAAAAGTGAGTACACCCCTCACATTTTTGTAAATATTTGATTATATCTTTTCATGTGACAACATTAAAGAAATGACACTTTGCTCCAGTGTAAAGTAGTGAGTGTGCAGCTTGTATAACAGTGTAAATTTGCTGTCCCCTCAAAATAACACATCACACAGCCGTTAATGTCTAAACCGCTGGCAACAAAAGTGAGGACACCCCTAAGAGAAAATGTCCAAATTGGGCCCAATTAGCCATTTTCCCTTCCTGGTGTCATGTGACCCGTTAGTGTTACAAGGTCACAGATACTGTATACTTAAAGAAAATGGAATAAAAAAAAGTCATGGACAGGTTATGTAGGAGTCAGTCAGTCATGAGCTGAAAAGTATTCATTAAAAAAATAGCACAAAATCACACAATATTACAGACAGTGTTCTGCTATTGAATTTCAACAAATGTTTTGCAGCTTCCCTTTTACCCCCAAGTCCTCTCTCTGGACTCCCACTGGGTCTACAAATAAGGGTTAATAGGGGAGAGCACCTGGACCAGCGGCTCATAAATTGTCAGATCCCCTCGAAGGACAGCGAATCAAAACACAGCTCAGTGTGCCGAGCGTTAGCCTTCCAAATAAAGAAGACTGTATGCTTTTACTGGAACCCACTAGGCTTTATGTAATGAGTTTTTCTTCCTTTCTCCAGACACATTTTTCAAAGCAAGTGTAACATCTATTGTGATTTTAAGTCATTGATATGAATTTGGGAGGGGGCCAGTCCTCACGTTGTGCAAGTAGAGATTATGTCTGTGTTATGTCATCAGTCGTATGCTTCTTAAACACTTTGTTCTCTCTTATGTATATCCCTTTCTTACAGCTAACGTCTGTACAGTTGATGTATTGGCTGTTTTTGGCAAATGTCCCAGCAGTCAAATTTGTGCAAATAATGTTCCCTCGGTGCATTCATCAGGCTGATATCTGAATTAATATTTTTGCAACATAAACGAAATGTTGGCACTTTATTTTGTATTACTTCGACTGATTGTTTCAATAACAAGGAGTGCACAACCTGGACCAGAACTTTGAGGCTCACCAGCTACCAGTAGTGCCAACAAGACAAATCCATAAACACAAACTGTTTACAATCATGTTTAAGAGTTTCATCAGTTAGCCTTAAATGTTGAATGCAAGCCTTTCAAGGCTCCCAGACATCAGGTCTTTATTAAATCATTATTAAATCATTTAAAGTTTGTCAAAGACTTGGTTTGTATTTGTTCTTCACTTTTTAAAGTTATATTTATGGTCTTGTCCTTTTAATATTGTTAACTAATCGTTAAGTTAAGCAACTTTATAGCTTCTTATAAACCTAAATAGCCCTTAGCCTGGTTCAAGGTCAAAGGTTAAGTGTTGGGAGCAGCTAGGGGTCAACTAACAGCTACAAGGCCTCGAGTCTTATCCATAAGATATTTATCTTTCTTCTCCTTTTTTCACAGACACCAGCATCGTTCACTCATTTTGAGGAGACTCGTATTTAACCAGCAGCCATGCTTCGCTTGACTGACACGTCATTAGGAAAACTCTTCGTTATGGTCATTGTGCGATACACATGAAAATTAAACATTTTTATTAACTTCTACTTCAATAAACTAGTGGACAAGTAGTGTATACATAGTGAAACTAGGAACATTTAGAGGCTTCCTTTTTACAACCACATGTGTAATTACATCATGGTGCAGTTAGTTTCTATTTAAGCACACACGGGACTATATTTGCACTTGGGGGGGGTAATATTTGAGTCAGTTTGACTTCCTAATTAAAGGCCTTCAAATGTGGGTGGCACCACAAAATCCTACCGGGATACACATTTCTAGTCTTCCAAAAGTACTTGAGTTACCAGGTTCGATCAGAATGGAGTTTTTCTATATAACATGACCCGCATAGTCTATCACAAGATACAGACACCAGACTTTGACAAATATAATAAAACATTATACTCCGTTTGGAACAACATAGTGTGAATGAGCATTTTCACATTTCTGATTATTTATCCAGAGGCGCCAAAGCATTTTCTCAACCCACAGAGGGGCGTTTAACCTTTCGATGAGGGCCGCAACTTTTATTTCCACCTTCATTTTCTATATTTTGTCCTTCATTTTTTAGGATTCAACGAATAGCTGATTGATTATTTAGCCTATAAAATGTCACAAAATGAAAAATGGCCATCACAATTTCCAAGAGCTTATGGTGACATCCTCAAACTGGGTTTTTGGAAAATTAAATTTCTTAAAATTGAGTACCGGCAGGATGCGAATTATACAATGACAACTTTTTCCAGGTCATAAAGGAAACCCAGTACAGCGCAGGTACGTGCAACAGTGAACTAAAATCTTACAATGTTTACAATATACTCGCTTATTTAACAAATGTCATCAGTCTGTAGATGATAAATCAAATTCATTACATCAGTTCACGGGTTCCCCACACCAGACAGCAGCTTTTGTAGTCAGAGGTCAGCAAGTATTCTAGAGCACTATCATAAAATACAGCCTGCATTATCCTCTCTAATTCCTAATTCTTATAACTTCAAGTTTTAAGTTTCAACTTACTCTTTTTTTAGCAAATACCTCATTTCCTCTTGCTCATGTTGACTGTGAATGCAGTGTAATCTGGGTTCAATAAAGCAGTAGTCAGACATTGTTGGGGAATTGGGAATTGTTGGATCTCTTCCCAGCTCTATATAAAAAGGGGAATGACATCACGCTACATAAATAAAACTGAAACTGAATAGATTTGAAACAACCAACCTGGATTAAACATTTACCTAGCCAGGTAAAACTCCTGAATTCCAGAGTTAAAATAAATAACTGCTGTAAAAAGGCTCACAAAATACTTAAAATGAAATAATGAACTCTATATTTATGTGAAAATGTTTCACTGCAATAACTAATCCACTATTTCACTGCTCAGGCCTAAGCACCAGTGTCAGCTGACAATTAGATAAAATATGGATATGGTGGTAATGAAATGACAGGGTGGGCTATCAGCTGGCTCACATCACAAAAGTCATTTTAAGTAAAAGAAAAAAATAATTACGAAACTCTGAAGGTAGGAAAGTTAAATGTATTAAATAAGCTAGATGTGGCTAACTACTGACATTACCTTACAGCGTCTCCACCCGCGTGTGGTGAACTGGACCGCAGCAGCTGCAGCTGCGAGTGATGTTTGCGGACAAGACGTTCACTGAACCTCAAGGTTAGGAAATGGTACGCTCCATTTTAGGGGTGGCTAAAATCACATTATAAGATTCTTGAATATAAGGCATGAATATGGTTAATATTAATATATTGTAATATTTACAAATACAGGTATGAAAGACCCCTCTGAACTGTTGTCTTTGGCTCTTCAGCGGGGGGTCCAAGCCTTAATTAGGGGGGGTCTGATCCCCCCAATCCCCCCCGTAATTCAAACCATGAGCACCAGTATTTGGCATTTATGCTTGATAAATACTATTATTACTTATAAAGACTGTACAACAGACTAATCGTTTTGGCCCTTCTTTCACATTTTTTAGACAACTGTCTTTGAGCTGCATGAGAAGTCCCGAGCCCGTATTTCTCAAGCTTCTCAGATTTACTAAAAAAACTGACTTAAGAGTAAAAACTATTCTTGGCTCAAAGCTGTGCTTAAAAGTTAGTTATCAAGCATCACAGTCCTAATTTGAGTGAAGTGTGGGACTAAATCTCTAAGTGTCAGTCTTTGAGCTGATTCACGACACTTTTGGATGACGATGTAGCCAAGGACCAATCACTGAAGAGAATATTCTCAGATAAATTCACATTGAATGGTGCAATCCCTCAGAGGAGTTTACATTCAACACACATTTGACAATTTTTCAGAGAATACATTATGTACGTAGACTGTGTGCACGTTGGAAATTAAAGGTAAAAAAGTTGATCTTTATGTGAACGCCATTAATTGCACCTACTGCTCCTGGGTCTGCATGGATTGTGCTTGCTTCTGTCGGATTACAGGGGGGGGAGTCAATGAAACGCGTGACAATGTGTGGAGCTGTAAGTGCCATTAACTGTTTCCATGACAATTCGACTTATTGATGGTCATGACGGGCCAAAATCATCAGCTTTCCTGCACAAGGCGTCATCACAACCTTAAACCCGCTGAAGATTATGCCTGCGCTGTCCGACCCCGTCTAATTAAGAGCGCATCGTCAAATAATTCAGAAACATGCTTCCTCTCCTGAAATACTTGCGCATGTCTCTGTCTCCACAGCGCCATCACAAGCCCTCCTGGCAACTCCTAACCACTTGAGATCCTTCTCGAGCTGTCTTAAATAATTGGGAGAGTGAGAGTGATTCTTAGTAAAGTTAAATTTGATAACTTGCTTTTATACTTCAGTTTGAAAGTTGGAGTAAATTTCATGAAATCTCTGCACTTAGAGTATCTTGATAAATACCAGCCCTGATGTGTTTGTACCAAGTGCAAGAGAATTTTCCACCACATTTATGATTGTTTTTATAGAATTAAGACACAGGAGTTAAAGTACACTGAGGCCTGCACAAAGTATTTTTGACATACTAGATAAGTCACATGGAATGCTCTCATAGATGTGACATTCAAACATACTGGGCGGTTTGTTTGATAAGCATAAAAGCCACGTGCGTGGACGATGTCAGGACAATGTCCAGCGCCGTTCTCCGCGAGTCCCCCAGTAAACAACACTCCTGGGCCACACGGGAAGGAGCAGGACTTCCATATTGGGTGTGAACGTGCTGAGCCCAGAGAACTCGGGTTAGGCTTTACCTTGTTAGGAAGTTGGAGCTCTGGAGAATAAACAGAGCAGAAATGTTCCTGGTGGAGGAAGGGAGGGGGGGGGGGGGGGCACAGAGCAGTGATGAGGCGGGAGGAGATGCCAGAAAGAAGAGAAGATTTGGGAGAAAAGACACCTGTGGAAAAGATGAATAATAGAGTGAAAGTGCAACAACTGCTCACATCAGTCATGAAGAACATGAGAGGACAGCAGGGATGGGAGTTGGTCAAAATGAGGAGATGATGAGGAGAGTGGAACACTTGTTGACTAGTTGCTATCTGACTTTGGTTCTGTGGTATGCTATACATCATCAGCGGGAGGGAGGAGGGAAAATGATAGAGGTGGGGGTGCGCAGGCTGAGGCTGGATGGTTTCCTTCCCCTGGTCCCGTGGAGTGAGTGTATGCTCCCACAGGGCTGGGCGGGACCTTCTTACAACACTGAACACAATCAGAGGGCAGGGCCGGAGAATTTCCTCTCCCCCTCACTCTCACTCTCTACATCCCTGTCCTCTCCCTCTCCCTCTCGTGCACCATCACAAACACGTGAGCACCAACACGTGTACTTACAGTGTACTAACATACACACAGTACGTCACTTGTGTGTAAAGACACAGACTAATGACTCATCAAACTGCTGATTTTCATTCTTTCCTCCTGGCTAATAAAATGTGATGTAGTGGGAATAAATGAAAGATGAATGATGCCTTTTCCAAAATCCTCACACAACCCTTACATTACTTCCATCAGTTTGATGCTACTTGCCAAATACTGAGTGACCTACACGGGTCAACCTTTGCATTATTATCATAATTAAAATCCATGTAGAGGTTGTACACATCCAAATCAAATTGTTCACAACACACAAACCTGTGTGCGTGTTTGGATTAGAGTGTAAATAAGTAAATGCATCATTTTTATTCTGCTCCTATTCACATCCTTTATTGACAGGCTTATGGTAATGTCACAACATGTCATGGCTAGGCATGCAAAATAGTGTTACTTGGCTACTACAACTAATAATATTGTTGTAAGTTGAGCTGCTACATGTTCCTGACATTTACACAATTATTTGAATTTGGGTTACTGCATTTAAAACAGACTCACCCACCAGTCTCTAGTCAGTTTACATAAAAGTGAAATAATATATATATATGAAGCACTATGGCGACAAAACAGCTACCCTGGCTGAGATATTAACACTATGGCAGCAGCAGTGGGTGGATGGATATCTTGTGGTTGCTGTTCCACAAAACTAACTGTAAACAGCTGATAATCTCACGTGACTAAACCGCTGAAAAATAAGTATTGTGTTGTCTTTCTGTGCACTCGCTGCAGTTTCTGTGTTAGTGGTTATTGACACTCAGTCATCACTATCCATCATTTGACTAATACAGGGGTGTCATCATTCAGCCCACGTATTTTCCCCAGATAAAATCCCTGCCAATGTTGGGTTTCTGTGGGTAAAGCCACACCTTCATCCAGCTGCTAAGGCTTTCCTAACATGGGAGATTCCCGAAAACAAGCAGAGTAAATCCTGCGTGAGAGTTCCCATGGAGTCAGTCTGTGCCATGTGTTTGCTTAGACCTGACAAAACATAACTTCTGTTTGTAGACTTCTCTGTCTGTTTTTCATGCCTGTGAGTATTGGTCTGACTTTGTTTGGTTGAAACAGCTGTTTCCCTTGATTCAAGCTGCAGCTACCAAAAAACAAAGCAAATTATCATGTAAATATAACAAGACGCCCAAAAAAATGTGGACAGCACAGTGCGCACAAGTTCAGGTTTGAGGTCTGTGCTGAAAGTTTAGGACATTTGCACTAGAAGTGAGCAGCAGATGTAGCTGCGCAGATGGATTTAAGGTTTCCTATTACAAACAAAGAACTCTGCTGGCTCCTGGTGGCTGCAGCAGAAGCTACAGGTGGGAGACATGAGAGAGCTGCACAGACACAGTTCTCTGCATCCATCCCTCAACTGGTTTATATGTCCCTGTATTGTTTGAATTGTTATATGTGGATATTGTTTCATGACCCATGGGCTAAAAACACAGTTATGTAGCACGGCAACACAAAAAATTATGTTTAATTAAATAATTAAAATATACATCCATTCTGATCTGGTCAGTATAAAAAGCATTACAGAGTTGGATGTATTTTCAGCACTGAATCTATTGCTATTTTTTATGCTGATCTTATGTTGATTGTAGATCTTTATTGTCAGTGCATGTTTTTATACAACTAAACTGTGTTGGAGCAATCCAATTTGCAGCATTAGAATAAGAAATACGATATATGCACATATATACACACCCACACAGTTATAAATAAATATAGGAAGCAATAAAAAACAAAAGTTATTGCACAGAGGTCACTGGTGCGCCGAGTCCGTTATTAACTTCAGCCACATTAAGACACGTTCTTACCCATGATATAAATAAATATAAATAAATATCAAATGTGTTGGGGTTTTAAGTCTGGGTGAGCTAAAAAATGTTTACATGAATATGCATTGACTTGATTTGATGAATGCCAATCGTGTAAATTATTGCCAAGGATGATGGATGCCTAAACTTGCCTTGGATCTGCACTGAACAATAGATTCAATTCTATTCAACAGCCTCAAGTCTTCTTACATTAAAGGTTTAACTACAGTCGCGATGTTCCAAGTCATCCAACAGGTGGCTCCCTAACTGCATTAACCGGTCTGGAACCGCCACAGTGGGACTGTAAGATTTGTTTAAAGGAACTCCAAGTTTCACCATAAATCACAATAGAGTCATATTATGTTGGCAGCTCGAACCGTTTTGTGAGAACATGTGTGACACATATGTGTTTATGTACAGTTTCTCAGACGGCATGCAGGAGGATGAGAGTGCGAAAGTTCCCGTGCATGCAGGAAGAAGACGCTGAATTCCAAATTCAGCACAAATATCTTCCACTCACTCTGACAGAGCACAGTGAGCCTCTGTCCCCTGGCAGAGTGAGTGGAAATGTGTTGTCTGGTCCGTCCAGTAGATTAAGGATAATGATATTAGACTGGGAGGCAGTCACTCTCCATCATTTGATCCATGATCAAAAATGGTCATCTTCGCCCATCTGCTCCAGACTGCCTAAAACAAGGAATAGCGCCAAGGGAGACGAAACAGTAATTGTTACGGGTCTATGTGCTGTATATATGTTTTTATATGTGTGAATGTGAGTGTGTGTGTCTGCATGTGTGATATGAACCACACTGACTGAGGCAGGCGTTACCCACTGCCTGACAAGCAGTCAAATATATTTGTTTTATATGCTGTAGTAACAGCGTTTTCACAACTTCAGAATGTCTCTCTAACACCGGGGACGCTGGGGACATGTCCCTACCACTTTTGGAAAGCATAATTTGTTAAAAAAAACGTTCTGAAATGTAGCTTGCAGTTAAATAATAAATGTAAATGCCTTTAGAAAGGTTTATTAGCACATAAAAAATAAAAAAAACATGCAAAGCAGTTATAATATAGTTAAAAATAAGAAACAAAAGTGAATTGTCCAAAAAAAGGAACAAACAAGCTACTGATTATAAAATGATCCAAAATGTGAACTTGAGCAACTTCTTGACACAGTTTCTTTTTGGCCAAGTTTTCTGTTCTCTCCCTGTGAACATGACAAAAGAGGAAGGAAGACTAAATCAGGCTGCATGTGTTGCCTCAGCAGGGATGATATTACAGGAGAAAAGATGATCTACAGCAGAAACAGATCTGAAAGCAGCACAGAATGACTGACAGCTGCACTGACTTAGATTCTGTTTTATTTATATATTTTGAAATGTCACCTGCCGCCTGAATTTTGTGTTTCCTTTTACATAAATAAAAACATTTCCACCACTGTTTAAGGATATTTTTGTGTCGTTCGCGTGAACCTAATATCGCCTATCGTGATGTGTAATATGAGCCCGACCACTTTTCAACACACCTTGGATCTGTCTAACATATCCATCAAGCCAGTTATCCATCAAGCCAGTCGGCTATAAAAGGGCCCAACACAGGTCCTCGCCCCCTCTGCAACGAGCCATCAGCTCCTCGCATGATTATATTCCATTATATTATATATTAAGACATTTCCACCATAAGTTGGTGCAGAAGTCTCCAGAAGTTTAATGCTCAAAATCTTCAAAGGGGAGGATATTTCACCATAAAATATCTTCTCGTCCTGTTCTCGAGAACAAAGTGTAATGTCACACCTGTAATCCGAGCCGTTATGTCCCCGCCACTTTTCTACACAAAGTGGCTCCCTTGCTCTCTGACGTCTCTCTCCTGTATGTGTGTTTTTGTTTTAGCCCTCACTGGGATTTGCTGCATGCCGGCTGTATGAGCTCAACAGTCAAGAGCAGAGCTATGATAACCTTCACTCTCCCTCACACACACACACACACACACACACCTGCTTTCGTGGTGTGTTTTCAGCCAGTCTTTGAAGATCTGTGTGTGCAGTGGATCTCGAGGGGATAGTGGTGCGGCCGCTTCCAGAACAAGGACAAACCAGTCGCGCCGGAGCACAAGAGGTACACCCTTCACAGAAAAACAGTTCCAAACAATCTTTGTTGTTGTCTGTTTGAAGGTGGTTTGAATTTTTTTCTAAAGCGTGAGAATGGCTTTGTTTGATGCTTTTACAAAAAAGCTAAATGCAGCAGCTGCGAGAAGCGAACGGATTGACAAACTCAAATCAGTTATAAACAAAACAAAATAACATGTCCTCATAAACTACATCAAGTACCAAATCATCTGTGACCAAATTCTCAGTTATTCTTTGCCTTTTAAGGGCATAATTGCTCTATTGACCTCAACTGCACTACAGCGTGTGACTATAAAAGCCAGTTCCTGCCTTCAGGGCCAGTTCTCCAAAAATACCCTACCAGAGACGGCCCCTTTTTCTTTTTTTTTAACTGGAAAACTGCTGTCCTGACCTGCGTCAACATGCTATTGTCAAAGCAACTAACACCTTGTATCCTGGCAACACACAAGACACAGGAAGTCCACGTGCTTGTGTCATTGTGAGACCATGTGACTGTGGACTGTTAGTAAACAAGAGCAGCAGAAGGGAGGAAGTGTACGCCTGAGGCAGCGCTGGATCCTGCAACGCTCCATTATGAAGAACCACTCCTTTCAGAGTACTACATCATTGTTGAAGGTTAATAGTATTTCGTAGCTTCATCTATAAGCTTCTGTGTTCAGCGTTTTTATGTAAAAACCTTATTTTCCCAGCTGCTACGGCAACACAAAATACTTCTGGGGGCAATTTGGGAAATGGGCTTAATGGGCTTAACTATTTAATGTATGAAATACTTTAAGTACTGTACTCAACTACAGTATTACTGCTGTCCACCATTTAAGACAGGGAGGCAGACGGAGAAAGAGAAAAACACGGTGGATGTCTGCTGTTCACTTTTTGTTGTCATCATAAAATCTGCCTCAGCCACACACACACACCATTTGCTCGTTCACGTGACAGATACGACTAGAAAGAGAGGTAACTGAAATCAAAACAGACCTAAATCTGCCTGCCCTGATGGCTTATTTCCCCTATAAATCACTTCTTGCTAATGATGGTCCCAGGTGCTGTCTTCTGTCATTTTATGAGAGCATTTAAGCGAAGTCTGCACAAACAACTGAACGTTATTTATCCAGAACGGAGTGATGGCTGCAGCCTGTGCAATTCGTGGAAACATTATCAAAATATAAACAACATTTTTATTCCAAACTCCAACAAATGTAATCTTTTGTGTTAGGGTAAGATTGATTTTCCATGAATTTAACAGATTGCTTTCATTAAGTGTGTGGGTATTAATGCTGCTTGCAACACAGTCTGGTCCGCACTATTTAATCTGTGACTTTCTCTGTAATAATGTCACATCAGACACAAATATGGGGAGGTGATGGCCACCAATGTGTCCCTGAGCAAGACACTGAACCCCTAGTTGCTCCAGAGGCGTGCGACCTCTGACATATACAGCAATTGGAAGTTGCTTTGGATAAAAGCGTCAGCTAAATGAGATGTAATATGCTTCTGCAAAATACTCTGTAGCACACTGAGCATGTGAAGCAAAGACGCCGCTGTCACGATTTAATAGCGTACACATCCGACTGTACAACAACAACAACAACAACAACAACAACAACATCTGGACTCGCCAGTTAGATCACAGAGTGAAATGCAGGTGGTGAACTGAAAACTAAGCTTTTCTTCTAGGTAAGGTCTCGGAAGATAAGTAACAGCACAATCAAGATTGTGGCATGAGGCCTGCAGGATACACCTGGGAGGAGAAATGAAAGAGCAACATTTTCCTCTCCCTCATTACCATCTCTAAAGTGGCCCTGAGCAAGGCCCATAAACCCCAACTGCTCGGATCAGTGGCCGCCACACCAGACTGAGGCCCCATCTGCACTACTCCGTTTTTGTTTAAAGAGGTTCTGCTTTTTGGATTTTTCCCTCTCCTTTATTGAGTTATATACCTTTTTTTTGTGCATGTAACAGGTTTGCAAAGTGAAAAAGCCCAAAGTCCAGCCCAAAGGGAGTTCCCATCTCCCACAGAAGCCGCTTCCTTTTTTTCTCACACATCACATCGAAATGCACGTCATAACGCTCGCCAAGCGGCTAGTCGCCCTCGGTGGAAAAACAGTGAGCTGCAGCACACAGCTCTCCTCTCCCTTCCAAACACTAGCTACCCTCCAGGCAGTCAGTGGACATAAAGTTGTTCCTGTGATGTAGAGACAGAGCTCAGTTAAAACTTTATGGATACAGATTAATAACTCACCGCTCTGAAACTCTCGCTCCAGTCCACGTTGCCAAGCTGGTCGGCAACACGTACAGCTGAACCCGAGCTGTTTACTGGCTTCTCGCTGACTCGTCCTACTCTGCTTCTGATTGGCTAGTAGTCCTTAACTAGAAACTGAGCATGTGCAACTCCCAACAAGCAGATGGTCTGTTCCGTAGTTGCAGAAGATTTGGCCAAAGAATAAAAAAAATACAGCCAAAGAACCGCACCAGATTTTGTTTTGCATGAACCAATAACGAGCTGGGACTGTTACTGAATGAATGGAGTTAAAAGCGGGCTGTGGTGGCGGAAATCAGACGGGGAGTCGTCGCAAAGCAAATACGGCAACATGCACAGCCACTTTCCTAGCTTGAGCGCGTGCCTGCACAAAATACAGCACAAGAACAAAATGTCATTCTGTCGAACCACCTTTGGGGTCCAGAAAGATACCGCTGTGCAGAAGGCTCTTGTTTTTCTAAGCTGTGCCCTTCAAACGTCTACCCATCCTGTGTCAGGTTTGGGAAGCTGCGAGCAGAATATTCCCGTCATGGTGTGCCAAACCAAACATCCAGCCATTTCCGCATGGTTTCATTTGACTTATCTGTCTGAAAACAGACATTTCCACTGCAACACGGTGTGGCGAGCAGACCGGGGTCATATACTCTTCAATTTAGTTTGAGCCCAAATGGAACACCACATGGAAAAAATTTACTGCATGTTCTGAAAATGGTGACCACATTTAAGTCTGTTATTGAATCGTTTGAAATTACTTTCCTGCAATTGTTTGTTGTTTCACATTATACAATCTCACCAAACCTGCACCTGCATAGACTAAAGAAAAAAACAATACAAGCACAAAAAAACTGCTTGATAATGGAGCCTTACTGAAGTTACACTAGCTTAAAAAACAACAGAAAGTGCCCCGAGACTCTTTTAAGTGAAGGGGCCAGAGCGCTTGCAGTCGGGGCCCCGAGACTCTTTTAAGTCCCTTCTTTTAGAAAGTGCTTGGTCAGGAAGCCATGACATCTTCGTACAGTATCACTAACTAAAGCAACACAGACTCTAAAATGTACATTTTTCAAATAGAAAAACATGAACTACTCTCTTGTACTGAAGACGATTGCATAAATCAAGCAATGCAAGTCACTTATCGTCATCTGTCAACCACATTGCCTCTTCAGTAAACACCATTAAGGAAATAGAGAAGCTGTTAACCCTTAGCCTTTCTGAGGCTTCCTTTGCCCTGCTCTGACACTTGACTTAACCTCAGACGACCCCCTTGTTTAGACCACTGATGGATGTTGTAACAGATATTGCCATCATTGTCCCAGCAGGTTAGAGCAGTTATTGCAGATTCCCTCAGCGGGTCTTAGCTCTAGGTTGTGGAAAGTTAAGTAATCAAATACATAGCTGCGTTTAGACTATGAGTCTGCTGAATGCAAATTACGTTGCTTGTTTTCATTTCAAGCAATGATCCATAACAGGTTTCATTTTGAAAGCCAACCCAAGCGACTAGGGAACGGAGTAAACTTCCCCAGCGATTGAAGTTGCAACCTTATATGAACATCAGGCCCTGAAAATAGTCGCCAAACAAAATAGGAGGGATGTGATAAGATCTTACATCTAGCAGGCTTTTAACTACAAAACAATGGCGAACTGCTTGTTGTTCGGCTAAAAAGGTTACTGTCAAAGTGTTCCAGCCTCCCTACAGTCACATTTTACTTACCAGCTCACAGAGGCTCAGAACTCGAGAATCACACTGTGCAATATGGGCTTCATTAGAGTAAACAACGTGACTTAGACTTGAGTCTGACGGTGGGGATGTTTTAGGACTGACCTGGGTTGATTCTGCATCTGACGGCATGTGCACTCATTTTCATTATGCTACAAAGATTGGCAACTTTTGGTTACATGATCATCAAAACACATGCAATAGATAGCCTTTTCAAACTGCCTACTAGTAATGTATCAAAAATACAATCGATGTTAACTTTTAACCATTTTATACGCCTTCATCTCATCACGCTCTTTTAAGTCCCTTCTTTTAAAGGACAGCCTTTCCTGATTTTATTTGATATGATTTTATTCTATTTTATATACATTTTATTTTTACTTTTAACGTGTATTTTAATCTCTTAAGTGTTTTATTGTTTTTACAATGTATTTGTTTTATGAGTTTTATTGCCTTTGCACATGTTAATTGTTGTTCATTGTTTTCCCAGCCATCACGTGGCGGGCCAGAACATTATTTCAGTTAAATTATTTCATATCCTTGGATACTCATGTGCACGTTTAGCTCAGTCGGTGGGGTGCGGGACTCCCGTTGAAGGAGTTGTATGATCACTCCCAAAATCCAAATCCCTTGTTAAACAAATTGATTAGCCTATAAAGACACTTTTACACATGCTTGCAATGAAGGATGTGCTGCAGTGTGTGCGCGTCCCGGCGTTTGATCCGCATTCATAAACCTATGGATCTAATTTTCATTTCCCTGAGGAAATTCAAGGGAATCCAATCACACGTTTACTGACGGCCTTTTCAGAGGTGTGTCAAATAGGCCAGAGACTCTTTCGAATGTCGTTCAGAACTTTTCAAAGTAAAAGCTCTTAATAAACTCAACATGAAGCATTGCTGCAAAAAAAAATGTCATGACCGAGATCTATTTCAGCAACAGCCGTTATCAATCTATTTTTCTGCTATCAAAGCAATCTGGCCCTCTGACACAGGTGTGTTTGCGGTCCCTTCAACAGAGTGTGAGGCTTCCTCGTGTGAGTATATCGTTTTCACAGTGTACTGTTTAGTAAAAACTTTTGGGTAAAAATCAACATGAATGGTTCAGAATATAACTAAAACACCTGTAACATCAGTGAGTGGCTGGCATTAAAAGTGCCACTGCATGTGGAGTGCAGGAGAATGACCTACATGGTGAAGACGTTAAGAATTAACAGAATTAATCACAAAATCAATGCATTCTAATAGCTGCTTCCTTTTCCCATTGGCGGTTTTAGGTATACAGTTAATAAGATTTTTTGGCATGCAAGAATTTCAAAATACTAAACGCCTCTGTTAGCACATCCGTAATGAAATTCTTTTAGGCTGACCGGCTGTGTACAACCACACCACTAAGTGGCAGGGAGATGTGGGATGTCACTGCGTCCTGGAGGACACCTGTACATCAGTGCATCAAGGCAAGACGTTAAACTAGAGGTCAGCAAAAAAAGATTTCCAAGTGGTGTCTACAAAAACAGCTGCTACATTAAGACCAAGAAATCAGAGTTTCAGGACAGGTGACTGACCTCGGCAGATGAGTCCGTCCTGGAGGATGGTCTGTTTACAGACGCCGCAGTGCTTGGCCTTCTTGAAAGTCTTCACCCGGAACGTATGGGAGTGAAGAGCCTCCAACTCCTCTGGCTACAGTTAAGAAAACAACAACAGAAGACAAAAGAGGTGGAATGTTAGTGTTAAAATGTCGTGACCTGGTGAGTCATTTGGACCCCTCCTCCCTCCCCTCCCAACATTTGTCCTGTCATCTAACTTCCCTCCTTGCAGGTGTGTTATGCAACTCTTTGGAGAAACTATCTGGCATTGCTCCCCACCCCAGCTCAACACCCCTCTGTGTCTGTCTGCAGCCTGTTGTTTTCCCTCCAGTGTAAACCAGCTTACCTCCCCGGTCCTTTTCCTGTCTGCTTTGTAAACTTGGCATTCAGCAATGCTGGAGGGCAAACAGAAAAGCCAAGCTTTGGAGGTTTGACTGTTTCCTGCAGTGTCTTTACGAGAAACCTGCATCATGTTTCCATTTCCCTACTGACGACCAACCATGACATCATTTCTGAGGTGTATTTGCTCAGCTGGTCCCCATTTTTCCTTTGAGGTTTGGATTTTTGGGAATAGTGGTCCAATGAATCCCTCTGTAAGCAAGACAACCTTACCAAATATTATAGTTATTATGTTGTATGAGTACTTAGCCACAACTGTTTTATATTAGGGATGCACCGAAAATACATTTTTTGTCAGAAACATAATGAAAAACTTTCTCGAATACCGAACAAGGTGTTTAATATTTTTTTCCATTTATTTTGCCTTTTTTCCCCCCACTGCTAAATTAAATTAAAATCAAAATCAAAATGTGCTTTTTCCTCAGTGTTTCCCACAAGATGTGGAGAGACTATGGTGGGGGGCCCGGGGCCCGAGAAGGTCCTGTAAAGTAAATTACATGAGTCCACTTACTTCTAATGGACACATGTAATATGTTTTATACTTCCTGTGAATATTATTCAATTAATCTTATTTCCATCCTGTACAGACGCCTTATTTCGAAAACAGGACGTTGTCACATGTGTTTCCTCCTCGCACTAAATTCATCCAGTCCGACCCGG
Organism: Micropterus salmoides; assembly: GCF_014851395.1. Taxonomy (NCBI): domain Eukaryota; kingdom Metazoa; phylum Chordata; class Actinopteri; order Centrarchiformes; family Centrarchidae; genus Micropterus; species Micropterus salmoides. The sequence goes on along the minus strand of NW_024040596.1, from coordinate 3,203,733 downwards.
TTTGATAAATAATGTTTGTGGTTCTGGTCTTCACAGCCTCTTCAGGCAGGACTCTCATCCTGCAGCACTCGTCTTTGTACAAACTGACAGGATAAAGTCTCTAACCTGCCTGTCAGCTCGCTCTGGGCCGCACAGAAACACTCAAAGCGGTTCTTTTTTAAGAAGTTAGCCACAGATGGAGCGGATGTGCTAGGAGACAATTCAGCAGAACAGCGTCTGCAAACGGCCAGTTTTGTTTCCACAGGCTGGTCAGTGCCTACTATGACCAGTAAACTGATCTTAATGTGTCTGCAAACGGCCATTTTTGCGTCTGTGCCAGACACTGTTAAATAGAACTGTGCAGTAAAAAAATAATGATAATTATTGCAATATAATTTTCCTCAATAACAATATAACAAACGTTCAATATATCGTCAATAAATGTTTGATTTAATTCATTTGAATCACAAACTAATTAGCATCTAATTTTTCCATCAAGGAAAAAGGGACTGAAGAAGATTTTATCATAATAGTTTTGAATGATCTACCTCATATTTGTGAGCTGTGTTTGTCACGTTCTGACAATGAAGACAAGTTTAAGCACACAATTAACCATCTGGTTTCTTCAGCTTTCACTCAGGAGCAAAAATCTGCCTTTAAACTTGAAAGAAATAATGATTTGACATTTATCGTGATAATTATCGATATCGAATAATATGAAATATTTTTATTGTGATAACATCTTTAGCCGTTTCACCCAGCCCTACTTTTAAATGCTTCCACACTGCCGACAAAGTGCTCTTTTTGCTATTTTCAGCCGATTAATTTCAGTTGCCGGACATTCGGTGCATCCCTATATTACATCAGATATAGCAGAATTTAATCCAGCCTGCAATCATATAACAGAAACAGTGTTGGTGAGACAACAAACTGAACAGAAATTTTACTGTTCATCTGAAAATATTTGCCTTTTGTTTGGCTGTGAAAGTTTTAGACTATCCAGTACAATCACTAGATAATCAAACACCAGAAGAGACTAGGGCAACATTACGGAGCCTACCATAGATAAATATTTCTTGAATGTCTGTCTTTAATGTGCCCAACAGTACATATGTTCTATACAGGGATGTAGAGTAAAAGGTGCATGCGTTTCCAAGGCAGGAAGTGCCAGTTTAGCGTCCAGACATGAGGCTTCTATTAAATGTGTGTGCATGCTGGACAGGGCCAAACGTGGCCATGTGGTTGGCATATTGGGGGCCTTCTCACAGGAATTTTCATATGAGGAGACCGTAGAATCTCAAAGCATGGCAAGGAAAATATAGCAGCTCCCTTTCTAAAGAATCCCCCGACTACCAACCACAGTAACCTTAGAACCACTAATGACCCCCTTTTTTCTTCTCATCAATCCTAAAAGGCGACGTGTTGGAAAAGCGGCTTAGGGTGTGCAATCACAGCACAGAGCCTGACACTTGAATGATAAACCAGACAGAGAATCACTCCTCAATTCACGGACTGTCCTCCCTCTTGCTATTAGGAGAAGGAACTGACTTAGCAGGAGAAAAGGAAAGCCCCTTGTCTGTTTCCCATGATGTCTCTTTTCTAGTTAATACATAACCGTCATATGGATCCAGACGTGGAAGAAGTCTCATTACACATATCACTTTTTTGTTATATTCTACACTTCATTTCACATTTAGATCTTTAACAATAATGTTTACTGGTCATGGGGATTACTACTTAGTGAAGCCCGATGCGGATTTTGATATTTGAGGATTTTAAAATCCGACGTGCCGATATATCGTCCGATATTCTTTTCCCCCCTTATTTTAAGAAATGCATAACAACATAAACAAAGATTATCCCTAATATTTGTTATGTTGCGACCGACCTCACCAAGATACCCCGACATAATGCAGTATAAAAAGAAACTTTTTTTTACTGTTCTAAATAGTACTTTGAGCAAAAGTACAACAAAATATGTGATAAATAAGAGTCAAATGTAGAAAACTACAGAAAACATTTTATAAATATCTGATCTGTTATAAATTATGGAGTACTATTACTAATGAACATTAAATTAAATAGTGTATGTATTGTGGGGTCCAGCGAATATACTACTACTGATAAACATGGCATTAGTCAGCTTTGTGGCTAATTTATCAACGGGCAGCATCAACTCCTGTAAGTGATGTGATGTTTAAGAAATGTTTAACAGTAATTAATTAGAGAGGAATGAGAGGACCATTTGCTAGAACTGTTTCAGAAATAAATCTACAATCACGTTTGCCAGCAGCGTAACCACCACACACCTACCGTAACATTAAACACACTGCTGTGAGCCTGGAGAGGGAAGTGAAAAACGGGAGGGTTAGGAGGTCTGGTATGGTAAGAGAAGTGATGAGGGCTTGACAAACGACTAAATCACCGGGAACATTGACTGTGAGCACTACCAGGAGCTATTCTCCGTGTCTCCAGTAGACTGCGGTCAGCTGATGTTTTGTTCTGTGGTGCAGCAGTGTTGTTAACAGAGGAGCTGCAGCTCGCCCTGTGGTGGGCAAACTAGGTAACACACAGCCTGAGGGAAGGATCCGACTCTCTGTTTCTTTTTTAATAATATCGGCTGTTATAAACGCAGATATATCTGCAAGAAGCTTATATCGACCGCTAATATCTGCAAAACGGTAAATCGGTCAGGCTCTACGACTTAGCCTGTGCAAATTGTTGAATATCTTCTCTAGGGTAACTTCAGCAAATCTAAGCACACTGCATTGTTAGCTCGGGTTTGGAAATGACACATTTTCAACAGAATGCCTGCATTACTGCTGTTTACCAGGCACATAGAGATGCATGATGAGAAGTGAAGGACTGAGCTTATTTAGAGCTTAATCCATATTAGCAACTACAGTCATGTTTATACAAACATTAGCACTGCATGAAAAATGGGGATGCCAACCAGTAGGGCTTGGGTTTGTTTATTTGTTTGCAGAAAACCTTTATCTTAACTTATCTATGTTATAACACTGTTTAGACCATGTTTTAAGAAGTTCCAGGCCAACTGTAAAGGACTTCAGACACAATGAGGGTGCTAGAAAACAAGATTAAGAGTTCACAGTCGTTCTAGCAATGATGGCACTAGTTAAATGATCTCCAAACTTATTCAGATTCACCAGCTGGGGACAACTGATACTAGATGCACCAGAATAAAAGTAAGCAAAGCAAGAACAAGGTATAACAACAAAAGCTCACTATATTTTAGCTTAAAGAAACCTTTCCTGCACTTGGATGGTGCAGAATTATACATTTGATACTCAGAATTGGTGGTTTGCTACAATTCTTGAGCTCTAGAAACTCAGACAGTCTGACATTACCTCTGGTGTTTATCAAGCTCTACGTGACAGTTCAGTGTTTGTATTTCAGAGCCACATGGCAACAGCAGGACAGCCGAGCCTTCATTCCATCTCCCGGCTACGCCTTACCACTACATAACACGATTAGCTTAATCTAGTTAGGCTGAAATAGTGACCATGGCTGTGCAGGACGCACCATGTTGGCAAGGGGGCTTTTCGAGGGGAGGGCTGGAGGTCTCTGCCTGGCATCCAAGGCGCCACCATGCCAAAGTTCCAGCTGGCACCTGCTGGGTTGGGATTCTTAATATGGATTCCAGGGGATTGGAAATGGGCGATAAGTGGGTTTAATGGTACTCTGAGTGCGTATAGTAAGTGTGGATATCTGTCTGCATGTCTGTGTTTGAAGGGGGGCTTCAAATATTTCTCCATTCTGTCAAAATGACAGCAGGCTTTGTGGGAATTGATACCTCTGGAAAGAGGCAGTGCACAAGCTGTGTTTTGAACAAAAAACCAATCTTTTGGTTTCACTCCCAGCCCATTTAGGAATCAACTGTCAACATGAAAGGAGTCAACAGTGTCAGCAGAATGAATAAAACGACCCAGCCGCAGGCAGGTGTTAGAGGAACACCCTGTTTAATCGCTTCTGTCAAAGTGTCTACTCTCTAACCACATCATCCAAAACATACAGTAAGTTTTGGTCTGCAATGAAGAAATCTGTTTTGGATGCAATTACCGCATAGATATTTGGGAAAGGACGTAAACTAACTGTATGCTTTTGTTGTATTAGCTGTGCTTTATGAAACAATGTTCATGTAGTAAAGAAAAACCAAAGACATGACTGACAATCAAGAAGACATCTGTTTGTTTCTGGTTTAATGGGGTGCGGTAGATTGAAATACATGTAGAATGTATCTAAATATGATATGGAAATAAATATAATATGTAATTAAAATATGTATTGCCTATGTGTAATATACTACAGCAATAAATGTAGACACACTTCTCTGTACTTGTGCTTTGGGTCTAATGATTTAGAAACACATTTTCCAGATTCCAAATCAAATTACTTCTGCAACGAGGGGTGTAACACCTTAATCAGCCAGTGTTGCCATAGCAATAAACAATGTTTTTCCGCTGTAGATGCATTTTAGCCGCTCCCCTCGATACCCTGTCCCTTGAAACCCAATCCCTGTTAAATCCCTGAAAAATGTTCCAGAGGTTTAATTTAAAAAATGTCAAAATTAAAATTCTAAGTAAATGTGTTCAGAAATAGAAAATGCATTGTTACATCTAACCTTGCACAGAAACGGGAACTAAACTTTTTTTAACAGCTCATGTTGGTCTCAATTTTGAATAAGTCACTTTCCCGTAAAAGTCACAACGACAACACTAAAAGGCCCGACCAAGTCACTCATCCATACCACTTCCAACATGGCAGGTCTGAATTGACTGATTGCCTCCAATTAACAGAAAGGCTGCAGCAGCAAAGGGTTTAAAACACAAACACAGAGTCTGAATGTACGTGCGTGCTCTTTGGAAGAAGAGCGACATAAATGAATCACTAATAATCATCTCTTGGTCACAAAAAAATGAAAGCCAGTTTATAAAAAACACAAAACACTGTTGTTGTTTCTTACAACACGTACTATGATTTTATCGCATCTTTTTGCAAGAAAAACCCCATCACATCAGCGTATGAGAGAACTGACAAAAGCTCCCACTCCACTACAGCCACAGTAGTAATCCCACCCTTTCTATATTTTCTGCATGGATGAAATTAGAAATAACCAGCAACTTGCTTTTCAAACATCATATGAGAAACCAGCAATTAAAAATAAAGAGTCCTGATCCGCTGTCATTCTGTCGGACCTCATAAACCAGGCAGCACAATTTGCTAATAAATTATAATAAAAGTCCTTTGGCTCACAATAGTTATTAATCAAGGCTTCAATGGCAAAAAAAAAACTTGTTAGTGAACAGTAAATACTCCCTCAGAAGTTTTCAACTCATCGCTGGTCTCACCTCTCCCTGTAGCGCACTAGGTGCCATGTACAGTATCTCAGCATAGTGAGTCCACGCCCTGTGAGTACAGTGTAAATTTGCGGTCCCCTCAAAATAACACATCACACAGACATTAATGTCTAAACCGCTGGCAACAAAAGTGAGTGAGAGTATTTTCCATCACAGTTCAGTCATGTCTGAATAAAGCTGTAGGGAACACTTGCATACCAGACACCCATGTCTGAATGACAAAAAGCAATCACTTTAACAGATACATGAAGCCGGCAATGTTAACTTGTTCAGGGCTTCAAACCTAACTTAAGCTTTCACTCTCTGCCTTTTTCACACACACACACACACACACACACACACACACTTATACATTTCTGTGTTAAACAGGCAGAATGTCTCAATCTGGGAGTCTATTCAGCAGCCTCTTTGACCACTCTTGAGCCTTCTCACACTCTCAACCTATTCACACATCAGGGCTTATCCAGTAGGACAGACCCCGGGGGGACAAATGTGCCACTTGTCTTGTTTACACATTTCTCATTCTCTTATATCTTGGGGTGGAATGGGTGAAACAAGATTGGAGGGGTGTGTGTGCATGGGGATACTCAAATTGAAATTCCATCAACTTTAAGGGTTTAATTCCCAATATCACTGGAGTGGCGGGCAGTCCAACACATCCTTCTTTACAAAGCCAAACAAAAGAAAGATCTCTTCAGCGGGCCTGTCTACTTTAGTTCTCTTGCCCTCACCAGATATCCAGGCTCCAGTCATTTAACCTCAAAACACTATGTAAATACCTCACAGAGCAATATAGCAGGACGCTCTCTTTTGTAACCCCCTAATTGTTTCCCATCATTAGCAATGCACCCGCCGCTCAGAGTTTGTTTGTTGTTTGGGGGGTGGCTGGGGTATACGGGGAGTCGCTTGGGGAGATATGGGTGACGGGGAGAGGTATGGGGGTGGGGAACAGAGAATTGAAGAGTTAAAGGCAACCCCTCCAGTACATTCAGAGATGTGGTGATTATTTTCTGTTTCAGAGTGTTACAGGTCCACGCAAAGGGCCTCGGTCCTTCACATTCGCATCACACTTCGGGCTCTCAAATGGGCCACAAAGGAAGGAAATGGTTTCAGACAGGCAACCGGGACCCCCGAAAGCTGGGGTCAGGGTGTACACATACCCCCTTCAGCTCAGGCACTGCAGCTCCTGGGAACAGACTCCCGTTCCCTTAGAGACGCGCGCATAATCTCCTGCCTCACACTCATTAGCACACACAGGCAAAACAGGCACTCTCGTGCATAAAAATATCCAAACACACACACACACATCAGCGTACACACTAACGTCTACCTCACATATCCCACAGTCCTTTTACACTTTTATCAACCGCTGAAAGACCTTATGGACGAGAAAGACTCTCCACCCAGCTTCTCTCCCTCCAATACAGACTTATTTTTCCAATAAGTCTATTCATTTTTTTAAATGCTGGTTGTGTATGATATTTATCGACACAGTGAAGTGTGTATGGTTTGGGCCCGTCTACTGCTGGCTGCAGAGTTTATCCTAATTATCAGGAGCGTTTTTTGCCCTGTCATTTTTAATTTCACAGGAATTCTAGGAACCCTGAAGGGAGGTGCTGAATTACCCTTCCATAGCTTTAGCTCTGACCTTTATACGGATGTTTTGAACAAAAAGTCCAGTCTAGCTAGCCTCAGCAATCCCACTTACAACTTAAAGCTGCATTACTTAATATTTTGGTCCACTTGAGGCCAGCAGAACAAACTTAAAGCACAACATTGACATATCACTTTGTAAAGTTGATATGATGAAAATTGCATTACACACAGAAATTGCATCTTTAATGTTTAAACTGCACTGACAAAAATGATGTCCAGAGCTGGCCGCATTGAGCAGCATACACAGACCTTAGAAGCATACAGCTGCTTGCACGCTTAGGCCTAAATACAATCTAATACACAAAAAATTACAATGAGATCATATTTATTTATCGGTGACTATAATTTAATGTGCAGGCCAGCTGGAAGTGAATTTGGTTTCAGATGGATTAAAATGATAAGCAGAGCTGCAAATCAGGGATAACGTGCATTCCAGTTTCTTCATGTGTACAGGAACACTTGACCTGCATGTCAGGACGCTCTGCCAAAGTAAAGACCGGCAGGAAAACAGCCAGACAAGCAGACAGGAAAAGATGGACGACAGACAGAGAAAAAAACTAATATCACACTGACAGATAACCATTCTTGCCACTAACTACATGCTGAGTTTTGTGCATCCCTTAGTTTGTGTGCCCTTAAAAATACAAAAGAATTCTAATTTCCCTGCAACACATAATAAATTGCAGAATTAAATACCATCGATGACCCTCAATGTAGGAGAAGACATTATTCACGAAATCCATTTCTTAAAGACATCAGGAAATGTGGTGTTTGTCAAATGCAGAGTCACTAATGTCTAATAGCTGTGTTTTTCCTCATAATGCATATCTCAGCTTCAGCCTGTGTTAGGTAAAGTTATAGTATGGAGATAAATCCTTCCAGACTCGGCTTTGCGACAGACATTCCAGCTGAATAAGGTAAGCAAGAGGCTGTTTTTCTCCTTAAGTTTAGAACTCAAAACTATTACCTCAACTGCTTCGAGAGTGTGACTCATGCAGAGACTTACGTATACACACACACACACACACACACACACTGATTTGACCTCTGATTGCACTGGCATTCACTTTCAGCACTTACCTCATATACACATGGAAGCATGTTTGCATGTGTTCAGCACTAGGGGTGTAACGGTACATGTATTCGTACCGGACCGCTTCAGTATAGGACGCTCGGAACGTTGCACATGTGCACCGAATGCAGTCATTGATGTCATATATTAGGTTTGTTTTCTGTGTGGAACATATGTAAATTCCGACTTTGCACATGGACATATTAAGTGGCGGACCAAATCTCCGCCTTACGGTGCTACGGCGCTAGTGCCTTGAGCATCATGGCCAGTGCAGAGAAGCCAAAGCTTGAAAATCCCTCCCTTATAGTTACCGTCTTCTGTTTGGGAACATTTCGGTTTCTTAGTGAAATACAACAACGGACAAGTCGATAAGACGAAAAGCAGCGGGCCGACATTTCTCAGTAGTGATCGGGTATGTTTCCGGCAACACATCAAACTTGCTAACTCACTAATGGTATCACACGAATGAGAACGTCTCTGCAACAAGGGAGAAAAACAAAAACGAGCACAATGCAAACGCCTTTGTGCATTTAAACAGACTTTAGACTTTAGGGAAAAAATATTTTTTTAATCAGAGCAGGCCTTCGTGCTGGGATTGATCACGCTCATAGACGGAATAAAAGAATAAGAAGAAGGCTTATATTTTATTAGCTATATGTGGTATTGTTTTGAGAAGATTTTATTTAGTGGAGAACGCGGTTGTAGTTTGCAGCAGTATTTTATTTTTTTTGTAAACTAATTTGGATGTTTACAAAACTTCATAATAAATCAGCAGCAATTTAATGTTTGCATTTGAACCGTGACTTCAAAACCGAGGTACATACCGAACTGAGATTTTTGTGAACCGTTACACCCCTATTCAGCACACATGCATTCTCCATAGGGCACCTTTAGTAATGGGTCTCAGAAAGTGATCATCAACACCACTGGGTGTAATAATTATAGTACTCGCACCCAAACGATGTGATTCTGAAAAGAAACATTTTTAGTGTTTATGTTGACTAGAAAACAGCAGATCTCAGAAAGAAAGACAGACAGAATGGCAGGCTGACGGACAGACAGATGAGCCACTAATAACCGCCGAGACAGACGAGCAGTCTGGCCTCCCTTTCTGTGTCACAGTGATTTCCTACAGTCTGAATGAAGTCAATAAAAAGCATACACGTACACACAGCACAGCACTACATCCTCGCCCCCACCAGTCAAAGGCTATTGTTTGTCCTGGCGGGGCCAGAAGACTGAACGAGACCTCTCCACTCAACTGGGTTAATCAGCGGGTTAACTTGCTGCCGTCTCTCATATGGGACACCATATGCATGGATGAGCGTTTTAACAAGACACACTGGGGTGACCGCCATGTCTCCATCTGTGACTGTGCGTGTGTTACGCTCACTGCCTCGACTCTCCTGTTTTGTCCGACCCCCCTTTCCCAGTGGACAAGTTCCCTTTTCACAAAGCATTTATTCATCATCTCTCTTAGCTGAACAGGAGCTAGCTAGGGCCACCTGACCTTTGACCTATCTCCACTTTTCTTCTTCCCCTTTGCCTGACCTCTTCCGGCCCTCTTCAAGGCTTCCCCCAACTCCAGCTGTAAATCCCACTTATCCTGCACTTCTTCTGTTCAGCCAACCGCCCCCCCCCCGTGACTTTGCAAGGAAGGTGCATGGGAAAGACGCAGAGAGGTTGTCACTGATCTAAAAGTATACACGTACTAATAAACTGAATTGCATGTGTAAACTCGACGTAGTGCCAATTCAGTTTAACGCCACATCTATCTTGTTCGATAACGCACAAGCAGATAGGAAGGTAAGATAGGAGACAGCGGGCTTATCACACATGACATAATATAGACATGAAAAAATCAAACAGTCACTCAACTGACTCAGGTATCAGCGTCTTTTTCCTACTTTTCATTTTTATAACTGATAAAAATTAAATGTTGAACATACATCAGAAAGAGATTTCCCTCGCAAGCATTTCACATGCCTATTAAATTCTACTACGGGTCCGACCATGCATCTGTTTCACACCGTACATACAGCATAAGATAAAACGTCAGTCCAGTTAATCCTTCAGGCTCCAGTGTTACTTTATATGGCTGACAAAAAGCACCAACACAAGAGTAACACACACCACGGGTACAAAGTCACACAAAGAAACTTTCTACCTCACCACACATGAGGGAAATGCATGTCAAGGCGGAGCCCCAAATTGCTTCCGAATGTGTTCATTTCTGTTTCTGATGGCAGAGGCGCCTTAAGCCCTGGACATACTCGCTTTGAACTGCGTGTTTGCGCAAGATGGCTGCCACGCGTATCCTGCGTTCCTTTGGAGCGTAAGTTGTGCATGTCCCCATGACGCTACACGTCCGCGAGATGCAATTCAGCGATCCGACAGGCAGATCAGCAGCTCTCTCCTGTTCCATACACCAGCCCAGGTGGTGGCGGTATGCATTTGGTTTGCCAGCCGCCATTAAACGACAAGGTCAGTAGCAGACTTAACAAAGGAGATTTATGGCGGGATGTTTACAAAACTCCTGAAGCTAGTCCGCAATTACCGAGATCGTTATGATGTCTCATTAAAATCACAACCCCCTCGAGTGTCGCTATGTTTGGTTTGTTTATGATGTGCAAATTTGGAGGACGATAATCCGGTGTTGGCAAAGGACGATCCGGCCCCGATCTGCCCCCTAGTGGATTCACGTTTAATCCTCCAGGTACACGCAAAGCATGCAGGCAAGTGTGTGGACAACACCGTTAGCGTCGCCTACGCATGTCTACGCCTACGCATTGTTTAAAAGCAAGTATGTCGGGGGCTTTAACCTCAACGTCGTGTGCGTTCGGAAAGTCTGGCTCTTCTACTGTCACTATTAAAACATAAAGGCAAAAATAAAATCCTCTATAGGTTCCGGACGGCTTGCACTAGCGTGCTTTCATCATACCTGGCGCATACACATCCTTAGGGCATGTTTGACATTTTTGGTATTGCAGCCCTCCCCCATGCTGTACAATGAGGTGACTGAATTATTCATCCCACCGCTGATCAGAAATGGCAAGATAAATTCGTGAGAGTGTGAGAAACACAAGCCTAAACAACAAAAGAAACCTCCACCAGAAGCTTTGGTCCTTCAACAAAAACAAACATCTACATCACATTTTTCACCTCTTTTGACTCATTTGGACTCCATCACATCTGATACTAATTAGCTATCTATCTATCTATCTACACAAGACTGAACATTGCTTTTGTCTGTATTGTTCCATCTTTAAAATACCTTGCATTCAACCTGAATTTGTTAGAAAACTAGCCCCAGCTCCAAGCGCCACAGATTCCCAGACAAGTCATGCAGGCAGTTCTACAGCGACTTCTTGACTCAACCAAGAATGAGCCTGGTTCCAATTAAAGTTTTTTAACAGATTTATCCTGAATGACATGTTACAATACAGTCAACAGTTGAAGACGGAAGTGTCTGGGAATCCCCTAATTGTAAGCAGCCTACTACAGAACAAATGCAAGGGGCAACAATTCACAGTTAAATACCAGAAAGAAGAGAGCTTTCTTTTTTTTTTCCCTTCCTTCCTTTTCTTCCACTCTCTGCTTCCCACTAACCGAATGGCTTTACAATGAACAGTCACCTGCTTTTCATTTCAGGGGAAAAATGCACCCCAGGCATTCCACTACCCCCCCCCCCCCCCAACTCCACTCTCTACATGCATTTCATCTCAGCGAGGTGGATCCCAGGGAGGAAATTACTCAGTCATCCAGAAGTGAAGAGGGGAATAATCCCGTCTTTTTCACAGACCATCAGCAGCACTGTGAGAGAGTAACACAGAGTGGTCATCTTGCCTTGGTTGTCAGGACGTTGTACTCATTTAGCTTTCTGGGGGGAGGATCTGATTTAAATATTCACCATGAATTGTTATTAGAATTTTGAATTAATGAAATAAAATAAAGGAATAAGGAAATCACATCCTTACACTGCAAAGCAGAAACTACTGCCTATTTAGCTTGAATCTGTTGATACGTCCTACTTTGCTCAGCTTTCTTCTTCTTCAGCTTTCTTCTTCTTCTTCAGCTTTCTTCTTTCTCAGCTTTCTTCTTCTTCTTCTTCTTCAGCTTTCTTCTTCTTCTTCAGCTTTCTTCTTCTTCTTCTTTCTCAGCTTTCTTCTTCCTCAGCTTTCTTCTTCTTCTTCTTTCTTCTTCTTCTTCACCTTTCTTCTTCTTCTTCTTCAGCTTTCTTCTTCTTCTTCTTCAGCTTTCTTCTTTCTCAGCTTTCTTCTTCTTCAGCTTTCTTCTTCTTCAGCTTTCTTCTTCTTCAGCTTTCTTCTTCTTCTTCAGCTTCCTTCTTCTTCTTCAGCTTCCTTCTTCTTCTTCAGCTTCCTTCTTCTTCTTCAGCTTTCTTCTTTCTCAGCTTTCTTCTTCTTCTTCAGCTTTCTTCTTCTTCTTCAGCTTTCTTCTTCTTCTTCAGCTTTCTTCTTCTTCAGCTTTCTTCTTCTTCTTCAGCTTTCTTCTTCCTCAGCTTTCTTCTTCTTCTTCAGCTTTCTTCTTCTTCAGCTTTCTTCTTCTTCAGCTTTCTTCTTCTTCAGCTTTCTTCTTTCTCAGCTTTCTTCTTCTTTCTCAGCTTTCTTCTTCTTCTCAGCTTTCTTCTTCTTCTTCAGCTTTCTTCTTCTTCTTCAGCTTCCTTCTTCTTCTTCAGCTTCCTTCTTTCTCAGCTTTCTTCTTCTTCTTCAGCTTTCTTCTTTCTCAGCTTTCTTCTTCTTCCTCAGCTTACTTCTTCTTCTTCCTCAGCTTACTTCTTCTTCTTCCTCAGCTTTCTTCTTCTTCAGCTTTCTTATTATTATTCTTCAGCTTCCTACTTCTTCAGCTTTCTTCTTCTTCTTCAGCTTTCTTCTTCTTCTTCTTCTTCAGCTTTCTTCTTCTTCTTCTTCCTCAGCTTTCTTCTTCTTCTTCTTTCTCAGCTTTCTTCTTCTTCTTCTTTCTCAGCTTTCTTCTTCTTCTTCTTTCTCAGCTTTCTTCTTCTTCTTCTTTCTCAGCTTTCTTCTTCTTCAGCTTTCTTCTTCTTCCTCAGCTTACTTCTTCTTCTTCCTCAGCTTTCTTCTTCTTCCTCAGCTTTCTTCTTCTTCAGCTTTCTTCTTCTTCAGCTTTCTTATTATTATTCTTCAGCTTCCTACTTCTTCAGCTTTCTTCTTCTTCTTCTTCAGCTTTCTTCTTCTTCTTCCTCAGCTTTCTTCTTCTTCTTCCTCAGCTTTCTTCTTCTTCAGCTTTCTTATTATTATTCTTCAGCTTCCTACTTCGTCAGTTTTCTTCTTCTTCGTCAGCTTCCTTCTTCGTCAGCTTTCTTCTTCTTCTTCTTCTTCTTCTTCGTCAGCTTCTTCTTCTTCTTCTTCGTCAGCTTTCTTCTTCTTCTTCTTCTTCTTCTTCGTCAGCTTTCTTCTTCTTCTTCTTCTTCTTCTTCCTCTTCTTTTTCGTCAGCTTTCTTCTTCTTCTTCTTCCTCTTCTTCTTCTTTTTCGTCAGCTTCTTCTTCACCACCACTATAGTATGCCTTCTCTTCTTAAGTTTTGTTAAGTTTTTCTTTGTTTTGATTTTGTTTCTTCAAGCAATCTGCCAAGCACTGTGAGTATAAAATAAATTCTTTATTATTGTTGTAACACAATTACATTGTCATTTGCTGGCCTGGATTCAGGTATGCATTTTGGAACCTTACAGCAAATCCATATTAAGAAACTCATAAAAGTTCTGTTTCCTTTGTATTCAGTTAAAATCTTAAAATCGCCCGAGATAAGCTTTCTGTCTTATGAAAACAAAGCTCTGAACTTTCTCTCACAGTATTGTGATACAGCAGACTATGAAAATAAATTATACATGTGGAACAAAGATGGCTACGAGCCCCAAACAAAAGCAAGAAGGATGGTCCCTGCCAATATCATCGATTCAGTGGGATAAATTAGGTTTAATCAAAGACAGCCAAAGTTTATCATAAGGGCTAGCAGCCAAGAGAAAACAGCACGTGTTCCATATCGCACTGGGTTGGCTGAGACTGAGGCACTTGGACGAGACCAGTGAAACTAAAACCATAAACCAAAAGGTTCTCTGGGAAAGACGGGATGACAAGTTTTTAAGGGATTTTGTTCTCATCATTGGAGGTTTCCTGCAGAGTGCCACTTTGGTTCTTCCAAACTAGATAAAAATGTATATCTGTGTTATTGCCTAAAATCCAAAAAATAAGAAATATTCAAGTAAATCCAACGCATTGAGTAAACTTACAGAGTATGATTTATGATAATCATAAACCTGAAACCCTGAAATGCAAATCTCCATCCCCACAGGCAGCGCAGCAGGATGCTGTCTGCGCCACTTCCAATGAGCATTGTTTGGCCTCACACTTGAATGCATAGGTATCCACGGGAGGCCTCAGATCACATCCAGAGTTAGAGGTTATCATCGCATTAACAAGTTCTGTGGGCCTCTTTGGTGAAGGCCCTTGACTGACAGACTGGAGAAATGCTGCCAAGAAAGATCTCAGTCTCCTCAAACAATCCAAAAAAACTGCAGCTTGCATGGTCAAAAAATAAATACTGCTGTTAAGTGCTGTATCATGATCTCACACGTATGCACACAAGCTCATGTTCTGACATCACATTTAATAAAGTGACATTTCCTGCGTTTGATTAGTGTTTGTTGCTCTGTAAAACAGTGTCTTGTTAAAATAGTGAAGAAGCAGAAAGTATGAGCCTACGTGCACATGTAAGGAATGTTTTGGCTTATATTGACTTTGTTGTACATGAGACCATATAAGGTAGCTTACATGGGGTTGTTAAACAAGATATTAAACATTTAAAGCCAGACCAATCAGGGTCTCTGGCTGGATGAAGCACTGGGTCATTCCAGCATACTGTAGCTGTTTCTGCTGGGGTTTCCTAAAGCAGTTTTTCAGGTGTGCTCTCCAAAGTACTTAGTGCAATCTCAGGCAGGATGGGCATACGAATTTCCACATACTCGGGATGCACTGAACGAAACAAACCAAGGTTTTTACGCAGTGGCTGCTTTCCCTCCAGACTCTCCATGGCAGAAACCATTAAAAGACGCAAAACCCTCATTTAAATACTTTTAAATACTGCCATTGTGTTTGCACCTGTTGTCATTTACGCAATAATTCTTAGCTGATCACCCATAACAGGTACTAAAATTACACGTGCAATATTTTAGAACGCACAGGCAATTTAGTACTCTTTATTCGGGGTGTTAGTAAATCCGGCCCTATGTGGATTGAAAAAGGGTTTGTTTTATTGCTTATAAATGCAACTTTTCATTTGTGAGAGGAAGATTCTGTTATTTCTTCTTTCCAAAGTTACCAAAGTCTCATTTAAAGCAAAAATCAGCTCCATAGAGGACTGCCATGTTTTCAGATTAGTATATACACAGCTAATAATTGCTGAATAGCAGCAATCACGGTCCAGTATATGGAGCAGGGGATTAAAATACACCACTCAGTTATATGGAGGTCCAGTGACACCGACATTGCATCTACACAGGAGGCGCATGCGGAGCATGTTAGCAGAGCAGCAGCAGATTTCTGCACTACAAAGTAAACACAAATTATGCTTGTGTTACCAAAAATACTGTATCATTACTGTCATTGTCGATTGTGTAACAAAATTGCAGGGGATTTGTTTTGTGATGTCGCACCTCCACTACTGAGGGGGCCCAGGCCCCACAATGAGCTTCCTGTTAGCTGTCCAATCTTAATTACTACCAGGTCCAAACACTTCCCCGGACTCTTGTCTGCAGCCAGTCCCCACAAGGTGTTTCACATCTCTAACAGTGACCTCTGACCTTCCTTGTTCTCAAGGGTCCACCTGGCACTTCCTAGAGAAAGGTCACATGTACTGCCCACAAAAACAAAAATACAGAACATGTTGTATTACACGTTTTTAACAAGTTCAGCTAAGAATATAAAGACATTAAGTAGGTAGGTAGATTTATTTTGTCACAATTTAACAGGTTATATAGTGAAATAGAGTTTGTAACTCCCTCCTGCTAAGTAGCAGACAATCTATAATGCTAAACAGAAATAAACTATATTCAATGGAGCAGTGCTGAGGTCCACTCTAAACGTCAAGATAAAATGCCTTTTAAAAATACTTAACTTTAGCAGTTAATGTGATTTCTTGTTTTTGGCACAAGAGGAAACTTTAGGAAGAAATGAAGTTTAGAAATGCTCAATAGAATAGATGAGGACCAGGGGATATTTCAGGCAGGTTTCATAGTTATCAAGAGATACGGAAGTTTGTTGTTTTCTATCCCGTGTTTATGACTTGTGTTATGAAAAAAAGGTTTTGCCAGGATAATCTTTCCTTAAAGAAAAATTTATCTGTAAAAACAGGTGGAGAGAAAAAAAAATTGACAGGTGATCTTTGTGGGGACTTCTGGCAACAGTTTTACAAAAATGAACAAAAAACAGCATCCATCAAGATTGCAGCATTATTTTGATTAATTACATTATCAAAAGGCAAATGCAAAAGCAGGAGGGATACTTTTACCCCATAATAAAACTTATATATAAAAAGCTAGATTTGAAATATAATGTCATTGCAAAACATTGTCATTATATCTTAACTGTGTGGGCCTGCCATACATGACTCAACACAAACGCAACCAAAATAAAAGTAAAATAAAATAATAGCTATACAAATATCACGACATGAAATAACATCTCGAGCCTTAAAAGGTATGACGCAGTATATTCTGAATGTCATGACTTTATTTATTACTGTTGATCTAGCTATAATGTGTCCTTGTGATGTCATGTCCCACCTCTGACAGAATTAAAGCATGCGATGGATGACATGGGACACAACCAGAGGTTAAAAGGACTACTTCTGATGAACTAGTACTACTACTTTCTGGGGGGCCAAGCTGGTTGAAGCCCTCCAGAGACACGATGGTGCACTAAATTAGACACAGGAGTTAAGGGGGTACGATGTCAGAGATGATATTGCTAGATGTCACAACAGAGGGAAAAGCAGTATAGTTCAAGCTTGCTCTGGTGAGATATGAGGGTAAAAAAAACTGTGTAAAACATACAATACATCGGACCCTTGGCTGTCAGTGCATGTCACTTCAACTTATTTTATCTGTAGTAAAGTAGGAAACTTGTATCAGCAATAAAAAACAAATGTAAAATACTGGATATACCAAAGTCGATATTCCTAGGACAGGGAGAGCAAAATGGGGAAACTTCCTCCAGGGAAAGTCAGAAGGCCATGCATGGGAGGTTTAAGGCCAATGTGCCCAGTGAAGCGTGCACAAAGCTGGGGGTCTCTTTAGGAACTAAAGGGGTTGGTGGGAGGGGGTTACACAAAGCCCAACAACTCACATAAATCAACTGAGCAAGGGTTAAACTTCCCTTTTTGTCTTTCAAAAGTGTTCAGTCAAAAGATCCAAATAGCAACACCTACATGAAATAGTATCAGTCTTTTCCCCTGGATGGCATCAACAGGCTGAGCGTCAAGCCGGAAAACAACTGCATGGCTAATCCATTAGAGTGAAAAACATTGGGGCAACGTGAACCCAGATGTTACAATTACAGAAATGTTGCCGTATTTCAAAGGGGCCCCACATGTGGAACATTTTTCAACTAAAATCAGAGGTAATCTCAGGAACTCGGACGGGGGGGAGAATCAAACTAAAAACAGACCAATACAGGAAAAAGGAAAAGGAGAAGAGTGCAGGGGATGTGAGAAAAGAGCCAAAGATAAACAAATAGGTAGAAACAGTGGACCTTTTGTAATTAGAAGAAGAGACAGAGTTCAGACATCCTGATCCTTTTCCACATGTCCTGCTTTCAGAGGCAGTTGAGGCAAGTAAAAGATCCAAGTCGGTTTGAAGCAGCAACAGGTTTGGGGTTTGTCTATTTTCAAGTCAAGACAACCAGGGACCTAACATTCCCGAGAGGACACTATTTCCCAGAGTGATCCTTTTGAGACCCAACTCTGAACCTATATGGACTGAGTGTACGTTAATGGATATCGATCATCCAGAGGAGTTCTTTGAACCCTGACAGGTCTGAAGGTTTACCCCAGAGTCAATATTTGCAGTGACACAACTGTGAGGCAGAGACCCGTGGCCGTGTTTCCTACAAGTGCATCTTGTTAGATTAGAGACACCTGGCCAACACCTTTGCATTTGCCTGCCACACATGCGTTCACTTACACCCGTTTGATGCAAAAGCCACAAAAACTGGATGCATTCATAACCTGCGATTCTTGAATGTCAAAAGGATTTGCACGGCCTGTAAACTTTCTCTCAACAATGGCCTCGCAGAGGACATCTGATTGGTTTCATGGTCCTTTCAGAGAAACCTGATAAAACACTCCCTAAAACCCTTATTTGGCATTCATTAATTATTCACAATGTTTGTTGGAGGAGAGGCGCTCTTCCCCAAGGTCTTCTTTCAAGGGCTCTTGCGCCATCCATGCTTACTTTGCCCTCCAACCTTGCTCAGAGCATCTTCTGTTCATTTCCTTTGTCCTTCAAGTTGTTCCTGTCATTTCCTATATTTCTCGGAGCATTTTCTTTCTGCTTCTATGCAGGAAAAAATCTCCCTTTATCCAGGACCATCCTCCCATTTCAGGCCAGGCTAAGGAACTGATCGTGTCTAGTTCATAGAGATGGTCTGTTTCCTGCATCTGTACTTACTCACTCTCACGTGCTCTTTCTCCCTGTTCATATCTCCCTCTCTCTTCCACTTCTCTGTTGCTTCTTAACAGCTTTTGCAGCTGTACTCACTTTCCCAGCTGCCCAAGAATTATGTCTGTGCCCATACTACAAACCTGATCAGTCCAGAAGGACATATATCATCAGGGAGAAGAGGTACCGGTTGAGAATTTCACAATTTTTAAACTTTCTTGATTTTGTGATATTGGAAGATCTTTTGGGTTTCTGGCTCATCTTTTAATTGCAATGAAAAGCCCATTCTCAGTGAAGGGCTAGTGTTCGTGTTAACCCTAACCTTAAACCCAATCCGTTGGAATACGGTGTGCCCAAATTAAGGCTGTTTTCGGGCCAAACAAAGATCCGCTATTAACGCCGGGGCTCAGATTGAACACCGCCCCCTTAAGTGAGCATGCTTTGTCATACAGTGCTCTGATGCAGTCAATCAGTGACCCAGGGCTTAGCTGGGGGGCTTTGAGGTTCTTTTACGACCCCCCCTTTCACCTCGCCTCCTGCTCCTCAAAAGAAAGAATGGTAATTAACTGATGAAGAGCTCTGTAAGATTATCCAGTCTCCTCGCCAAGGACTCCAGCTCTGCCAGTGATGTGCAGTCATGTCCCAAAGGACCACTGCAGAATGGGGAAGGATGGATCTCAATGGTCTATTCAACTACTCTCCTCTTTCATCCTCTATTCAGCTGAAAAAGAGGAGAACAGCATGCAATGTTGTATATTTGAGCTTTCATATCAGCACAAATTAGGAAAAGCACTCACGGTGTTTTAAGACAAATGTTGAGACCACGGTCACAAAGCTTTTAGCATGGACACACACACACACACACACACACACACACACGGACACAGTGATTCACTGACCACATCACAGCTTAGAGGGCACACAAGTGCACAAACAACCCCTCACTGTGAGCGGGAATGCGCGGCAGATTGAATTATACAAGAGAAAGCAAAAATAGCTGTGTGTCCCAACCACCTAGAGCGAGACGGAGCGAGGCACAGAGGCAGTGAGGGAGTGGGAAAGGGTGAGAAAGGCAGACTGAGGGGAAGAGAGCAGGAGATCCATTTAATTCAACTCAGAGTCAGAGCAGACACGTTTTTAGTCTGTCTCGTGGAGCTAAAGCGAGCTAAACGAGAGAGAGAGAAAACAATACAGAGTCTGCCTGGCGTTAGCACCCCCCCCCCCATGCTCTTTCATAATATCGGCCTCATTCAAATGTGTCACCGTGCCAAGGCCCCCCACAGCCGGGGTCCCAACCCTCAACCCAACCCCCGACAAGCAGACCACCCAATAGATCCGCTGACCAGCTTGATTTGATCAGGGCTCCCCACTCACTCAACTCACTCATGACATAAACGATGCAACTAAAGTTTAAAAGTTATTAGAATGCACGGAGGTCTGCTATATCCTGCAAATTGCTAAGAAATGTGACGCAAGTCCTGTGCTGACAGTTTTCAAATCATGATCCTGCAACGAAATTCCCGGCGAAAAGTAATCTCACCCAGAACATGCAGGACAGGCAGACCCAGGTCCGTGCCGGTCCAGCCAGAGCTGTTGGCAAGCTTAGAGAGACCGACGGCATGGTGACGGACAGGAGTGATGCTGCTGCTGCTGCTGCTGCTGCTGCTGCTGCTGCTGCTGCTGCTGCTGCTGCTGCTGCTGCTGCTGCTACAGACCAGTGGGCTTCCTTAAGTATAATCCAGCCAAGAGAGGACTTGCCCAAAGCTGCAAAGCCATGACTATCCTAGAAACACTCTTCTTCACCCCAGGCTTTTGCTTTCCCCCTCTTCCTCACTGCCTGAATTGCTTTCTCCTCCTAGTGTCCCTCTTCTAAATAGGATCCTGACTGCCTCTCCTCTGCGCTCACTCTGGCTCTTTTCCCCTCTGCCGGGGAAAGTTTCACAAAGCTTTTTTCTTTTTTTTTTTTTGGTGTCAGGCTGCCCCCTCCGCTCCACAGGAGCAAAGGGGGAAGGGGGTGCTCTGCTTATAATACATCTCTTTTGCCCCTCCTCTCTCTGTCTCTCTCTCATCCCGTGTCTCCCTCCCTCTTTACACTTCTAAGTCTCCCCACTTTTAATTTCATTCATCCCTTGATCCCACCCCCTCCCTGTTCATCCCCCTCAGCATCCGACGCACTTCAGCTCCCCCTCCCTCCCTCCATCTCTCTCTTGCACTGTTTCCCTGTGTTTCTGTATTGAGTCCACTTTAATATTTCATAAACTCTGTCTCCCCCCGTATTCACCCATGTGTCGAGGTGAACACTAGGGTTGGGTTAGGTTTAAAAATGTACGATACCAGTACCAAAACCAGCACCCTTAAAGTGATACAGATTCCACCCGTTGAAGCCACAGTAGTGGATTTTTAGCCTATTAATATATTTATTATTATGGACAAGCAAGGTTATCCATTTTATTTTTTCTTGTTTCAAATAACTGTTGCATAAAAGTATTGGGGAAGCTGTATCGCTCCTCATCATAATTAGGTCGTCCTCAGGGGTAAGATTATACAGGGAAAGACTACAGCTTGGGAGTTATTTTATATTTGAATGAGAGAGGAGGAGAGAAATAGTTTAGTGACCAAATAAGTTGTGGAAAACAAATTTGAGGTTCAGATTTTTTAAATTTTGAAAGTAAACTAAAGATTTAGTTAACTTTCGATCAATAAACTGAATTGAAAGATCTCTGCGAGTGTTTTTTCCTTTAACCTCCAAAAACGACAGTCACGGGTATAAAACGAGTAAGGTTAGGGTAAGTTTTTTTAAACAAGTCACTAAACTAAAGACTCACAAGCAGAGTAAAGAGAGGCTGCACGTCCAGCCCATCAAACCGACTACACCTGAAGCAGCTGCAGCCGGAGGCTCCGTCAGTAAAATCAGCTGATTCGGTCGTTACAGTAAAGGTTTCGAGTAGCCATCCCTAGTGAATACACTATACTGAATCATTTTGGATGTCAGAAAAGACACTCGCTATTTAGATTATCAGTCCATGATGTTAGTTGTGTTCTACTTTTGACATCCACTGTCCTCAACATTGTTTGACATTATTTGATGCGCAATTTCTATCAGTGCACCAGAAATTGCAATGAAACAAAAAACAGCTCTTTAGTTAAAGTTTACTTAAACTTAAAGTTCTTTAAGTAACAATATAAGTTTCAGCCACCTGTTCCCATTTCATTCACTTTGCATATAATCAGTGAAAATCTGAGCTGCTGTCTCAGACTAATTATGAGCTTTCATGATGACTGAACTGAAATGATGAAAAATTAAAAACAAGTTCAGTTCTATGAGCCCAGAAGATGAAGCTATATCAGGCTTTGGATGCACACACAATACTTAAGTACCTAGTTTCTTTATATCAGCAATACAATCCTACAAAACAGCAAATCACCGGCGTTATCCATTGACCATCTCGCAGCACACTCCTTTACCATTTCCAATTTGCTCTTTGCCGCCCACGCATTTTCTCTGCTCAATGAAAAAAATAAAAGCAGTCCTGAAGGCTTTACCTCTGCCTCAAACTGAACCCCCTCCATCTTGACCCTTTACTCCAGAGAAAGAACATAGAGGGGCCGGGAAGCGAAAGCTGCTTCATTAAGTTCTCACTGCTCATCAATGAGCACGTTAAGCTCCATGCGTGACTCTTTATCCCCTTGTGTGGGTACTTCGGTTTTTAACACTCACACACGCACCAGACAGATCTCCACACAAACTATTACCCAGTATTACTGCATGCACAAGTAAACACTCATGTACCCATTACTTTCTAACAAACACACAAAGATTCTCTCTCACGACTTGCCCACTACTTCCTGACAACATAAACACACATCGTTTAAACAGTCAGCTCACCGTATGTAAACCCACACACTGCATAAACACACAAACCCACCCACATACAGAAACATACAAACAGACTCACACAGTGGCACAGAGGATTAATCCCCCGGTATTTCCTGCAGGCCACCCCTACAGACATACATTTGCTAAAGGAAAGAGAGAAAACATTTTAACTTGATCCCCCTCAACCAACACACACACACCAACACACACACACACACACACACACACACACACACACACACACACACACACACACACACACACACACACACACACACTCCAGATGGATTTTTGTCAGACAAATTCGAGAACTTTGCTAAAACAATGGTTATTTTTCTACATTATTGCATTTCTGTGTCTTTGATAGAACATCAGCTAAATACTGTATTGCTGGTTAATCTTTGTTTTTCACTTAATCAAACAATAACATGACAAAGGCTGGATGTTCCCAGAATCTTTAGCAGGACCAACAGTCAAGCCCTACAATTTTACAATGCAATGACAAAAAAAACACCAAGTTCACCACTATTTTTGACACCAATATATGCTTAATAGCAAACTTTCACAGTTTACCTGACAACACACGGCTTAGTTTGGCTCTTTATCTGCTTTAAGATTAGCATCAATAATTAATGAATTCAAGGTATACGTGGCAACAAATGAATGCCTGTGATCAAGGATCAAGGTAAATTATTTATTATTATTATTTATTATTATTTGACGGGCTGGTCTGAGTATGTCAGAAACTGCTGATCTACTGGGATTTTCACGCACACCCATCTCTAGGGTTTACAGAGAATGGTCTGAAAAAGAGAAAATATCCAGGGAGATTGTTGATGTCAGAGGAGAACGGGCAGACTGATTCGAGATGACAGAAAGGCAACAGTTACTCAAATAACCACTCGTTACAACCGAGGTATGCAGAACACCGTCTCTGAACGCACAACACGTCGTGGGCTACAGCAGCAGTGCAATCCCCATGCTGTCTGATCAGCATCTGGATATGCCACACCTGTGAGGAGAAGTGCTCACTAACAGAGATTTAGACAGATTTGTGAACAATATTTGAGAGAAACAGGCCTTTTGTGCACATAGAGAAAGTCTTGGATCTTTGAGTTCAGCTCATAATGAATGGGGGCAAAAACAAAAGTGTTGTGTAATTTTGTTCAGTGTATCTGGCTCTTTAGCTGCCGGATGTTCCACTTTGTTTAGCAGCTAGTTTAGAACTTTGCGTGTTGTTTGTCACAACGGAGGTAGTGTAGCTAAAAAACAAAACAACAAGCTGAAAGATGCTAAACCGCTCCGCATAGCTAAGGGGAAACGCAGGGTTGGATGATATTTCTCTGTGGGTTTATCACTAGGAGTGACTCCTTTCATATTTCACATAGTCATTTGAACCATTGTTGATATTAAATTATTGATTATAGTAGCTTTAAATGTCTTCTAATTTATTTTTATTGATTTACCTTTCACTACACACAGTAAACAGCTTGAGGCTATCTTGGAACATAACCTAAAGTGCACTTCACACAGCAGAGCTTAGTTGTACTTTAGCCGTCAAAATCTAAATGCACACGATGTTCTCTTGCATGAAGTCATCTCCCAATTCCCTGTCAGCACACTCTAGTGTGACAGTCTATGATGCAACAAGTATTTTTGATAAACAGAACATCTCCTATAAATAACATCAGGATTTACTGCACAGCCATCAAAGAGAAATTCTGTCATGTTTTAGTTAGATGTGCAAGTTATGGATTCAATATGGTAGAAAATAACAATTATGACGCGGTTTTGGCACAATACTGGTGACAGACTGTATGTTCTACTCCTTAAAGACCGTGCACAGTTACCACATCTCGTTACATACAGCAACCAAGTGCAGCCGCAGCACCCACTGGTGGTCAATCAACAAACTGCCTCCACATTCATCATCAGAGAGAAGACACTTGTTCAGAGCACAGTTATTAAATACCGGAGGTACTGCAGAGCTAATGGAGAGAGTGAGTGTGTGCACGAGTAAGGGAGGTCGTAGTAAAGGGAGGGTGGCCATATTTCCAAGTCTAATCAGATCACTTATGGGATTAGTTTTAGTACCCCTTTAACCTTGACCATTTCTGCCTTCTTTTGAAAACCAGAGCCAATGTGGACAGCGAGGCACTTACACAATTAAGAAGATTAACCGGTGTCAGGTCACTGTCCTTGAACCGAGTGACTATGGGTAAACATCAGAGAGGGATCCAAGCTGTGCATCATGTTACAATGGATTCAATATTAAAACTAAATGTTCCAGCAGACGTGAGGAGGTTTGTCTGAGCGAGAAGGCAAAGAGGTGGACAAAAATAAATGACAGAAACAGAAAAACAGATGAAATAGGGTCTGTAGCGCATAGATAAGCAGACCGATACATAAACACTGATGGATCTGGAGAGAGTGAATGTGTAAACAGAGGGGTGTGTTCAGTCATCTTGGCTGACGTCCTAGAACCTGCTAGATGAAGGGGGAGTTCACTTGTTGACAGATAGAGGGAAGAACACACTCCAGCAGGCCCCCAACACACACATGCATGCACACACCCTTTCCCACCCCCGTGACTCCCATCTGTTGAAAACAATACAGACCCAGGGCCCTCCCTTTGCAGAGCACTCACATGTGTGTGCACGTTTTCCTCTGTTCTCTCCGCTGTGTAACACGGAGAGGAAGGACAGTCCACCCAGCAGCAGGACACGCTGACCCGAGTACACAACAACAATAATACTGCTTCAGTACATGGTGTCAAGCCTTTTGGGTTTGTCGAGCTTAGTCTTTGAAGAACTGTCCTTTTTTGGAGCCATTTTTTTATTTAGCCGTATTTTGAGACGTCTTTGGATCAAGAGCGTTTCTGCACTACACTTCCCGTAGATCATCTTTCAATCAAACCATCAAGCATCGATGACACTATACGACATCTTTTGCCCAGAGTTCCTCATTATGAAGTTACAGTCTGTAGTTTCTAGGCTATGACCGCTTATGCCAACTACTCACTTCTGTTCAGCTCAACGCCAGGTACATAAAACAACAGAGCCTAAACATATATGAATAAATATAAATGACATAAAAGCCACTTAAGTGAAGTTGGGCATCCACATCTTGCCAAATTCTTTGCTAATGCTTAGATTGATCAAACATTCTGTACATGATGTGTTGACTGTATCACGGCTGTGAGAGCCTAAACTAAATAATAATTAAGTTAATTAAATAAATACATTAGAAGTGACTTTGTAGCAGTCTATGGCTAAGAGCTACATGGAACAGACCAGAGCCAGAAACATGACGGCTGAGGCTAATGTTGCTCCGTATGCACCTGCTGGGCTGTGACACATGCCGGATTGGCGCCAGCTTCCCCCGCAGCCACTGGCGGAGCTCCTCAACTCCAAAAATATTCAAGCATTTTTGTTCCGCCATCACTTCTCGTAAAACTGTCAATATTCGAAATCTACACAGCTGATTTCTCACCTCAAAACTTCTCAGAAGTGGATTTAGTGATAAAATTCCATACGAAAACTGTAAAATATAAAACTTCCTGTTGCTGGCCTCTGTCTGCTGCACGCAATGATGATGCAGTGAATAGTGATGATTCTCTCTGACCAATCAGCAGTCTGTCGTGTTTTCACGTTACATTTTAGTTTCACTCAGCTCGCTTGAAACCTCGACAGAGGTGAGGTGATACGAAAAAAAGTACCTGGAAGCAGGTACAGGTGCAACATTTCTACAATGGAAAACCAAACAAAGCTCAGACGTTTTATGACGCGAAGCAAACCGGCAAACCAAGCTAGTTTTCATTGTGACGTCACAAGTAAAGGAAATGAAGGGCTGGGCTACAAACGAGCTGTTTTCAAGCGGTTCAGAGCAGAGCTTTCTGTGGCAGATGGGAACTCGCTTTGGGCTGGACTTTGGGCTTTTTCACTTTGCAAACCTATTACATGCACAAAAGATAAATAACTCAATAAAGGAGAGGGAAAAAGCCAAAAAGCAGAATACCACCTCTTTAAAAAGCTTGTGTGTCCACAGTTCATGCCGGGGCTGCGAACCAGTGATCAGTTTGCCTTGCTGTTGGTTTTGGTTGTGTTAGTATTTCGTGTGTTTGTACTTCTTAGTATTGCCTGTCTGAGTGGCTTCAGTCAGTGCTTTTGGGAACCTTTGAATTGCCTAGCGTGAGACAGTGTATCAAGAGTTGGACACTCTTGTTTGAGACTTCTAAGTTGCAGAATAACTGCTAGTTTGTTTTTCTTCCATTGTATTTTTATAAGCTTATGGGTTTTTGAGCCTAGAGCTAAGTACTGTCTTTGGACAAGACCCTCTTTTGTTTCAGTTTGTGTATTGGTCAGCACCTGTATTGCCTCTTCCTGTTATATTTCCTTATGCAAGCTCACTCTCTTGGTTAATTAAACACCTGACTTTAACCAAGACCTTCAAGTTGTCGTATTCCACCTCATTCTCAATCTCAATCACGTGTTACTGCCTTCTTTAACGAGCTGGGCTGTAACAGCTCCCAGTCCGTTTCACACAGCCTGTCGCAGCCGGTAATGATCTTATGTGAGGCTGAATATTATGAGCAGTTTGGTAGGGATATTGAAATAAATTTTAATATGCTGTTTATTTTAGGTCAGTAGCTTTCTTACAGCCTATCACAGAGACTGGTCATGTAGCGCCCCACCTTTTGGATGTGGGCGCAGGTAATTAGGTGAGTTTTCAGCAGCCTAAATGTTGAGATTCAGTCTTTCAGTCGAATCAGGCTCCGCCCATCGAAGCATCGATTCTTCGACTATTCGGGGTCAGCTTGAAAAGAAAAGAACGAACAAGTGCACCTGAAGCTTTTTGTAAGTAATTTTGGGAATCAAAAATGCACTGAGAGGTTCTTGCCTATTGGTGATTAAGCCAAAGCATTAATCTAGAAATAATCGTAACATCAAACCTACGCTTACCATAACCATAAGAAATGTTTGTGCCTAAGCCTAAATCAGCGACAGGGTTTAGCCTCCTTTGTGCCTCCTTTGTGTTGCTGCAACGTGGCAAACTGTGGCGTTCCATACGGATGCAGAAGGGTACCTTTAGCGTCAAATAATTACGCTTTGTCATGACAGCGTCTGTAATGACGCACTGAGATGAGAATGCGTTGAAATATGTCAGTGTTGTGTCAGCTTGTTTCTGTTGCCCCCAAGTGACCAAAAAGATCTGTTACAGCAGGTTTAAGAATAAAATACACAGGTCAATCTACGCGACATAATCTGGCTGGCAAATGTAGGAACAATGTCAAATTTTATCAAAATATCCTTTAGGTCAACTCAGTTTGAGAGGCTCCAGCACAGGGTCACCTATGAAACTGCATCACTAAACCTGGCAGGGAATCAGCTGCATGTTAAAATCATCCCACTCCCTGCTCCACCACAGCTGTTGCTACCAACTTAGCCACTCACAGCCAACGTGGACTGGCAAGAGCTGAGGGCAAATGTAGGTAAATTGTTTATTCGCCCCTTCTGAACGCCACCTCATAGCACAGACACAATCAAAGTGTCAACAGGGGGAAATGTACAACCCCAGGAGAAGAAGACAGATCCACAATGTGTCTCTGACAAGAACAGCCAGCCACTGACTAAAATCACGTTCTGCTTTAATTAATGGTGAGTCTGAAGTTTATAGAGGAATACTGTGTGCATATCGGGGTGTGTGTCTTTGAGGGGGTGTGTCTGTGCACTGCCAAGACACTAAGCAGAGGCTGCATTTGCAGGATTTATGGCTCTGTTCAACAGCACAGACCTATTATCGGGAAAACTGCCCAAGTCAAACTGGCAATATCCTGGTTTGTGTGTGCGCACGTCTGTCTACACCAGTGTGTGCATCTAAATGTGCTTATCTGTCCAGCCTGTCTCATCCTCTGTGCTCACAGCAAGCCTATCACTGGCTGGGTAAAAATAATAATTTATTTTCTATTGTCATTTGGAAACTGCAGATGGAAATGCTGGGACTTTTGGGGATGGGGTCATAATCTCAACGTTTCATACATCCGCTGTCAGAGGCTGTAAATTATTTTCGCTGATGATGATGATGATAATGTCATCACGGCTATGCTATAGAGCTTTGGGTCTGTTGTTATCACGATAAAAAGTTTCATAACTTTAATAACTTTAATAATTATCACTATAAGCATCAAACCGTTTTTGTTTATTTTTTTGAGTTTAAAGGATGATTTTTGCTCCTGAGTGAGAGTTGAAGAAACCCGATGGTTAATTGTGGTTTAAACTCTTCTTTATGGTCAACGCTTGATTCCAAACATTGGATCACTTCACAAATCTGAAGTGGATCTTTCTCAACAACTTTTTTCAGTCCTTTTTCCTCACCAAAATAAACATGTTAATAAAATAAATGTAAGTCCTAATTCGTGAATGATTCAAGTGAATAAAATCCAACAATTATTGAATATTTATTGAACATTTGTTATATTGTTACTGAAAAAACTTATATTGCAATACTTATTGTTATTGTTTTATTGTCCGGCCCTAATAGAGATTAATTGAAATCTAAATCTGCGACTAGCTATTTTAGACACTGCATATCAAAGGTGCGAGAAAACCAAAGAATCAATAAATGTGTTTCATAATCTACGAACAGACTGAATTTACCTACGACTAAGATTCTACAGCAACGCTGGTTGTACTCTGAGGCTGTACTTAGGCACAGCCGTGCTTTGAGCTAAATACCAACATGCTGCAGCTATAATGTTTTCTTTGTAAATCAGTTTTAGATTTGCTCATTAGCATAAAACATAAAGCTGTTTTATCACTAAATACCTGCAACACTCAAGTACTGGACACGGTGAATTCTGACCTGCTGGAGGCACTAGAGGAAAAGTCAGTGGATCACCAACATCAGTCGGATTCACCCTCTGGGGACCATAAATATCTGTTCAAAACTCTAATAATTGTTGTGATGGACCGACTCTAGAGCCTTGCATGGCTAAAAATACTGTTATATGTCTCAACTGACCCACAGTTAATGCAGCAATTTTCCAAGCAATAAGCATGCAGCATTCAATTTTCTATATTACAATTAAGAAAATCTGGCAGTCACTGAAGTCAACTTGCAGGTGGTGCATGAATCTTCAACTGAATAAATTGGAAAAAGGGAACAACACTTAAGCTATCAAAAAAAACCTCTAAAATATGAGCTTGTACCTTGTTTTTGCTTTTCCTTTGTTTCCAAAAAGGGAAGATGCAGTAGAAGAAAAATTTTGCCCAATTGAAGACTGTGGCAAGACACCAGCCCAGTCCGCCCATTCTCTCCTGAAAACCTGCTCACGTCCTCTACTGTAGACAGCTGCCGCTCCTTGCTCCTCGTCTCCCCTCCCTCTCTAAGCCTGTCCTTCAAAACCGCTGTACAGATGTACAAAGACCCTAGTAGTTAGTCCTGGAGAGAATCCTAGGATTGTTGCTCATCTGATCCAAAAATGGGACATTTTCACTCAGGTTCACAGACTAGAAGTTACCCTAAAGTGTGGTGTAGGTCATTCCTAAATGCATCCTTCCCATTCTTGCCTAGCATCCCTACAGCATCCCTGTATCCTCCATCCCGTCCCCTCTTTCTCTGAATGCTGCAGGTTTGCAGGTTCTTCCATTCAAAGCATGAGGAGGTAAAAGATTATGAGAGGGAAGGACAGAAGTGGGTGGGGTGGGTCTGGTAAAGAAGGAGGCACTTATAGTGATGAAAAGGGGGGGGGGGGGGCTGCAATTTAATATAGAAGGGGAGGCAGTGGCTTCAAGGGAGTCTTGGAGCAGTGAAAGAACAATAACTATAAGATGTGTTGAGTGAAGTAACGGTGGATTCCCAGCAATTAAAATGAAGCTGTAAACACAAATTAGGATGCAGGCAATGTGCAGCTGGTTCTATGATAACTGCCCGAGGGGAGTGAATACATGAATGTAAAGAATGAAAAGAGATGAGATATAGATTAAAAAGGGGGACGTGTATGTGTGTTGTGGAGATAAGTGGAGTGTGCTGGAGCATTTGTAGCTGTCATGGGGGTCTAATGAAGATTGGCAGTATCAGAGCAATCCTAAATGGTCCATGGAGCCTCTGAGCCTGTTTGCATTCTGAGTAATTACTATAAAGACTGAGGACCGCGTCAGTGACTTCAGCCAGCATCTGAACTGCATGTTTAGTTTCTCTCATTAGATAAAGTGGAGGGGACATGGACTGCATTGCTCTAACAATTTGGTACTGAAGAAGAGAACAAAGCATGGATGTTTTTAAAAAGCAAGAAAGATAAAGATGATCCAGACACCTCCCTCCCAAAAACAAAAACACAAACTGAGACTGTGGATTAGCAAAAGGGGGTTTATGATGTGAAATATATAAAGTCTGAAATTTAACCATTTCGTTGTTAGAGGCAATTTACATTAATATTATTCAGAGAATCTAACCAGAGTATCTGTCTGGAAAATGTCAAATCTCCTCACAGAACAATAAAGAGAGAGTAAAGGTTAACTGTGTTCCAGATCATGTAGCTACGCAGGAAGCTCCCTTCTTTATCTCTTTTCAGGAAAATGAGAGAAGGAAGTCTCTGACTTTTTTTCTGAAAATACTCCAAGATAGGCACACTGCCCTATTTGGGTGTATTCTTAGCTGCTTCCTGTCTCCTGTTTTGTGGTCAACCTTTTCCAGACCCACATCCAAAAATCCTAGCAAGGTGAAAATGAAACGGTCCAAATCTTGACAGCTTCTTCTCCGTGCAGTGTTGTATACACAACCTTTATACTGAAAGTATACATACACAGCCCAGCAGGTGCAATGGAGCAGGCATATTTCTAATTCTTGCTAAATGTATTGACTTCAATGAATCCATTGAACACATTGGTGGCCATGGAAAAGCTAATCTAAATAAGCCATTTGTTGAACTTACATGTTATAGCCTAATATCGTTTGGCATTAAGTTCTGTGTGCATTATTAATTGATCCTGATTCAAAAGTATAAATTAGTAAATGAGAGCACAAAGCTGCCAAACTCCGTCCTGCCCACTAGCAAGCTAGCTAGCTTATTTGCTAACCTGACATTAAGTTTAGACACTTTATTTAAGAATACATATTTGTACAATTGACTTCTGCCTCACAGCTGTCTGTAAAAAATGACTTTTATAGGAGCATTTTGTTCTCTGAGACAAGTTGATGGCAGCTTTGTCCGCTTATTTTCTAGGACTCTCCGTTCCCTCAGCAGTCAGTCCTGTCACCACAGTTTGCAACTGGTCAAAGAGAAGATTACACATTACTGGCAAAGGGACAGAGGGTTAGTTTTAGATGAGGAAGGGACAATATCATGCGCACTTCCTGCCTTTCTGCACTACAGACAATGGGCTGGTTTCAAGTCAAATCTGGCAACGTCAGGTCTGTTGTCCGTTCTAGGAAACCAGACAAGAGGTTAGGGAGTGACGGGTCATTGTTCCTGAGAGAATAAAAGGGGAAGTGGCTGGTCATGGTTTTAATGGGGCGCTGACAAATGTTTTGGTACCAGCTGGTGGTATCCCTTCATTAATTTAAATTGATATTACGCATCAATAACACGCAGTGTAATTCTAAAAGCCTCATAAAGAATATTTAGTTTTAATATTGTCTAGGCTACTCTTCTCTCTAGCCAGGAGTTATATTATGAAATGTGTTCAAGTCAACACTGAAAATGTAACTTTGACTAGAGTTAGTGTTCACTAACCAGTGCCAGTGCTCATCAGGCTTTTTACATGCAGACACAGTGCTACGTGATGAAGCTGTGTGCTGAGCTCTCACCATATCCCATATTTCAGATGTTTTTCAGCTGTCACTAGCAGAGCGCCGAGGTTTAGCAGAGTCTCAATGACATCATGCAGCCGGTTTACTCACTGCATGTGCATTACTGCGTTATTCCAATGATAAAAACTGACATCAAGAGAGTATATTACAAATTTAAAATTAAGTTAACTAATAATTAATTATAACATTTGCATTGAAGCCCCGTGACATTTCACGTTACTGTCGCCAACGAAGCGGTTGTGATTAATGCGGCAATCATCTCCCGCCCCTCCCACTATTGATCCAAGGCTTCCATTTTTGGATTGAGGTCTTGGCAAATGTAAGCACATGGCAGAAAGCCATGGGGAATTAAGTGAGAGCTCATTTCATCTTTGAACATATCAAAGAGACGTTGCTCTATCTTAAGTCAGCAGATGGAAGCAACTTTGGCAAATTGGCAATCATGGGAAATTTAAGTCCGGATTGGTGACAAACTGGAGCGCACAATAAGATAACTGTAATTATAATCTCAGCTGTTAACCCAAAGCCTCTTTAGACAGAAGGAGGCACAAAGAACTACAACGCTCCCTGGACACAGGTTGAAATCTCAATGACTGCATGCAAGCGATACTCTAACTCTAGCTTATAATAATGTTGTCTGTTTAAAAATGATAAAGAATTTGAAATGTAATCGTAACATTGGGAAAGCTGTTTTTCCAGAACCATAACATGTTTAGTGAGGAGTCCCCAAAATTTCAGATTAAGTGTCCTGCACCACTTTAAAAAGTGTGAAACCTTTCATGCTGTTCCTCCATAACATTGCGATACAGAACAAATGTATCAAATGATTGCAGAACCTTGTAAATGGAGATCTCTCGTAAAAGCAAGAAGATGTAAATAATATATAACTAAATAATTCACATAATAATGCACATCAATCTGATCCTGAAATCTGAGGAATTCCCTGCATTTTTGGTGATGGATGGCTTCTATGGAAGAACTCGTGACAGCTTTATCCTTTGTGGCGAAGTAAATACTAAATTCCAAAGGGTAGGGTTGAGCTATTTAACCTTTAATTATCATCTACAGAAGCACCCACCAAACACAAAGTACCCACAGTGACTATTTTACCTTCAAGCTACAATTATCAACTGGCCTTAAACACCAAAGGCCTCCAAGCAATCATCAGCTGCCTGAAAAAAGCCCAGACAGGGCAGAAATGAACAGAGGCCATTGTGAGGAAAAGGTACTGTAGGTCAGACCAGTGCTCGCTCTGACTTTCACTTGCAGGAACACCCAGAAAGTACTCATGTGCATCGTGCATCCAGACAGTATATCCATTATGTCGAAGCTTAAAAACATTTTAACGTGTGTCCCTCTCATGACCTGTAGTCATTAAGGCTGCATCCACACTGCGTTTTGGCGTTTTTAAAACAAAAATGATCTCCGTCCACACCAGTGTTTTTTCTGCGTTTCAGAATTGATCTCTGTCTGTATTAAAACAACTAAAAACGCACATCGAGTGGCCGTTCACGTACGCTGGGCATGTGCATGAGGGTGTAAACAGGAAGCAGATTGTCTACTCCGCAGCTGCAGAAGATTTTGGAAAAGACAAAAGTAATCCTACAAACGAAGAACCACACCAGAGATATTTTTACATGGACCGACACCGAAGTGGAACTGTTACTGAAAGCATCACGGGAGTACTGTAGCGGCGGAAAACAGACTGTGGATGCACAGTACAGCATTTTTTAATAAAAATAGCAAAACAAAAAAACTGACAGTAGCAATGTGTTTTTGCTTTGCGTGACTGATAAGACCCAATCAGGAAGCTAAATGTGAGCGTCTGCATTAATTATCCTACCCTGGAGTTTCAAAAACGAAAACGGTGTCGGCTGCATTTTCAAACTTCTCCATTTTAGGCTTTCGTATTTCAGGACGGGAGGCGTAAACTTAGCTAAAGGTCTGCGTTTTACAATGAAAACGCAGTAGTGTGGATGGGGCCTAAGTGAGTGAAATTAATAAAAGGAGCCACCGTAGGTCACATGAAGGTTAATTAAAGAAGCCTCTCTTCTGTTTTCACACAACAGACAACAAGCTGAGGCTGACCACTGCACAGGGGTCAATGAAAGACGCTGGCCCACTTCCAGCGACTTGTAAAACAGGCATTAGTGTGAAAGTTAGTGGGTTTTTTCGCAGCCATAAAATAAATAGCTCTCCGGACACCTCCAAAAGTGACACTTCCACATCAGAGGACAGGACAAAAGAGAGGAAGAGAGACATACAGCCAAATGGACACAGCAGAGACACTTTCTGTCTAACACATAAACCACACATGGCAAAGTGTTTGTCATAAAATACCTATTTAGTCAGGTTAGGACACAAACAGCTTTAATTAAAGATGTCATAAAGAGTATTTCATCTTCACTAAGTGGACAAAACACTGCCCACAGGACAGAACAAAATCAAGAAGACAGCTTTAGATCATCCTGTTTCTGAGCCTCTGCTACATAGCAGTGCAATCAGGCCAGACTGGTAAAGATGAGTGCAAAAAAATAAAAACCCAGTTACCATCACATATAACTTCTGGGTATTCAAAATTCATTTTTCCAACCTCGCCATTTAAAAAAGGTATATCATAATTTTCACATTACCCTATTTGCAATGTCCATACCTGTCTTACAGGTATGATTTTCCAACAATGCTCATTAACACACCAACTTAAGACTGACAAAGAATCAAAACAATGGGCCTCATGCAAAAACCGCCTTACAGTCATTCGGAAATGGCGCATATCACTGATTTAAAAGTAATTGTGGCATTCCCCAGTTTTCTCGTACTGTCATTTCTTGAATTAAGTGTAGCACCATGAAGTAAAGCTGCAGATTAATAACCTAAAACAGGCAAAACCTCCAGCAAAGTCCTTTAAGTCGGCTTCAACGTTTGTAAGTAAAGTTTATTTAGTTTAACACCTTTCACAGAGTAAAGTCCCAAAGTACTTTACAAATTATTTGTGCGCTGGGCTTTGACTGACCTTAGAAATCCCTGACCACCCACAGTTAAAAATGACAAGTTGCAACAGAACTCACCAGCCAGAGGGCCATCGCAGAGTTTTCTTTTAAGACACCCGGGTAGTAATTCCCTTTCACAGATCCACAGCTTTCTTGAACACTGAGCTAGCTTTTCTGGGATTAACAAGACTATGTTATTGTCCCTCAAAGTTGGATGCACTGACCAAAGAGAGCCTAGCAGTCTGGCCCTTATCCCGACACACTTCCTGAGCCGCATTGTTAGCAGGGAGAGAGGAAACACACACACACACACACACACATTATGGAAAGCCAGTGTCAGGAGATCAGAACATGGAAAAGTGAGAACACCAGGATTGTTGTTTCTCTCTGAGATTTTTTGTTTCTTGTACATTTGCCAAGGTCACTATTAAAGGCATAAACAATCAAATTTTGGTTCTGTGTTAGCTGAAAAAAAGACACTTCTCCAGGTATGTCTAGGTTTCAATTCATGGAATTTACAGAAACTGTAAATCTTATCACAGAAACACTTCTTTCATACTTTATATCAACACTGGAAAGCAAGGTTTTTTTTTGAGGTGCATCTTCAATTTACATTAAGCTGCATACATTATTTTTTGAATGAAGCCTTGGAGAAGGAGAACTCGACAATGAGCTGACAGATCCACAGCCTGACTTGTTATGCACATATTAGTACATTACATCCAGCAGACACGGAGCATCATTAGCATTCATTTGGAGTCCTGTTCCTGTCCACTCTCCTCCTCTGTTTTATACAGAGCACAGAAAAAAGATGTGGTTCCTTCTATTTAACATTTGTGTGCAGGAATCAACAGAACCTTACATAAAAACACCATTGTTGGCATTTTGCCATGTGCTTGAGGGTTGCTAGAGATAACACAACATTGTTTAACAGACAAAATCTAATGTCCAGCTAGGTGTAGCCAACCAAAATCAAAACAAAACTGTATTAAACACAAGCAGCTAATTTAGATCTGGCAACTTCCACTGTTAAGCAACACAGTGTATTAACCGTATTAAGAGTGTTCAGGAGGAAAGGACAAATGTACAAAAATTTTCAGCTCAGTATTCTTCATGTCTTCACCAGCTGGTTGCTAACTTTGTCCGTCTGCTGTTAGGTGCTGGGCAGGTAATGTACAGTCTCGTTTTTTGGCAGGCTTACAGCTGTCTGCTGTGGCTGAAAACAATATTAATGACAGCGGGATTTGCATACTGGAACACCAAAACAATGAGCTAAAAGAGGCTAAAAGGAGTAACTGCAGATCAGGTGATACTGGAATTCTTTGTGCGTTCATCAATTCATGCAACCTGTTTCACATTATAATTTCTGTTATAAATGAATTTATTTAAATGATGCATTGTTAATATATAAATACATTTATCTGCATTTTAAGTAAAAGGTAGACACAATAAAATGAACTGGCTCTGGTTCAGTACTGTTTAGTTATTGAGTTTTCAATCCAATAGGTAGAAAACTGTTCCAGACAAATGAATTAAATCACTGGAGGTGCTGGCAGCTGAGGTGAAAAGGTTGACCCTTTGCAACGGGTCCTCTAACCAAGTAACTCCCAACTAAATGGGCTTCTCTATTGTTGTTTTAACAGACCCTTAATGGAAACCCCCTCAGACCTGACAGATTCACTGCCACTCGTCCATGAGCGAGGGGCGTAAGGAACAGGAGTAGCATCTGACATTTACATTCCTCCTTTTCTCTTCTCCACGCGACTTTTACAAGGTTATGAAGCGATGTTTACTTTGCTGGAGATAAAACACAGTGGCAGCCTACTCGCCTCATGGTAAATGGACAATGCTTGTATAGTGCCTTTTTGGACTTCCTACCACTCAAAGTGCTCTACGCTAAATGTCACATTCATCCATTCACACACTGATGGCAGAGGCTGCCATGCAGAGCCTTCTACTCATCAGAAGGAGTCTAACTTTCAGACCACATATCGGGGGGAGCAATTTGGAGTTCAGTATCTTCCACACTTCCATATGCAGACTGGAGTAGCCGTCGAACCACGACCTCCTGATTAGTGGAAAACCCTCTCCCCATCTCCTGAGCCATAGCCGCCCTAAATTACATGTTGCAACAGCACTCAGAGAGCATGTTAGCAGAACACACAGACATTTTATTTTTCATTTTACACTGATCCAAGAGGAGTAATTCAATTCTACCACCTGTGTTCATGATTAATCAATCATTAAAAATCCATGGTTTCTACACTGAACAAAATTATAACGGGCAACACTTTTTTGTTTTATTTTTGCCCCCATTCATCATGAGCTGAACTTAAAGATCTAAGACTTTCTCTATGTACACAAAAGGCCTATTTCTCTCAAATATTGTTCACAAATCTGTCAAAATTTGCCAAGATAATCCATCCACCTCATAGGTGTGGCAAATCAGGATGCTGATCAGACAGCATGGGGATTGCACAAGTGTGCCTTAGGCTGGCCACAATAAAAAGCCTTAGGCTGGCCACAATAAAAAGCCTTAGGCTGGCCACAATAAAAGGCCTTAGGCTGGCCACAATAAAAGGCCACTCCAAAATGTGCAGTTCCACTGTATTGGGGGGGGGGGGGCCTGGAAACCAGTCAGTATCTGGTGACCACCATTTTCCTAACGCAGTCCAACAC
The DNA here is from genome assembly GCF_014851395.1 of Micropterus salmoides. Taxonomy (NCBI): domain Eukaryota; kingdom Metazoa; phylum Chordata; class Actinopteri; order Centrarchiformes; family Centrarchidae; genus Micropterus; species Micropterus salmoides. The sequence continues at coordinate 3,165,602 of NW_024040596.1, read as the reverse complement.
ATCTACTATGCATAAAGTTGATCAGGTTATTAATTGCGGCCTGTGGAGTGTTGGTCCACTCCTCTTCAATGGCTGTGTGAAGTTGCAGACAGGTCGAGACCCCGATGAGGACGACAAGCATGCAGATGAGCTTCCCTGAGACGTTCCTGACAGTTTCTGCAGAAATTCTTTGGTTATGCAAACCGATTGTTGCAGCAGCTGTCCGGGTGGCTGGTCTCAGACGATCTTCTAGGTGAAGATGCTGGATGTGGAGGTCCTGGGCCGGTGGGGTTACGCATGGTCTGCGGTTGTGAGGCCGGTTGGATGCACTGCCAAATTCTCTGAAACACCTTTGGAGACGGCTTATTGTAGAGAAATTAACATTCAATTCACGGGCAACAGCTCTGGTGGACATTCCTGCAGTCAGCATGCCAACTGCACGCTCCCTCAAAACTTGCAACATCTGTGCTGTGTGATGGAACTGCACATTTTGGAGTGGCCTTTTATTGTAGCCAGCCTAAGGCACACCTGTGCAACACCCATGCTGTCAGCATCTTGATATGCCACACCTGCAGTGTTGGGGGTAACACGTTACAAAGTAATCTGATTGTCTGTAACGCAGTAATGTAACGCATTACTGTTGATAACTTCGGTAATCACTTTACAGTTACTAATAACAAAAGCATCGTGTTACTTGCGTACTGGTTCTTGAACTATCCGCATAACGGGAGGAGAGAAAAATAAAATGTCCCTTTTCATGAGTGTTAACGTAACACTTTTCCGACCTCACTTTTGAATTCAGCGCCAGTTTATGAGGACGCAGAAATGGCAGAGCTGCCCAAGAAGTCTTTCAAGGGGTGGAGGTATAACTTCATATTGTTTAGCAAAAGGACAGCGATACCCTCTAGTGCGCCTGTAGCGAGGTTCTTTAGCCTGGGCAGATTTGTGCCGACTCTGAGGAGTAACAGGTTGCCTGACAAACGATTTGAGAGACTCCTGCCCAGGGTGCGAACTACAGGGGAGCCAAGGGGAGCTTAATTCCCCATAATAATACATCAGCCCCCCTAAAAGCATGATTTGTGATATTTTGGGTTGACAGCATTCTTTATTGACAATCTCTGTATTTCTCGCTCATCATGGATCATGCGGAGCGTCAGACTTCATCGAGACCGACCTTCCGCAGTGGGCCGGTCGCTCCGTGATCTCCTGAACCTCTACGGGTTGTGTCTCTAGCACTATGAACGGTTCGTGATCGTTCCCTCTGGCTGGGTGAATATTAGGCATACGCATAATAAATGCACTACTGCAGCTGGGGGGTCTCTGCAGCGCCAAGCAACTTTCTAAATTCTTCCCTCTCACGGAGAAAAGAAAGGTCGCAAACACAGCCGCTGCTGTTGTGTCAAGTGTAATTGTAGCAAAATAATAATAATAGCCTAATTATTATTATTATAATAAGACACACATGCCTGATTCTTTCACTGTCAGCCCCAGGCCTACATGCTTGCAGCTATTAATGATTCAGCAGTGAGAACCCAGTCTGTAGTACTGTACTCTAGCCTTGTTCTTCTCTTGGCAAATGCTGGGCTGATATTCACAACTCTTTTGTAATATTAAAGAGTATAAAAGAGAGATTGTTGTGCATCACAGGTGATGTTACGCAGTAATCCAAAAGTAATGTCACTAGTAGTGTAACTAGTTACTTTCAGCAGTGAGTAATCTGGTAAAATAAGGCATTACAAAAAATTAACTTGTAATGGCCCAAGAAGTAACTAGTAATGTGTAATCCATTTCTTTTTTTGAGTAACTACCCCAACACTGCACACCTGTGAGGTGGATGGATTATCTCGGCAAAGGAGAAGTGTTCACTAACACGTCTGCTCTACACAAACAGAGTAATGCACATGTAAATATCTGCCACGTTGTTCTTTCTCTGCAAATAGCTGTATGATTTTTCTCTATTTTTTTTATTATTCTTTTAACTTGCATTGTCTATTCCATATTTATATATTTCTACATTTATTTATGTCAGCTGTATGTTTATCTACGTGTAGCCCCTTAGCACCAAAGCAAATTCCTCGTATGTGAAAAACACTACTTGGCAATAAAGCTCTTTCTGATTCTGATTCATAGAGAAAGTCAGATCTTTGAGTTCAGCTCATGATGAATGGGGGCAAAAACAAAAGTGTTGTGTTTAGAATTTTGTTCAGTGTAGATACACAGTATATATATGCATGTATGTAACAATATCTTGAAGATGCATTGTTAACTGTCTCAAGCAAGCTGAGAATGTGTGTAATGCATGTGTATATAGATGGACGGACCCTAGCTGTGTCTTTATTGTAAACACTGTGAAGCCCCGAGCCCAAACTATATATTCATTCTTCCTAAAGCCCTTCCAAAACCCCCCTCAGCTGCATCAAAGTCTGTGTTGTGAGCTTAGGTTTTAACTCGGGGGGGTTTTACTTTCTGGCCGATTGTTATCACTTCTCAAAGAGCTAAGCCGTGAGTGAGGCCTCCGTGAATGCTGCTGCCAAAGGAGTGTCTGAAATGTGTGTGATGTGTGAGAAGTCCTCCCTGCCATGTGTGGTGGGGATAAGGCACAGGCATGGATTTAAATTGGAAGCGCATGCTGCATGAGCTCACACTTGTCATTTCTGATTAAACCACATGAACACAACATTACAGCAAGTCGTTTCGTTAGCTCAGAAAGCTGTTCAGGCTCACTGTGCCAACAAATCACAACACTGACCGCCCCCTACTGGCCTCTTTTCACCACAATCACCAAATGTCAGATTCACTTTAAGCAAGACCAAACTCTATGACTCCCTCTTAGTGGTGGAAATCTAACAGGCAAACACCCATGCAAGTGTTAGGGGGATAGTTGTTGCTAATTCCGCTGACCGGGCTGTAAACATGGTGCCCCATATAAACCTTGTGCGACTCTTCTTCACACAAGTAACCAATCTACTCAGTCATCTCTATGAGGATCTCCAAGAAACATAGCAGCGTTCCTAGCAGATTACAACCTCCCTTGGGAGTACATGAAGTCTATTTATTCCACATGTGCAAGAAATGGTGTAGTATGTGGGATGATGCTGGCAGATTAAGTAGGATGATTGGCAATAATCCCTTAAGATTTATGATTTATGTGGATGCAAACTTGGGATGGTGACTGATAAAAACAGTCAGTAAAACATTAATGAGTGCAAAAGATGCATTAAATATGTGGTAGCAAGCCCAGTTCATCAACTTTTCACATCAGGCGTGCTCATTTTTTGGGGAATAAAAAGCTTTATGTGTCCAATTATTTTTGGCCACTGTTCACAGTTCACTGGCAGTCAATTAGGACAAGCAGCCAAAACAGTATGTCACTTAGCAGATCCTTCTCCGTGGTCAACACTCAGTTGGATAAATACCTCTACAACGTGAATTTCTGCATTAAGGGGCCCGTTTCATCATTTATAGCAAACGTGGTACAGTTAGATTTGGCAGAAAAGGCACTGCTCTTTGATGAAGGTCTCTAAGAATCTGAGCAACAACGGCGATTCTGTTTGGAAAACTGTTCCCTTTTTTATAAACACATTCATGAACATTAGAAACCCCCCAAAACATCAGTAAGTGACATCACCAACGACCTCCACAGTGCAGGGGTGAAGGTATCACAATCCACTGTTGGAAGAAGAACAGACATGAGCTGCAAAAGTTCAGTAACACAAATCGTATGGACTGATGAGACCAAGATTAATCTCTAGCAAAGTGATGGAAAGGCTAACGTGTGGAGAAGGAAAAGGAACTGCTTATGATACAAGCTCATCTGTGAAGCATGGTGGAGGTGATGTCATGGCTGCTTCTGGAACAGGTTCATTAATATTTATTGATGATGTTAGCAGCAGAATGAATTCAGAAGTGGACAGAAACATTTTTTCTGCCAGTTTACGCATTGAAACTAACGGGGAGGAAGTTTATCATGCAGCAGGACAATGAGCCAAAGCACACTGCCAACAAAACTAAGGACTTCATCAGGGGGAAAAGTGGAAGGTTTTAGACTGGCCAAGTTAATCAGCTGACCTTAACCCAACAGAGCTGCATTTCACTTGAGACTGAAGGGAGAAACACCCCAAAACAAACAAGAACTGAAGGAAGCTGCGGTAAAAGCCTGGAATAGCATCACAAATGAAGAATGCAGCAGTTTGGTGATGTCGATGGGTCGCAGGCTGGAGGCAGTTATTGCAAGAGAGGGTTCTGCCACCAAATATTAAATGTTATTTACTTTAAGATTAGTTGTTCCTTTACTTTTGCTCACCTAAGAATGCTGTGGTCTAATACAAACTGTGGTATGTTCTGAGTTGTTTAACACATCTAGATGTGAATACCAGGAAATAGAAGCTGACTTTCTGAACTCTTGTCTCATCTTTTGATCTTAAACCCAAATGTCTTCAGTGAACAACAAAAACAAAGGAACTTGCCTTACCGTTCCAGTACTTTTGGAGGGGACTGTACGTACTATCAAATAGTATTTTTGCTTGAAATCCCTAGTGCAGGGGTCGGCAAATAAGTCTGACATCGGGCCAAATCTTTTTCAAGCCGTTACGTGGCGGGCCAGAACATTATTTCAGTCAAATTATTTTAAACCCCTAACCCCTTACCTGTTGGCGGAGTTGTATGATCGATCCCAATATCCTGCCGACTTTTTTTTCTCCCTTGTTAAACAAATTGATTAGCTTATAAGGACACTTTTGCACATGCTCGCAATAAAGCATGTGCTGCAGTGTGTGCGCGTCCCGGCGTTTGATCCGCATTCATAAACCTATGGACACTAATTTTCATTTCCCTGAGGAAATTCAAGGGAATCCAAGTGTCAAGTAAGCCAGAGACTCTTTCGAATGTCTTCACAACTTTTCAAAGTAAAAGCTCTCAATGAACTCAACATGAAGCATTGCTTCAAAAAATGTTCTCACGCTTTTATTTTGGAGGCAAAATCACTTAAGAGGAATTTTTTATTTTTCTGCTATGAAAGCAATCTGACCGTGGGACAGATATTATTGCTGGCAGGCCGGTTCTGGTCAACGGGCCACCTATTGCCGACCACTAACCTGGTGTTTGGTTTCAATGGCTGCATTATACTACACCTGCTTGAATATGATTGGATGTTACCAGTCAGCTGAAGAAAGAGCCACTGGTTGAGGAGCATCAATCAGCTAACGCAAGCATGACTTCTGCGCTCTGCCTGAGCTAATGCTACGCTCTATTCCAGTACAACATCCACAAAGAGAGCTCAAAGTTTTCTATTTATTATTTCAGATCATAAATTCTAAGTACATATGTGACAAATTCTCTACAAAACGTGGGCCATTATTTGGCTGCATGAAAACCATTTGTTGCATGTTTGGCGATGTTAGAGCTATTTAGCTAAACTAGTGATAAGGTTTTTCCTGCAGTGTCTTATATTATGTCTTATTGTCTTACATTTAAGGTAATTTATTGTTAGGATTCAAGTTTATGGTTAAGACAGAAATTAGATTTCAGTTTATGCTAGGGTTGAAGTTTTGGATTTAGATAAAGGTTGTAGAGGAGAAGGTCACAGTAAGGGTTTATGGGTGTTAGAAAGTAAACAGGGTCTTTACAAGTATAGTCATAGAAAAAGTGTGTGTGTCTCTGTGTGTATTGTGCGAGGTGGTGGTAGGGAGGACAGCCCGCCTGTCAGCTTCAGACAAGATTCACCCGCTAAACGCGCAGCTGAATTTCTTCACGGCACCAGCTGTAACCCATGGCGATGGTGAGCCTGCCGACTAGCCAGGCGATATGCAAATGTAAATCACGCTCGACTGGCCACAAGACACTGTGTGTGTCCCATCGCACGGCTTCACATTTCACCCAAAACTTTATTGGTGCCAGTGGCCTTTTGTCTGCTTTAATTGAATTAACTTCTCAGAAACTGACCTTGTTGCAGGAGAGCGATGGGACATTACACAGCCATCACCTCGGCGCGAGAGCTTTTAATAGTGTTTACATTGGAATCATTCAGCGCTTCTGAAGAAAAGGGGCTTCTCTCTGAACATAATATATTAGCAAATAAACAATCACCATTGAAAGACCCATCCCTGTCACCTTTCTGTCATGTTTCAGCCTCCTGAGAAAATGCTTACAAAAGAAGTCACGTCCTTCCTACATGTGCGAGTCACTTAAATAAATAAATACTTTCAGTCAGTAGAAAAGGGCGTTGTTAAAGGCCCTGAAAATCAGCTTCTTACGTTTAGCCATGTGGTCCAACATGAACACAACACACAGAGCACTTGTGTTTATTTCACAGGAAGTCTGTATTTGTGTTTTGGTCTGAGCTCCTCTCACTGGTTTGAAGTTGCTCGAGTACAGTTGGTGAAGGGTGGTCACATTTTTCTGCGCACCAATCTGAGTTCAGCGGCATTTGAATCAAAACGTAATGACAGTTGGTGGGTTGTTTGGTTGTTTATGGTGTGCTTGAATTGTAATCAAATCTGATCCCTGATGACGTCAATTAGCTACGTTAGCAACAATGCTGGAGAGGAGTGTTTTTTATCTAAGGACTATTACAAACATACAACACATACTGGAAAAAGTTTACATATATATATATACACACACACACACACTTATATAATGTAACACTTTTATTTATGTCACAGTAAATCAGTTTAAAAAGGTAGAAAAAAGTTAATTGCAATGTCCTCATCTGCTGGTTAAAAAGGTATCACAGTTTCAATAAATCCCTACTACTGTAATCATAAGCTGTACTTTAAAGAGCATGGTGTGTTTTAGAAATCTGTCTTCAGACATAATACAGCGCTCTGCTATTGTTTTGGCTACAAGCCGCAGTTTGAAAGAAGGAATGTGTTCATTGTTTATTGGTATCTTCCTTTTTCTTTCATGTCTGCTTCACCCAAGTCAGAACAGCAGAGACCCACCCAGACGCCAAGCAAACAGGGTCACGTGGTTTTCCCCAGAAGATAAAAGAGTTGTGGAAATTCAAATGTTTGTCTAGTCTCTGGGATAATGTGAAGCTAACAGGTTTCTATCACTGTGATGCATTTGATTTTTGCAGTTACAGACTTGAACACACTTAAATTGTATAGACAAAGAGTCTAACAGCATAAGCCAATAATCCTTAGCTCTTAGTTAAACGTACATACAGTATCAGAAGTTTGGGATTTACTGTTTTGGGGACATTTCAGAAGATTATCAACTTAAAGTTCACTTTTCACTTTCACTTGAAACATTTCAGTGTTGTTGCCAACACTGACGGAAATGGACGCAACAACTTCAATTCTACGAATAAGTTTAGCATATAGCTGGCTTCATGGGTTGCACACAAACAGATTAATATGAACCAATTTTGTCTTAGTTTGAATCCATTCAACCTTGATTCTTTAAAGTAAGAGCCCCAAGTCGAACCAGGTCTGGATGTGATTGGGTCCCTTTCAGATTTAGACCTATGAAGAGATCTGGTGTCTCACACATGAGAAGGCTTAAACTATCAATGTTTTCAATTTGAAAACGCTGTTTGACCCACATTTGGTATGGGGCCCAAAGTCGTTAATAACTTATTGAACTTTATGCAGGCTGTATCATCACAAGACATCAGCGATGGGTGTCTTGTACCATTTACAGTGCCATGACATGTAAAACAAGCCTGCCATTTTATTTTTTAAGGTTGAAAATTTAGTTAATTGCAGCCCCTCGCTAGTCACATCCCGCTCCATCGCTGAGGAGTTCAAAATATAAGTGGGGGATTTGACCAAAGTATTGTTCTGATATTGGACATTTTTGTGCTATGGTGCAAATATTTTACCAACTGCATCTTTAAGCAGATGTAGGATATGGAGAATATGGATGGATTGTTGTTGTGAAAATGTTTCTACTAAAATATGATTAATCAAATCTCTTTCCTGCAATTAAATATACAAAATCAATTCCAGGCTTTCTTTGACGGCTCTTTTCGGGCAGAGTGAATGAGTGTCTTGGCCCTTAGTTTGGCGACTACATGGCGTCCTGTAAATACTAATCTCAGAGTCTAAATTTAATAACACAGACGGCGGGTGTTAAAGGATTGGCTACAGCACGGCTTAGTTGTACCATAAGGCACAAGACAATCGCACAAAATGACAAAGAGATCCCAGGAATGCGGCACAAACGTGAAAGTGCAGAGAAGCGAATGTCACCCGGTGAAGTGATAAGTGTTGCAGTGGAGGGAGCTGCTAACTGATAATGCAGCCATTAAAACAGCTTGCTCGGTTTCATCTAATACTGCTTAAAGGCACTTTATCTAACTACAGACTGTTAAATCCATTACTGTTATCTCTGACCTTTCACAACAGATAAAGTATAGCAGGGAAACATTTGAGAAACATTTTTTTGTTACCTTTAGCCTGATGAAATGCTTTTTAAATATAATTTGCATGGCACATATTTTATCTAAATAAAAAGCAGTATATCAGTAAGCATTTTCTGAAGGATGCATTAGACTGCAGTTAATATAATGAGGTATACTTGACATTCATCAACTACGAATCTGCACACATTTCATGACTTTCCTTTAAAAAGTGACTGCCGTACATTACAGGTCAAACTGGTGCCACTTTTCACTTATTTGGACTGATTTGTGATACTTGTTGTATAACTGTGAATCAATCCAACTTTCCTATTTTGTCAAGAGGGATATAACTTGCATACCCAAGGAAATACTAGCCTCAAACCTGAGTTGCTACGCCGTTATTACCAGCCCTTGACAACACAATACAATGATGTGGAGGTATTCAGGCTATTTTCAGAGTCATGCCATGAAGGCTTGCCAAGGCAGATAGGCAAGCAGAAGGCAAAGAAGTAGCAGATTATGTTCTCAGAACTTGTGTGACTAATGTAATGTAAAATGAAGTGGGCTTAAAGGTAAAACCCCTCAATTTAGGTAATCCAATACGCTATTCTTGCAGTCTGGGAAAGTCCACGTAGAAGAGAAAGTAGGTCTAGGCGTTAAGACTGGAGGCTTTTATGCTCAATACCTTATTGCTGCTGTTATTTTAACCTAATTGCAGGGTGAGTGTTTATGAGGATGTTGCATACAGTTGTCTATGTCCCATGTACAGTTAAAAACAGCTACATCAAAAAACACAGTAAAACAACATGACAAGAGTTTTATTGTTAATATACCTATGTAGATATGTCAGTAGATAAGAAACAAGAAATGCCATTTATCCACCAAAAAGTAGTGATTTTTCAGCTGAAGAATGTCTCACTGAGTATATGTTTTGGATCCTTATCAAGAATAAAACAAATTGGCCAATTTGTTCAACTCTCAAATATCAGTAGGCTATTTGTCTCAAAAATGCGTCTCTGTCAGGCTAAATGACACAACTTGTCACTTGAGTTGAATACAGTTATTTAAAGAACTTTTTTCCCAAGTCTTCCCATCTTTAAAGAGGTGGTATTCTGCTCATTTTCAGGTTCAAAATCTTATTCAGGGGTTGTACCAGAACAGGTTTACATGGTTTAATTTTCAAAAAGCACCATATTTTTTGTCCTACTGCACATTGCTGCAGCTCCTCTTTCCACCCTGTGTTGAAGGCTTCGTTTTAGCTATGGAGTGATGCATCTTGTCTCTAAATGATCTTTGTTGAGAGTTGCACATGTGCAGTTCCTAGTTAAGGACTACTAGCCAATCAGAAGCAGAGAAGGGCGGGTCAGCGAGAAGCCGGTAAACAGCTCGGGTTCAGCTGCACATGTTGCCGACCGGCTTGGCAACATGGACTGGAGCGAGAGTTTCAGAGCGGTGAGTTATTAATCTGTATCCATAAAGTTTTAACTGAGCTCTGTCTCTACATCACAGGAACAACTTTCTGTCCACTGACTGCCTGGAGGGTAGCTAGTGTTTGGAAGGGAGAGGAGAGCTGTGTGCTGCAGCTCACTGTTTTTCCACTGCAGCATTATGACACGTATTTTCATTGTGACATCACAAGAAAGGGAAGTAAAGGCTGGACTACAAACAAACTGTTTTCAGGCAGTTCAGAGCAGAGTTTTCTGTGGGAGATGGGAACTCCCTTTGGGCTGGACTTTGGGCTTTTTCACTTTGCAAACCTGTTACATGCACAAAAAGATATACAACTCAATAAAGGAGAGGGAAAAATCCAAAAACCATAACCAATACTCACATTTTCTGATGACTAAATGTGCTTAAATTGCAAAACACGGAAGCGGAAACCATGGCATTTGGCAGCAAATTAAAACAGATTTCACGGGTCTCGTCGCCCAATATCTGAATGTAGTATAACTGTAGCAAGCTCCATCAGGCGGCAGTAACGTTAGTGGTAAAAATGTCTAAGTGGAAGGGAGAAGGTGACGAGCCTAAACATGTGACGACACTAGTGCGCCGCATATCCGCAACACACCCGACACTAGTATTTTCAGGGGGTCGACCACACCCTCTAAAAAAAAATCCTACGGAAACACTGCATATACACACACACACTTATTTTATGTGACAACACTGAAGAAATGACACTTTGCTCCAGTGTAAAGTAGTGAGTGTGCAGCTTGTATAACAGTGTAAATTTGCTGTCCCCTCAAAATAACACATCACACAGAGCGCTGGCAACAAAAGTGAATACACCCCTAAGTGAAAATGTCCAAATTGGGTCCAATTGGTCTTTCTCCCTCCCTGGTGTCATGTGACTTGTTAGTGTTACAAGGTCTCCGGTGTGAATGGGGAGCAGGTGTGTTAAATTTGGTGTTATCGCTCTTACACTCCCTAATACTGGCATGGCACCTCATGTCACACTCTGAGGATCTATCTATCTATCTAGGTCGATATATACACACACACACACACACACACACACACGTGTACACATACATACAGTACATAGTGTTTTCAATGTACATGTGGGAATGGGAAATACCTGACAAATTATGGTTCTTCATCACATTGATGCTAAAAACCTATAAACCCAATGCTTTTTATTAAGCAGCCCTGCCCACTGATTTACAGCACTGCCTTTAATGCACCAATATAACTAGAGATACTACAGGGATAGCCACGTAAGTATAAAAAGATATAACTAAATTTGTAGACAAATTCCTACCATCTCATATTATATAAAAATAGAATCAGTATATTTTCAGCATTGGTGTGAACACAGCCCTGGTGGTACTGTAAATAAACCCCCAGGCTGAGTATATGATATAAATGTGTGGCACGCCGGTGATTCTTGTGTAGAATGTCAGGCGCGTGCAACACATGTATAGCATCGGGTCCAAGAGTGTGATTTAATTAAAGATTCCTTTGCCTGGTGCATCGGATGGGACACACCCGCTCTCATTAACAGGGATCAGGACGGGAACGTGGAACATGTGCCGTTTCTTTATGGAGGGCTATTGAGTTTCTACTCCTGTTCTACTAATAACAGCGGCAAGACAAACTTTCTCTGCAGAACAATCAACTGTTTTGTCCCCTTGTGTTGTCTGTCAGGAGACACAGAAAGGTAAAATACATGTGAAGAGTACATTTCATAATAGTCCAGTGACAACCACATTCCAGTGCAAATACCTATGAAATTCCTGCACAGTGGAATGTCTAAGTTGCAAACATATCCTTTTAAAAACCAGTGAGGGCAAACTAGCAACAATGACCTGCCTCAGCTTGTTACAAGCATTGGTACAAAATAGAGAGGGGGGGGGAAACTGGAGTCTTTCTTCCTGTGTGTATTCAGAGTAAATGCAGCATGTCAAAAGGGGGATTTATTACGTCCCCAAAAGAAAAACATTCTCCCGATGATGAAAACATGATTGGGCGACCTGGGTAGCCCTCCCTAACTTCTGCTCTACTGTCACAGTAATTACCCTTGGAGCCCCGTGGCATCCGACCTTGGTGAAAAAGACCCCGGGAAAAGCAAAGAGCCACAAATATCAACAAAAGACGCATTTTGATGCGAAAGGGATGCGACCTGGGAGAGCCGAGCTCCCTGTCCATCACTCGGAAGTGTTGTGAATGGCTACAAAGCCCCCCAGAGTGGGACTTTGTGGGATTTGGACGTTGCCAAGAGCGAATGCCACATTGCCTTGCCAAGTATTAGGGAGAAGACAAGAAAATCCCACCACACGTTGAGAAATATCAACAAAGCTCCAGCATAAAGGCCACATTTACAAGTACACAAAGCCAAAAAGGCTGGACGGTATAGGGCTAAACGGAGCGTATTATGTTGCACTGATGCCACAAGGTCTGAGGCCGAGGTGGAAGTTAGGCCTCTGCTTTACATTCCAAGAAAAGGGGCACACAACCGTGACTCCGGGGGGAAACACAGTTGCCCTGTGCCTTAATCTATCATTCTGACTGTCATTTTATCCACTGTGCATTGCCAAGTGAATTAAAGCCACTTTAAGAAGCTCAATGAACGCCTTTTGTATCCCATTATCTTCTTGTTCCACAGCTTTGTGGGCAAAGTTACACATCAGCGAATCAGTAATGTCTTGAAAGGCTGTTTGGAAAAGAAATATCCGCTCATCGGATTTACACATCCTATGACTAGGAAGCGCTGAAAGTGAAGGCGTTGACTTTCAAAATGGATAAAAAGGCTCAAATTATTAGAGGAGTCCGCGCTAGCTGTTGGCTCAAGCTGAAGAATTCCTTCTTGATTTTCATTTTGCTATTTAACGCTCACATCTACATTCCTCGACAGCATTTTGAATACACTGATGTTGTGTGGAACAATCTATAAATTCAACATGTCACCCTAATAATCTCTATATCAACACTACTTTTTGATATTTCCATTGAGCCCTGGCAAACAGACACCCGTCCTCGTGCCAACAAACATCTGATGACGACTGAAATATTTCAGTTTCTTTAAATTTGTCTCTTGCATTCAATTTAGACGGCACTTTCTTAATATCAAAAAATTTATTTCTTTATCATTGTAAGCTCAATTGGTCATAAGTGTTTCTATGAGCAGAGTTGTGTTCCTTTATATCTGCTCTTTCACACACACTTTCATGCATACATGATCACAATTGTATCTGAAGTTGATACTTGACAGACACTGGAGAATGCGCTGATCATTGATTTTTGTATTTTGTTTTACGTACATGACTTTTTTAACTTAAGTAACCAGATCAAATTATCCGCTTACTGGCTGGTTTGTTGGGAAGTTGCAGAAAAGCAATTCAAAGTTTGCTAAGTTATTATAATATTTGCCGATGAGAGCTGGTTTGACCTGCTGGGAGCTGCTACCACACCAAGACAGACGGATGCAGGTTACAGGACAATCAAACTACGAATTAAACTTACAATAGCATAATTTCCAAACACTGTCTTTGATATCTCCTCTTATTATCTGATAAATACGACTGTTAAAAACACTTCCTGCTCGGAAATAGAATACAGACACGTCTGCAGGAGGTTCACTTCCTGTGTGCATGGACATTAAAGGTAAAATGACAGGGGTTAACTTTGCTGAGGCATCGCAGCCCTCTCCCGGGTCAAGCACACACCGGGCACCTTTCCACAGGGGAACACACAGAGAGGGTCTTGTTCTGCGGCCCATGTGCAGGTCAGTGCCCGGCAGGTAGGAGTGAAATGATAGGTCTCCCCAGACACACAGCACAGAGGACGCACTGTTTCCCCACAGCTGAAGCATCCACTGGAATGCAATATAGGGCGGCAGGTAACTTTCAGTTCACCGCATACCTTTATCGAAAATCTTCAAATCCCAGGAAAGCCCCCTCCTGCCATCTGACACGTTGGTGGGAATTCAAAAACGGGCAGGACAGAGATCCGGACTTGACAGGCATCAAGCTGAAGGGGAGGATTAGTGTCTTAAGGAGGGACAGTCGGCGGCGTTACTTATGTTTAGAGTTTGGTCTGCTCGACACTTGAAACCCATCGAGGTCTGGCAAACAGATACCGGTCCTATTTAATATAGCGTTAAAATGGTTGTTATTTATGCACGTTTAACATTAAAAGACAATTCTACTCCCAGAGTCATTAAAATACCATCTTTATGTCTCATTTTAAAAAACATTTTCTCACTTTACACTGTAGGCACAGTAACAACTGTGCAAAAGGGAATGTTTTTTTAAAGAAATGAACTTCCAACAATCCAGTTACTTAATATCCAAATTCCAAGCAAACATTGTTTAAAATATTATACATTCTACATCTAAACAGTAAACCACTACTAGCAAAAACATGTAGATGAGAGCAAGAGCAATACCTAGATAACCTCCAGACCTCAATCGAGCCACTGGAGAATTCAAAAAGGTAGATATAAGAGTTTTGAACAACCTCAGAAGTGCAGTTCTCTCCAGTCACGCCCCCATTCTGGTCAAATCCCAGAAGAGAGTCCACTGTAACAGAAACTGCAAGCAGACACCAGTCCTGACCAAATGCAGCCTCCATATATATATTGTAATATTTTAGAACAGATTATGGTAGCCAAGCCTAAAGCTATATATATTTTGGGGGGTTTTTTCTCCATGGGATGAAATGACTGACAGTCAGTAGCTTGTCCAACAGTAGTACTGCTGACCCCACTTTGAGCTCACTGTTTCAGTTATCCGGACCAACAAAAGCAAACCAACGCTGCTTCGTATATAGAACCGCAAGTGGTGGCTGCTCCCAGCAACTGTTCACTGACCTTAGACAGCAAAAGCATTTCATCAATCAAATTCGGGCAAATAAAACAATGATTCACAATTCACCTGGTGTTCCATCTGAACACGCCTTTAGACTGGGTTTCACTCACTTCCCCAGCTACTTCCCCAGCCACTCGTCTCTTGACACTGGGCTGAGCTATTCTGAGCTAGTGTGCTGGGAGGTGGCTGCCCAAGAGTTTATTTGGGGTGTTTAGAGCAAGCTTTTTGGGATTCAATCTAACAGAAGGAGCGCAGGGAATCAAAACATGAACTGAACATGGTTGAAAAGTCGCAGTGGGAATGGCAAAACTAACAGCATTTTCACATGTTGTAGTTCCACTCTTAGTTGTAATTTTAAATAAAACACAAATGGATGTTTAAACACCCAATCAGATGTTACCCAAGTGTAAATACTACATATTATTTTAAATATCCATTAGTTGTGTTTCTGTAAAGGACAGTATTCTCCAATGTGTCCCTGACAGGTTCAGCTGTGCCAGCTCAGAAGTATAATATAATCTTCATTTAATGCCATTATTATGTCACGTGTCTTTGCAGTCAGAGCGTGCTCTGTTCTGTCAACCGTCCATCAGCCCATGTACTGCCATTATGCAACAACCCCTAGATGTGAAAAAACACAGCGCACATTCCTTCTGAAGTCTATTCAAGACCCCCTCATCTGGTTCAAAGTCTTGATTGTGTACTTTGGTTTTACATGAGGGTATTACTTTCTGGACAGTTGTTATTGTTCGTCAAAGTTGTGCAGCATGGGCCTCCCTGAGCGCTGCTGGCAAAGGAACAGCCAAACCCGCTTCTTCATCTGGGACACAAACCACAAGCATCACACATACACAAGGAGCAATAACCACAGGATGCAATTTCTCCGCACCTGAACGCACCTCCAACACAAACATCAGCATGGAAAAAAACAAACAAATGGTATGCAAAAATATGCTAGTGCAGGTACAGCATTTGGTAAGATAAATACAATCCAGAGAAGCAAAGCCATTCAGCACAAGTAGCATTCTGAGCACAACAGTGCCTGCAAGATGAATCAATGGACAATTAAAGTGCTTGGTGATTGAGGGATTCAAATTCTGACCACATGAACTGTGTGTCAACCTCAGTCCTCCGTCAGAACAGCAACGAACAGCCCCACATTTGTCAAGCTTCTTCTAAAATGTGCCTTTTAAAATCACAAGTGAATGTTGATTGTTTATGCTCAGCGTGGCCGACACTTGGCTACTTCACTTGAGCGACAGTTTCAACACTTTCGCACCACCCCATTACTTCAACCACAGCTCTGCTGGCAGTCAGGGCATTCATTTCCCACAGCTCCCCATGTGCCCACAGGCCCACACGCCTCAGCGCCAGCTGTTTTTCTGTGCCACTGGACAAGTCAGCGTATCTGGGACAAGTCGAGCGAGACGTCTAGAAGTGTCTATTTAGTCTTACTACCCAGCCTGGCCAAACGTTCACGATGGTGCAGGATTACAATGTCTCCACTTTGATGTGATTAGCAGTGTTGAATATCTTCCTATTTAAAAATCAGTGTGTGTGCAGGTCACAGGGCACTGACCACCAGAGAAACAATCAATTATTTCCATTACATCAGTACAAGTAGGATCACTGCTGATGGTCCCTGTGCTTTTTGTCATGGAGTGCAGGCACGACTGAACTTGGACCTTTTGGAGTTGTCCTTGGAAGTCATTATAGTCAATGGTTTATCACAGAAGCAGAGCCTAATGTCAGAGCATGTATGAGACACACAGTTTACATGGACTGATGGTTGTGTTCAAGCTGTTTCTAATTTATGTAACAACCGCTGGCTTTATTCTGGTCTACATGAGAACTGATAACAGCATGCTTTTCACTGCTGTATGGTCTCTATGTGCTTTTTCCCTTGACTCAGAACACTTTATGTTTAGTTTGTCAAGTGCAACCAAAGGTCGGAAATTCTTATCTGAATCCAAATCAGACATAAAGATAGTCAAGTGGGTTATAAAGCACGCATACATATGCAAACAAACCCTTCCAGCGTGCAGCGACAACAACCGGAACAATCGCGCAGCCCCATCTGCACCAACTCCTGTTTTGACGCCCACTCGTGTCTGCACGCGTCTGGCCCCCGAGCAGTTCTTACCTTTTTCAGGCTCTCTTTCTTCTTCTCCTCCTCATGTTGGTAAACAGGCATTTGCAGAAAGTCCTCTTCACAGCAGATGAAGCTCACTGTGCATCCCATCCGAGCAAATCCAGAGCGCACACGTCCACTCCAAACCCATCCAGATCGTCACCCCTTTGGTTCCCCTTCTTTCACGCCTCTGCTGCTGCAGGCACTTAGTAGGACTTGGTTCCGCTCAAACAGGCCACCAATGTGCGCAGTCGGTCTGGCATCGCTGCGCTGCCAGCCGAGCATGAAACAAGTTGATGAGTTTCCCGCACTGGTTACCAGCCACCAGGCGCTGAGGTGACTTCCCGCTGTGGAGGACAGACAGGTAGGGCTCTCTCTCTCTCTCTCTCTCTCTCTCTCGCTCTCTCTCTCTCTCTCTCTCGCTCTCTCAATTCAATTCAATCTAGCTTTATTGGCATGAATGTAAAACAACAATATTAATGTTTAATGTTAAAATAAAGTAAATAAAACAGTAAAAGTGTGTGTTTGTGTGTAAAACAACAAAAAATAATAACTAAATAAATATTAAAAATAAAAAATAAAACAGCAAGCATGTGTGTTGTGATTTCAATTCATATAGTTAAAATGTCAAAAAATAAATAAAATAAATAAAACAGTAAACGTGTGTGTGTGTGTATTAACAGACAAAAACAACAAAAAAAGTATCAGTATCAAATGTGAAATTAAAAAATACAAATAAAGTAACAATAACTAAAATAACAAACAATGGAAATAATGATTTGAAAATTTCATTATTTTCATATGGTCTGTGATTGGTGGCTCAGGCGGTCACTCAAAGCTAGAAGGGGTCGATTGTTTAATAGCCCACACAAGTACAAACATTTTAACCCCCCAGCTAGAGCAAAATGTGTCTACATGCTTGATTTGAATGATTTGGTCCTAGAAGGAAAAGACCTCAGTTCTCACATGTTCTCACATCAGTTGTATCCGTTTCCCGGGCTCATAAATGACCTCCACTCACCAAACCGCTGGACTGAGATCAGTTGTTGCACAATGCAAGAATCCCCATGGTCTGAGTAGCGCTGGTGAAGCTCAAGGGCTCTTTTCATGCAGTCCTGCCGCCCCCTGCTGCGTGATCTGTGAAGTAGTACTGCACAGGCACACGCGCTTTACAAAGATGCGTCACAATCATCGTGATTATTTTCACCGTGAAATGCTCTCGTCCCATTGCCCAATGAGTTATGAGTCTGTTTTCTAAGAGAAACAAAGAGATTATCACGGTGGAAGAAGTAGACCCACAGCTCTTTTACTGAAGGAAAAGGGATGTTACAAAAAGTGTAAAACTGCTTCACCACAAGTTACAATCATGCGAAAGTGGCCTATTATCAGCAAAAAAGTACTACCATGTAACGCCAAGTTTATCATACATGATACAAGAGTTTCTGAAACCTCTACATCATCAGTGATAATGTTTAACAAAAAAACAGGCACGGAATAATCCACCAGGGGCCGACGTTCATCCACCACAGGTCCTTCAACTGAGACAGCCAAAATGGAGGTTTGCAAGAAAACTTATACCAATTTTGAAGGAGTTAATATAATATATAGTTACTTAATATTTCATAACTTATTTAATAGTAAAATCATGTTGAAAATGTGTGTAACAAATTAGATACAGCCGGTAAATAAGGTAATTTATTTATACATCTGTAAATCATAGTTTTATATCCTTCATTACGCAAGCCATTAAGCTACATAAACTCTTTTAATTATTTAAGGAATCTAATAAAAGGAATAATTTGGTTTATTTAGAGCAGAAATTGAGAATTTTTGTATAAATAATATTATATTGTATTTTCCTGCTGTAGGGAGATGCTAAATGTCTAATTGGATGCTCACTTCATAATATTTGTCTTTTGGTCATTGATTTTAAACAACAATTTACCAACTCAGAGGAGAAATACACAGTGATTTGTGTTTGGTTTTTATTTTTTAAATGGCAAAAAAAAGTACTGCATTGAAGATATCCTGATTATGGATGGCAATTCAGTTGACATGGAGCAGTTAGGGGAAGATGATGATGATGATGATGATAAAAGGCTTAAAACATGTTTTCTGCATGTTTTTTGTTGTTTTACAAAAACATAATGTGGGCAATAAATTCCAAATGTATCAAATATGTTAGGGAAAAAAACTCCAACATGCAAAGAGCTATTTTTTTGTCTTTCTTTTTTTGGCAGTAGGTATAATAACCACTCCATTTCCCAAAATTTTAATTTTCTGGCAATTGTATGATTTGAGTTGTTTGGTTCAGTCTTTACAGGGTTGAAGAATCAAAGTAAAACTCTGCAGAAAAAAGGCTTCTGAGGCTGATATATTATTGTACGTCATTATTATTGCTTAGGCAGCATTATACAGTTGTAACTGGTGGGTTGTAGCTAGTTTGAAAAAACTGCCACACAAATGTTTTTATCTTGTGGACTTTTACTCAGATCTTGGCCTTTTGTCCTCTTTTGACCTCTTTGAGCCTTGAACAATAATTTATACGAAACCAAGGGAAAGTTTTGGAGAGGAATTGTCTCTTTGGTGGTTGCACTGCTTGCAACTCAAAAACACCTGAAACATTTTTTGTAAGGGGCCACAAGTCAAAAAGACTGGCCACTGGTTTAATCTTTAATAATGCATTGGGTTTTCCAAGCTTATCTAATGTTAATATAAAAAGTAAATCACAACCAAAGCTGTCATCTCAAAGTGACATTGTGTATTTCCCCCCCCCCCAGTTGGAAAGGAACCAGGGATGGTGCATTTACATGCAATGTACCTTAAACCAGGTCAGTTGCACACCAAATCTTTCTGCTACCATATGTCAAAGTGGTGATTTTAAGGGGCCCAATCATGATTTCTTTACTATGCAAATTACAATTACATGTATGTATTTGTGTATATATTATTTACAACCAGCGTTATCATTAAATATTATTATTATATAACTTTTGTGTGTTTCACCATTCTCCATTAGCTCTTTATGTTCAAAGGCAAGATGCATTGCCAGGGCAGGAAGTAATGTGAGGCTTACATAATGCAGTTCATTCTGTATCACACTTGACATGACCACAATCTTTCTCCAACTTTATTTAGTTAGTTTTAATTTCCTAATAAAAGACGATATCTTACCATACTTGAGACGCTGCAGAAATGGCTAAATAAAAAATATTGCCATCTTAATGCAGAGTTTGCAGAAACATAAACTACTACTGTTGCCTTTTGGTCAGCAGGTTGGCACCTGATGGAACCTTTAATATGTGAGAAACTGTCCTGACATGTTTCAGTCCAAGCATGGCTATAGACTGTTCTCACAGCAGACATTCTGACTTGTCACAACACCAACAACTTTAGCTATGGCTGAAGCCCTTGTAGGTGTTCCAGTGACCAACCAGAATGGTAACAGAGCCAAGTTATTAGGTACACTTGTGCTTTTCTACTAAAGGTCCAGTCTTTCCAGAAAAGAGTGTATAAGTGTCACACTCTGCCTGTCAGCCATACCTTGTTTTGCACTTTTGAGTTTAGTTTATTATCTATTATCTTGGTCTGTTGGGTTTTGGGGCTCTGTTTTGTCTGTCGTCTAGTGTTCAGTAACCTATGTCATGTCTGTTACCCCAGTGGTCCCTCTGCATGTCTGTCTCTCTGTTTTCCCCTGCTCTCCCCCTGCCTGCCTTTGCCTCGCAGTCTTGTCACCCTGCTTTAGATTCTGGATTTCTGTTGCATTACCTTGTTTTGGACTCTGTTGATCAGCCACTCTTCCTGTAAGTGCGCTCGCCTTTTGTTGTCATTAACAAATCACTGAACTGTACCAGTCGGTTTTCGTGTCCTGCATTTGGGTCCTCCAACCTGCCTCCACACCACAAACCCGTGACAATAAGGTTCACAAGAACGAGGCAGAAAGATCCTTAAACAGTGTTTTAAAGATTTCCTCAATGCTGAGATATATGAGAGGGGGATCTCAAGACTTAATTTTCTGCATTTTGGTGAACGTTTCTGCACCAATTTATGGTGGAAATGTTTTTATTTAAGTAAAAGGAAAAACAAAATTCAGGCGGCAGGTGACATTTCAAAATATATAAGAATCTAAGTCAGTGCAGCTCTCAGTCATTCTGTGCTGCTTTCAGATCTGTTTCTGCTGTAGATCAACTTTTCTCCTGTAATATCTCCTTTCTCCTTTTTTGACAATGCACATTTGTTTCTTCTGTATTTTAATTACATTGCATATTTTCTTAATGTGCAAATTAACCTTTCTAAAGGCATTTTCATTTGGCATTTAACTGCAAGCCACATTTCAGAATGTTGTTTTAATGATTATGCTTTAAATAAGTGATGGGGACAAAATCAGCCATTTCAAAAAGTGGTGGGGACATGTCCCCAGCGTCCCCAGTATAAATGACACCTATGTATTTAGCATTTTAGTGGTGAGTGGTGAGTGTTCCATCTTGATGTGAGTTTTATAGAGGCTCCGCGGTGAAGTTAGCGACGCTTAGCAACCATAAATATGCCACGTCCGGTTAGACTTTCAAAATATAACAATAGCATTTCGAAACATCCCCATTTTGAAATGGCACGTTATTAAAGTCGTGAAAAGTCACTCGCTTCCGCTTCCGGCCAATGGGACCTTATTTCTGAAAAAATATGTACAGTAGTCAACAGCGAGAGACAACTTATTTTTTGATCAGTCATTGAGAGAAAAAGGTATGAAGTCACATACGCAACTTTTGGGTTTGTGGTCTTTGTAATTTTGTTTTTTTCACAGTCTTTTACCTCAACAGTTTTACATAATAATAATAATATAATCCTTATTTGTAGAGCACTTTTCAAAAAAAAGTTACAAAGTGCTTTAACAAGTGTAAAGAATAATACAAAAAAACAAGTTAAGAGCATGAAGAATTAATATAAAATTAGTAAAATACAATAAAATAAAAGGGATAAAATAAAGTCAAATAAGATCGGGAAAAGCTCTCCTATAAAAGTATGTTTTAAGAAGGGACTTAAAAGAGTTCACTGACTCAGCCGACCTGATTTCCTCGGGCAGGCTGTTCCAGAGCCTCGAGGCCCTGACAGCAAACGCTCTGTCCCCTTTAGTTTTCAGTCCAGACTCTGGAACAGACAACAGACCTCTGCCCGAGGATCTCAAGGTACGTGCTGGTGCGTATGGGACTAAAAGCTCAGAAATATAACAAGGCGAGAGGCCATGAAGAGCTTTAAAATCAAACTGCTGCTTTCTTGACTTTAAAATTTATCTTTTAAATTGACCATCATATGTAATTCAGAGCACAATTCAAAGGGATCAAAAAATGAGTGGTCTCTTGCCATTGACTACCATGCATATTTTTTCCAAAGTGGTCCAGCAGGAGGGGAGGGACTTAGGCAATAAGTACTTGGTTATAGTTGGGAAAAGATCATGGTTTGGGTTAAAATAACTACGCTGGTCAGTTAACACGTAAGTTAACTTACGTCACTTGCGTAACTTTCGCAATTTACGTAACTTTCGCAATTTACGTAACTCACAATAACTTAAATAAAAATAATTAATATTGACTTTTTGTTTCACACAGGACACGAATCCCAGTCTCATGGTTTAAAGGTGGGTTCTGGCGGCCCTCCATCCACACATTCACAAATCTGTAGTTTAAAAAAATCCATTCATGTGTGTACATACACAGCAATAAAAGAGATTTCTCTACAGAGGCATCAAATTATTTATTTAATTCATTCAACGTGTTTTTTTTTCAACTGCAGCAATGTACATTTTAGCAATGAATATAAAAGATACAAGGCTTTATTGTGTTATATGAAAGGAATACAAATAGACTGCAGTTGATTCACACCTATACAATGAATACACAATTAAAATGCTTTAAATGCAGTCTTGTCTCCACTAACAGCAAAATACTGATTACAAAATATAATTTTACTCTTTTTTACAAGCAGAGACAAGTAGACCATTTAATAAAAAGCAAGTTTCCAGGAAAATCCATGTAGCCACTACTCTGTGTTCTCATATCTCTTCTTAGAAAAGCATGATGTAAAGCTAGCATCCTGCAGGGTCTGTGTGGACAATGACCACGGGTTATGTTATTGCCAGCATTTCAGAAGTGCTCAGTGGTTCAGCTGAATGAAATTATAGCATTTCCTTTTATTTTAGAGAAAATTACATATACACTTAAAAGTGTGCATTTTATATTTACACTTTACGCATTTGTTATAGCAAAGGTTTTAAACCTGCTGTTTCGGTTTCACTTTCTTAATACATCAGACATTCCTGAAATGTTTTCACTCATATGCAACATTTGCATTCAAACCAAAGCAAAAGCAAATCAAGCTGTGTTTTCACATCCTCTGTCTACAAAGTGCAGGGTCAGTGGCTGGTCTGGTACTAGAACAGTGCGGCTGATGCATTTCAACTCTCCCATTGTGGGGTCTGGTTTGATTTCAAACTGCCTGATTAGCTGGAGGAAAAAGAAAAATATGAAGTTACTGAAGTCACTTTATTGTTAGACCAACACACTGGCCTCAGAGTTTAGCATTAATTACATAGAAACTTGTTGTTAGATGATTTAAAGTGAGATCTTTGTTCATTTGATTCCCTTGCTTAAGTATTGCTGGCAGCGATCATCTGTCAACTTTAAAGCTGCACTAATCAATATTTTCACATTGGTTAAAATGACTGTGTGAATGAATGTGTAATGTGAAAACGGTCACTCCTAGTGACGAAGAATTATCACCCCACTCTGCAGTTCCCCACAGCTCCACAGATCATTTAGCATCTGTCATCAGCTCATTTGTTTTTCCACAATGTGCAGCTGATTCTCAGATCAAGGACACGTAGAAAATATATTGTGATTTTGTGCTTTTGTTGGCTAAAGTTAGATAACGCTAGCCGGCGAGCTAATTATCGTAACTTACGTTACCCACATATAATATTCAATAATGCAACATAAAGGGGCCGGACAGCAACGCTGTGGAAGACCCATTCAGTAAGGTACAGTAACGTTAGTTACTGTGGTTTAACTGTACTAAAGTGGGGCAACAATAATATTCAGTCTAGCTCAGTAGCCATTTTAGTTATCATCCCTTAAATGTAACTATGCTCACATTGCTGAGCCTCTCCAATGAAAGATATACGAATAGTTATAGAAAAAGCCAGCGTATCATGTCAACTAAAGGCAGTCAGTGTAACGTTATCATGCAACAAGCATGGATTAGTTCAATGTCAAGATTTATATTATAATAATATAATATTACTGTGACGTAGCAGTGGGAGTTCACCTGAGTTTCCAGCATTTTGTGTGAAGAGTCTGTTTTGGCTCACTCGTTAGTTCAAGCATGCACACCAACACACTCTTGGAAAGGTGGTGGTTGCAATCTGAAATCTGATCTCTGCAATCTGAGGCCCCTGAAAACTACACATGGTCCCTTTAAAGGACCAGTGTGTAAGATTTAGGGGGATATTGCAGAAATATTGGCAGAAATGGAATATAATATAATAATACTGAAAATAAAAATAGTTCTACAGTAACCCAGAACCCCGGCGAGGGGTATTCAGTTGGTTGCAATATGCAACTTCAGTGCTAGATGCTACTAAGTCCTACACGCACAATTCAGTGTAATATGATCTTTGAAATACTACAAAATACTGGGGAGCGTATCTACAGTATGTTCCCAGAGTTCAAGGCTCCTAGGGTCCTATGTTCCCCAGCTTAATATCCTCTTTATGTCAAAATGAGGAGACCTTTCAAAAGGTTATATGTTCACAGCAATGATTTTCCCTCGGTCAAATGTTCAGTGTATGTTTCCCTGGGTCGATATGCTGAAATCACAGACCTACAGCTTTCAGCTTACTTATGTTATACTTAAATTTGCAGGCAAGATAGTTTTCTTGACTTCAGACAATGATATGTCCACAGAGGCTGAACAGATTTTTACCATTTTAACTGCAATTTAATTGTCCATCAACCCTTCGTTCCAAAATAGGACCCTGGGATCACAGGGATGAGCCCAAATACTGCAGTCTTACTCTTTGTGGTTTAGCAAAGCTTTTTGTGTTCCTTTCGTAGTCTTTGATTATCAATTATTAAAGGCCCTATTTTCACAATTAACATATTAAAATGAGTGACGGGAATGAACACAGCTTTTTCCAACAAAAGAAAACCGAGTTCAGTTGGCATGTGGTAATATTTTAATGATCCAATACACCCGCACATTCCTGATGAAGCAGATCGACTGAGTTTCTTAGAGTTGATCTCTTATACCGAAAGATGTTTAGTCATGTGCTTATTTAGTCATGAATATTTAATGTCATGAGGAAATACTTTGATTTTGGGGGATTTTAACAGGAATATTCCGGTGCTGTGCAAAAATAAATGACCAAATAATTTTTTTTATCTTTCCTATATGTGATTAGGAATCTCCCCAAAAGACCTGCTTTTTCCATCCACTTTCCTCCAACATCTGTGCCTGGTTTCTAAGCAGTGTTTGATTGTTTGATAGCATTGAGCTTTAAATCAGATCATATGTATTCAGTGAATGATCCCACTTACCCGAAACAGAGCCATATACATCTCAAGCTCAGCAATCCGGCGCCCGACACAGCCTCTCACTCCGAAGCCAAACGGGATGGAGCCAAAGGGGTGTGGCCTCTCACGGCCGTCCCGGAGCCACCTCTCCGGCTTAAATGTGAACGGCTCTGGGAATGTGTCCTCATCATGACTGATGGCATAGAGGCAAAGCAAGAAAGAAGTCTGGAGGAAGAACAGAGGAAAATAAACTCTAATGTGATATGAAACTCTAATCCAATGTATTTGTTTTGTTGCCGTGTTCACATGTGTATTTTCAAAGTTCAATAGTATTATAATTAGTAGAATTAGTGAATACTAATACTAGACTTTTAAACTCCTACTACTAAGCATTATCTCTTTGCAATATAATGAAGATATAAATACAAGTACAGACAAAACAACTGCAAAAAGTTTAATAATGGTCAAAAAAGCAGACTTACTTTCTTCGAAAATTGATATCCACCAATAACAACGTTCTTGTCTGAAATGACCCTTGCATTCGTAGTAACCACAGGATACATCCTATAAAACAAGAATGAATCATTTTATTTCATTTGGTTTATGCTGGTTGTTGTTGCTGACTGGGGCAGGAGAAGTAACAGACAATGTGTGAAATTGAATGATATAGAAAAAGAATGTACCATTAAATCTAGAAGAACTTCCCGATATCATGTTTGTAAATGTTTTTACATCACTGATGGCCTCTGTGGAAGCTGAACACCAGCCGTCATAGCACCATAACCTCTCTAACTAGTCTTACCTCAGTGTTTCCTTAATAACAGCCCTTAAATACGGCATCTGAGTGACCTCTGCAGCGGAGGGGATCCGGTCTGCTGGTACCAGTGTGGACACTTCTTTGTAAAGACTGTCCTGGATTTGAGGGTGCATGGACAGCAGGTGCAGAGTCCATGTGAGGGTATTGGAAGTCTTGACAACAAAAGAATGGCATTTTGTCAATAGGCAGAGAGATGCACACCTGTACAAATATATACGTCACATGCTTATACAGAAGAAAAATGCAGAATTTGAGAAGCAGCCCGGCAGCCCAGCTTAGGGTTTTGAAATGTCATGATATTCAGAATGGCGCTTTTAATAAACCAGAAAAAGAGTCAAATATATTCAGAATAAGTCGGCTTAGCACGATTAAGGTGATCAGGTTTTTAAGGGGGAGATTTCTTCTTCTACTTTCTAATTCTACAGCTTACAATATAAGAGAGACTGAAAATAGGCAGAATAACATGCTAGTTAAAGTCCCCATGAAATTGAAATTGAGCTCAGTCTGTAAGGATTAGGCTGGGAACTGGAGGGTCGCCGGTTCGAGACCAACTCAGACCAGAGTTGCGGAGTGTGGAGTGGTAGCTGGAGAGGTGCCAGTTCACCTGCTGGGCACTGCCGAAGGAGGCCTTGTGCAAGCCCCTGAACCCCCAACTGCTCGGGACGCCGCATTAAGTGGCAGCCCCCTTACTCTGACATCTCTGTAAATACTAACATAATAATAACAGAGTTTTCCCTCGGGGATTAATAAATTATATCTTAATTTGTTTTTATTGCATATGCCTTGCACTATATGTCACCAGTACACCAGCATCTGGCCCAACAATGATAAAAAACGTACAAAAACAAAAACACATCTTTATTAAAGAGGTGATATTCTGCTTTTTGGCTTTTCCCCTCTCCTTTATTGAGTTATAAACCTTTTTTGTGCATGTAACAGGTTTGCAAAGTGAAAAAACCTAAAGTCCAGACGAAACGGAGTTCCCCTTTACTTTCGCTTTCTTGTGATGTCACAAGAAAATATGTGTCATAACGTTTGCCAAGCGGCTACTCCGACACGCCCTCAAAAACACTGGTGGAAAAACAGTGAGCTGCAGCACACAGCTCTCCTCTCCCTTCCAAACACTAGCTACCCTCCAGGCAGTCAGTGGACATAAAGTTTTTCCTGTGATGTAGAGACAGAGCTCAGTTAAAACTTTATGGATGAAAGATCCTTTTGTTACAGATTAATAACTCACCACTCTGAAACTCTCGCTCCAGTCCATGTTGCCAAGCTGGTCGGCAACATGTACAGCTGTTTACCGTCTTTTCGCTGACCCGCCCTTCTCTGCTTCTGATTGGCTAGTAGTCCTTAACTAGGAACTGTGCATGTGCAACAAAGATCATTTAGAGACAAGATGTATCACTCCATGGCTAAAACGAAGCCTTCAACACAGGGTGAAAAGAGGAGCTGCAGCAATGTGCAGTATGACAAAAAATATGGTGTTATGGTGTTAAAAATTATACCATGTAAACCTGTTCTGGTACAACTCCTAAATAAAATTTTGAACATGAAAATGAGCATAATACCACCTCTTTAACTGATTTTGGTGAAACTGGATCAAATTTGATGGAGAACAATATTTTCTGGTTCTCCCTCTGATGTCCCCCAGTTGCCCTGCCTCAACTATCTGTGATTTACAGAGTTTGCTGATGAACAGATAGCTTAACTTGTTGCTAAAGTAACAGCTAACTGCTACAAGCTGCTGTTAGTTAGCTCACTTAGCTGTCATATAAGCCGGCTCTGCCTGGACTGGGAGCTCGGGCCACTGGTGGAGTGTTAGAGTTTAATGTTACACTTCTAATATTTATCAAGCCATAGAGGTTTTCAGGACGGGGGATTTGTAAAGTTTATGGCCGGGGGCAGGGGACCCAGCAGGGTGTGATGACTGGTAGTGGCTCCGGAACGGGCGGGGGAGTCGGGCGAGAAGGGAATGAAACAGAGTTCAGCAGCCTCCCAGTGAACACAGCCTGAACAGGACCGAACATAGCCTCAAAGACCAACAGGGAATACATTACCAAGGGGATTTACAGAGCTTCAGGATGGACAGATAGCCGTTAAATGCTGCCAACTATCTGTCTGCGTCTGTAGCTAGTTAGCTCGGTTAACATTAGCCTCCTGCGAGCGGTCCTATTAGCTGAGCAGAGTTCCAAGACCCAAATCCGGCAACAAAACAACCTCGGCACTGTATTCTCGTGAAACTGTCCTCTGTTGGTCTTGGAGGATGTGTTTGGTTCTGGCTGCCATGTTCAGTCAGCGGGAGCTGGAACTATTCCGCACAGAGTTTGCATGACAGGGTCGGGGGCTAACACAGATTCAACGCTATTGGCTACTTCAAAGGTAAATTAATATTTACGACAAGTCCCCCCCCCCAGATTTGTTTTTTAACCAAGTATATCCAGCTCCAGCCCGCATACCTGACGGAAGTTGAACTTCCAAATATGGTTTGTCCAAGAAGACAACGCGCACAAAATGTGATGACGTTAATCTCGGCTCATGTACAGAATAGATCCTATTCTAAACATTTTTAATCTTTAGAGGCCAACAACAGAATTTTAAATACACTTCTGAGAAGGTTTTAGGCATTTTCTACGAAAATTGACGGCAAATCGAAAATGTGTTCAAACGTTCAAAGGTGAGCATGAAAAAGAAGAAAAACATTCTGTAGGGACTAGTACACTATCACATTTACCGTGTCCACACCAGCTAACAGAAGTTCAGCGATGCTGCCATACACATCTGTAGCGCTCATCTGAGTGTTGGAGAGGAGGTATGTTAAGTATTCGCCCTCCACATCCTGGTTGTTGTCCACACGGTGTTGGATGACCTCCATCTTCTTGTCAATCAACTCTTTAGCTAAAATAAGTGCAGACATTGTTTCATTTTTGTATTCACATACATTAACTTCTAGTCTCACAAAATTTAAAAATAAAACAATTTTACTTTCAAGGTAAATAGTTTTATGGGAATTATGCTTTTTCAATTTCTTGCCCCAGATTGATACCACTGTAAGCTACGCTAAAGCTTAAGATAGCAGGGAGTTACCAAAGGTAACGACATTTGCCTAATAAACATCTAAAGCTCACTAATTACAGTGTTGTTTAATCTGGTCAAAACCCAAAGTGTAAACTTTTTTTGTACCATTCTCTTTATTGAGTTTAATGTCAACAGTCACAATAGTTCTAAGATTGTGTGTGACAAACCGTTCTTTTCCCATTAAATGCCAGACCCTCCTAATGAAGGATGAATCCTACCCCAATATGCTCCATCACTCATTCAGACACACAGGAAGGGGGGTATAAGGGTAAGAAATAAAATAAATAATTAAATAAATATAAAATTAAGTAAATAGATAAACAAAATAGGGGGAGGGGAAATAAACTCAGTTGTTTCTTCGGTGATAGCCAAAGTATCAATATATTCTAAAAAGGGTTGCCATGTACTGTATTGCCATGTATTGTATTGGCATGTATTGCATACACCTCCTTGCTGGCAAGGAGATTAATGCAATTTTGTACGAAGTTGGAAAAAGCGGAATAAATGGTTATTTGGCAAGCCGAGTTTTACTGACAGGTCCGTAAATGAGGTAAAAATACCGTTAGTGTACAAATCATTAACAGACTGGAGGCCCCTATGTGACCAAGTCTGGAAAACTGGATCTGAACAGGAGGGTGAGAATAGGTTGTTATGAAAGGCAGGCGCTAGACTAGATGGGGTGTGAGGACCAACTTGTTTCCTGAGCTGATTCCAAGTTTTTAAAGTGCTGATCACAATTGGATTGTGTGCAACCGCCTTGACTGAGAGAGGTAACTGGGAGCAAAAGAGAAAGTGAAATGCGAGAAGAGCTTGTTTCCATCAAAGCCCACTGAGGTTGTTCACCTGGTGCCAATTTAGTGTTCCAGAAAAGAAGTTTGTTGATATTGCAAGGCCAGTAGTACCAGCGAAGTTTTGGCAGTGCCAGGCCACCTTCAGACCTGGGGAGTTGAAGAACCGATCCTTTAATATGTGCACGTCTGTTGCCCCATAGAAACAAGTTTATCATTTGATCAAGTGTGGAGAAGAAAGATTTATTAATTAATACTGGAATATGTTGAAAAGCACATAAAAACTTTGGTAGCACCACCATTTTTATCAAGTTAACACGTCCCATTAGAGAGAGAGGAATGGAGGACCATCTGGCCAGGTCTGACTTACAGCGGTCTAGTAATGGGCAAACAACAAAAAGCTCAGTGGTTGTTTAAGATGTATAAGATAATGAGAAGAGAGCATGCCGGATCTGAGACGTAAAGCAGAAGGTCGTCTGCATACAGGGAAAGCTTGTGTGATAGACCGAACCAAGTGATACCACTAAATCCATCCTCCCCACGGAGCCAGATGGCCAAGGGCTCTACAGCGATTGCAAATAGCGATGTGGATAGCGGGCAACCTTGACGGGTTCTGCGTGCAAGACAGAACAAGTCAGATCTCCGTTGACAATGACCGCCGCGACAGGGGAGGCATTGAGGTGCTTCATCCATGAAATAAAGGTGGAACTAAAACCAAATATTTTAAGTATGTGGTAAAAGGTAGGACCACTCTACCCTATCAAACGCCTTTTCCGCCTCTAAAGAGAGCACTATTTCTGGTGAGTTAGTCGCAGGGGATAAAATACCATTTAACAACCTCCTAGTATTAGAAAACGAATGCCTACCGTGAATTAAGCCAGTTTGATCAAGGTTAATAAGGGTCGGCACAACCTTCTGGAGGTCAAAGTGTAAACTGTGTTCCTGGTCCCTCATCCCCCAACCGACCACCGATGAGGGACTGCTTCTGATCCTCCTTCGGTGGTCTGACCGACACCTGCTCCCCGAGTCCTGAATCCTAGTCTGTTTCCTTATCCTAGTCCTGCATTTATTTCTGTGTCTTCAGTCTTAGTGTTTACTCCTGGTCGGTGTACTTCTGTGTTTGTTATTTTGGCCTTGTGTTCGTGTCTGCTTGTGTGGCTGGAGGCAAAGTTCTCAATTAAAAGATTTGTATAAAATATATATTAAAAATCTGACATGCCACCTAGGGAGTACTCAGAACCCTAGGACTCAAACACACAGGTTCTTTAAAATCAGTGTTAGAGCAGAGTTAGAAACCATACCAAACTAAAATAAATTTAAACAACTTTAAAACAACTTGATATAAAAACTACAACATATAAATTATAAAGGCCTATCTAAGTGTGCCGGCACTCAACAGCGGGGTTAACAGTCACTCGCTCAGTCAACAAAATCTCACGTGTCCAGAGGCTCGGATGACCACATCCCCTTCCTATGGGCTCGTTCTGCTGGCCGTTTCGTCGACTGGATTTCCTGGGTGACAGTTACACTATCCAACCAGGCCTGAGTGATGTCACGTGTTCTGTTTGCTTGTTCTATTCAGTCTTTGTTGCGTCATCGTAGCTCGTTGAATGTTTTGTCCTGCCTCTGTGTTTCCCCCGTGCTTTGGATTACTCTGCCTGCTCGGATTTTCCCCCTTTGTTTGGACATGTAAGCCAGTTTCTTTGTTAATAAATCCCCTGAAGTGCAATCCTCACTTGTGTCTACATTTAGGTCCAAACCTCCACCTCACCTGCAACTTGACAATATTAACCCTACACAGAGTGATATGAACTTTCTTGGCAAGAAAGTGTTGAACTATTGCTTTAAAGGAGAGTTGATCAATACTAATACTGGTATTGATCCTGATATTAAACAATGACCTTTCTTTCAGTCAGAACTCAACTATGTATTATATGTCCACAGTTTTGTCATACGGTATTTTCACAGCACACACTTACTTACTTTCTGATGTACACTTGCATACTTAAAAAGTGATATACACATATGGTTACTGTTGTTAATTTCAGTCTGTCTTCATTACTCAAAGAAGAAGTTGTAATGTAGCACTAATGGCAACAGATCCATAACAAAGAAAATAAAGACTCAGGTTTAAACTAAAGTCTAACTAACACCTCAGTTACTCAGCTGTGTTTCTCTCCTTTACAACTCACCCAAGCTGAAGATTCCCTCCCAGCCTGCAATGTAGCGCCCCCAGAAGGGCAGTATACTGCGGCTCCACTTGGGGGTCAGCGCAACAGCCATGCTGTTGAAGAACATCTGGGCGATGGCGTTAATGAAGTCTTGCGTACCTGCAGGGATTTTCTTTTCCAGACACCCAAGCCTTGTCTCAAACAGTATGGAGGCGATCCCTGAGTGGCAAAGATTAAGATGTAGGAAAAGAAAAAGAAACGATCAAGTAGGTGTCCGTAAAATAGTTGTCTCTTAGTTTTATTAATATTTAATTCATCAGTACCAGAATACAAATACTTTAATTTAATTTAATTTTACACTTCATTTTAATCAGTGCCTAGGATTTAAATAAACATGCCCAATGCACTTGATTCAGCCCTCAGCACTACCTGAGAGTGCAGTTTGAACTATGTTTCAGGGTTTCTACATACCTTCCAGTGAGAACCGATAGAGCTCATTGGCCACATCTGTCACCGATTCTCCTGTGGGGCTGCACTGACGCAGGTAGTGGATCCTCTTCATGAAGTCTGTAACCACATCATTGACAGTGCCACCATACCGTGCAGAGTCCTTCGGATGCAGCATGCGCTTGTTCAGCACCACTCTCAGGTTGTACCACTTCTCCCCCTCTCTGGGAAGAGAAATAGAGTCGCGAAAAGAAAGCTGATAAATGTTTTTTCTTGTGCTTTAGGTTTCCAAACATGTGACATTTGCCCAAGCGTTCGTTATGTGAATGCCAAAATTCAGCATTTGTGACGATCAAAATGTGGACAGCAGATTTAAGTTGTATCCAGTGTTGTTGTATCTGCATTGTGGCAGACAGATCATTCAGTACATTGCCTACTGGTATGTGCAGACACTGGCAGAAAGAATGTACAGGTGCCACCAGGGTAACAGGCACAAACAGCAGAACAGAAGACTAGACTAGAATAGGGGGCAGCTAGTGTTACTTTCGTCAGACGAAACCAAACGAAAAATGTTCGTCAAGAACCTTTATGGAGTCTTTCCTGACTAAAACGAGTCGGCGACAATGTCCTCAAACACTGACTGTGACTATATTAACTTACTTATATTGTTGATGAAAAATTACAAGGCTAAATGGTAATTCATAAAATAAAAATGTTAATAAAATCTCTCCTTCTTTTTGTCAGTATGACGAAGAGACTAAATATTACAGGCCATTTTTCTCCTTGAAAACGTTACTGTACTGTGGAGGATGCGAATTTGAAAGTACAGAAAGAGTGTCTAATTATATCGGACTGCAAGCAATGTGGTTACAAGATTTGTTGAAAAAACACTACGAACTTGAAGCGGTATATCAAGGCTGACCACCTGGGAACTGAGGTACGATAACGTCTCCTTTGCAGTAAAAATGAGAACAAAGCTAACATTCAAATTTTACAAAACATTTCATCTATATGTGAGATGCTAATCAAAATTACACTACTGAGTTAGAAAAGACTAAAATGATGATTAATGACTAAAACTAAAATACTTTTGATTTTCTTGTATCCTGTGGACTAAATATGACAAAAACTAGGACTGAGACAAAATTTTAAAAAGGCTGATAAAATGAACACGAGGGGCAGCACAGAGGCCCCTGGTCGTGTGGCGTTAACATGATCTCCCCGTGTCTGCATGGGTTCTCTCCAGGTGCTCCAGCTTCCTCCCACCTCCAAAGACATGCAGGTAGGTCAACTGGTGACTTTAAATTGCTCTTTGGTGTGATTCTGAGTGTTTATGGCTGTCTCAGCCCTGTGATGAACTTACGACCTGTCCAGGCTGTACGCCCGCCTCTCGCCCAATATAAGCTGTGTTTGGCTCACAGCAGTTATGAGGAATAATGCTAATTCCTCAAGAGCATATTTTGCTTTCTTGCCAAGAGTTACATAAGATTAGTTGAGCTCACTGGGACAGGCGGAAAGAGCTACTCCGGCTCTGTCCAAATTCCAAAATCCACCTACCAGCACCTCTAAAGCCCACTAATTAACACGTTATATCTCGTCGTTTAAACCGTACAAGAACAAAAGTAAAAAGACAAACTGGCAATTTTCCAGGGACTATTTGTTTGCTCTGTCCATTAACTTCCGGGGGCTCAGCTGGTTGTCTGGCAAATGGTCGAGGCCAAGACTTAATCCAGCAAACAACTGCCATTATACACTTTTGTTAACTTGATAAACAATCTTAAAACAGGCAACCCTAAGGTTTTTTGTTTTTTCTCTCTTTATTTAAAAGGGACAGTGCACATTAATAAACATAAGGACAGTGCCCAAATGTAAATGAGCCAGATTTAGCCATACAGACTAATTTTCATCTGAAGTCCCTGGCAAGTTGATGTTATTAGAACATTAAAACATGGATAGAAGCCTTTCAGCTGAGACTAATCTTTAATGCTAGCAGATCACAATCAACCCATCCCACTCACATGGCATAACTTTGCCCTGTAAAGCTCTTGTGAAAGTATTGCAAGTTTTGACATGGGACAGTGGTCACAGGGAAATGGGAATGGAGCATTGCTGTGTGCACACTACACAGTATTTGGCAGTCTTACTCTGTGAAAGGCCCGTAGCCGAGTCCTCTCATATCTCTATAATCTGTCCACAGGGACATGTCTCCTCGGCTGGGGAACTTCTCATCGCTCCTCATGACTTCCTCCAGCAGCTTTGGAGTGTTCACAGACACTGACTTTAGCCCGTCTCTGTATATGGGCCCGTAACGCTGCTTCTCATAGATCTGAAGATAGGCAAAGTGACAGCGAGATAAGTGAGTTAACAGAGAAACCTGTGTGTAAGCAATGTCATAAGGAATGAGGTAAGAAGAAGAACTATAACAACTCGAACTGCTGCTCCGTAACGGCCATTAACATGTTCAAATCAACAAATTTGAATGTCCATCCCTCCCTAAAATGTACTGCGTTGTATGATTTAAAAACAAACATACTTATTGATCATTTATGAAGCTGATGACAAGATATCCCCGCTGTGAGCAAGTGAGAGCGGGACGGGGAAAGTGATCCTACAGAGAGGGCAAACATTCCTCTCAGTGAGAGTCAGCTGAGACTAGCTGTTGTTATCACAAGGGTTACTATGGGAACAAAGGTAATGTAATCAGCCTGACATTTTCTTTTACGCATTGTCACTGTGTCAAATGCAGTCAGTCATAACATAACATTGTCAGCAGGTCATATAGAAAGCATTCAACATGTAAATCTGTGTCATCCAGGGGCCGTGCAGAGCAGGGCACCGCAGCCTGGCGTACCTGTAGCTCATGCATACGCTTGTAGAAACCCTGAAACACAATTCTGTACATCAGCTCCAAGAAGCTGACATGCGGGAGTTCCTCCACTGTCCGAGGCTTGCCCTGGAAGGCAGAGAGGGTCCCCGGGGCAGAGGAGGAGCTTCCCACCCCCATAGAGCAGACCCGGGCCACGGCGGTGGGGCACTGCAGCAGCCAGCTGCCATTCTTCCACATCACACTTCGGGACAGCCGTGCAGCCATGATGACGGCAGAAAGCAAATACACCAGGATCCTGTTACATCTAGTAGACTAGCCGAGCAGGGAGGAGGCACGCCTCGCAGAACGTTTAACCCTTTCAGCACGGCTCTCTAGACTCAACCAGGACCAAGGGTCATAAAGGGTCATTCCACTCACTCATCTGTGGTGCATAACTAAGCCATTTTCAGTGTACTAGTTAATGTTCCTGATAAAAAACAAAGATGTAGATGTAGAGAATGATCGTATACATATTAGCTCTGTATCAGATAATATCACCTCAAATATAAAAGCTAAAACAAGAGATTCAACTACACAGTAAATTACTCAAAATTAAAGCCGTTTGCTTTTCGAGTCTAGAACAGACCAAATCAGCGCACATCTGGAAACAATCTGTTTTCTCTGGTATTCTCACGATTGCACAATGTTTGGGCTGGGCGCCAACTTCTTCTTGAATAGCACTTTGTAACTTTTGCCTTTAAAAGTGTTCTTTTAATAAAGTTTGTCTGCTTCAAATACAAACATGAGTCCCACAGTACATAGGAGGATTGTATAGGACTTCTCAAGTGGTCTTGTAGCCTACTACGTACTGTACTTGTGGGTTTTTGGCTCCAAATTAATGATAATAATTAGGAAAGGCTGTCTTTTCTGAAGAAACTTTATGTGAGGGAAATGTTGCAGTTGAAACATTTAACAGTTAATGTTCAGATGGCTGAACGAAGCTGAAATGAGCCCTAAACAATCCTGATCTAGGCAACGCTGCCTTTCCTGTTAGTGGAACAATTTGCAATGTTACCCAAAAATCAAAACACCTTCACCTCTCTGTCACATTAAGACCATCCTTATTAACCATTCTCTGTCTACCTATGATTGCTTTCACTGAGCCTGTACCATGTTTACTGTTTAGTTTTATGTATGTACAGTTGTGTTAAATATTTTTGGTAAAAATTATATTCCTACACGGCAAATAATTTACTAGTAGGTGTAGTGGAGTAATAGAAAACCAACAGACCCAACAGTCACGGATTGCATGCTGCTGATTCTGTTGAAAATAATAGCAGTGTGGAGTTTAATTAGTAATTAATTAGTGAGGTCGTAAAACAGGTGGCCCTCATTTAAGGATGAAGGCAGCAAATGTTGTACATGCTGGTTATGGTGCATTTCTCTGGGTCACTCAGACGTTGTTCAGAAGAACAGCCGCTCAGCTAAAATGATCAGCCATTGCTTTAAGATGGCAACCAAAACCAGAAAGACGGAAAACTACCTTTCAAATGGATCGAAGAACAGCCAGAATGGCAAAACTCAGCCAATGATCAGCTCGAGGGAGATCAGAGGGTCTTTCCTGTGAACACTGTAACGATTAGAAGATGCCTCTGCAAAGCCGAGCTATCGGTAAGAAGCCCCCCGCAAAGTCCCATGTTTGCTAAAACATGTTCTGAAGAGGTTTCAATTTGCCAAAGAAAGAGGCAAGATTGTTCTTTTTGGGTCTACGGGCCGCAGACAGTTTTGTCAGACAGCCCCCAAACACTGAATGCAAGCCGCAGTACACAGTCAAGACAGTGAAGTGCGGAGACGCAAACGTCATGATATGGGGATGTTTCTCATGTTACGGTGTCGGGCCTGTTTATCGCACATCAGAATGCATCAGACTACCTGAAGAGGTCATGTTGCCTGATGCCGAAGAGGAAATGTCCTTGAAATGGTTGTTTCAACAAGACAACGACCCCAAACGCACCAGTAAGCGAGCAGCATCTTGGTTCCAGACCATCAAGATTAACGTTATGGAGATATGAACATGTGGGGTGACATCAAAAATGCTGTTTCTGAGGCAAAACCAAGACATGCAGAGGAATTGTGAGATGTAGTCCAATGTAGTCCTGAGCTGGAATACCTGTTCACAGGTGCCAGAAGTTGGTCGACTCCATGCAACACAGATGTGAAGCAGATCAGTGATTCACAGGAAAGCTGAATCGTCAAGCATTTTCAGTTAATACAGTAAATGTTTGAGTTGCTGCTATTTGCTATTACACTGCTATTTTTCTGAAAACCTAATGTTCCTTTTTCCTCACTTTCTGTGAAGTAATGACAAATGTGATGATTTTTTTCTTCATGTTTTGATTTGGAATAAATGTGCAGTGCAATTTAAGAATTTGATCTAATGGTGAAAAATACAAATATTCTTATTTGTGTTTACTGACCACATAAACCATGAACAGCATCAGACAACACTAATCAATCAATGCACATCGGTCTTATTAATACCATAACTTCAACTGGAAAGGTTTCTTATGTTTCTCTTTATTCAGTTATCTCCACACCTTCATTCTTTTAGTTGAGCAACATTGTCAATAGATCCTGCAGGGTCCGTTTTGTGCAGCAGAAGTGTCCTTGCACCTGCGCAGCGCTGATCTCAGTGTAGGTGGCCAACGCACGCTCCGCAAACCGCTCTCCTTCTGAGGCAGGCTCGTCTGGGTAGAACCGCCGGAACATCTGCGTAAGCTGCCAGTGAGTGCAATGCCCGATGTACTGCTTCAGATCAACACGGCCAGGTCGGATCAGTGCCGCGTCTAACCTGCGTGCAGAGATTACAAGCAAGAACGGCAGTTCATGTCACTGAAGATACTCGACCTCAGCAGTGAAGTGACCAAAAACACATTAACATAACTTTATTTTTTAGAGCTGTTAGCTCAGTTGCTAGAGCACATGCCCAGTATACTAGTCCTTATCACAGCCGCCCGGGTTCACTGTTGTGTATCTGCACATCTAGCAGAAACAGAGTCACATCAGCATTCACTAACTTTGTCTGTTGGCAGGTAGAGTACTTTCGATTTCTCAGGGTTTTTACAAATAAACAGGTTTCATAAGAGCGGTGTTTGCAGGGTGGAAAACAAAAAACAAGGTCCAAAACAAACGCTCCATAGAGATGAGGTGAACTGCAAAGTCGGGTGATATTTCTCTGAGTTCATCACTACGAAGTGACATCTTCATTTACTTCATTGTTAATAGAAAAATATGTATCGGTGCAGCTTTAAGTTTTCCTTTGTTTTGTTTATAGTCACTGTAGAATTTTCTTTTTGGTTTCAGTGTTTTAAATAATTTACAAAGGTCTACATGATGGGTAAAAATTACCTATGAGCAGCTTTGTAAAAGGTTCATTAACCAACTAGAGTTTAGCTGCTGAACTTCTGTGACGTTGCTGAGGGGTCTTTGTGGACTTCTTGCAGAAGCAGGACTCTCTAGGAACCTCACGATTTGATCAGGATTCAGAGATCTCCGATACATTCATACAACGATTATCAATGCATCCTTATGCTTCAAACTTTTTTCTTTCTATCCATGATACATGTTTTTCTCACTGAGCGACTACTAAAACAGCACGTATTTGTAATGATCCATAATTAAAGCAGATGAAAATACATTATTTTATCTTTAGGTCAGTTAGACGACTTGCACTAAAGGTGTAAATGAAGAACTTTTTTTAACTTTGAAAATGTGGGCTCAATCGCCATAATTCTTACTATACAAGTTAAGGCACTCAAATAAAAGCATAATGGCCATAAGAAAAAATAAATCAGTAATACTCCATCGTAAGACCTGTTGATACTTCCTGATCTGCAGCTTCCACTCACTCATACCGGGTTCAATTTTCAGTTATTAAAAGAGATAATCACCATGCATCCATGAATTTGTTTTTTCCTCCACCCCAGATGTCTGGACTTTTCTAAGCATCATGGTCACTGAGATTTACAACATAAAATAAAAGCCTACGGTTTGCATTTAAAGTTATTTTCTCTGCTATTTGACTTACTTTTTCAGTCGAACATTGTTTTCCCTTTTGTGCTTGTACAACAACACGTATCGTACACTGAACAAAATTATAAACCCTTTTGTTTTTGCCCCCATTCATCATGGGCTGAACTCAAAGAGCTTTCTCTTTGAACACAAAAGGCCTGTTTCTCTGAAATATTGTGGCTGGCCACAATAAAAGGCCACTTCAAAATGTGCAGTTCCATCACACAGCACAACGCCACAGATATCGCAAGTTTTGAGGGAGCGTGCAGTGGGCATGCTGACTGCACGCTCTTCTGTTGCCCGTGAATTGAATGACATAAGCCGTCTCCAAAGGCGTTTCAGAGAATTTGGCAGTACATCCAACCGGCCTCACAACTGCAGACCACGTGTAACCACACCAGTCCAGGACCTCCACATCCAGCATCTTCACCTTCAAGATCGTCTGAGACCAGCCACCCGGACAGCTGCTGCAACAATCGGTTTGCATAACCAAAGAATTTCTGCAGAAACTGTCTGGAACGTCTCGGGGAAGCTTATCTGCATGCTCCTCATCCTCATCGGGGTCTCGACCTGACTGCAACTTCACACAGCCATTGAAGAGGAGTGGACCAACACTCCACAGACCGCAATCAATAACCTGATCAACTCGATGTGAAGGAGATGTGTTTTACTGCGTGAGGCAAATGGTGGTCACCAGATACTGACTGGATTCCAGACCCCCCCAATACAGAGAAACTGCACATTTTGGAGTGGCCTTTTATTGTGGCCAGCCTAAGGCACACCTGTACAATACCCATGCTGTCTGATCAGCATCTTGATATGCCACACCTGTGAGGTGGATGGATTATCTGGGCAAAGGAGAAGTGCTCACTAACACAGATTTTGACAGATTTGTGAACAATATTTGAGAGAAATAGGCCTTTTGTGTACATAGAGAAAGTCTTGGATCTTTGAGTTCAGCTCATGATGAATGGGGGAATGTTGTGTTTACAAATCCTCTTCCAACGGTACCTGTCAATGAAGTTGGTGGTCATAAAAACTATTCTGGCCTCAGATGAAGCCACTCCGTCCAGAGAATTAAGCAAGCCACTAAAAGTCAGTCTTCCCATTCCCTGGTAGGCCAGAGGTTCTGCGAGGCAAGAGAAAAGGGATTTGAAAGTCACCCTCAAAACAGAGTAAAACACAAAGTTATAGTCAGTCTGAACAACCACAGCTTTACAAGTAACCACCGTAACAACCTCTTGACAAAACCACTGATCCTTCCCTGCCACTTACTGTCTGTGGGAAGCAGGTCTCGGCTGACAAAGGCTGCATCTACGTCCTCCAACAGTATGATGCTTTGCTGCGGAGCCACGCTCAGGAGGTGGTTCAGACGGTCATCTGAAAGGGTTTGGTCACTCAGACTCATCAGACAGATGCTGTAGCCCAACTCGCCCGCCAGCGCCGTGCTGAAATACATTGAGTCACAAAGACGCAGGTGAAATTGCGCACAAGTACTTGACATGTCTTTCTATCACACAGGAAGTGCAGGAATTCCAAAGCACACTCACATAAAGCTGCTTTTTCCACACCCTGGAGGACCATACAGCAGATATCCTCTTCTGTATGGGATTCCTGAATAGACACAGAAAACATTTTCACAGAATAAGTGCAAAAGACTATTTAAGACTACATATTGTTTATCAGGAACATTCCCGCTTTTTTGGTACTACAAATCGTACATCCTGCATTTCCCAAGCACGCTACCATTTCCTACATTAGTAGTAGTATAAAATCAGCCTCCATCTGTGTTTAATCTCTATGTTTTTCTTAACTTTAAAAAGGTACGTTACTGACACCTGGTACTGCAGTTGTGAGCAGGAGCTGCTTTAAAAAGGTTCGCAGAATTGGTGCATTCAAGTGTGTGTGGGGAAACTGCACTTGCGGAAGACTCCAAAACATTTGTAGAACTGCCTCTCTGAATTCAAAGTTTCACTGAACGCACCAACAGGTAAGACTTTTAACCAGCATGATAGGAAAACATGAACTTTATAACCAGGTAATATCAAAAACACAACTTCCATATACACTGAATGAACGAGTCTGAGCCCTCCACCTCTGTCTGTGTACCACTTGGGGTTTCCAATGAACTCCTTCACATCTTCCACGATCTTTTCACCCACGCCCGCCTCCAGGACCACAGAGCTGAGGGGTCTGCGTCGCCGGGGAAACCCAAAGGGCCTCCACTCCGCCCCCATGGCTGTGTACATCACCGTCCGCCCCTCTTCCTGCTTCATAGCCAATTCTCTTGCTGCAAAACATGATTGACATGTGCGCTAAATGACCTCTAAATGCACTGAAGCGCTCTTTTAGCAAGCCTCCGTGAGATCTGCGTGTGTCAGATACATACTGAAGACCTGTGAAAACATTTACCTTCTTGTAAGATGTTAAAGAAAATTTGTCTGTCTCTGCCTAAAGCGGTGAAGGTCACAGACTCCCACGGGGTCCCGGTGTGCAGATCCACCATTTGCTTCTCTCTGGTCCTCTCCACCCTGATCCACTTCCTCCCATACCTGCAAGTGTCAGAGGTCAAACTGTTAAATAAATGTTATCTCTGCTTAAGTGTATCGGTGGCAGGCTGAACTATATTTAAAGAACTCCGCTGACCAGATGATGTGGTTCCCAGGGCTTGGGTGGAAGTCAAACTGCGTGTGAACCCTTCCACTCTCGTGTGCCAGGTAGGAGGTCTCCACGCTCAGGTGCTGAGTGTGCCTGGCATGCTTGGTGATCCAGCTCAGCAGCCAGTGGTAGCTCTTATCCCTGCTGGGGACCTCCAGAGTGATCATGTAGTTCCTGCGGAAGAAGACCATTCCCACCTGGGCGCCTTTCCTGGCCACTGCCAGCGCTGTCCCAACCCCGACCAGTCCAAACCCAGCCCCGAAGTATGGGTTGTCCTTCAGGCTGTCCAGGAAGTCCGACAGGGGCATGTTGCTGATCACCGCACACCCTCCCCAAAGGAATCAGACTATATGGATGGTCTAGCACTTTGTAGACACAGACCTACACATAAAAATGTGCAGATTGATCCGTCAGCAGCTGAAGACCTGCTGCCCAGCTGAAGACCTGCTGCCCAGCTGGGAATCCTGCAACCTAACAACAGTTTCTAATGACACATCCGGTCATGTTTAATAATGAGCTTCGTGTCCTCATCCTGTACCGCTACCTTGTGTTCCCAGTGTGTGTGTTTGTGTTTGTGTGTGTGCACCGTTAGCGTGTAAACATCAACTCAAACGCGTGGTCTGTATCTGGATGTTGCGCAGTAGCGACCTCTACCACACTTCCTGTGTTCGACAAATATCATTCCGACGCTTCTCCTGCCAACCAACATTCGTTCCTCTTATATTTAACATATTTTTACTCGCAGGCTAAGATGACAACTTCCTCAAATTAATATACGTATATATATATATATATATACTGTGGCGGATAAAGTAGTTTTTGCAATTTACTTCAGACGTACGGACAGCAACCGAGGCAGTAATTGCTAGCAGGAAGTGAGACTCCGTGCGACCACAATGAAGAAGCTAACGTTAGCTTAGCTGGGTTAGCGTTCACAGCGACGTCGTTAGCGCGTTGATACCGGTTTCTATTTTCATAAAACGTAAGTTAAACTTCGGCTACTATTAATTAGAAGACTACCCTAAATTATAGTAAACAGTAAAAGCTGTAAATATGGATGTTACGAGCAGGATGCTGGTCAACTGATAACTGTTGATGTTGTGTTTTTCAGATAGAATGGACCTCGGAAACGCAGGCGGTAGGTTGAACTTATGTTTATAACCTTACTGTACAGATGCGTGATGCAGTGAAAGGTTCGTGAGAGAGGTTAAATTGAGCCTCCTGACATCCAAATCTCTGCTTAAGGAGTGAGGTGAATGAACAGTGGAGCACGGTGGATGTTTCTTGCAAGTTTGGGACTGCATTCCTGCAAACAGAGTTGGGGATTTGGTCAGAATTAATGGTCTCCTCGATGCTGAGAAGTACAGGCAGACCCCCAAACACACAGTAAACTATCTTCAGCAGAGGAACAAGGAGTCCTGGAAGTGATGGAAATGTCTATTTTTGAGAGCATTCTTACTTTTCCTACATCTGAAACCCTAAGACTTTTGCACAGTACTCTATGTATTTATAGGCATATCATGATCATATGGTTACAGTGCATCTACATTTCTTGCAGGACTGTTATTAAGGAGCTGAATCAATCAAAATCATCTTAAAATTGGCAACGACGCCACAAAAAGTGAAATGAAAAGTGAAGCAGGGTGACGATGGAGCAGTGGATAAGACACATGCATTTGGTGCGAGAGAACCGGGTGCATTTCCCCACTGTGACACGTCCACTTATGTGTCCCCGAGCAAGACACTTTACCCCTCGTTGCTCCGGAGGCGTGCGACCTCTGACATATATAGCAATTGTAAGTCGCTTTGGATTAAATGCGTCAGCTAAATGAGTGAATGTAATGAACAACAACTTATATTGTACAATGTAATGTACATCAGAATAATGTTAAATCATGAGCAAATGTTGTGATTACTGTCATGGAAATTGTATCTTGCTGTTGAGGGATTATGCAAATAATTGAGTTAACAACCAACCGTTGTCTTTGAAGAGTTTATTAACAAAAGAGAATAAACAGAGAAGTACTAAAACACAAATACAGCTGGTCCAGAGACCTGTCGCCCAGGGCGGCTTCGGGCGTCTGGCCCCGAGCAAAGGGAGGCATCATCATTTACACAGTCTAGGTTTCTATGTTTTGGGGAGCAGAGATCCTCTCCAGACCTTGAATGAACATTCGAGGCCTGAAGAGGAACAACAAGAGAGGAAAACACCAAAACAATCTCACAGCTCTGACCTAAACCCCAGTAAATGTGGACTAAGATAAGGAGTATAGAAGAA
This sequence comes from Micropterus salmoides, assembly GCF_014851395.1. Lineage (NCBI taxonomy): Eukaryota > Metazoa > Chordata > Actinopteri > Centrarchiformes > Centrarchidae > Micropterus > Micropterus salmoides. The sequence goes on along the minus strand of NW_024040596.1, from coordinate 3,121,162 downwards.
GGAAAGGTGAAAGATAAAAACACAATACATATACTGTATATCTATAAGACATAACAATAATAGTAATAATAGTAAAAGAACATGCATAAAAGATTAAATGTAAGAGGACACACTCTGCTCATTTTTTAAATGGAGACCGAGGAACCTCATCAGTGTGAAAAATGTGGACAGAGTTTCTCAGACGCTGGCTTGTTTGCCTGTCAGCCCTGTTCAGAACGGCTGACCACCCCATCCACCAAAAAACAGATGGGGAACTACAAGTGTTCTCAATGCAGTGAGGTTTTTTCCGAGCCTGGGGTCCTGAGTCACCACACAGTGGACATGACCTGGAGGGCCCGGTCCCCTGCACTGAGCAAAGCTGCCAGTTCAGCAGCACAGACAGTCAGGGATATCAAGCACACCTGATGTCCACACACGGTCTCACTCTAATTCTCTGCAGCCTTCAGTCCTGCAAAGTGTCACTCCTCACACAGGGCGGCATGCAGAGAAACTTGCAGGGCCCTTCAGGGGCTTTCATTGTCAGTTTGTCACTCAAAATGTAAAAGACCTGAGTGACCACGTCTTGGAGCACGACCGTATGCCTTCATGTGCTCAGGGTAAACAGACACTGCAAGGAGGTGGCGTTGCGTTACACAAACCCGGAAATCTTCTCTGTCTTAAAACTGTTTTCAAAAAAAGCATCGTAAGTAGATTTTACATTAAAAGATCGTCACATCTGTTCACAGGGGCCGAAAATGCAGCCACAACTGTGTGCACTGACGGGAGCCATCACCCTCGGGGGTCCAGCAGGCCAAAGAGGAAACTGAAATCCAACTCCGCTCATGCATCATCAGTACCAGAAGACCTGGACGAAGAGCCTGAGAGGCAAAGGCACAATTCTAAAAGAGTGAAAAGAGACAAACCTTCAGCAGTGGACGCTGCTGCACTGCCATCGAAAGGTGCGTGCACCGATCTGCTTGGTAGATTATAGTGCGTCAAGTTTAATTAAAATAATAAAGAACAAAAAGTTGTTCCTGTAATATTAAAACATACAAGTGGCTTGTAAGTGGAGGAAAAAATCACATAATTCAATATCAATAATTATCACAATAAATGTCAAATCATTAGTTCAAGGGTTGATTTTTTTTTTTTTGCCTTTGCTTTGTGGTTTTAAACTTCTTCATGTTCAGAACAAACACTTGATGCCAAACAGTGGATTATTTAACAAATCCGAGGCAGAACATTTATAACAGTTATGATCAAATCTTTTTTCAGTCCCCTTTTCTCAACAAAACAAACATCTTTGAACAATTGTTATGTTGTTGAAACCCCAGTGTGTTGAAACGCAGCAGCGCGTCTGGTTTTTGATCAGCCCAAAAGGACTCATGTCACTACATTACTCAGTGACCTCCACTGGCTCCCCGGGGCCTCCAGAATCAAATTCAAGTCACTAATGCTGCACACAGAGGGACTACTGGGTCTGCACCATCTACCTACACTCCATAATACAAACTTACGTTCCTTCTACGCTCCTCCAACGAACGCCGCCTGGCTCTGCCATCCCTTCACACAAAGCAATCTCAGTCCCTGTTCTCATCTGTGACACCACGATGGTGGAACGAGCTGCCACACGCCATCAGAGCAGGGGCGTCCCTCTCTAACTTCAAGAAGCTCCTGAAAACTCTGCAGAGAACACTTCCTCTGATAACACCTCTAACATGCACTTCCTGTGCTGCTCTTCTTCTTCTGTCCCCTACAATTATCTTGTATTGATTGCACTTTTTTGTTAACTCTCACTTCTTTCCCAAGGTGTTTACTCCATTGATGCGATACGTGCTATCAGCTCTTACTAGTATTTATTGCTACTCCTATTAATATGTATTGTCAGTTGTGGATCTGTAGTTGATGCTCTGTTGATGCTTGTATGTTGTTCCTTAAATGTAAGTCGCTTTGGATAAAAGCGTCTGCCAAATGAGTAAAAGTAAATTTTGTTATTGAGGAAAAACCTGTCGCGCCAGGATCGACCAGGAGAAAACAGTGAAACAGTGAAACAACGTATTTTATTCTTCCTTAAATATTAGTGTCAATGGATCATAGACTTTCTTTTATCACAAACTTTGTCACTATGTTCAAAATGTATTTTATGTTTCTCTCCGCCAGAGTACCTTGCAGAGGGATCAGAGCACATCTTTCGCACCCACACCTGCCCCAAGTGTCGGCGCTGCTTCAAGATGCGCTCCCACCTGCAGGAGCACCTCCATCTACATTTTCCTGACCCCAGCCTCCAGTGTCCCACCTGCAAGCGTTACTTCACCAGCAAGAGCAAGCTACGCATACACAGACTCCGTGAGGCGGGGGAAAAGGCTCACCATTGCCACCTGTGTGAGTATTCGGCCGTCGAGCGGAATGCAGTCCGCCGCCACCTTGTTAGCGTGCACGCCGATGAGGCAGAAGACGGCGTTAACAGTCACAGCTATCCTTGCCCCGCCTGTGGCCAAAGCTTTCGCCAGAGCAGGTCGCTTAAGGCTCACATGAAGACGCACAACATCCTGTCCGACAGCAAGCCGGTGGCCTGCTTCCAGGAGGGCTGTTCATTCCGGAGCTCTCTGCGCAAAGAACTTCTCAAACACGCTGCCGAAGAGCACGGGGTCAGGGCTGTGGAATGCCGTCATCACGCCTGTGGCGCCGTCTTTCAATGCGAGACGGACATGGAGGCTCATTATCGGACACACCTCGCCTACCACTGCTCCCGCTGTGATTTTTCCTGCTCCAATAAGAGCGTCTTCCTCCAGCACCGGCGGCACGGTCACCCAGGAAACGACGAGCTCGGCTGTGACTTCTGCTCCTTCGTCACATTTAACCCCGTGGAGTTTGAGCAGCACATCGGACACCTGCACGCCAACGAGAAGATCCACCGCTGCTCTCAGTGCAGCTACGTGACGCCGCATAAGCGTGGCTTGAAGCGACACATGCTGATGCACAGCGGTGAGGAGGGAATAGATGTTTAATGTTCTCGGGGTCATCTCATCTGGTTGTGGCACGACGTCTCCTGATTGCTTCTTTCTTTCTGTAACAGGTGAGAAGCCCCACAAGTGTAGCCTGTGTGACTTCAGGTGCCGCGATGAGTCCTACCTCTCTAAGCATATGCTCACTCACTCCGACGACAAGAACTTTATGTGCGCTGAATGTGGATACGTCACGAAATGGAAACACTATCTGAATGTCCATATGAGGAAACATGCTGGAGACCTCAGGTAGATACTGCAGACATGTCTCATACAACTGTTGGTTAGGTTTCTGTCTGTTTTAGCTTAAAGCTCCCGTTTCCCCTTATTTAGCCTGATTAGAGGTGTCTCATGGAAAGGAGTGAACAAACTGATTGAGATCTTTCTGACTACCCTGTTTCTTGGTTCCCTCTGTGATGAGTCTAACATATTTTCTATGCATTCGCGCACACAGTGGCTTGGCCGCATAGCTTGTCTTCCTTTGGAGCATTGGTAGTGCAGATCCTTAAAAACTAACGCAATGTGTCTGCGAGATGCACCAACAGTTGGTTAAGCCCACGAGCAGTAGGGGTAGCAGGAAATCTGGAAGTGAAGGAATACCAGCAGTGAACCCTGAAAGAAATGGGTCCAGCCGCTGCCCCATGATCTCAACGCTGGTAATATAGACGCCTCCTTCAGAAAGCTCCCAAGAAATACATTCTAGTGTCGGCGAGGGATCACTTGGTTCTGATCTACACTGAAGGCCTATTTCTCTCAAACATTGTTCACAAACCTGTCAAAATCTGTGTTAGTGAGCACAACTCCTTTGCCGAGATAATCCATCCACCTCACAGGTGTGGAATGGCATGTACATGTCTCCAGGGCGGGATTCTTATTAAATGTGTAAAATTTGGTACAGATCTGAGCATGTACAGTCAAGTTACAACAACTTCCTGTGTCATGGCGAAGAGTTTAACCGTCACGCCGTTAACTGCAAACATACAAGTTTTACAACGTGGCTTCATCAATATGTTTGGACGCCACGCCAAGGGGACGCCTGAAGTCGGTGGGACTTAATCCCTAGTAGGAGTTCATTAAAGTATGGAGTGTGTAAAAACGTTTTTTTGTGCGAATATTGGCATGTGGATGTGTTCAGCGCAGGACTCTTATTATACATGTAAAATTTGGTGCAGATTTGGTGAGCTGAAGTTATAACAACTTCCTGTTTCATGGCGAATTATCGATTTTTGACAGTACGCCACGGCCACACTGGTCGACGGGTAATAACCGTTTGTACAACTTTTAATCGTCAATGGGTTTAGACTGCACAGCAAAAAATTTGAAGTCAATCGGACAAATTCTCTTGGAGGAGTTTGTTGAAGTACAAAGTGTGTAAAAATTACCATTAAATCCAAAATGGCCGACTTCCTGTTGGGTTTAGTCAGTGGCTCCAAGAGGCTTTTTTGTACGTCTGGACTTGATACTGGACAGAAATTTCGTACACGTAGGTGAAACTTAGTCCTGCTGCTCTGTAGAGGGCGCTAGCGAGCCATTTTGCCAAGCCCATGCGCAAAACCCATAAAATACGAAATGTTTTGCCACTCCTGAATTTTGTGCAAAGTTTGGTGAGTTTTCGAGTATGTTTAGGTCTCAAAAATTTACGTTATTTTGGAGGGAAAAACCTTCAGTTTCAATAGGGACCTTGCACGTTTCGTGCTCGGGCCCTAAAAAATGTATTAAAGTGTGCAGAAGTTGTCTCTCTGCTCTGTATATGACATGAAGAAGGGGCTGCAGCATGCTGTACACACTGTTGTTATTATGACTAAACTTCCTGTCTCCTCTTCTAGGTATCAGTGTGATCAGTGCCCCTACCGCTGTCACCGCATGGACCAGCTAAATAGCCACAAATTACGACATCAGGCCAAATCACTCATGTGTGAGATCTGTGCTTATGCCTGCAAGCGCAAGTATGAGCTTCGCAATCACATGTTGGCAAAACACTCTGGGGAGGAGAAACAGCCATCCGTCTATAAGTGCAAATACTGCACATACACTACCTGCTACAGACAAGCCCTTCAAAACCATGAGAACTGCAAACATACCAAGCTGAAAGAGTTTCGGTGTGCCCTCTGCTTCTATTCCTCTTTCAGTAGCATCAGCCTCTTCCTGCACAAGAGGAAAGCTCACGGGTACGTTCCTGGGGACAAAGCCTGGCTAGAGAACTACGCCGCAAAGGACAAGGAGAGGAAGTCAACTGAGTTCTTGCAGGATTTTTACAATAAGCCCTCAGCAGCTCATGAGCAGTCTGAACAGTCCGCTTCTGAAGGACCTCCTCACAGAGAACAGTCTGATCCTCCTGGCTCAGCAGGCCACAGCGCCAGCAGAGAAACTGTTTCACGAACTGTGGATTCTGTGGATGTGTTTGATGTTGTTTCTCAAGAGGTTGTTAACGAAGGTATTTCAGATAGTCCCCCATCTGTGAACAGTCCTGAGGAGTACTGTACTCTCGTTCTAACGACACTGTCGACCACTGACTATCAGACCCACCCAGGGGATTGTGCAAATCAAACTCCAAGCTCACCCGGTTTAAATTGTAAAGGGTCTGACATATCACAAGAGAAGGCAGACCTCTCTGCCTCTTCATTAGAGGAGGACGATGCAGCTGTGGCAGATGCAGAATGTGAACAAAGTGACTTGGATGACAACTACGAGCCTCTGAATAATACAAGCCAACCAGATGAAGCCGCGGAGTGTCCGACGCAAGCACAGAATGATGGTGGAACGATCAGTTCCACTTTTCCATCTGGGCAAAAGCAGCCATCAGAATCTGAGCTCCGGCTGAAAGCTATGAAGAAACACGACAAGGACCAAGCCGAAGCCATGGTTTTGGAGGGACGGGTGCAGATGCTCGTGGTGCCAACTAGAGATGTTTATCGCTGTGACAAGTGCTCTTATGTAACCAGTAAGGAGACCGCTTTGAAGTACCACTGCCAGGCTTTGTGCCGTGGTAGGATAAAGGGACACGAGTGCCAGGCCTGTGGTGCACAGTTCAAACAGAGGCGAGGCCTCGATAGCCACATTGTGAAAAAATGCCCTGCGCTTTCGCGAAAAACAAGAACATTTGGGGGCATTTCAAATACACGTTTGGCTACAGAAGACAACTCTGCTGTAGCTCGGGAAGGAACCAAACAACCGGATGAGGGAACAAATGACGATCAGACCGAGCTTCTGTCTTCACAAAACGATGATTCAAATGATCAGGAATTTCATCAGCGAGAGGAAGAAGTATGCACGTGTCATTTTAAAAACTGTAAAGGCTTTGTTTGTAATGTTTTGACATCCAATAAATCAGTACACCAGACAAAAAACCTTACAAAAAAGCAGTTATCTTTAACTAAAAAACAAGGAAATGTTCCGCGGCAGAAGTCCCTGTACTCTGAAGAAGATGGGAAATTCAAATGCAATCTGTGCAACTTTTCATCAGTCAGGCTTGTAACAGTTGAACGGCACCTCTCGACCTGCAGGAAGAAAAGTAAAGGAGGGAATCAGATCATTTCAAAAGTGGAGTGTGGTAATGAGCCAGTGAACGTACAGGAGGACTTGGTGGAAGAGGACAGTAAAAGAACTGGGAAAGTTTCTGAGAAACATCAAGCCTTCTCTTGTCCAAGCTGCGCATTTAAGTGCAATCAGAAAAGGGCGTTGGACAGTCATGAAAAGAGAGGCTGCTTGAAGCCAGATGAAATCCAATGCACCATGTGTTCATTTGTGGCCAAATCAAAAATGTCTTTAACCCGTCACATCCTCTATGTTCATAACAAAAAAAAGTTTTCCATTGCTAAATCTAAACGCTTGCATTGCCAGCACTGTACTTTCACCTGCAAACACCAGCGGCGCATGGCGCAACATGTTGCCCTCAAACACAAAGGTGCACGACCTCACCGTTGTCGGTATTGTTCTTTTAGCACCACAAGGCGCTATCGCTTGGAAGAGCACGAGTCTCTTCACACAGGGATCGGTCGTCACAGCTGCGATATTTGCAACAAGACCTTTGGGGCTGTGACCAAATTGCGTCAGCACAAAGTGCGCATCCACGACAAACGGCCTACACACTTCTGCTCGCTCTGTGACTTCAGTGGCTACACGCTGGACGACGTGAAACGGCACAATCTTAGATGCCACACGGGGGACTTGCACCATGCTTGCACTCACTGTGATGCTCAGTTTAGTTCAGAAGTTGCACTAAGAAACCACTGTAAACGTGTCCACCAGCTCCAGGTCTGTTTCTCATGTAAGCAGTGTGACTACACCTGTAGCACCGAGGTCACACTGAAGACACACCAAGACAGCAAGCACCCTCAGGTGAAATGCACCGCCTGCCAGGAGTCTTTTGAAACAAAGGAAACCCTCGAGATTCACCGGAGAACCCACCTGGCACATCAGTGTCAGCTGTGCCCCTTCGCTTCCAAAACAAGGCAGCTCCTAGCTCAACACCTTGTGAATGATCACGAGGAGGGATCTCCAGAGGACAAGCCTCTCAGGTGCAGCACCTGTCAGTTTGCTTGTCGGCACCAGCTGGTGTTAGAGCAGCACCTCCGTTCACACGGAGGCAAGCGTCTGTACAAATGCACAGACTGCGAGTATTCAACCCAGAACAAGCAGAAGATCACGTGGCACATCCGCATACACACCGGGGAGAAGCCTTACAGCTGTGAGCAGTGCACTTACACCTGCACCGACCCGTCTAGGTTGAAGGTAAGCCCAAAGTTCATAGGATGAGTTTATTATTTGTAAAATAAAAGTTCATTAAACTCCTTTACAGGAATGTCACAGGTCCCAATTCTTGTATAACCAAGGTGATACAAAAATGTAAAGCGTTTCTTTACAAACATTTTATATTGGAAAAAAGAAATAAAGCAGTTGTTCCCATTTTAGAAATTTACTTTATTTTTTTATTTTTATTTATTTATAAGATAGGTTAAATCTTTATTATCCATTTCTGGAAACTTGTCTTTGGCTTCACCAGGTTCATTAAAAAACATTAAAAACATCAAATAACACAGGACACAACCAATACATTTAAACACAGAAACCAACAGGAGCTTCCAGTAGACCAGTTATGTCTAAGGAATTTATCAAAGCAATTGGTTTGATATTATTTGTTTTCTTGCTAAAGGTTATATAAGATGATTGATACCACTCTTCAGTCTGTCCCTAAAATATGAAACTACAGCCAGAAGATGCTTAACTTAAGTGCCATAACAACACCTTGTAGTTTTATGGGGGCTGATGTGCCAGAGAATAGTTTGTTATATGACTTCCTGTAATACCAAAACAGGGTCCACTTAAACAAACACTATATGTTTTAATTCGTGAGCTTCAGAGGCCCTGGTAGGTGGATTTTGTTACTGATTGACCAGCTGTTTTCCAGTTTCCTGTCTTTATGCTTAGCTAAGCTAATCAGCTGCTTGCGGTAGTGGGCAGCCATCAGAGTGGTGTCGATCTTCTCATCTAACTTAGGCAAGACAGTGAGTGTTCCTAAAAAACACAGCATAATGAAAATAAGAAATGTTCTTTTATTTCTCTGTTTTAAAATAAATCCTACTATAGCTTCACATGAGGGTTCACCGAGAGGAGAAGAAGTACCTTTGTCCGGAGTGCGGCTACAAATGCAAGTGGGCGACTCAGCTGAAGTACCACATGACCAAGCACACAGGTAGCAAGACATAAGGGTTGAAGATTAAAATACTTGAGTATGTTTTAAGATTTGGGGGCTGATTGAACAAAAATTTTATAGACTCGAATGAATGGTTGAAATAATCTTCCTCTGCGAGCAGCATCTCTCTGCAAAAACTTATAAATGTGAGGCGGTCTATTTCTGTAAATCATTATTAATGCTCAGTTTTTATTACATGATGCTGTGGGGGGGAAAAAAAAACATTTGTCTGTCTGTTGCAGGGGACAAACCTTATGTCTGTGATGAGTGTGAGTACCGCACTAACAGAGCGGATGCTCTCCGTGCCCACCGGGACACGCAGCACTGCGACATGCGCCCATATGTCTGCGAGAAATGCGGCAAAGCCTTCAAGACTACTTTTATACTGAAGACCCACCAGCGTCAACACAGTGACGATCGGCCATATGCGTGCGGCTTGTGCCACAAGGCCTTCCGGTGGCCGGCGGGTCTGAGACACCACTACCTCTCGCACACCAAGCGGCAACCTTTCTGCTGTCGCCACTGCTCCTACAGAGCCAAGCAGAAGTTCCAGGTGGTCAAGCATTTGCAGAGGCACCATCCAGAGATGTCAGTAGAGCAGGGGGTGGTGAGGGACTCTGACGCTGTTAGCCTGACCCTGAAAGAGGCCTTGCTGGGGACACTGGATGAGAGAGCAGCACAAGCGGAAGGGACGGCTGAAGAGGTGCAGGAAGTTGTTGAAAAGGCTGTGCAAAGAGGGGAAGACGGCAAGGCAAAACGCTGACGAGAGGGCACAGGAGATGCATGTGGTCAGACTGTAGATCACTATCATCGCCAACCGGGAGTTCAGACAGTATCTGTCAATATATATGTGACCACTTGATTTTATTGTACTAAATTGTAAAAGGATAATAAAAAAGCATCAGTACATATTGTTAAGTGAGAGAATGTAAATTGAAAGGAAGGTGTGTTATATGTGTACCTGATGTGTGTGTATATATATGTATGTACGGGCAGCTGTAGCTCAGGACGTAGAGCGTGCTGCCCGTTAATCAGAAGGTCGGCCGTTCCAGGAATGTTAGTTTCCGTTTGAGCACTTAGGCTCAGTGTATAAATGTGTATGACTGGTGAAAGCAGATGTAGTGTAAAAGCGCTTTGAGTGGTGGAAAAGACTAGAAAGGCGCTATACAAATACGGAGCCTTTACATTTGTGTGTATATATGTGTGTGTGTGACTATATGAACTTGAACATTGAATGAGTCTTGAAACATGTCTGTGAATGACTCCATGGTGTTGAACTCTTCAGAAGTTGTATTGCATGTATTCACAGACCTACATATACATACATTTGTATTTAAATCCGGTCAAGCAGCTGGCGGATAGACACAGGTTACCAAATGTCCAACCTTTTATGTGAAGATTAAAACCATATTATCGTCACTATCTTGTCACTGCTGTTTACAATCTCCCAGATGTAAGTAATGCATGCAGAATTATTTCCTGGGTGTGTATAAATAACATACATATTGGCTTATGTTGTTGAATTTATTTATTTTTTGTTACCCTATTTTAATATAAATTTTATTTTGTGTGTATAACATGACAGGACTATCCTTGTACAAGCTTGTGTTGTATAATGATAAATAAATGACCTTTATTTACATAATACTTCCCCGCGACCCTGTACGCAGGATAAGCGGTTGACAATGGATGGATGGATAACATAAGTTGTGGAACGTGTACATTAGTAAATACAAATGACTTAGGCAGGCACTTAATTGTAGATTAACCAACATGGTGCAAAGCTGTGAGCACGTTATAATAGTAGGCTTTTTTTTTCACAGCACTTTAAAACTGTGGACCATACACTTTCACTTATTTCCTAAGTACTGCTGCTTCTGGATATACAGTACATTTAAAGGTAAACAGGCAGATATTTAGACGTTGTAGACATGCAGCAATCCTTCATGTTCATTCAGTACTTCCGTGAGAGTGCACACATCTGAGAACAGAATAAAATACAGCCAGACGAGTTCATTTAAACCTAAGAATTTTTCAAACTACTACATGGACTCTTTTTGACAGTCCTTGTTTCTAATTAGTTGTCTTATTTCTTGGTAAATTTTGTTTTTGTTTGAGTGAATAATGAGTCTGACCTGTTCCACTCCACCCTACTAATACAAATGAAGACTTGTTGTGACCACCTCTGGCTTCATATCCTCCGATTTGACTTCTTCATGTGAGCTCAGAGATGCTGATGTTGACGAACAGGGATGCGGGAGGGATAGATGTTCCGTCTTTAGACAGCAGATGTATGTGACGATATCCTGGAACAGAGCGGTACTGAGTGAATCCTGGGTTCTCCTGGTATTTGACAGAACGTATATTTTTACCTACATATTTAGGGGGAGACCGGGGGCCAATTGTAACCTCTCAAATTGCACCAATCAGGAACTAGACAGAGCCATGAAACTCATCATGCACGCTCTCTGTGGCCATCTCGCGGAAGGACGAGCCGATGACACATTCTTGTCAAGACTCATTTTTGAGCTATGAAAGTAATTTTTAAAAAATCTACAGTATTATTCTCATACTTTTTTAACCATTGATGTCTATGAATTTAAATCTTGATGATGATTTTTGGTTTGTAATAGTAGCATCATATTGAGGCTCAATATAGAAAATAATAGACAATAATCTTTCTAATAATGTCAGAAAAGTGTTTTCAGTTAAAACATTCATGAGTACGAATGACCAATAGATTTCTTTATTATGTAAACTGTGTTATTAAGACGTAGTCCAGAGCTTGAAGGTGTTGCCTCTCAATGTGGGGATCCTTTTGACAGGGAGCAAATCAGTGAGGGCTCTCCTATGACATTTGTCATGTGACCTTGTACCACTTTAGAAAAGTTTCAAGTAGTAATATCAATGGATCATTTCATTATTTCAACTGTATCTATCTTCTCGGTAGTTTATTTTGGTCCTTGGTATCTATATGAAGGAATTATGTGAAATGTTACATCTGCCCCTGCACGTGGGGGCAGATGTAACATTTCACATCTAGTGTTTGAATCAATATTGTGACTTTAACATTGCTTGTAAAAACATTTGATGACTGTTCACAAGTAAAACACAGATACCAGAAGTGTTTGAGTTATGACAAAGAAACCAAAAGTTGCCCCCGGGCTCCCCATAAGAAATACTGCAGTGAGCTGTAACTCTGGTGGTTTCCATGCTTTGTGTTTTGGCTCACCTGCTTGGATGCACGTAAACGGCAGAGTGAACTGTCCCACAAAGTCGTTCCTGGACGCCTTATCGTAGTCCTCCACCACGAAGCGAACCAGGGCCAGCTCAGGGGTGTGGATGACAAAATTTAAAGTTTCATTCCACACTGGGTTAAAACCTGCAGGTAGAGGAGTGAGTACGGGAGAGGTGACTTGTTTTGATTACACACGTTTTCTTTCACATCTATGTGAACGAAAGGTTATCTGTATAAAAGAACAATGAACACACTCCCACCATTGTTGTTAATGTGACTGGTCTCTTCCTTGACCTGGTCCTGCGGCACTCCATAGACCTCCACTCTGACCAGGGGGTCTACAATAGAGCCCTCTTTCTGATTCACCTTTGGTAGCTGCTGCCCACTGATCACCTGACAAACACAAATGTTCTTTTCTTTCATTGTTTTTCAGTGGTTTTCTGACATTACCTGCACATTTCTTAACCACTAGTAGCCTAGCTGCCCACCACAACCACAAAACCAACTAGACGTTCATGCACTTTTGAACCTGGATGGATAAGCGGAGTGGCTTGTAGTCCCGCCGCTCCTCGGGCGTCTCTGGACTGAACTGAGTGTTGCCGTCTCTCATGAATTCAGGCTTGAGGACGTAGCCGCAGCATCCATTCTGCCTGAACAGCCCGTCATTCAGATCCATTTCCAGACCGGCTGTCTGGAAGTTCAGAGCCACTTTGGGAAAGACGGAGAAGGGAAATAATGCAATTAACTGCGGCTCTGGCTGGCTGCATCACATGGTCTCCCAGACTCAGTCATCTATCTAGCAATCGAAGTCCAGCAGACGACTGTCTTTCATCCAGAACAGACAGTGTCAGTTTGAGCCCTTATGACAGGAAGCATCTGTCCTGACGAACCCCTCCAGCTGCAGGGGATGATGTTCTGCATCTGACCCGGACCTCTAGCCTCCCTGCAGGAGGAGGTGGGGGTGGCAGTGAGGGCGTGCACAAAGAGAATTACTCCTCCTCAATATGCTGTCACAAAAGAGACAGTCAATTTATGTGCAGCCTGTTATATTCTCACATTTGTTATATTCCATGTACAAATAGCTAATAGCTTTCGTGTGAAATAGTCACGTAAGCTGCATAGCATACAATCATAATGGTCCTGGTTCAGTTTCCGCTGGGGACCTTTGTAGCATGCCTTAATCCTTATCACTCCCTATTCATGTTTCCTATCATTGTCCACTGTTAACTATTAAATAAAGCGCATGCTTATTTTGCTGCTGTGTATGCTTCTCACTGGGTTAGGAAGATTCAAGTTCAACAAGTTGGGCGATAAAACCATCCCCCAAATCAAAAATGCGGCACAGCCTTTACTTGCGGTTTCTTAGTTGTTGCACGGTTTAGTTGTATCTAACTAGTGCCACTCATATTTGACAGCAGTGGCTGTGGACACTAGAACAGTCAGGTTTTGACACTGGAAACAGGAGACGTCAGTGATTTTAGAGGAGAAAGTTTGGTTTAACCAGCAGAGGGCGACCTCCCCCCTCACCTATCTGGCAGCCCACGTTCCACATCTCCTGTGGGTTATAGTTGGAGGAGTCCGTCCTGAGCCCGCTGGGGTAGATCCTGCTCAGCTGCCTTGTGTTGTGCAGCACAAAATCTGCCCCTGAGGAGAGGTTTAAAGAGAGGAAAGACTATGTATTTCTGTAGATTAAACACACAGAACTCCACCTGTTTCTCTATGTATGACTCAGATACAGTCATCAATAATATAATATGAAATGATACCTTATGTTACACATGTATAACAAAGTATAGTCATAAAACAGGTAATATGATATGATATAATATCTTTTTCTAAATGCACCGTTCCCTCGTGTTCATGGTACCTGCGTCCTTAGCGAGCCTCTTGGCCTTGGATTCAGAGAATGAGGACATCTCATAGCATTTGCCGTGTAAACGAGCACGCTCAAAGTCATGGAAGTGCACACTCTTGCAGTAAACCACCAGGTCTGACAGCTCCCTGGAAAATTTGGACGTGGATTTCTGCGAACAAAATAGAAAACCTGTCAACAAACAAATCCCATTCTCATCACTTTAAACTAGTTATTAGCTGCTTTGTTTAAATTTAGGACAAATTACTAGGTTATTATTACTTTATTTATGCATTTTTACAGAACAGTTTCCAACATTTTCTCACACTAGTCGGTTGCAGTTTTGTTTAGTTGTGGACAAATGAACAGATAACTATGTTGATGTTATTAGAGGATAAATTATCTGATTAATGGCCTGTAATTGGCCTGGACAGTTCTTTTATTGCAAATAAATTCCCTCTGTCTGCCTCATTAATCTCTAATTAAATTATCAAAGCCACAAATGCATCAAGTTAATTTCTTGATTGTAAGCGCCGCTTTAGAAAATAAGGTTAACTTTCCCAGTTAAATGTGAAATGCACGTTAGATATTTTCCAATCGATTCACAGGACTGTTTTTTCCACCACACAGGAGAAGCACTTTGCTTAATGGTGTTTACCTTCTCACTTCACCGTCTTTCTTCTTTGTGCCGTATCTGTTTTCTTTAAAATATCCCTGTTTCCTGTTTCTTTGCACTATCTCCCTGTTTTACTCCAGTCTCGCCTTACTGGCTCTTATGTCCCAACCCAGTTTCCAGTCTCGCTGTACTATCAAGCTCCATTTGCTCCTGTCATGATTTACTGTCACTGTTGATCTCCTGTCTTTCTTCACTTCCACTATAAAGAAAACCTATAAGCAGCATGGCAGATCATGTTAAAATAAATAAAGAGGATGGAAAAGGGGACATCGACGGATCTCAAATCTTACAGAAAAATTAGGGTAGTTTGGGGTAAGAATCAAATGTTCAAAGTTCTAACAGAAAGTATTTTCTGACACATTAAAGACCATTTTATTGATTCTTTTTTTTGTATCTTTAAGAGGGCTGCGCTTAGGGTAACATATTAAAGTAAAAGAAATAGCTACAGTTAACAAATTCATTTATATTTAATCAAATGTAGAATATTCGTTTTAGGGAAAAGGCATTTTCCGCTGGGGTAAGATGCCCCCCCCCCCACTCCTATGGTGTGAAAAGGTGCAAATTACAAACATACTAATTTAGCATTTTACTACTTTAACCAAAAAATATAAAAATCTCTCTCTCTAAACAATTGCATAACTTATCTAAAGGCTCCCCTTAATGTAAATATACATGTATATAAAAATTGAACACAATTAGTCATTTAAAATTTAAAAACAAATTTCAATGGCTTTCATCAAATAACTTAAAAAATTGTGATGAAACAGAGGAAGTTGAGTGAGAAACAATTCTTCTGTTAGAAGTACACTGGGGGGGGGGTGTCTTACCCCGTGTTACCTAAGGCCCCATCTACACTGCTCCTTGTTACTTTAAAAACTGAGTTTTAAAACGGATACGATCTCCGTCCACAGCAGCGTTTTAGCTGCGTGTCAGAGTTGTTCCGCGTCTGTATTAAAACGACTGAAAACGCACATCTAGCGGCCGTTCACGTACACTGGCGTGCGCGTGTCGGTGTAAACATGAAGCAGATGGTCTGTTCCGTAGTCACAGAAGACTTGGCGAAAGGATAAAGTACTAAAGACGAAGAACAGCACAGGATTTTATTTTGCATGGATCAATAACGAGCTGGGACTGTTACTGAATGGAACACGGGAGTTTAAAGCGACTGTGGCGGCGGAAAACAGACTGGGAGTCGTCGCAAAGTAAATACGGCGACACGTAGAGTACAAGTGTAGTCTGTAAGTGTTATTTGCACAAAATATTTTAATACAAATACCAAATCAAAAACTCTGTCAGTAGCATCGTGTTTCTACTTTGCATGACTTATGAGACCCAATCAGAGAGCCGAGCGTGAGCGTCGCATCATCGTTTCTAAAGTCCACCGTTTTTGCCCGTCCACACTAAAACGCTCTCTGGAGTTTCAAAACGGAAAACGGCAAACGGCAAACTTCTCCGTTTTAGCTGTTCTTTTTCACCGTTTTTATCTGGACGGGAGGTGCAAACGTAGCAAAAGGTCTCCGTTTTAAAACCAAAGCGCAGCAGTGTGGACGGGGCCTGAGTATCAGGTTCCTCTACCTTCCCATTGTTGGTCAAACACTCAGCGGGTGGGTCTTCTGTGTCAGCTTCATCGTTGGCCATCTCTTCCTCATCGCTAACTTCGTCCGTCACGGTTTCATCGAGACAGTCTTCTAGACCTCCAATCTTCTTGGCTTTCAGCAAAACTTTCCCCTTCAGCTCCTTGAACGAACAGTAAGACAAGGTGAACGTGCTGAGTGAGTGTTGGGATAGACCAGGAACTGACGGGACACTCAGATGTTACAGTTTTAAAGTACTTGTTGTCTTCAGCACCCAGACTACTCATGAAGGTGATCCATCTTCCTACACTCTGCTGTCTCTAACTAAATGCAGCAACGTACCACTATTTCATTGCTGAAATCCTCAGTGGAATTCCTCATACCCTTTATCTTCCATTACTTCAAGTTAGCATTGATTGTCCTAAGAGCTCTAATGGAAAAGAGTTTGGAAGTCACGTGCGTTTATGATCGATGTGAGATGGATAGCAAGGCACACATGAATCATTAAGAACGGATCTGAAGTGTATTTTCTGAAAACATTCTAGTCCAAAAGGTTATGTTTACAGAAGAATTTTAAAAAATTAGTCCTGCCATATTGATGCCTAAATGTTAAAGTAAAGATGAAAAATCTATTCCCGTGATAACAGGATAATTATCTCGAGATAACAGACTATAGCTGAGCACAGGGGTCGGCCGGTGCCTTTCTTTAGGATAATTTCTAGTTTTCAGTGTTTGACTCCCGCTTTCTTCTTTTGTGTGTTCATTTTATTATCCTCTTCAGCAAAGTTGTTATGAAGAGATTCAGGGGAATCCAATCACACACATTTCCCGGTCGGCTATCTCAAAGCTTCTGAAATAGCCGTCAGGAAATGGATTCCCCTGAATGAGAAGCGCGGGAATTCCTTCTGCCTGGGAGTGACGGGGAAATGAAAAGTCAATAGGTTGATGGATGTGGACCAATCGCCTGGATGCACGCAGTCCAGCACGTGATTAATTGTGAGCAGGTGAAACAGTTCTCTTCATAAGAACTTTGTTGAAGAAGATTATGAAAAAAAGAGAAAAAACTCCCAAGAGTCCTGTGCTCTACCGCCTGAGCTAACCCGTGATGCTGATAGTAACACAGAAATTAACATTACACCACTGTGTTAAACTACTGTTGTGTTATCTCCAGATCCCGAGAAAATTATCCCGTTATCAGGGGAAAACGGAGTCAAAAAATGTTTGAATCGAAGGCTGCTCAGGGCTTCCGTAGTTGAGTGTGGTAGCATGCTAACATATGCTATGAGCACAAAACAAAGGGGAGCTGTGCTAATGGGAATGTTATTAGTTTTGCTGGTATTTGGTCCAAAGTGACCTGATGATGGCGCTAGATAGACGTATTACATTTCATCCTCTGGGGACCATGGATGTCTAAATTTTATAGCCATATATCCAATAGTTGTGAGATATTTCAGCCGCTTTGACTTGAAATTATTGCAAAAATACAAAATCCATTAAAGAGTCTGGTTTTATTTACAATGATCATTGCAGCCTTTCAGCCTCTGTAAAAGTTTCATGAAGGTAAAAATGAACGCTTTGCCCCGTGTGGTGAACTAAACCCAAACAGATTCTAACCTGTGGAGACGGAAGCTGTTGAGGGACCAACCCTTCCAGCGGGGTCGTCAGCAGTGTGTCACCCAAGATTTGGCTGAGGTGTCGGGCCATGACTGTCTGCTGCTCCACACCGCAGTGATTCTCAAGGGACAGGATGAGTGGGAAGTCTGATGCCTGTCAAACAGGAAAGAGAAGACACAGTTCTCTTAAAATGAACAGGTGGCTTTTAAAGCTTATCTTAAGATTATTCTGTCAGCTTCAGCAAAATCAAAAGTCATTTCAAATAGTTTAACAACAGTATGTAAGTTTCCAAAATCCTCCAAAGCAGTTTCTTCATCATATCTTCTTAAAGTCGAGAAGGAAAGTTTGAATAGAGTAGAGGAGTCACATGAGAAGTTCCTGGTTGTTTTCCATGTAGGTCAGTCAGCTGGGGGACATTTCATACCAGCTGCTCCATGTGGGCTTTACAGTTTGCTGGACACACAGACAGTCCTGCGGGTGGAATTGCTCTCAAGGTTTGGTTTGCTAAGCTTGGTACCAAAACCCATTTTTTCAATTACTTTTATTGGTGCAGCTCTATTTGACTTTAATCAACATATTTGTTTAGCAAGAATGACACTGCCCCAGGTGGGAGACGTCTGACCCAGCTGCTTTGTTTATGTACTTCCTTGTTTTTATCCTTTAACAACGGTTTGTTGTAATCCATTTACTTGTTCATGTCTGCACCGGGAAATACCATAAAACTTTGATTAATAGCTTTTATTTGCTAAAATCACTGAATTGACCCTGCCTGTATTGGGGACAGGCCTTTAATTCCTTTTGCACAAAACTGAAACTACTATGAAAACAGTTTATTTATTTCAAACAGTATGAATATTACTTATATTATATTAGGGCTGGGTGATATGGCCAAAAATTTTATCACGATAAAAACATTTCATACCATTCAACATCGATAATTGTAAACTGAAGGACCAGATGGTTAATTATGTGGCTAAACTTTTCTTTACAGTCAGAACGTGACAAACACTTGATGCCAAACAGTGGATCACTTCACATATCTGAGGTAGAACATTCAAAACTATTATGATAAAATCTTTTTTCAGTCAAATGCGCTTTTATTTTGAAGGCAGCAACGTAAGGAAAACAACAACGGGGTGCAGGATGAGAGAAGTGTGGCAGAAGTTAGCAGACAGAGAGCGATGGACTTCACATGACAGGATTCACAACTCGGATTCATTTTTATGAAAAGCTGTTTTGATTCTTTTGATGGGTGGACCCTTCCAGACTGAAGAAATATATAAATAATCAAGGAAGGGACACATTCGGACTTAGAAGCAGCTAAAGTGGGCGACTCCGCAGGGTTTAAGAGGTTTTATACTTCTATAAAAACCAGACCAGGCGTTTATTTGTCAAAGTGTGTTCCCACACCAGGCCAGTAAACGAGGCAGGCGGCTATTTGGGACTCGGTTATTAATTGAATGTTTATGGTAAACACCATTTCCACGACACAGTGTTCCTGTTATTCTGGATTATGCAAACACAATGTCAGCAGTTTTTAGCGACTGTTTCTTCTCTTTCAGAGCAAACTGTTCACAAAATGTTGAGTAGTAGTAATGAAATGTGGGATGGGTGACAGACTAACGGCTACTCTGGGGAAGAAAGCTCAGACACGGCTGTAAATATTGCTAGTGCTGCTCACCTTGAAGGCGTATTCTTTCAGTGTTGAAATTATGTCCCTAAAAAGAATCTTGGAAGTCAAAGTGTGACCATGGTACACAATTGGTTCCCCATCACTGCCGTCCCAGCAGTCCACCTCCACACAACGGCAGCCTCTCTTCAGGGCCCTACACACACACACGCAAAAAAAAATGTAAGTAATCACTCTTGTTTCAGTTAAAAGTGTCACATTTCAGTCTACAAATACACAATATACCTTTTAAGGATTATATGAAATCCTGAAACCCCCCCTGTGTCACTCACCTCATGATAAAATAGTTTATAAGTAATTCCCAGCTTTTGTTTGAACCTTAAAACTCCCTGTCAACCTGAACACTAACTTCACGCTCCTCCTCATTTGTGATTGTCTGACCTCTGGTTCAATTAAAAACAGGAACTACAAATAAAGTGTGTTGCGTGTGGCGTGAGCTGCAGCCCTCACTGGATGTATGCCTCCAAGCTGCTCTGTCCTCGGAGCTGGTCCTCCAGGAGGTAGGTGTTGTGTGAGGAGGAGATGAAGTAGTGGCTAAGAGGCTGGCTCATGTCCTGGTGAAGGTCCCGACGCTCAGGTTTAAATATGGAGCCCTCCTGCGAGCACAGGTACATCTGGAAGCCCTCCAACGACATGGCGCCTTGCTGCTTGTCTGCACAGAGGGACACAGAAGGTGTTGGCACAAGAGCGCAATTCAGGTTTATATGGCCATAAAGACTTTCAAAAACCTGCCGGGACTCTAATTAAAAGACTGGTGAGTTCACAGATCACCTGGCAGAAATGCTGAGCGGCATGGGTTTCATTAAATGTAAGTAGATAGACATACAGTATGTATGTTGTTATGTTTTAGCTTCATTACACTGGCTCTAAAGGGGACAGAGCGTTTGCTGTCAGGGCCCCGAGGCTCTGGAACAGCCTGCCCGAGGAAATCAGGTCGGCTGAGTCAGTGAACTCTTTTAAGTCCCTTCTTAAAACATACTTTTATAGGAGAGCCTTTCCTGATTTTATTTTATTTTAATCTATTTTATAGATATTTTATATTTACTTTTAACATGTATTTTAGTCTCTTTTTTGCTTTTATCATGTATTTGTTTTTATGTGTTTTTTTTGTCTTGGCAGTTGTTAAAGAACTTTGTAACTTGCTTTTGAAAAGCACTCTAAAAAGAAAGATTATTATTATTAGTAAATATCGATGTATGTTGTAGGTGTGAAGCATAAGAAGTAATACTATATACAATAAATATTACATTTTTTATCTACAATAAATATTTAATATTATTATATTTGAACAGTTTTTACACATTCCTAAGAAATTATCCTAGGCAATTTATTATCATTATATATCACTTAGTACTACTGTAAATTCTAATTCGCTGTACATTATTTGTGATTACTGTTTTATTATTGTACTTTTATCCTGTTAAGCACCTTGGTCAACCTTAAGTGTGCTATATAAATAAAGTTGATATTGATATTCATGGCTGTATTTTAGGGCAGTTGTGCAACAGGGCAACTCCTCCTGAGGCCCAGCCAGTCCTCAAAAATCTGAAAATGACTGAAGTTGATGAAGATGAAGCCATCTTTACCTGATTCAGATGGTTCATAGCGGTCAATCAGCTCCCGGGCTAGCTGCGCACTCCGCTCTCCCTCCTGCTGCTCCGTGCTCAGGAAGTTCTGCAGCTCCTCCAACATTAACTTCTCTCCATCTCCGGAGTAGTCCTGGAACACCTTCCACACTTCATCCCTCTGAGTCAGCATCTCATAGAAGTGGACAAACTGTTCGATTTCCAAAGAGCCACTGTCTGACTTGTCAGCCATCTGTGAAAATAAAGCAACGTATTTGTTGCACTGTTTAAAAGAAAAATTCACTGGTTGGTTTTACTACATGGTGTGAGGGGGAAAGTACAGAGTTGAGCAAAAGTAAAATTCTGCTCTAAAACCCAGTGAGAATGTGTCATAGTCACAGATTCAATCCCTGCAGCAGCGAATGTGTCATGAAAAAAGGAGTTTGAGGAGAGCTCTGCTACTTGCTCAATCTTATATTATACAGTCTCCGAAGAAGATCAAAAGCTCACCGTGAATAGGTACAGAGCGTGTTCCTCATTCATGTCTACGTTCATCATCTTCAGCAATTTCCGCACCTCTTTGAAATTCATCTTCCCATCTTTGTTTTTGTCAGCTTTCTGAAACCAGTCCCGGACCCACCTGAGATGATGTTGAGGGAAACGCCAGCTCAGAAGTGTTGTGAAATATCAATTACAATAAAACGAAGAACTTCCTTTTCCCCTTAGGAACCTCAAAATTGTTCTTACACTCTGCCAGAGAGTTATACTAGAATAAGCTTTAAATATATACAGTATAAAGAGAAACATAAGAGAAAATGTGCAGCACAACAATGTAATTACTTAATACCAAAAAACCAAGGACCACGGGACTAAACGACTACAGACCCGTCGCCCTGACCTCTGCCAGAACAGTCTGGAGCTCAACGCTCTGAAGACAGTGGAGATGGTTGTGGACTTTAGAAAGAGCACAGCCCCACCCTCCCCCATCATCCTGTGTGACTCCCCAGTCACCACTGTGGACCCAGGACCACCAAGAAGGCCCAGCAGAGGATGTACTTCCTGTGGCAGCTGAAGAAGTTCAGCCCGTCAAAGACAGTGATGGTGCACTTCTACACCGCCATCATTGAGTCCATCCTCACCTCCATCACCATCTGGTACGCTGCTGCCACTGCCAGGGACAAGGGCAGGCTGCAGCGCATCATTCGCTCTGCAGAGAAGGTGATTGGCTGCAATCTTTCTTCTCTTCAGGACGCACGCCTCCAGGACTCTGAGGCGAGCAGGAAAGATTGCAGCTGACTCCTCCCATCCCGGTCACAAACTCTCCCCTCTGGCAGGAGGCTGCGGTCCATCAGGACCAAAACCTCTCACCACAAAAACAGCTTCTACCTGTCTGCAGCCTCATCAACAAGGCCCGGGTCCCCCACTGATACCCCCCCCCCCCTTCAAATAATACAATCGTCTTTGCACATGTAAATATCACTTCATGTCATATCATGCACGAACCTGGCACATTGCACATATTTGTTGTTAATAGTAAATTGTTGTTGTTCCATTGTTATTTATTTATTTATTTTTTATATTGTCAGTTGTATTATTTTTCTCTATTCTTCCGTTATTCTTATATAACTTGCATTTGTCTGTTACATATTTATATATTTCTACATCTATTTATGTCAGATGTCTGTCTGTCTGCATGTAGCACCTTAACCACCAAGTCTAAAACACTACTTGGCAATAAAGCTCCTTCTGACTCTGAACACCAGAATAAACACTTGTTTTCATAAAATACCAAACATCCCCTACTACAATAAAAGGATACTGGTCTAGCCTCTCCTTCTCATCCATTGTTTGAACCTTGTGAATCAGCTTGCGCACTCCCTGGATCCAGGCCCGGGCCTCCTCTGGTGAGTCGGCCACGAGGTCCAGGTTGCCTTGGCGACCGTGAAACACCAAGGTGAAGCAGAGGTCAGCGGAGAACTCCTCAGCAACGCTGAACAGGACCTCAGACTGGTGGCCCTCACGCACGGCCTCCACCTCGGTAACTGAGACTGAGACGTGATGGTTAAAGTTAATAGAGAATTTTAATTATTTGATGCATTTCATATGCTTCTGTCTGCAGTTTGAGTGGGAGGCGTACAGGAGCCGTAAATTTGCTTAATTCATCAATGTTTTCGGTACTTTGTTAGCCAGGGTCATTTTTAAAACACTCCCTAGACACCCACAAACCAATACTACTTGACCCTGGGATTTATGTGTGTTAAGTACTTTGCAGCAATTTGATGAAATATATATTTATTTAGGACTATGTACCAATGTTAGCAACATAAACTAACAAAATAGGTCCTAAAAAAGGATTTTAAGACAGGGTTTCGATACACAACCAAGGTCACAAAATTAAATAATAAAAGACACAATTCCTAAATCCTTTTGCAATTAATCAAGGTAGGTACAACCAATTAATATGGGTGAACCTGGGGTGTTTGAGCCCCTTGGATGTTCCCAAAGACACAACTCTCACGTCTCTGTGGTAAATATATAGCTGCTACAACCAGTTAGCTTATCTTAACATAACAATTGGAAACAGTCAGCTTTGTAGGTAACAGCATCTGTCTACCTGCGTGTCTTAGTTACTAATTAATTAGTAAATTAGTAATAATTATAATGGTGTTTGTTAAATCAATACAAACTCCAAAGTGCCGAAATGACAATTTGCCATTATTGCACTAGGAACAACAGGAGATGGACTGGAAAACATATAGGCAGTTAAATGGAAAAAGTCTTTACTTGCAGGCAAGGCTCGATGGAAAAGATCAAAACTATCACTGTGAGAACACTTAAAGGAGACCTATTATACTGCATTTCCAATCCTTTATTGTAGTTCTGTGACTCCTGTATGGCAGCTTTGCATGATTCAAAGTTCAAAACATTAATTCTCTGTCTTATACTGATTCTTCATGTAGGCGTTCATTTCAGCCTCTGTCTGAAACAAGCTGTAGATGCTCCTGTCTCTTTAAAGCCCCCCCTCTCAAAGCCCACTGTCTTCTGATTGGCCAAGACCTGAAGTATGTTACCAGGCTGTTGTTGTCGCTGAGCGGGACAGACAGACTGAGCGTTGCTGTGGGAGCAAATGACCATATATGGAACAGCGGCTCCGTGTAGCTCCGTGTTCAAAACAGAGCGTTCAGAACTGGAGGAAATCTGAGGTTTTTGCTCACAGGGATTTCTAAACTACTTTAACCTCATTATTTGAAGCTTTAACCATGTTTAACATGAACATCCAACATTGTAACATTATAGATTAAGATATTATAAAATATGGAAAAGCATGATAGGTCTCCTTTAAAAAGAACGCTGGAAGACTATGATGAGTCAAGATGAAGTGGCAACAGACAAGAGGAGCACACCAACTAAATACACAATGGAGAAGGGGTAATAAGAAACAGGTGATATCGATCAGGGCAGGTAATCACAGAGGTATCTGAAACTAAAATCAATCAATCAATCAAAATGTATTTGTAGAGCACTTTACAATCCAAGTGGACACAAACTGCTGTACAGTAAAACAATAAATGAATACATAAAAGACACTAAAAACAAAGCTCACACAACGCATAAAACACAAATAAACAACCATACAATAAAACAATAAAATCAATACAATTAAAACAAGAAATGTCAAAACTACAGCCAGAGGTGTGTGTATCAAAATAAAACATGAAATGCTAATTGAAAAATACTGGACACAAAAAAACATAGTGTTAAATAGTTTTAAAAGGAATTAAATTAAATAATTATTATTATAAATTCTGGGCATATCTTACAAGTTGTACCTTTGAGTTGTACTTAACACCACTAATTAAATGATCTTTGTAATGAAAAAAGCATGTGTATGTGGCCTGAGAGGAAATGCTTGTGTTTGAGTTCACATTTTTAACATAACCAGGGAGAATCATTGAAAGTTAATATGTTTGTACAATGACGCATCCGAACACGTGCACACAATTCGGTACTCACAGGTGGAGTGGCCTTTCCCCGCCCATCGTGACTTGTACCAGATCGTCAGGCCGTCCTCAAGAAGGCGGAAATGGCGCTGCTTCTTCCACGAACGGGACTTGACTTTTCTCAGAGTCGACCCTGCCATCATCACCTTGACATCTGGGTCATCTTGGATACCTGCACAAAGTCACATAAAAAGTTAATGTTTATGAAAGAAACAAAAAGGTTTTGATCGTGTTGATCTTCAGTCTGAGAGAATAACATTTACTCACATGAACCTTCAGGATCCATTGCTATTCTGGAGTCATATCAATGGAAATGTGCTGCAAAAAAAGCAGATGTCAAAAAATTGTTCCAGATGTCTTTCCCTGTTTCCCAAAAAAAAAAAATTTAAACGCTCTATGTACATTCAGCCAATGCATAAACTATCCAAATACAAATAATTACAGCATAATATTTATCTTCAGTTGTTTTTAGGTTTTCCGAGCACACTTTCAGCAACATCCTGATTCAAAATGAAACAGTTGCACAAAACTACCTTGTTGGATACTAAGCTGGTTCATTGGAACAGCTGCCGCAGTACCTTTATGTAGTAAAACTTCATATGGTTAGTTAAATGAGGATATTACTGGTTCCCTTTGACAGGACTACTGATCCAGTGAGGTGAAACATGTCCATCCATCACGTTAATTAACCAGTCAAACTGTCCAATCAGTTGTGCAGAAGCATGGAGTACAAAGATCCTTAACATTAATCTTAACATTAAGGATTTAATAAACATAATAATTATAATATGACTAATAATAGTAATAATAGCTTTTTTTGAATAGCTCTTTACTCGGTGCAGGTGACAAAGTGGTTTACAACAATAAATGTAAAACAATAACTCGAAAGGAAATGAGAGATAAAAATAAGAATAGACCTCACACAATGGTACAATTAATTAACACAAACATACATAAGTCAATATGCAAAAAAGGTAAAAAAAAAAAAAAAAACAGGCATCACACAGTGTCTTGACAAGTGAGATAAAATCGGGAACAGACTTTGCAAGCCTGATCTCCTCTTGTTTGAAAATATTGGCAGCAAAGATCTTGTCTCCTTTGGTTTTCAGTCTAGTCCTTGGAATGATTAGCAACATCCTACCAGAGGATCTTAGTCTGCGTCCTGGCTCACAGGGGGATAAAAGCTCATATATATATATTTGAAAGTATGTAGAGGAATTTTAAAAGAAACAGGCAGTCAGTGCAAGGATGCTAAAACTAGGGTTATATGGGCACATTTTTTGCAGCGACTTAAAAGTCGAGCTGCGGCATTTTGGTCTAATTGTAGACGATGAATTGATTTCTGACTGAGACAGGTATGTAGGGAGTTACAATGGGCATGGATGAGTTTCTCCAGATCTGTAGCTGAAAGAAAAGACTAACATTTTCTCAGTGTCTGGCTTCTGTTCACATCACAGCACAGACTGCCCTTCTAAAAGTTACCTATGGCCTCCTTTTGAATGCGAACTGTGGCATGTGTCCAATTCTGGTGCTGTTAGACATGACCAATCAATCGACCATGGCATCTTGTTAGATAGATGAGGAGCTGGGCGAGCATCTGTGACATGGCATCAGACTGGTTTGCCTCTTATTTGTCTGACAGGAAGTTCCGTGTGTCTAATAATATTTGCCTTTTCTTTTGTTAAATACGGTGTGCCTCAAGGATCAATCCTTGGACCTATTTTATTTTCAATCTACATGCTCCCCTTGGGAGATGTGATCCACCAATACAGTTTCCTTCCATTTCTATGCAGACAATACTCAGTTGTACCTCCTAGTGAAGCCTACCGACCTCTGTGTGCTGCATGTCATCAAAGCCTGCCTGGCTGACATAACAAACTGGATGTCTATGACTTTTCTACAGCTAAATACCAATAAAAGAGAAATCCTCGTAATTGGACCCCAACACCCCTCTATAGGTCTCCTTTCTACACACATTAAGCTTGTTGCAAGTTGGCATCTTAAATGCCAGAGATGCAGAAACGGTTATACGTGTTTTTATATCCTCTCACCTAGATTATTGCAACAGTCTGTTCTCATGTCTAAATAAAAGAAACTCTGTTACAGATTGTGCAGAACTCAGCTGTGAGGTTATTAGTCCAAACTAAGAAGTATGCCCACGTCACACCAATTTTACTTTCACTTTATTGGCTCTTTGTCTCTTTTAGTATTGATATAAAGATCTTATTGATTACTTTTATTACTTCTTCATGACAGGGGTCTTCTGTCCCTCCTGAGGCTCTGGAATGACCTGCCAGAGGAAATCAGGCTGTCTGCATCAGAGTCTTCTTTTAAGTCTTGCATGAAAAATAATTTCTTCCGGAAAGACTTTTCTGAGTCTATCTGCTGCTAGCCCTTTATTCTCTTAAATTCCTGCTTAACCATTTATCAGTGCATTATATGTTCTGTTTAATTGTTTCTTATTGAATACTATGTATTATCGATCTCTTCTCTTTTATATCTCTGTGAAGCACTTTGTACCTTGTTTGATATGTGCTCTACCACATTTTTCTTCTTCTTCTTCTTCTTCTTCTTCTTATTATTATTATAACATTGGTTATATTTCTCAAATGATAAAATCATCTCTGTTTTTGTTTCCTTAAAACTTCACTGATGTTGAAAAAGAGAGGATACTGTCCGAATCTGCAAGGATGTAGTAGACTACAAGCACTAACAGCCATGGTATTTTTAGGGCGAGTCAGCATTTAAATATTGATCCACTTATACCATCAAACTTTACTCATTCATTATATCTGCAAGCAGAGTGAAAGGCCTGTGCATGGCAAGATCTGCACTCTGTGTGCCGACCAAGAAAAATCACACACACTTAGTCTGTGCTCGCCTCAGCCTGATCAGATAGATGTCAAGAGTAGTTGATTTTAAGAAATTAAATTTATCTACATGTGGTTAGTAGTTAATGTAATCACTATAGGATTATTGTAATTTATCACACGTATTATACGTGTATTTGTATGTATTTATTTTTTGCTGTGCTGGTGACGTCACGTGGCCCTATGGATGACAACTTTGATGAGTAGGTGTGTTGATCTGTACATCGGCTAGTCTACCGTTTTAGTCCAGACCTAAATATTGCCACTACTGGACATTCATGGTTCAGTGAGTATGCACAGTATATACTATATTATAATTTGTCTTTGTGTTTTGCAATCTGTACATCATAAAACCCCGTCTATCTTTACACCCTAATAACATGTCTCGTTGAAAGCAGAGCGACCCACGCTGAAAAAGATAAATTAACTGCAGACTGCAGTGAAAACTGATAAACTCCTTCAATCTCTGTTGTTCACTGATAAATGTGGGTCAAATACTTCCGGAAAGAGAAGGTTTTCTAATGTCTGTATATTTGTATTCCTGCCTGACAGCTATCCTTTCCTGCCACTGTCTCCTGAAATAACAAGATCTTGGGTTCTATGCGTTTCACAACAACAAGTCCTCCCCTCCACGGCAAGTTTATGAGGAAAGTTCTCACCACAGTAAGTCTTACTGTGGTGAGAACTTTCCTCACGTGACATGATGTAAGGAATGCATTCACAGGCGAGTCACAATTTAATATCACACTCCCACTGGAAAAAAAAAAAAACTGACCACGAAAGTGAAGGTTATTTTCCACCCAACTAAACAAACGTGTGCTTCTATGTTTTGTGCTTTTCACTTGCAGAGCCACGTGAAACACATTTTTATTGTCCGTCCACGTTTCTCAGATTTTCTACTGTTGAGAGTCTCACGCACCCTCATTCATACTTCACATCCAGACCTCAAGCTGAGCTTAGGTCATGTTATTTTATTTTGGGGACCATGCTTAAGTGCTTTGCATAGGCGTTCTTTTTAGGCGAGATGAGTCACAAACACACAAACACATGACTAATGGGGATGTCTATGAATAAACAACTCAGTCTCACACCAGCAGCTCATACTTTTATCTTGTGTGCTTCTAGTTTGTAGTTTAAATCCATTCTATCCATCAAAGGAATGTTGTATTTCCACAGTACAGTGGGATTATTGTCCTGCTGCCCGTGACTGCCTTCTTCCTGCAATATGAGGAAATCAACAAACAAGTGGCAGTGCCAGTCCTATAAAATCTATATTTAACAGCAAACCGCTGATAGGAGGGAGGTTTGTGCACAGAAAATTAGAGCCATCAAGCATCACTTCAAGCAAAGCCTGTATGCAACTGCAGCTAAAGAAAGAAGGAATGACTCAGACAAACTACAATTTGTATACTATATTTTTCCTTGTTATGGAAAAAGTTACACTTACCAAAAGTGTAGGTCTCACAGCGCCACCAGAGGTTGGTACTCCTCACGTGACAGCTGTCCCAGGCAAGGCTTCAGATACTGATGGGTAGGACCCTGGATGGCCGGCTCGAGAGAAGGTTCAGGTCAGGTGTGTAAGTCACACTGCTGAGATCCAGACTCAAGCAGAGTCCAGGGACTAATAGCTGAGCTCAGGGCCTTAAAAGACTGGGAGTGTCCGAGAGGAAATCTGGCTCAGCCTCCTCTTCCCTCTCTCCACTCTTACTGCTGGGCCTGACAAACCCGATTCCCTAGTCACTGCTGCCGCACGCTGGTGCGCTCTTTCCCACTCAAGTCCACTCCCACCCCTTCATATCCTCCTCCTCCTCCTCCGCTGGACCCCCCCCCACCACCACCAGCCTTCCTTCCTTCCTTTCCTGCCACTCCCTGTCTTCGCCATCCGCAGATCCCCCCGCTGCATCCAGTGAAGGTCACTCCCCTCGGTGTGCTTTGCCTCGTTCTGTCTTTGTCCTTCATCCTCTGGGTATTGTGGATGCTCGGCAGAGCGACTCTAGTGTTTCTGTATGAGCACTGATAACGGGTAACAATTCTGGGAAAATGTCTGCTGTGTTGGGGACAGAAGCCAAATTATAAAACAATGTGAAATATTGAAAAAAATAAAAACATCTGCAGAATTAATCACAAGAGGCCTCTGAAATTTTTGAGAATTCCTGATAAAACACTGGCTCAGGCTGAATCTGATATCTAACTGTACTGTAAAACTTGGCAGTACGCCACAAGCTGCAGAGCAGAGCCTTGATTTATAGACACTTTCACCACCACTTCAACGTGCATACAAAAATGCAGTGATTATAGTTTGGTTTCAACCTGTTTTTATCATGCAAACAAATCACAGGTGAATATTAGAGGCCAGCAATGTGAACGTCTCAGTTAGAAATAGCATCACAAAAATGAAAAACACCCAGTGGAGCTAATGTACTCCTCCGTTTGAAAGGCTTCCTGGACCGGGCCCTATAATGACTTCAGCTACTGTATAGCTCTTTCCTTATAAAAGGTAAATGGACGAAAATACACAATGCATACTTAGGAACTTCTCCCATGGGGATCGGACTTGCTCACAAATGGAAGGCTTGAGTGTAGGTGTTTCCGCGATGCATGTTGTTCATCTCAGATGTGAAGATAATGGAACCTGTGGGGACTGAAATCTGTTAATGTACCGGTAAAAGGAAAAGAAGGCCCATCAGTGTAGTCTGTTAGACGGAGCACTCAGTGAGCACAGGTGAACCACTTTCTCATCTGAACCTGAACCTAACTTAAATATATCTTCAAAACTTTACCTAAAATATTCTGCAATAAGAATTTCTCCTGAATAAAAGTGTTTTTTTTAGCAACTCTAGTGAGACTGACATTATGACCCCCCCCTGATTTGGGGAAGTAGCTTTCTGAAATATTAATATGTACAGTATGCTTACATTTATTTTGATCTGTTGCCAAGTGAGGTCAGAAGATTTTCCTACCGGTTTGCTGTGGCACACCAGCAAAGAGGGGTTTCTTGCTGTCGCTGAAACAGCCAGAGGAGACTAGCCTTGCCCGGTAGCTTCAAAAGAGAAAATGCTAATGCTTTCTATGACAATGTGGACAAAATGTACAGAAATGAGTTTGTCACGCTAGCCTGTGCCATCTCAGCCACATGGATTTGTATAGCTCCAACTATTAGACAGTAGTAGGAATTGTGTGACAACTTACCTGCCCATGGGGCAACCTGTCACAAGTGGACACTTTCTACAACTCTGATATAAGATATGAAGATGTGATGAATACAAAATATGTGCCCAAGAGTTACTTCTTACATTTTGTGGGACATTTATAAAATTTATTTGCAGTCCAACTGAAAACACGCCGACCAAACCTTTGGTGTTAGTTTCTAATTAAATATAGGTGAGAGAGTTGAAGTACTCTCTGCCTGTCAGTGTGGAGTTTGTATGTTCTCCATGTGCATGGGTGGCTCTCCTCTAAGTCCAAAGACCTGCACAACAGGTTAATTGGAGACTTTAAATTAGTGTAAATCTGAGTGGGAATGGTTGGTTGAATTTGGCTCCACAAGACATTAATTACACGTCCGTCAGTCTGTCTTTCAAGTGGATAAGACTGAAAACAGCAGCAAGTTGCTTAATTTACTTATTATTCCTTAAAAAAGTAATTACGCCCTACTTTACTTATTAGCCTAGTGGGTATTTAACACAGGCTAACTAGTTATGTTACCCCATACCTAAAAAGTGAGGAAAAATGAATCCACTTTACTGGAACAATAATTAACCCTGGGAAGAAACAATGAGCCGAACTGAAAGCACTGCAGCCTGTTAGACCAGATGGTGCTGTAGTACAGGCTACTGATATATTTAATAAAACAAATCTCACAAAACACAATGCAAATCTCTCCCGACTTTTTAACTAATAACAAATTCATAACAGCAGAGAAAACCAAACATTTAACGTTTCCTGCCGCTACTGCAAAGCAAGTCAGTCCAGACTTCTGAACTAAAGCTTTTCTGCACATGTATTTATAAGAACAGAATTCAGGGTTAATACAAAACATTAAACGTTGCTAAACACCACTCTCTCCCGACGAGTGAATGCATCACTGGCAGCAGCTGCCCGAGTTTCTTTCCATAAGTTTCACGTTGCCGTGCTGTTATGTTCTTTGCATCTCAGTACTTACTGGAAAAAACATCTCTGCCTCGTCTCAATTCCTCCTTTAGCTTTTTGGCCAACAGGTGACATGAGCAACATTATGTCCGACTTCTCGATTTGAACTGCCCTGTTATTGCTGGTAAGATCCTGCCGCGCAATCGCTATTGTTTTGGATAGATCTATTCCACAGCTAGGTACCAAGGAAAAGTAGTAACTTGGGTGGAAAACATTTTATTTATGAAATATCTTAAACAAGACCAGCTTCTCAGATTTCACTCTGCACAGAAATATACAGAAACACATCCATGTCAGTAAGCCTCGCTCTGCCAACTGTAATGTCAGTCCACAGCAAAAATAAAATAAAAGGAGACACAACCAGTCAAATAGAAGATTAAGTCTTATTTGAAATGAAAGAAGCAAAAAATAACAGTTCCTACTTTTTAGTGGATTGTTACAGAACGTTACAGTGATAAACGGGAAACTACTGAGCTGACCGATCTCTTGGAAGAGCTGATAATTAACAGACACGGCCTTAACACTGACCTATTAGTATTGATATGTTGCAGCAATACAAGTTTTACTGTTTACTTTACAGGTCATTTTAGCATATTTCATGTATTTTTCTGTTGTTACAAGTAAATTATCATTTTCAGTGAAGTTTATTGCTCAGTAATGTTTTGACAGTGAGTTATTTTGTAAAATATCATACCCGAGACATTCTTTACCACAACTCCTTATAAACCAAATTTGAGGGACCTGTTTATGTTGTTCACAAATTCCGGACAATACATCATCATTGGATTAAAATTATTCTCAAATATCAATATTACTATCGACTTTGAAAACCCACTTTTAGCCTGGCTCTTAAAAAAACAAACAAAAAA
Source organism: Micropterus salmoides (assembly GCF_014851395.1). Lineage (NCBI taxonomy): Eukaryota > Metazoa > Chordata > Actinopteri > Centrarchiformes > Centrarchidae > Micropterus > Micropterus salmoides. Next base: position 3,088,388 of record NW_024040596.1, on the reverse strand, counting down.
ACAGATTTTCAGTTGTGATAGTGAGCTCATGACATACTAGAAGAAAACTGGTGTAAACAGCAAACAAATCTTCCTCTATTATGTGACTCACTTTGCAGACAGTCTTAGCAACACCTTTGGCCAAAAATACCAAATCTAGACAGCGATGAGAGAGTCCTTCTGCGTCAGCTGTAAACACTTTGTCCCCGTCACTGAGGAGCCAGTGGGATGCCTCTAGCATCGGTGACTTGGCCCTCCTGCAGGTTCTTGACCAGCTGTGCCAGCCAGCGCTTCGTGGTGGTGTCGTCTTTCAGCACCTGGGCAAAGGTGCTGTCTTTCAGCTGGTCCGGCAGACACTGACGCAGGGCTTCTCTGGCTCTGAGGAAAGAATACCCCGCGTCACAAAACAATGTTCTTTTCTGCCATCATATTATAAAGCAGACAGCTTCTCGTGTTGGTGGCGCCAAACAGCAGCGAGAGGTAAACCTTTGTAAAAGGTCAGAGCCTCGCTACCTACAGTACATCCAGATTATAGACATATACTTCCTGACATTTTATCAAGGTATTTACGATGTAAGATGGTATTTGTGGAAAAAAATAAAAAATAATTCAGAAAGGAGTAGAGGGATTTTTCTGTTTACTGGTCTTGTAAGGACTTTAGCAGGGATGGTCTTTATTTCAGGCAAAGTGTGCCCAGAGATAATAGCCCACCACAAGTAACCAGAACTCAAAGCAAGACTTTAAATTAGTTTTCTAACGATATGAAGAGGCTGACCGACACATCGCATCACCATCACACGCTGTCTTTATGTAATGGCTCCTCCTAGTGGCAAGTGCTGATGATCAAATTCTTCAGTCATAGTCTGAGTTGCAAGGAAGCCGAACTACATACAAGTGGAAACTCAATAGGACAAACAAAGATGAGAATTCAGCAAATAAATATTAAAACAGTTACACAATCATTCAGTGGGGTTAGTGGTCAAGGTCTTATAGGTCTTATAGGTTTTAACATGTGTTGGAGATTCATTCCAAGAATTTAGGACACTAAAGTAAAAAGGCTGACTGAAATCCAGTCGTGTTCGGGGACCTTTAGCAGAAGCCAGTTTATCTAAACCAGCATCACTGAGGTGTAATGTTGCAGCACTTCAACAAGGACTTTATAGATTAACAAATATCAATGTTTATTATTACACCCTGTGACAAAAAAGATGGGCAGAAAGAAGAAACGTTTGTGCATTTTTAAGTTAAATGCTTTAATCTGATGCAAAACTGAGAGGCTATCTATGAAGAAACTACGCTTGTAAACAATGTTGTGCTCTAATAAATTTTTTGATCATAAACGCATTGTAGAGCTACAAATGGTGATGAAACAGCAACAAAATTTATTTAATGTTTTTCCAGCACCCCTAAATCAAAGAACAGAACATTTTATTGTTGTTGTTTGTACTTCTAATGGACACATGTAATATGTTTAATACTTTCTGTGAATATAATCCAATTAATCTTATTTCCATCCTGTACAGACGCCTTATTTTGAAAACAGGACGTTGTCACATGTGTTTCCTCCTCGCGCTAAATTCATCCAGTCCGACCCGGGTTTAATAAATGCTGTTTTATGTGGTTCTGGTCTTCACAGCCTCTCTTCACACTAAAGAGACAACCTGACAGGATAAAGTCTCTAACCTGCCTGTCAGCTCGCTCTGGGCCGCTTCACTTACCGTAAAGACTTGAATACGTGTGCACTCCAAATTCAGGTGCGGCTAACTTAACCTCCTTCTCACAGACGAGTGACAGAAACCATTAACGTTACGGCAGTTACCTCAAAAGAAAAGTGACTGTCTCAAGTTGGATGCCAAAGTGTGTGAGCGTGTGAGCTCACAGCAGCGCCCACAAAACATTAGAGGTCTGTAATGTTATTATGAGATGTGTAAAAATATTTTCGGTTCATTTTGAACAAATTAGACTGTGGCGGGCCGCCATGTGTCGTTAATTAATAGGAAACACTGTTTAAATTATGTTGATGTAAATTTGTGATAAATCATTTTCACTCAACAGTAGCTAGGATCAGTCACGTGATCGACACAGTCATGTGATGCAGGGTCCTACCTGAGATTATCTGAGAGGCGAAGGTAGCAGCGAACAACATGCTTCAACAGGCGAGCTGATGGTTCTTTGGAGAGCTGGAGCACCATTTTGCCCTGGAAGTAAAGAGAAGGAAATCATATTGTAATGGAGGATCTCCTCTTATTAGGCTTTGCAGAGGAAGGTACTTTTTATCAAGTTCAGGTGTTTTTCAAGGGACACTTACAAGGATCATAGCCACATGAGAAAAGCGTTCATACGTCTGACAAATATAGGCCAGCCCCGTGTCATCCAACAGGATCTTCTGCAGTATGAAAGTAGCAACCTGTCACACAAAAAAAGTGAAGAATAGCGAGATGTTACCTGAGATTACGACCCCGTTAGCCACCAAAACGGTCACTTACTAGTAATATATTTCCTTACCTATAAGACAGTGTAATTAGCAGCACAGCAGTGCTCATAAATCTTAATGAAAAGCAGCAGATTGGGAGAAATGACTGATAGGAGGACACATTGTGGTGCTATTACTGTATACCAACAGTAGGGCTGGGCAATATGGCCAAAACTGTTATCACGATAAAATATTTCATACCATTTGATATCAATTATTATCACCACTGTTCCGCCAGTGTATGAATGTTGTGAATGTTAGTTTCCGTTTGAGCACTTAGGCTCAGTGTATGACTGGTGAATGCAGATGTGGTGTAAAAGCGCTTTGAGTGGTTGAAAAGACTGGAAAGGCGCTATACAAATACGGAGCATTTACATTTATTAAATTTATAACAATCTTTATCAGGTGTCTGTCTATTACACTCCCACACAAAAAAACTGTTTTAATGGTCCAGCACAACCAGTTTTTCATTATATTCCAGTCAAAGCTGATGTTGTAAATGTATGTATTGCGCCTTTCTAGTCTTTTCGACCACTCAAAGTGCTTTTACACTACATCTGCATTCACCAGTCATACACATTCATACACTGGCGGAATAGCCGCCTGGGGCAATTCGGGGTTCAGTATCTTGCCCAAGGACACTTCGACACGCAACCAGGGGGAGCCAGGGATTGAACCGCCGACCTTCCGATTAACAGCCAACCCGCTCTACCTCCTGAGCCACAGCCGCCCCACAAATGTTCATTTATAGATTTTCCTGATGGATAGTGGTTACAAAATAATGATGCATGTCGCTTTGTACAGCCTACGTCAGCAGGTTAATTTCCCGAATCTTCGCGGGGTCTTTAGACCACGGTGGAAACGCACACAACTGTGGGCTGAAGGAACCTTTTAGTTCCTTGAAAAGAGATCCGGGGACTTAAAATTCCCAGGTACTTTTGGTAGAAACGCGGCTTTAGAAGACTGTTTGGAAAGCAGCTGGAACAGTTAAGTACCGTCTTGGAGAGCTCGCTCCCCGATTCCATGATGCGAAGACACAGCGGGATGATTTCAGTGGTGAGGAGGAAGTTAATAACTTCTTGTTCATCTGTTTTGACCAACGCACCTGCAAAAAACGCATAAAGGCGGCTTGATGAGAATGATGAAGACACAGTTTTGTGAAAATAACCCCTCAATCAAGAAGCAAAACACCTAAGCGGGAGCGATGTTTACCTATGACTCCGAGGCTGGTAAGTCGCAGGTACTCAAACGGCCGCGTTTTGCTCACAGTGTGCAGAAAAGGGTAAAGGAAGAGAGGGATGTGAGCAGCCAGAAAAGCTGACCTGGTAAAGGAACAAAGAAATAAAAGCATTTTAATCAGTCTGACCAGACTTACATGCACAGTAAATAATCTCCGGGGTCGCCTTTTTAGCTTCATGCATATGACGGAATAGTCCAATAGATTAAGTAGCAACATCTTTCTGCTGGATTACATAGTTGAAAAGACAGTCTGCCATCACTAGCATCACAAGAAACAAGTCAGTAACAAAAACCACTGCGATTTTTCATTATATTGAACTCCCCATTACCGTGTCTCTGGGTGTGAGGCAACACACTGCAGAAGTGCTAGAGCATTGCACACTCTGTTGGACTGGTGAGCTGTAAGCGTAGGTGGGTTTATAGATGGATAGATGTTCACTATTTCCTAAAAAAAGAAACATGTTAAGGGAAGAAATCATCAAGGCCACACAACAGCAGATATAATGACTTATATAGTGACCAAAGACATACTGTGCTACAGCTAGGGTTGGTACATGGTAGGGGTGGGTATCGCTACTTGACTTGTTTTTGGTATCGACTGAAACAGCCCAGTATCAAGTAGAATCGTAACGTCTCCAGTCAAAAAAGTACTTCAATCGATACTTTTTGTAGCCAGATCGCGGCAGAAAAATGACTTTTGTATGGTTTTGCCTGCGGCACGGTTGCCCCGGCCTTTCTGTGTGGAGTTTGCATGTTCTCCCCGGGTGCTCCTGCTTCGGTTGATTGGTGACCCTAAATTGTCCTTAGGTGTGATTGTGAGTGGGACTGGTTGTTTGCCAATGTGTTGCCCTGCAAGGGATTGGCGACCTGTCCAGGGTGTACCCCACCTTTTGCCCCATGTCAGCTGGGATAGGCTCCAGACCCCCGCGACCCTGTACACAGGATAAGCGGTTCACGATGGATGGATGGATGTTTTTGCTTGCAGCCAAACAAACAAAGCAACACACCACAACAGAGCAGCACACTTTTAGCCTGCACGCGCTCAGTCCATGCTGATTTTAACAGCCGCTCACCTTCGGCTGCGTCTCAGGCGTGTTCGTCAGGCTTTTGTGGCACAGCAGCAATCAGCTGATTTTACTGACGGAGCCTCCGGCTGCGGCTGCTTCAGGTGTAGTCGGTTTGATCAAGCTGGACGTGCAGCCTCTGAGAGTCTTTAGTTAAGTGACTTGTTTAAACAAACTCCTTACTCGTTTTATACCTGTGACTGTCATTTTTGACAGTCATTTTTTTGCGACTCACCACCAAAGGAAAAAACACTGAGATCTTTCAATTCATTTCATTGATCGAAAGTTAACAACATAATTTTCCGTTGTTTACTTTCAACACACGTAGTCTATCAAATAATTACCTTAAATTCATTTCCCACAACTGATTTGGTCACTAAACTATTTCACTCCTCCTGTCTAATTCAGATGTAAAAAAAAATTGCAAGCTGTAGTCTTTGCCCGTGACCACGACCTAATTAGGATGAGGAGAGATCTGATACAATTTCCCAATATTTTTTATGTTATGTGAACAACATATTACATAGAAAATAATAATAGGCTACCAATCAACTACTATGGCTTCAACAGGTAGCATTTTTTGCAAGGTATCGAATGAAGTACTCTACTGGTAACTGTATCACTTTAAGGGTGCTGATTTTGGTACTAGTATCAAACTTTTTTAAACGATACCCAACCCTAGTACAGGGGTCATACCTGCAGCAGGGCAGCAATGGTGCCACAGGAGTGCCAGAGCATTGGTGCCAGGTCTGGCACAGACTCGCGTTTCTTGCTTAGCTCCAGCAAGGCATTTTCTCTGGTCTCTGGACTGGACAACTCATTGATCCATTGGTAGATCTTCTCCCGGTCGACCTGAGCCAGGGCTGTGACGTTAGTTACAGCCTGTTAAAGGATGGGGAAATAATCAACAAATGCAAACACTAGACAGTCTCACAATATGGCATCCAATAACTAACAATAAGGTATTCAAAAATCTGATTTCATGGGAGCAAATAGCTTCATCCTGTCGTGATTGTGAATGAATTGGCAGTTTTATTATTATTATTATTATTATTAAGCGTTCAACGTTATGACACAGCCAAAATATATAGGTTCCACTTAGGCACTGGTCCAGCCTTTACAAACTATGCAGCCAAACATTGTTCAGATCAACAAAGCTTTAGGCTCTGGTGGAGAAATATTCCATGTAACAGGTAACGCTTCAATTGAGAGTTTGCCAACAAAAGGGGGAAAATGTAACGTTGTCAAAACGGCTGTAAGTTACCGAACAGTACGTTACGGTGATATTAAATACTCACTGCTCCCGTTGCCAGCATTCTCTGAAGATCTCTGTGGTCCAAAAGTGTTGTTAAAACTCTACAGTATCAAGTGAAGAGTGCTGTGGTTGCAAACTAATGTGGCTGCAAATAAAACAAAGTTTGCGTAACGTTCGTTAACGTTACACAGGACGGGCAGCTAGCCTAAGCTAGCAGCTAAGTGTCTTGACAAATGAAATCCAGTACGCGCGTTTATCAGCGTTACAAAAAACATAACTTCCTTGAGATAACGGGGTAACAAAACGTTAATGTTCTCATCTAGACGTATCGATAGCTGAAAACGGAACGCTATTGATCAGATAGCATAATTCAGCGGCGACTTTTTGTTGCACGCAATGGAGGCGAGCTAAAATCTTCAAAATATCGCGAGAGGAGGCTCGGGCGCACTCTCGGTTATCATTTCCGTTGTAAATTTTCACATTCCCGCCATCATCGCACGGCGTTGCGACGCGTAGAGTGCGGGTCCCGCTGTCAACAACATACGTACCGGAGAGCAGGCGAATGCCGGCTAAACAAACTTTATGCCCTGCGCGGACCTACGGAAACGATACTGTGATTTAAAAGTTTCGAGACGAGCACATATCACCGACAGGTAAAGAACCGCGACGATGTAATCAAACTGTGACAGATTTCATCACCAAATTACAGGCAGGTAAATTAGCCAGTTAGCTAACGTTAGCTCCCGCTAGCCGATTTGCTAACGTCGGCCTCATCCATCCATTCAGCATCTGCAGATGAAGGGGCGACATTACCAGCATCCCGGACACTCTGCTTCGCTCCAGTGTCACCCTGGCCGGCTCTTAGTAACTTTGCTGGTCTTGCGCACGTATGTGACTGTTCGTCTTGTCAGAATAAAGCTAGGAGGAAGGTCGTGCACCTAGTAAGCTCGTCTGTGCTGCCGCGGAATAGATTGGCCACTGGGCTAGTTTGGTGGCTAACGCAAACCAGGCTTCATTGGTTCTTCACGGAACCGCTAGCCAGCTAACATAAGTGTCGTGAGTGTCCCCACTTTGTGATACTCTCGCTCCTGGAAGGCGAAATGTGTGTCATCCATGTTTAAATAGGCCGTTTAACATTTAGTGCCCGTGCTGTTGTGCTGCGTTGCAAGTGCTTGACTTGGAGTTTGTTGTGACTTTCAACAAGCCCTCAGTGGTGAAGCGTTGGCCGCACCGGGATAACTTCATTGCAATATTTATTGGGGTGGGTTTTTTGTTTTTACGTACGTTAGCACGAACTTCCAATTTGCAGGTGCTTTGGGATTTTAATAAACCACGCAATACTCGTGCTGATCATTCCTTTCAAATCGGTACTTTAACGTCATTTCTCTATGGAGCAATGGCAGCAGGGACGGATGATCGGTGGCAGTGATGTGGTTAAAACATGACATTTATAAACCACTCTATGTAGACTAGACAGAGAGTGGTTTATAAATAGCACACTGTAGTTGTAATGACAGACTTTATTTAATTTCCCCTCTTGTTTAGGTTTTGTTTGATCCTGTTAGATTTAAGTCCCTGCCTCCAAAGTGCACCAACTGGATAGTAAGCCATGGCAACCACAGTGCCTAAACTCTCCAGCGGTGGCGCAGTCAAAATCCGCTTTACCAGCATAGACCTGGGCACCACCAGATGGAAAGAAGGAACTTTTGAGATTCTGGAAAAGGACAACAAGGTCAACCTCTGTCTAAGATTCAGCTGTGGCGGAGCTTCCAAAACTTTCCAGGTATTGTTCAGTTTGTTAGCTTTGCACTTATTCAAAAATGGCTGTAACCGCTTAAAACATTGATTTGGATTCAGAAGAATTTGTTATATTTTGTCAATTCCAAGGATGATAAAATGCAAGTGAGGAGCACACCACAAAGACTAGATGCTCCACCTATGACTATTTCCACCAACGAACACACATTCTTTAAAGTGTTGGCGCAGTCATGAAAGATGAGTTAGGAATTTTACAGACTGAAGGTCTGAAATGTTGTTAACAACGTGAGCACAAGTGATCAATAATGTGCAGGATTTTTTTGCTTGCTGTCTTGACAGTCAGAAAGGAGTACACATTGAACAACTGAGTAAAAACAGAGGACATCACACTGAACGTGTACTGTGGTTGACTGTGTAGAGCCGCTTTTCTAGACAAAATTCTGTAAGAAACCTTGCACATGATTGTGCAAAACATTTGAGAAAGTGCTACATTTGGGGTTTATCTCATTTGATGAGGATCGTGCCCCGTTTACAAGGCTCAGTCCTTACTTCCTGGTTCAAATCCAGCCTACGGCCCTTTGCTGCATGTCGCCCCATATCTCTTCGTCTTTCCCCACTCTGTCCACTGTCCTCTCCATATAAAGGGCAAAACATGCCCCAAAATATATTTTAAAAATTGCTGGATGAGAGGGAGCTGGAGGAAAGATGACTTTTAAAGGCCTAATACACTTTTATACCAGGTTTGTTACATGTCACGCAGTGAGATTAGTGTGAGAAAGTGTGGGAATCGCTGCTGTAGTGCATATTTAGAACCAGACTGGGTTGATCAAGGATCCTCCTGACGTTATGCTCTGTCCTCGTCAATTTTCCTCTGTTCAAGATATTATTAGCTTGAGGAAAAATATTATTCATTTAAGTAGTTAATTGGTAGAAGAGTTGGTGTATAGTTATAATCTAAGCAAAAATAATTTCACAATAACACTTATGGGCTAATAAAGGATGCAGAGGTGATTTTATTTATAGGAAAAACTTACAAAAGAAATAAATGAAGCTGCAATCGATAAATTAATTTGACTTTCTTGTATTTTTGCCCTCAGCTGAACCAAAATGTGAAGAGCATCAACCAGTATTCAAACCGAATTATTCTGACTTTGAAAGACAGCAGTGTCATCACCCTGGATAAGATGCCCCAGACGTTGGCTCAGAAGACTAAGGAATACCTGGACAAGCTGAAGGGAAAGACAAGTAATTACACCACTTAAGACGCTTTATTAAAGGTCCACAGAACGAAAGAGTGAACGATGGAAGCTAAAAGAACATGATTCCTTATGTGGGATCATGTGGTTTAGCGTATCCACTGATTGTTTTGCAGAGTGTAAAGTCAGTTGTATTTCTCAAGGTTGAATTGTTACAGATTGACACAGTTTCAGGACAGAATTTCTCAGCAAACACACTCAAGCTTTGTGTGGTGATCATTAATACATTCCAGGCATACATTTCTTAAATCTCAGTTTCAGTTGTTTGAGAAGCCGACGTGCTGCTGTGATAACGGATGGGTTTTACAATCATGATGCTGGTGATGTCTGTCAGCCATCGCCGATTCTAAGCCAGGGCCTTGGTCCAGTCAGGACACAAATCCAGAACACTCTTGCTGTGACGAGTCGTATATCAAATCTTGCATAAAGCAGTAACGTCAGCGGTCACACTGAGCCAGAAAGCAGCCTGCTACACAACACGAGCCACAGACTCTGATCGACAACCACATTAGCTTTCCTGCTAGAGTCTTCTTCTTATTAACTTACAAACATGAACACACGTCTTGTCCTGCACCGCAGGGTTTACGACCAAATAAACATTCAGTGGCGAAAAGTGCACAGCGAGACAACAGAATGTAAAGTTATCTGCAAGTATCACTTCAGTCCAGTTAGTAGGGGCGGGGGATTCTTTCTTGAGAGATTATGTCTCGATGCAGAAAAGTCGATATTAAAAAAATAAAATTAAACCTTGTTTAAAATTTTCAAAATAACAATCATATACAGTAATGTTGTAGGCAGGTGTGGAAAAATGCTTTCAAAAACAGACATGTCAATAGATTATGTTTATCAATTACCAAAACTACAAAGTGAGTAAAAAAAATCTAAATCAAATCAATATTTGGAGTGATCAGTTGTCCTAGATGCTCTTGGACATAGTGTTTGAAGGAACTCGGCATGTAGGTTGGCCCAAAACTCCCCACAGTTCATCTGTGGATTTGGACAGCCTCAGTTCATAAGTTGGTCTCAACTTCTGGGCACGGACAAATAAATAAAGATAAAAGGGCGTGTCGGACTAGCCGCTAGAGGCTCGTGCAGACTTCCGCGTGGGCAGATCGATGTGCTGTTCACACTACACAACTTGCTGTCTTGTGACGGGAGTCTTGAAGTCATTTTGGCGTTCACACTAGGCGACTGCTCGGTGACAGCTTGTGTAGTGGGATCGTCTGAGCTACAGAGAGCTGGAGGGAGTAAAAAGTGTTTGGCGGTGAAAAAGTAGATGCCTGCTCTCATTGGCTGAATTTGGATGTCGAGTCGGCCGACTCCTACAGATATTTGGCATGCTCCGACCGGCAAAACAGGTTAAAAATCGTGTAGTGTGAACTAGGCTTAGGCGAGCATTGTGACGCGTGTTTTCTTCTGGCGTCACGAGAAAGCGGAAGAAAAGGCTGGACTACAAACGAGTCGTTTTCAGGCAGTTCAGAGTTTTCTGTGGGAGATGGGAACTCCCTTTGGGCTGGACTTTGGGCTTTTTCACTTTGCAAACCTGTTACATGCACAAAAAAGGTTTATAACTCAATAAAAGAGAGGGGGGAAAAGCAGAATATGACCTCTTTAATGCAAAATGTTATAATGTGTTTTTGTGAGAAGGAAATTCATAACTGAACAGTTCAAAAAATCATTTAATTCCCATGCTTTGTCCTGAGGTCTTATTCTTTGTTAATTTTGCAGTTTTAAAATCATCCCATGGAAGTGCAAACTTCAGTGTGCTTGGGAACCGCTCAATGAAAAATGAGACTAGTCCGACGGGGGAGAGACAGGTGAGCAAGAACACAAAGACTTTTATTTTAACCTAAAAATGTTTAGACATCGTCATTTTACATTTGACTTAAAATATCCAGACTCCTAACATCTTCCAGACAACACCGAGGCGGCAGAGTGCAGAAGGTCGGGAGGACACAACACAGCGGAAGCCTCTGGGTAGCCCGAGTAGAGCTGCCTCCACTCCCACTCGCACTGGACTCTCTGAGAATAGGTATGAAGGACGTTCATGTTGCTATGCAAAAGGAGAACTTTGACACATGTCATTTTTTAGATGTAATGTTTTTGGTTTTGTTTCCAGTTTGAGCTTGGGAGACATGAATTGTCCTGTGTCACTGTTTTTCAGGAGTGAGAAGCGAAAGAGACTCCTTAACTCTGAAAGTGACCTGACTGAGGACTACCCCAAGGAAAATGACTCCTCAAGGTAAAAGCAACAAGCCTCACTACTCAGACTCAACTGATAGTAAAGTTATTATTTTGCTATACCAAAATCTCACTGGTGTATTTAAGTAGAGCCTAACCAAGCAGTTTTGGTGCCTAAACCAAACATTGTGTTTGAAAGAATTCGGTTAGCTGTAGGAAAAGATGATGGTTTCGGTTAAAACATCAAACAGTCATCATTAACTTTCAGGGTCACACAGGAAACTTGATCTCCCATGTGAAAGGCCTGTAGCTGACACATTCATCCACCAACCTGCTCCCTTTGTGGGCTCTTCATACTATGTCACCTGACTTCCTAAAGCCTTTCCTTTGTTGCCAATGAATTTTTCCTGACTACTAACTTGTCACCCTCTATTGGCCAGCCGCCCCTGGTGTTATGGCCATCACTGGCAAAATTTAAATCTGTAGATTGTTGGTCAAAGTACATACAAAGATAGTGTGTTATCTTTTTACAAATTCTTCCACTATTTCCACAGTCAGATAACATCCATAAAACATTTACACATTTTCTTAGCAACAACAAGGCCACTTCGGATCCATCCAGGAAGTTTCTACTGAGCTGCAAAGAGAAGCTGAAGCAGGCAGAAGAAAACAGGAGCTCAGGTAAACGTCTACACAACTCTGTACACTGCTGGTTATGTCTTCAGTAACTTAAATTCTCCTTGCATCCTAAATGTACCTATTTACATCCATAACTCTTGGAAATTTTAGAGAAGTTTGTGTAACTACCCTTTGCAAATTCTGCGACAATGAACAGGATGATATAGAAAGTTAACGTGTATATTCAAACTCTTTCTTACCCGCAGCGCCACTGGGTTCAACTCCCCTTCAGCCAACGTCATTCTACGGTAGCCGCTCTGTGACTAAAGACTACAGCCAGAGCCACTCTTTCCTGGACAGGTTAGTTTCGTTAGTGGACACCTGGCGGGAAAAATGTTAAAAGCAAGGGTTCGGCACACATCTGCTTCTTCATACAAGGATACTCGAGCAGTGCAGTGAAACATAATTCTGCCGTCTCCTTTTCATCTAGCAGTAGAATAGTGTCACTTTATTGCACATGTTTATTTTACGGGTATACAGTTTTGGCTAATGATTGTTGGTGGGATTTGTGGTTTCAAAATCTGATCTGAAGAATCGGTCCTTGTGAGGCCAGTGATTTACATCAGTATTATCTTAAAATCCCCCCCAGGCCATCCAGTACAGCACAGACCAGCACAGCCAAGAGAAGCCTCATGCTGCCTAATCACTCAACTCCCTTCAAGAAGGTACGGCCCTCTCTGGACTACGGTGGCTGGAACAAGCAGAGGCCTTCCACTCTGGCCCAGCCCCAGCCCCCACTACAAGGGTAAGAAGAAGCCAGATGGGCTCATCCACACTACTCCGTTTTAGTTTAAAAACAAGAGTTTTAAAACGGATACGATCTCCGTCCACAGCAGCGTTTTAGCTGCGTATCGGAGTTGATCTCCGTCTACATTAAAACAGCTGAAAACGCACATCTAGCGGCCGTTCACGTACACTGGGCGTGCGCATGTTGGTGTAAACATGAAGCAGATGGTCTGATCCGTAGTTACAGAAGATTTGGCGAAATAATAAAGTACTACAGAGGAAGAACCGCACCAGATTTTATTTTGCATGGACCAATAACGAGCTGGGACTGTTACTGAATGTGACACGGGAGTTTAAAGCGACTGTGTCGGCGGAAAACAGACTGGAAGTTGTCGCAAAGTAACGGCGACATGCACAGTACAAGTGTAGTCTGTAAGTGTTATCTGCAAAATATTTTAACAAAAATACCAAATCAAACACCCTGTCAGTAGCATCGTGTTTCTGCTTTGCAAACGTAGCAAAAGGTCTCCCGTTTTAATTTGAAAACGCAGTAGTGTGGACGGGACCTAAATGTAAACATACACAGTCAGTGTATAAGGCTGGGCCATAATACAAATGTTTATAAATGTGTGATATAGCAGATGAACCATATTGCCATTCAAATTTTCAGTGTTTCTGCTGGTCGCTGCTGACATGTAGTTGACTCCCAATAGAAATCCCAATAGAAAATGCAATTAATCATCTGATCAGTCTAAATACTACCGTGGCTTCCAGCTCCGAAACGTATCTGGTTTTAATTGACTTTAGCCTGACTCATAACTGCTGACTAAGCTAGGTTTTCACAGTCTGCACCAACTCTATGAAGAGTAGAAGACACCGTAGTAACGTTGCATAAACCGGGACTTTTTATTTGTTTTCTGTGGCAGTGAACACAACACACAGCCTTTCAGTTACAATTATACTGCAACCTGAGCTCATCTATACACTTAATGGTTGACTAAAGCAACGGAACTACTCTCCACACACCGGGGAAGATTCACTTTCACAACAAACCCGCAGACTCCGTCACGCACAGGTTACTCACAAAACCACCTTCCTTACAGGGGAAGGCTAGGCCGGTAACACACAGGTGCAGATAGACTGAGAGGTGGAAGAAGTGTTGAGGTCCAAAACTTAAGCAAAAGTACTAATACCGACCTTACGTTGACAGTACTCCACTATAAGTAAAGGTTCTGCATTCTAAAGTATTATTATAGCAAAATTTACTTAAAGTAGTCATTATGCAGTAAAATGGTCCCTGTCAGCGTTTTACTATTATATATTTTTATATAATATTACTGCTGCATTAATGTGTATATTGCATTTCACTGCTCTGGATGTTTGTGGATGAGCTCATTTTAACTACTTTATATAATGTTGGGTAGTTTATTCTAAAGCAATGCATCATATTCTACAAGATCGTTGTGTTTGAAGTATTTGAGTATGTACAATATGTTATTTTAGACAAAATGTGTGTATCAGGATATATATTGTGACACAGCCTAAAAATATCTTTATCGTGTATGAGCCATATTGCCCAGTCCCAGATTGGATTGCAGAGTCAGAGTCAGTTTTGCTTTTATAATTACAACATAAACATTTGTAATAACGTGAAAGCCATTTTTTCTGTAAGTCCTGGAAATCTGAGGCATCCATTGTGTAAATCCTTTGATTCATATATTGTAGATTCTCCAACCTGGGCAACACTTGCTACATGAATGCCATCCTGCAGTCCCTCTTCAGCCTCCCCTCCTTCTCTAATGACATGCTGAGGCAGAGCATCCCATGGAAGAAAGTGCCCATCAATGCATTGCTCAGGTACTACATTAAGTTCAGTCTCCCTTCAATCTGCTTGATTCATGATGCCTCCACAATGATTTGCTCATGTGTTTTGTTTGTGACCCCCTTTTTTTCCCCACCCATCAAAACCTGCTTAAAAGTCTTGCTGCAGTTTAGGGGATACTTGTTGAAAAGTTACAAAGATAAATGTTTACTTTAGTCTGTTTTGATGTCTTCTTTGACTGCAGGCGTTTTGCTCACCTTATGGTCAAGAAGGACGTGGGCTGTCCAGAAACAAAAAAGGACCTCTTGAGGAAAGTGAAGAGTGCCATTTCCTCCACAGCTGAGCGTTTCTCTGGAAACATGCAAAATGTAAGATCTGCCTCTAGAATCAACAGTTGGAGCCGTTGTTGTCTAATGGTGCATGGAAAAAATAAATGAAGTTGCATATGTTTACCAGGATGCTCATGAGTTCCTGAGCCAGTGTTTGGACCAGTTAAAGGACGATGTGGAGAAAATTAACAAGAGCTGGACGAATGAAGCTGCGGCATCCTCGTCGTCCTCTGTGGTGTGTGAGAATGGCCAGGAGGCAACGTCATCAGCACCCAAAGCAGAGCCTGGTGAAGAGGTGGACACCTCCCGCGTCTACACCTGTCCTGTGGCTGTCAACATGGAATTTGAGGTGCAGCACACCATCACCTGCAAAGGGTGAGGCCTGTCTCCTGCGTGATCATCTAAATTTACCCAGGCGATCCAAAATTTGTTAGTGGCTCTGGAGAAAATGAATGTTGTGTTGTACATTCATTTTGTTTTGCAGCTGTGGCGAGGTGGTGACTAAGCGAGAGCAGTTCAATGACTTGTCCATCGACCTACCACGCAGAAAGAAAACCCTCCCACTTCGCTCTATGCAGGATTCTCTGGATCTCTTTTTTAGGGTGAGTCTTTTGCATAAACAGGTCAAAGAATGAAAGATTGATCTTGGACCACATTTGTTAATATTCCTTTTGCAAATAACCCATCCCTACAAAATAACGCTTGAATATGCAGTGATAGGTGCTACTTTTTCCCTTTTGCAGATGGAGGAAATTGAGTATTCGTGTGAAAAGTGCAACGGGAAGACAGCGACTGTTATGCATAAATTCAGCAAACTGCCCAGGTATCTACACAGAGACGACTGAGAGGGAAATACACATGCACCGTGAGAAGTTATCACGCTCATTGCCAAATACTAGAAGTTGAATTCAGAGTTGAGCAGAAGCACACTTCAGCAGAAGCACACTTCATTTCAAACAAACGCTTAGCTGCTCAGCTACAGCTAGAATCACATCCAGTCTTCCCCGTTAGCATCAAATATAAGACAATCAAGGCCCTGTTATGGGAACAATTCACAACATATGTATTGCAACAGTAGGATGTTAAAATACTTTTTAATAGGGGACAACAATAAATGTATTTCTGCAATACATGTAAGCCTGTTGTGAATTGTCCCCTATTCAGTAGGTTATTACTTGATAGTGGGTCTGACGGAGGTGCGTCTTGTGTCTTGCAGCTGCTGATGTGGTTGCACTGACACAAAGAGCAGAGGACAGAAGCAGCACCCGTAAATGACAGCAAAACAGTGCTGTGGGAATATTTTTTAAACAATGCAAGGAAATCCCTGATTTCTATAAATTGCATCCACATTTTGGCAGATTCCATGATATTCCTCTGTTTACAGTTCGCGTTTGAAATTCTGCGATTCTGTTCGTGTTTTCTGCATCCTGGTGGTAAAAATAGGTTCCTAGACACTTGATAAACAGAGACCAATTACTTTTTGATTTCTGATGGATCTTTTCTCCCCACAGAGTGCTCATCCTACACCTGAAACGGTACAGCTTTAACGCTCAGCTGTCTTTGAACAGCAAGCTGGGCCAGCAGGTGGTGATTCCCCGGTACTTGACCCTGCTGTCCCACTGCACTGAATCCACACGACCCCCTATTAGTCTCGGCTGGAGTTCCCAAGCCTCAATGTAAGACATTTTAAACACCCTCTATAAAGAATAGCTTGTAGAAATTTCACACTGTGGGTAAATACATCCTGAGGTACGAGTCATTCAGCCGGGTTTTGCAGTTGACCTGGATGCATTAGATTTGGCTCCTTCAGCTGAGAGTTGAGATAAATAATTAAGCTTTGTTGTTCTCAAAGGTCCAGAACTCTCAAAACGTCACAGTTGGTCAACTCCTCCACAGCACCTCTCCGGTAAGTACTGCTACTTCTGCAACACTTTCAAATAAACAGAAAAAGAATGAAGTGTTACCTTTACTTGAGCCACCTTTCTTCCACCTTGGGATTAAAATGTGTTTTGGGTGATCGGATCACATGAAAGTTCAGGTGTAAATGCACCCACTGAGGATGGCTTGTGATCCAATCAGCCTAACCAGCTCTGGAGGTGGTCAGGGACGCATTGTCACCACTGTACACAAGTGTAATTGCAAAAGCATCGTCAATCCACACGCAACAATGATGTGGGCAGAATATAATCTAAACTTTGATGGCGCAAATAAGCATTGTGTCCATACAGAGCGCTATTCATTTAACATGCTCGTGTTTTTTGGTGAACTGAATGTATCCGTTTCTGAACATTTGGGGTGGAAATCGCAGGGTACCTCACGATACGATATATGGCTCACGATAACGATACGATACAGCAATTCTGCGATAATCAATGTATCGCTTGACAATCCTTTAAGTGACACATCACAATATCGAACTATTAACACAAAATGCCCATGAAGAAGTTTACTATTTATTTGCTGCAAATCCAAACTGTTAGAAAACAGCACAATTCTTCTCCGTCTGTAAATAAAACTACAGAGCAGCTATGAAAAATTATTGTCAAAACATTTGTCCATAAAATGCAAATTCACTGAATGTTTTACTGCGAATAAAGTCTAATCACATTATATTAATAACTGTTCGGTGACACAGCGTTGTGCTGCCCTTTCTCTTCCTGCTGATAGCTGTATTTTTAGGCCACTGGGAATTTTGGGTTTGAGTTTTGACCCTCTGGGGTTGCTGTAGCTGGTCTGTTTGGAGTGCAGAAGCAGCAGATCAAGACAGTGAAGTTAGCAGCTCTTTTTTTTTTTTTATTTCACACAGAGCTCAGGAAACATGTACTTTAAGTATTTGCACAGTGTGTCACTCAGGATGTTCAGCATGTGAAGCAAAATGTGTAGTTTATGTTAAGATTGTATTTTCGCAATTGCGATGCTAATGTTCGTTAGCATGTTAATGGAGATTCCTATTATATGTTAGCATTGAGCTAACCGTCAAAGCACTATTTTTTTATTATATATTATTATGTATGGATATGATGGGCTGGAATATTGATACAGCCTCATGGAAAAATGTACAACGATATATTGCCGTATCGATTTATTGTCACAGAAAGGCAGCACAAGGAAATTATGCTGAGCTGTTACATCGGCGTGATGGAGGAAAACATGGGTGTATAATCCACGGTGGAAAGCCGGCTTAGAGACGGTTCAGAAAATTATTATATATATATTTTTAATAACATATTTTTTTTTTTTTCGACCTAACATGAACGAGGGGAAGATGTGACGTTCAGTTGTTTGAGCATCTCAATGTGGACACTGGAGACGCACATTAAAACCAGGTGTAAATGTTATCAGGTTAAAATAATATCTATCTGGAAACAAGACGCTTTTTAATGACAGGGGGTCTTAGATTTTCTTCTCTAAGTGTGCTGCAGCTAGGTTTTTCACTGTTTGCTTATAAATGTAATCACTGTGCATGCAGAAGGATTGGAGGGAAAGTGGCCAGCTCTAGCTGCACCTCTATCCTCTTGGACTCTGACTGTGAAGAAGAAACTACCAGAAAGGTGAGCGCGAGCCGCAAGCGACGCCTTAGCAGCTGTCTGCCTGACGATGATGACCGACCGGAAGAGGTGAGCGTTTGCTACAGACCCTAACGATTATGATTCAGCCTTTTTGTCCCTGTTGCTGTTTTTTTTCATGCTGTTTTACATGTGTGTTTTTTAGCGGGGAGCAGCAATAGATTCAGCAGACTTCAGTGGCATAAATGATGAGGAAATGCTGGCAGCCGTCCTGGAGATGAGTCGTCAAGAGGCCGGGCTGTCAGCTCCACCCTCCCTGGAGGATGAGCCAACCAGCAGCCCTGACACAGGCTTTGGGGACACAGATGCCCATGACCTGGCCTATCATACTGATCTGCTGGAGACAGACATCAAACAGCCTGCAGGTAGTCCAACTTCATGAGGTGAAGACATTCAGTAGATGAGTTTTCTACAGGGGGCAATCAATTTTTACTTTAGTCTAAGCATAATGAAATATATTGACGCTCTGCATCGGTCGGTTGTCTTGCTTGCACACGCTGCTTGGAATCAGTGTGGCTTTCTGCATTTACACAAACACTCAGGTAACATTGTCATTAAGTATTAAGTGAACAGGCTTGTGTGTCTGTTGATCTGGTGTAGATGTGCTGGATTCACTGGACTTGACAATGGATGAGAACAAGGAGAACCAGACTCCAGAAGGTGTGCAGCAGCAGGGGGAACTGGACTGGGTCCAGCAGTACAGTCTGGATCAGGAGAGGGAAGAACAGGAGCTGCAGCAGGCGCTGGCCCAGAGCCTCCAGGAGCATGTAAGCTCAGCTGCCATGTGAAACCTGCTGTACACTCGTTTGCACAGGCAGAGTTGGAGAGAGGAGTTTGTTGTGCTAGCAGTTCCTCTATGTACACAACAAACTCCTCTTCCTTATTTCCACCGTCGTCTTCCTGCAGCGACACACAGGGATCCTTTCCGTGATGTTGTCAGACACCTCGAACAGTCCAGGGCTCAACGTTAAACTTTTTTGCAGCTCCCGGCTCCACCGGGTCAGTTGGTTTGAAACTTACTGGCCCCAAGACAATTTTTACTGTCCCTCCCTCCCAAAATTACATTGTATTACAACAAAACCAAAGACTTATAAGTTATGTTATACTGTTAACATGTTTAAGCGTTTTTTAAATACATCCTGGATATAAAAACACTCAAATGTAATCACAGTTAAAATTATAAAAAAAATAAAAAGGTGAACACAGAGCAGCGGATACAGGTCGCCATGGTAGCAACCTGTCAATCACAAGGTAGTCCCGCCCAAAAGCATAAGCTGCATTATCGTCTATTTCCCCTCTAAACGGGACCATAATTTACTAAATGAACATCATGCTGTGTTGAAGAAGACTTGAAACTAGCGACTGAGACCATAAACTCATCAGGAAAGTGTTTACTGAGGGAATAAATCAGCTGACAAGTAGAAACACTTTAACATTATTTCTAATGGTACCGGACTTCTTTTTGCAACCAGCAGACTCGCCCCCTGCTGGCCGGTGGAGAGAATGCAGGTTTGGGTTCCGTCTGCAAGGTTTCACTTTCAGACCCAGACGTTGCCGCTTGAT
Source organism: Micropterus salmoides (assembly GCF_014851395.1). Taxonomy (NCBI): domain Eukaryota; kingdom Metazoa; phylum Chordata; class Actinopteri; order Centrarchiformes; family Centrarchidae; genus Micropterus; species Micropterus salmoides. The sequence continues at coordinate 3,068,499 of NW_024040596.1, read as the reverse complement.
TGAGATTAGAGAAATAACATTGGACAACCGCTCGTCACGTAACTACAGATCTGACAACGGTGCGCTCCATGAGCTCCAAAACAACTGCAGGATGTTGAGTTTCTGATTTATTTTTTTTAAATGCTAATGTTTTCATTGCTAGTTCAACTGTCCCGACGTTACTTTTCACTGGCCCCGGCCCCTGGCCACCTTTTTGTACCTACGAGTCATTTTGACACCAAAATATGTGAAAATGGGGCCCCGAGTTTAAAAACGCTGAAAATATCCTTTAATGACGAGTGTTGAGTCCGAGCTGGTGTTACATTACAGTAGTCTAAATATCATTGATCTCACTGAAGCATGCAGTTAATGAGCAAGCAGACGTGACCTAAGTGAAAATGCAATGCTGAAATATCTTATGCTAAATCTCAATAATGTAATGCGTTGTCTCCACCTCTCCCCGTACAGGAGGCCCAAGAGATGAGAGAGGATGATGATCTGAAGAGGGCCACTGAGCTCAGTTTGCAAGGTATGAAGCAAGATGAACTGAATGTTAAGTAGCTGGCTGTTGAAATTCGTGAGTCCTGATCATCACTCAAAATCACTGAGCATCTTTGGTGAACCAAGTACTTAGAGTGTGTGTGTGTGTGTGTGTGTGTGTGTGCGCGCTAAAGTAGTTTCTTATTTCACTTTGGCGTTTCTTTTTCATAAAGCCTTGAGAAATGAAGGTCTCTCACTCTGCTCTTGCTCAGCGTCACAATATATTCATCCTACTAACGTTTCTGTCCCTCTGGACTAGGGTTGGGTATCATTCAATATTTTACGATACCAGTACCAAAACCAGCACCCTTAAAGTCATACAGATACCAGGAAAGTACTTCATTCTATACCTTGCATAAAATGCTTGATTTGGTAGCCTATTATTATTTTTATTGTTTTTATCGACAAGCAAGGTTATCTTTTTTATTTTTTTCTTGTGACAAATAACTGTTACATAAAAGTATTGGGGAAACTGTATCGCTCCTCATCCTAATTAGTTCTCCTCACGGGTAAGATTATACAGGGAAAGACTACAGCTTGGGAGTATTTTATATTTGAATGAGAGAGGAGGAGAGAAATAGTTTAGTGACCAAATAAGTTGTGATCAATAAACTGAATTGAAAGAGAGTGAGTCACAAACCTCCAAAAACGACAGTCACGGGTATAAAACGAGTAAGGAGTTTGTTTAAACTCACGGAGTAAAGAGAGGCTGCACGTCCAGCCCATCAAACCGACTACACCTGAAGCAGCTGATTGATCAGTGACAAGTGATGTGAACAGCAAATAAAAATGTCCAGAGAAGTGTTAAATGACACCAGAACATGAAACCAACTGAAAGCCAAGCTTGGGGTGAGAAACTGGCAACAGTGACGAACGCGTCTGAGACGCAGCCGAAGGTGAAAAAATAAAATCAGCGCAAACTGAGCGCGTGCCGCCTTTTTTATACAGGGACAAGGGAAAAAGACATGTTCTTCTCTATTTCGGTGTGTTGATTGTGTGTTTGGCTGCAAATAAAACCATACAAAAGCCATTTTTTGCCACAATATGGTTACAAAAAGTGTCAACTGAAGTTCTGGTTTGTCTGGTTTCTACTCGATACTTTAAAGATTTTGAGCAGCTTCTTCAAAAGTGTTTTAAACAATTCTTACAACACAACTTAAATAGATGATCTGTCCATTCTGTGTGCACAGGTGTGGGATAGTTATTCTCCTGTGGGAGTGTCTCTCAGTAATTGACAACAACATGTGTAAAACCTGTTCCATTATATTCCACATATAAGAAGAAGAAAAGAAACAGGAACAAGTGAGACAACGTGTCACAAAGTCTATTGTGATGCCGAGCAAGAGCAGAGTGTAAGAGTGTTTGTTTCTCTAGACCCTTTCCAACACACACCAGCACCTGAGGCAGCTGGATGTGCGAGTATCTCCTTTTATTCACACAAACAAAAGACCCCAGGCTGACCACATCACGGCAAAGTGAAACTCAGCATCACTTGCTTCTCAACATCACATGATGACGCTGTTCAATCAGACTCACTGTGCTGTGAAAAATGCTGAACCTGTATCAATACTTCACCTTTTCACCCAACAGAGTTTAACAACTCTCTGCCTGAGCTGCTGTGCTCAGATGATGATTCTGGCAACGAGGATGTGCTGGACATGGAGTACACTGAAGCAGAGGCTGAGAACCTGAAGAGGAACGCTGAGGTACTTGACATCCTGCTGCCAGATGTCTGCCTTGTAATTTTGAACAAATAGTAGAGCAGTCTAACTCATGAGTAAAAAGAGTTCACAATAAACTAAAAAGCAACTATTAAGTACTACAAAACACACTGAAGTGAAAATCCTCATTGTACAAAAGAAGCAGTCCGGCTTAACATTTCTCATGAACCACTTTGATTCATCAGAACCTGCTAATAAACGTTGTGATCCACAGAGCGGAGACTTGGCCAACTCTTTCAGACTCATCAGTGTCGTCAGTCACATTGGGAGCAGCTCCTCCTCTGGTGAGCACCTGTGTGTGTATTTGTGTCTCCGTTCGTAGTGTAGATAAATCCTGTATCAACATTTATGCAACTTAATGCCCTTCTGCAAAACAGCACGTCAAAGCCATTAGAGGTGTCAGACTGAATGTTGGCGTGTAAAGCCCGACCAGGAGAGTGCCAGGATTTAAGTGCTGTGTTACTGTGGATTCAGACCAAACGTGAATTTAATCCTTGCGGGGGTTTTATCGCTGGACTAACTGCCAAGTGTTCACACCCAACGCTATAACGCAAATAAACACAACCCACGGATACTACAGCTGTATGAACATAAAGTAAACATGTTGCTGTGATTTAATTGCAATAAAAGGATCAAACTGATGCCGAAATAACTAAAACATGATGCAGATTTGTTAAACATATGAATTGACTGAATCAGGGCTATGCTAACCTGTTCACAGTAAAGTACAACAGCAGCTGGAATAAAGCTGATTTAATAAAAGCAGTTTACTCTGAGCTCCTCCCGCGAGTAAACGGCGTAGTTGTCAGAGCAGAATCCAGACCGACTACGGGGGTTTATTTGTCCCAATGCGCTGTCCTCAACTTCTCCCCTGAGTTTAGCAGCCCTCCGTCGGCTAGCGGCATTTCAATCCCTCGCTCTGCCTGGTGCTCTCCAAACAACGCTTTGAAACCCTCGGTGACGTCTGGAAAATCAACGCTGATAGGCTATCGCAACTCACACAAAAGCCTCAAAGTGGGAGATCTACAAGTGACAATAGACACTGGTAACCGTGGCAATAAAAACTACCTGAACAGAGTTCACGAATAGTGAATCAATACAAGAGAATTGTAAGAAGAGCACAGGGACGTGCATGTTAGGTCTTTATAAGAGGAAGTGTTCTGGTGAAGAGATGACTTCTTTTCTTGAAGTCAGAGAGGGGCGCCCCCGCTCTGATGGCGTGCGGCAGCGCGTTCTACCATCGTGGCGTCACAGATGACAACAGGGACTGAGATTGCTTTGTGTGAAGGGCGGCAGAGCCAGATGGTGTTTGTTGGAGGAGCGCAGCGGCGAGAGAAATACACTGACATGATATTTACACTTATAGTCATTTAAATAGTCACAGTTTACTACAAGTTGTTTGATGAGCCAATAGATTCATACCTGCTGCCTCCACTCTGCACAACATTTAGCAGGCCAGTGAAATCGCCTGGTATTGTCTTAGGTTGTAATGACAACGCTTGATTTATACTCCTGCTTAGGGGCTACGCACGTAGCCAGCCATCTATACATCTGTCATTCTGCAATTACACCCCCAGACGCTAGTCGGCGGTAGCGCTACAGCGTCCACTGTCTTGACTTTTGCCAGGCGAGCAGGCTAACTTCCGGTTTAGAGCTCCGCTAACGTGAATGGGGGTAAAATTGTATACGCGCAGCTGGTGAAGCCTTTTCAAATGTTATCGACCGAGTGGATCACATTCTGATTTCGCTCGGGTTGTGACGGTCAAATATATCGATCCACTGTCAGTTTTGGCCACTAGTAAAAGTTACTACAAAGCACGGTCACTTCCTGTCGGCTCCGAGGCGTTGCGAGGTTACCCAGCAGACCAATCACAATGCTTACAGTCCGCGTCGCCTTGACGTGTAGTTACATTTTTGAGAGGTGCGCGTCAGGTGACGGCGTAGCCCCGTAGCCTACGCCGTTGATTTGACGCAGAAGTATAAATGGCACATCACTGCCTGTCCTCACATTCATTATTATCTTTTCCACACTAGGCCATTACATCAGCGACGTGTACGACATGAAGAAGCAGTCGTGGCTGACCTACAATGACCTGGACGTGTCACGCACACAGGAAGCGGCGGTCCAGCGGGACCGTGACCGCAGTGGATACATCTTCTTCTACATGCACAAGTGAGTGTAGCAACATTTATGGCCACAATGAAACTGCTGGATCCTGACCAGCCTCCTTGACCCAATGTGGCAGGGATTTTTATTTTAATTGTTTTTGCCGAGGCCGCATTTGCTTTCGTGTTGGATAAATTGTGATTCCTATAAAAGGATAAAGGTGAATATTTATGCAATGCAAAAATATTTTGCAATTTCAGTGAGTCACCGCACCAAACACAGCATACTGGATTACGTTTAGCAGTATTTGTGTGTTCCCGCCAGAGGACATTACGTGAGCGAGTTGGCCGACACGTTGTCTTGTGTTTCCGCAGGGATGTGTTTGAGCAGCTGTCTGAAATGGAGAGATCTGGAGCGAGCGCCACTTCAGAGGCAGGAAGGAACATCCTGCAGCCCCTCTGAGCGCTACAGCTTTGCTCAGCCGCTGACAAACACACATCCACAGCTGAACCCTGGTAGATTGAGCTCTCCTCTGAACATTCAACGTTGAGTACTACTGATTGCCGTCCTTTTTTTTTGGTCGTCTTCAGGCACTTCTTTTCCTCGACAAATCACTAAATGCCGACACAGGCGCTCAACTGTCTAGACTCTTTAAGATAGCAGAAATGCAGATACAAATGTTCAGTGGATCAAATTTTGCCTCCCTTGTTTTTGGGGCTGGAGTTTTTCTTTGCTATGATTTTATCAAACAACTGTTTTGTAAAGGTTTTTTTTTTCCTTTTGTTTTCTTCATACACTTGTTTAAAATCTAAAAACTTCAGACTTCCACTTAAAAGCAACTATCGAACACCAGATGCTGCTGGCGCTTCGTGGATTGTATGTTTTGCAGACCCTTTATTTCCCATATGAACTAAATAAAGATATATTCTATGTTGGAGTATAAGCTATTATAGAGGTAGAGGGTTGTTGTATTTAGCGGGTACTTTTGGTGCAATATTTGTGTTCTGGCTCAAACTGGTCAATTCAAATCAGCTTTCTGTCACAATGTGTGTGGATGTTTGCCCAGTTGCTTTTTGTGCTTGACTTATGAACTAATTTGTGTGTGTGGCTGTCTCCTTATTACAGTTATTTTTTTTTTTTAACCAGTAAGTTGACTAACTAAGCCTGTTTTACTGAGCTTTTCTCAGTAGAGCCCACTTTATTATTTTGGGGTTTTGACCTTGTGCCTCCCAAGAAAACTTTTATAAATATGTATACAAGCTTTACTTTGAACGTTGCACAACCTTGTCTTTGAATGTTTGTCAATGTGTAAGTCAGATTTTCCTTTATAAAAAGCCAAGATTTTCTATTTATTGCCGCATAGGGGTGATTTATCTTAATTAGCCCAAATAGAAGTCATTAATACTAGACCACCAGGAAAGCTAGCTATAGCGTAATGTCTTTTATTTTGTCATCCTTAAGGCCAGTATACAGTACTTAACACTTTAGAGCTCTGCTAACCCTGGTAAACAACTTCCTATCAGGCATGTTTGATTATAGAGTGGAGCAAACTGTTATTCGTGTTCTGGTTCCAATACTAAACACTGGTTGTACAGCTCTTTTTTGTTTGTTTGTTTGTTATCACTGTAAACATTTAAACCCCTTTTCAGTGCACCATGAATTGAAAGCATTGAAACATGGTGCTTGCTGGTCTATTCAGACCACACTAAAGGTTTTCCCCACACAATAGAAGAAAATCTATTACAGTATAGTATTATAAGACATGGGTAATAAAGGAGCAGTATGGACTGAATATCTTTATAGTTGTTTTTAGGAAGTGTGCATTATTATCAGCTGACTCCTGGAAGTACAGTATTGTTGCACTATGAACAGACACCCAATTATGACAGATCGGTTCTCCTTTTTTATGTTCGCCTTGGATTTCCATTTCTGAAACGTTGCGCTCTCCTGAACATCCTGTCCCTAATGCAGTGTAAAGAGGGTATGATGTATTTGTGAAGTAAAAATGAACAGCTTTTTCTACCCTTCATACACAAATGACTCTTCCTAAAGCAGATTTTAATAAAATATTCCAGTGAAAGTGCACAGACTTTGAATTTGATGTTTGAAAAAGGGTACTGCCAGGTGATTAAAGTCCCGTTGCCCCACCTTGTGAGACCGTGTCCTTTACGTTTGGTTAGGAAGGAGGGCATGAAAGTGAACAAAACAGTAGTCCCACCTGATAACAGGACTGAACAACAATATGAAGCACCATAGTACACGTAGTGAGCAGGTGACCGTCACCTATCCTGACTGCATCGCTTCGTCAGTGGCTCCAGATGTCTCCCTGTGAGTCTGTTGTACTCACTCAGTATGTAGCTTTCCCTCTGCAGCATCTGGAAACAAACAAAAACAGTACATTTTGAAACACCCTATGGTTCTTTACAGTGAGAATACAGCACATTCAGATTCAGAGTACAATGTAATTCAACCATTTCATAGAAACAAGCCATCAAGTCAAACAGATCTAAAACAACGGTGTGAGCAGAGTTTGCCGTTCTGCTATGAACACATTTTACTGATTGCAATACCGAAGAGAGAGGCTGTTAAAAAAAGGGCTGACAGTGGCGTGGAAGTGTTGCTGGAAAAACATTCGTTGATTGAGATTTCCGTTCACCTCAGTTGTGTTGGGGTGGAGGAGGCACATACAAATAAATGTGGAGTCCATAAAAGCAAAACTATCCACGTGTCCACATACCAGTGGAAGCTAAGTGAGGAAACGTCACTTTGTAATTTGGATGAAGTTTGTTTTTCACATTAAGATTCCAAACCTCAGTCCATTCTTCCTCTGTCTCGTGTCTGTAGCCCAGCAGGTGGCAGATACCATGTGCAGTGACAACCTATAATATGAAGCAAAAGAGGAACAATAAAAGCCAGCTGATGTCAAAGCAACAACAACTATGCACCGTGAAAGAAAATGTCACTGCAAATCTGAACGCTTGACAGTGAACACAGCTGAATGTGAGAAACAAATAAACAACAGGTTGCATTTCTGAGGGGCCACGACTAAGGCTTGCAATCACGGTGTGCAGTGCTGCAGCTACTCACGGTGAGGGCTCCGTGCAGATCTAGGGATTCTTCCTGACACTGCTTCATCAGAAACTCGACCCCCAAGAAAATGTCCCCAAGGTTCAGCTCATCTCTGTGAAGGGGGCAGGGCAGCGTTCCAGGTCTCAGGTCCTAAAACCACAAAATTACCTTTTTTAACTGTGATTATTTGAAAAAGGTCCAAACCTAATCATTAAATACAGAGTTCTTCCTCAACCCTGGTGACGAAGAACTCCTCCAGGACTCTGAGACCCCCACTGACACTTACCCCCCCCAAAAAAAACACACACACCCCTGAACACAACAATGCTCTACTTGATCTGTGTCCATTGCACTAATATTTATTTTATGCTTACTGTTAAATTTTGCACATTGCTTTTTTCCCCATTAGTATTATTTTTGTATAACTACATTTTTGATCTCTTTACTTGATCTATATTTCTATATGTATGTTCTAAAGCACCAATATACCAAGGCAAATTCCTCGTATGTGAAAACTCACTTGTCACTTTGTGTTGAAAAGTGGTCGGGACATAAGGGCTCAGATTAGAGACACTTAACTCAGGAAACATCACAATACGCCATATAAGGTTCATGAGCATGAGACGAAAAGATCCTTTAAAACATTGTTTTAAAGATTTCCTAAATGCTGAGATATAGGCGCAGGAATTTTTGATCATTTAAGACTTAATTTCCTGCATTCTGGTGAGAGTTTCTGCACCAATTTATGGTGGAAATGTTTTTATTTATGTAAAAGGAAATGCAAAATTCAGGTTGCACATTACATTTCAAAATGTATGTAAATAAAACAGAATCTAAGTCAGTGCAGCTCTCAGTCATTCTGTGCTGCTTTCAGATCTGTTTCTGCTGTAGATCTGCTTTTCTCCTGTAATATCATCCCTGCTGAGGCAACACATGCAGGCCTTAATTATTCTTCCCTCCTCTTTTGTCACGTTCACAGGGAGAGAACAGAAAACTTGGCCAAAAAGAAACTGTGTCAAGAAGTTGTTAAAGTTACTAATTGGTGCTGCACGTATTGGGGTAATTTCATAAATCAGTAGCTTTTTTTCTGACAGTGCACATTTGTTTCTTCTATATTTTAATTACATTGCATGTTTTCTTGATGTGCAAATAAAATTTTCTAAAGGCATTTGTTTGTTATTTAACTGCAAGCCACATTTCAGAAGGTTTATTATAAATTATGCTTTAAAAAAGTGGTGGGGACATGTCCCCTGCGTCCCCAGTGTGAATGACACCTATGGTACCCGGCAATAAACCCCATCCTGATTTTACGTCGCTTCCATTATGTTGGCATTTAGTCATATTTACCTCGTAGAATGGAAATGAGAGCACATCCGTAGGCACGTTTTTCTTTCTATATACGTTATTAATTTGCTGAATCCTGCGGTTATCCACGCAAATGATGCCCAGGTCGAATTTCTGCACTCCCAGTATGTGCCTCAGTGTGTCCACGTCCTTGCGCAGCCTCGCGCGGCGAAGAGGCACCACCTTTTGGAGATTCCGCAGTACTACTCCCATTCTGAAATCCGGCGTAAAAAAAAAACCCCAGCGAGACGACTATTTCAAGACAATCTTGAGAAGACATAGGTGAACTTTAAAACCAAGCCGCCTCCTGCCGCGATGAACCGGTGGCGGCAGCGGTAAGTGTGCGGCGAGCGGTGTTCAAGGTGACACCGCGTCCTGTAGTTCGACATGGAGATCCCCGAAACCGACTATGTAAGCTTTCTCTGGATTGTGTCGACATGACAGTAGAGTTAGGATAAGTTAAACATATTCTCTGTAAGTGGCGGCTTTGCCTACTCGCGCAGTGAAACGTTGGCAGTCGCGTTAGCAATGACCGGGGGGACCGATAGATTTGTCGGACCGGAACCGGATGTGGGAGAATATGTTTTGAACTGAACCAAAAAAAAAAGTCAACATCGCAAACAAGCTGTGAAAGGTGAGGATTTTTTTATATTAAAGTTGCATAATTAAGAAGTATTGCTGGAGAGGTTTCTGTTTTGTCCGTGTAAAACCTCAAACGGCAATGAAATAAACTTTGCTAAGCTAACTTTGACAGTGTTTGTGGTGTTAGCTTAAATGCTAGCGGCCGAGTCATCGTGCGTTTTTCATAATGTTCTTTTGGCTTTTAACGCCACAGCGAGTCAACTTGGAACAACCTGAGAGGTCGGCACAGTATTGCATCTTTCTGCTGCTTGAATGCCTGCGTGAGAAACATTTCCTTCAGCAAATAAACAATCAGGAGAACTGACTGAACATCCGCTAACTTTTGCGCCATGAATCCATCCAATCCGTTTGGTAGTTCACAAGGTGGAGCCTTCCAAGCCCCGAGCAACACTCTGAACACTGGTTTGTTCCAGCCATTTGGACAGCAAAGTTCTAGCAATCAACCCCACACTATGGGGTTTTATCAACCATCAGCCTTCGGACAGCCGTCTGTCCTGAATCAGCCCCCACCTCATGGGAACACCATCTTTGGACAGGCCCCTGCCTTTGGACAGTCCTCTACACAGGCCCCCTCGTTACCTACAATAAGCCAGGCTCCAGCATTTGGACAGACCTCAATAGGAATGAGTAGCTCAGGCTTTGGTAGTAGCACCGCACCAGCTTTTGGACAGACTAGTGGGTCAAACCAGAGTTCAGTCTTTGGGCAGACGCCTGCATTCGGACAGCCTTCGGCATTTGGACAGGCCCCGGGATTCGGCCAGCAGGCCCCAGGATTTGGCGAACAGCCACCAGCGTTTGGCCAACAGCCTACTGGGTTTGGAAACTCCCAGATGACTTCTGGCTCCACCGCTGCCTTAGGGCAACCTCAGCCACTGGGTTTTGGACCGTCTGTGTTTGGACAGCCAGCATCTACCAGTGTCACCACCAGTGTATTTGGCACAGCTCAGAGTGTGACCCAGAGCAGGGGCTTTGGAACATCCAAGTTCAGTTTCAAGCCGGCCAATGAGGCACTGTTCAAACCCATCTTCAGTGCCAGCCCTGAGCCCGCTAACCCTCAAACTACTTCAATGTCCAGCTCACCTTTTGGCAGCAGTGGGTCCCAGACAGGCTTCAGCACCATGAGTAGCAACACCACCACCACCACCACCACTGGCTTCTCTTTACTGACTGGGGGTAAGTCGCTGGGCTTCAGCTTCTCACAGCCGGCAGCAGCCGCCTCTATTTCTTCCCAGAACAATCCGCTAACAACTGGCAGTAGCAGCAGTCCTTCCAACACTCTGCAGTTCACCTTTTCCCAGCCAGCCGCCCCCTCCAGCTCTAGTACTAATGCATCCACCACCCAGCCCACCACCCCGTCATCTTTCAGTTTTTCAACCAAAGCCCCCCCGCCCCAGACCAAATCCATTTTTGGAAGAACCAGTTTTGGTCAGCCCTCAGCTTTTGGTGACACCAAAGCTAAAGCAGAGACTAGTACAGACGAGAAAGGGAGCAACGTTGAGGGCCTAGGAGGCACAAATGCATTTGCACGATTTAGCAAAGGCACCAAGCGCAAGGAAGATCCAGCGGGCCCCAGCACTGGCCCAGAGAAGCCTGCCATAGAGGAGGATGTTCCAGGAGAAGCAGATTCACCAAGACATCCCTCTAAGAGGCCCCTAATGAGGTCCCGTGGCCCACCAGGAGGCTTATTCGGGAGGGCCCTGAACAGTCTTCTTAGAGATGGCACTAACCCAGTGAGGCGAGAGGCCACAAGGGAGACTCAGCAGCAAGCATCGACGTGGGAGGAGACGGAGAAGGACAACGCCCAAGCTCAGGGTGACAGCCTACCGGCTACACCGCCCACTGCACTGACCAGGGATGTGCTGGAGAAAGCTGAAGAGTCAGGTGAGAATCATACATACACCCACATTACCTGCGTTTAGCATCAAGGTGTGTTTAGGACTTTCTGAAACCTATCTGCACTGTGAAAAGCAACTCTGCATGATAGAATCACTCTTAAATGACTCGGAAGGATGGTGCCACCAGATCAAAAATGCTCACATTTACTTTTTATTGTCCAGTGTGTTTGTTTGTTTGTTTGTTTGTTTGTTATAATGACCAAATCTTTTCACGTGTAGACACACTATTAATGTGGTGGCAAGTCCTCCACACCCGATAAGAAATCTCAGAATTTGATTGTAATTGGTAAGAATGACGTACATATCTGAAATATCCTTGGATCCATTTTGTTCCTCTCTACACCTGCTCAGGACTGGGCAATAAAACAATAATCATAATTATCATGATATAATTTTCTTCAATAACAATATAGAAAATGTTCAATAAATGTTTGATTTAATTCATTTGAATCACGGCCGAATTAGCACTTAATTTTTCCTATGAAGATATTTATTTTATTGAGAAAAGGGACAGAAAAAAGATTTAATCATTATTGCTTTGAATGTTTTACATCACATTTGTTTAGTGATCCACTGTTTGGAAAGTGTTTGTCATGTTCTGACCATAAAGAAGTTTATTAAAGTTTAAAGCCACAATTAATTATAGAAACCAGACAAGGAGCAAAAAGAAGCCTTTAAACTTAAAAAAATAATAATTGTTTTGATAATTATTGATATCGAATGATACAAGTTTTTTATCTCAATTACATTTTTGAACATAACGCCCAGCCCTACTTCTGCGGTGAAAATCACAATAGGCTTTTGGTTTTGATTAAGTATTACAGTGGAAACCTCTGACAGTGTTCACGTCTGTCCGGGTCAAATTGATCACTAGAAGCTGATGATTTTTCCTTTTCTTTATTTCCCTTGCAGATTACCATCTAATTGACGTTTGCATATTTATTACATTATATAAAGTAATGAAACGGACACCTTCAGTAATTACTGAACTTTATTGACTGTTTGAAAATACAGTACAGCTGTTTCAAATTGGTGTGCAGTTTACAAAAACAGTAACAGGAGTAGTGCAACTAGGCCACAGCTCGCTGCTGGTCTGAGTGTTTCTACTTTTTGCAACAGGCCTGAAAATAAACAGTAGGCTATTAACGCCCAGCTGGCAGCAGAGTGTGAAAACAAATGTGTTCATAAAATATTCAGATTTTGTCATGTATGAAAAGACCCAAAGTGAGCACTGAAAGCAACTTGATTACTATCAGCACATTATTTAAACAGCATTTCTATAAGAATGGTTCTGTCCCAAGGTTGATGCTCACTGTGAGATGTTTCCACTGGATTGGATTATTAGAAAATGTTCATCCTGTTGTCTGCCTATTGCCCGTCGTCCCTCTATAGACGCGGCAAAAGCCCCGGACGCGAAGCTGGAGATCACAACCCCAGTGAAACGCGGGGTACGCAGGGAGAGCTCGGAGAGCCTGAGCGGCATGTCTCCCACAGACTGCACCACCATCCAGTGCAGGAATGTGCCTCCAGCCCTCAACAAGAAGGACACGATCGGGAAGCACTTTGGTCGCTTCGGCAAAGTTCGTAAGATCTTCTGCCGGCCTGCCAAGAACCTGGCCATAGTTCACTTCGATCACCATGTGAGTTAACTCTGTGCTACTAAAACTGGGAGATAACCGATTACTGATCTGATCCTCAGCTAGCTTTGTTTTTTCAGCACACTTAAGACAGTAAATTTGATCTGTTACTCCTAGTGGCAGCTTGCCTAGTGGCAGCTTGCCAACTAATATTCCCTATTTGATATATCCAGAGTGGAGCACTGGTTTTACTACGAGTTGTTTGGACTTCAGCTCTTTTTTTTGAATCCGTCCCCTTTAATCTAGATCATTCTGATCCAGAAATCCCGTGCTTTGCTGTCCAGGATCACGTAACCCCTCTTAATTTTGTGCCAGTTTTTCAAAGCAACATTGGATTGGATCACCCTGATCCGGATACAAAGTTTGCAGGATTACCATATACATATTTCCAGTTCTCTAAGTGGGACTACAAATCACAACGTCTGCTGTTAATGATATAAAGACCAACCGTTAGAACAGCTAGCGTGGGTTAACATTAATTTGAAGATAAAGCACAATAAAACAACACAAACATTTCCTTTCATTTTCAATTTCTTTAAACAGTCAGACCATCTGACCCACAATACCTCCAAGAAAAACAAGAAAATAAACATTATTCACAGATACACTGTTGAGTGCTGTCCAATAGTCTAATAATTAAAATACAAATCATTCAGAGTTCAGAGAGCACCTTTTAGCCTTTTAGGAGGCGATCTCAGAATGAACTTGTTACAAACTACTTCGCCTCTGATGATTGTGCCTTTTTTAATCACTGTACGGTAATAAGTGACATCATTTTTTGCATTATTTTGTTTGATATTGAAGCTGTTTGGCGGATTATTTATTTTTTTACTTTACTGTACTGAATGGCTAATAGGTACTGTCTACTTTATGTACTTTAACACTATAAAGTTTAAACAAATCAAGTGCAAAATACAAATAAATATGTGTATAGGCTACTACATGACAAAAATGTTATATTATTTGGAAAATTTGATTGTTTTTATGACATTTTGTTACTGAAGCCATCCTTCTGTTGGGATCAGGATAATCCTGATTTCTTTTTATTTTTTTGGATCAAAGGGATCCCAATCCTACTAAAAAAACTGAATGCTTGATCCAGATCACAACCAGGATTGGATTAGGTGATCCGACAGACCTCTGAACAACTGGGCCCAGGGATAACTCCAAACGTTAGCTAGCTAACCCACTAGTCCTGCTTTGTGAGACCGGCCAAAGATGACGGTGTGTAGTTTTCAGTGAGATCACGATATTATTTTGCTCTCTCACTTCAACTGTTGTCTCTTTCAGGCGTCTGCGGCTAAGGCAAAGAAGAAAGGCAAAGTCCTGCATCGACATGAACTCCTTATCCTGTGGCAGAAAAAGAAGCAGAGTAAATATGACACATTTCTATGAACGCTCTAAGAATGTAAAAATTATTGCTATCACACAACAGGCAGAGTTCTGCTGTATTTATATTGCTGTTTAGAGGTACAGGCCTTCAAGCGAAATAATAATAATAATATAATAATAATAATCCTTATTTGTAGAGCACTTTTCAAAAACAAGTTACAAAGTGCTTTAACAAGTGTAAAGAATAAAACAAAAAAAACAAGTTAAGAGCATGAAAAATTACTATAAAATTAGTAAAATACAATAAAATAAAAGGGATAAAATAAAGTCAAATAAGATCGGGAAAGCTCTCCTATAAAAGTATGTTTTAAGAAGGGACTTAAAAGAGTTCACTGACTCGCCGACCTGATTTCCTCGGGCAGGCTGTTCCAGAGCCTCGGGGCCCTGACAGCAAACGCTCTGTCCCCTTTAGTTTTCAGTCGAGACTCTGGAACAGACAACAGACCTCTGCCCGAGGATCTCAAGGTACGTGCTGGTGCGTATGGGACTAAAAGGTCAGAAATATAACAAGGCGAGAGGCCATGAAGAGCTTTAAAAGTGATCAATAGAATTTTAAAGTCAATTCTAAAACATACTGGGAGCCAGTGTAATGAAGCTAAAATAGGAGTAATGTGGTCATATTTCTTTGTTCTGGTTAAAAGCCTGGCAGCTGAGTTCTGGACAGTCTGGAGTCGATCAATAGATTTTTGGGTTAAACAGGTGAAAGGCTGTTGCAATAATCCAGGCGTGATGAGATGAAGGCGTGTAAAATGGTCTCGGTGTCCTTAAAAGTTAACATAGATCGAATTTTTGCTATATTTCTAAGTTGATAAAAACATGATTGAACAAGCTTTGTGGTGTGCTGCTCGAAATTTAAATTACTATCAAACCAAACACCAAGGTTCTTTGCACAGGCTTAATGTGATTTACTAGGAACCAGCAGATGGCAGTATTTGATTTGCCATCTGCGATGACCAATCTGTTTTGGAAATTATTTGACATCCATTTTTTAACTTCACAAAGGCAGTTGTTAAGTGAACTCAGCATTCCAGGGTCTGTGGATCTGACGGGCAAGTATATTTGTGTGTCATCAGCAATATGAAAAGAAATGCCATGTTTATGGATAATATGTCCAAGGGGAAGCAGATACAAGGAAAACAAAATGGGTCCTAAGACCGACCCCTGAGGCACACCATATTTAACTGGACAGAACGAGGAGACATAGTTGTTTACAGACACGCAAAACTTCCTATTTGACAGGTAGGATGAAAACCATTCTAGGGCAGTACCAGAGATCCCCACCCAGTGCCTCAGTCTGTCTAACATGATGTTGTGATCAATGGTGTCAAAAGCAGCGCTAAGGTCAGGAGTACCAGGACTGAGCACATGCCTTCATCAGCAGACATTAAAAGGTCATTGGTGACTTTAAGCAGGGCAGTCTCAGTGCTGTGGTACTTCCTAAAACCAGACTGAAACTTTTCAAATAATTTGTTATTTTCCAGCACAGCGAGCAGCTGTTTGGACACAATTCTTTCTAGAATCTTTGCAATAAAAGGCAGTTTTGAAATTGGTCTAAAATTATGTGGGAGGGAGGGATCTAAACCAGGTTTCTTTAAAAGTGGGTTCACGCAAGCCGTTTTAAAATAATCAGGGACACAACCAGTAGATAGGGAGCTGTTGAAAACAGAGATCAAATGGGGCCCAACAGAATCTATTACTTTCAGTAAAAACTTTGTAGGTATTACATCAAGTGGGCTGGAGGACACTCTCATTTGTGATACTGTTTTTAAAAGCTCAGCAAGTCGATGGGATAAAACTGGTTAAAACTCTGTTGTTGCTGGTGAGGAACCTCTGAGTAAGAGGCCGCGGGGGTAATAGAGGCTCTGATTGACACCACCTTATTGGTAAAATAAGATAAAAACAATTCACAGTCATCATTACTTCCAGCTGAGGCACAAGGAGGGGTTGGGTTGGGTTGGGAAAGTGACGTAAGTGATGTAAGGAGCATTTACTCCCTGCACTGAGTCATATTATTGATTCTGAGTTGTTTTTAATTTTTTGTGCATTAGGTCCAGGTGACAAAGCGAGCAGACCTGAAGAAGGAAAGGATGAGGCAGAGGGAGAAAGTCAGGAGGACACAGAGTCCAAGGCTGCTTCCTCCCCACTCAGAAGACCCGCACTCAGAGCACCTGCAGTCAGCAGCACGGGGACCTTCAGCCGCGGGTAACACTCGCGCCTGCATGAAAGTGTTCTCGTTATTACAGCATTTTAGATGTAACTTTAGTTGTAATGCCTTCATCCAACGGGTCTGCACAGCTTTAGTGCCGTGACTGTTGTGTCTTTTCATGTGTCAGCTCTCCGGTGAAGAAGTCGTCTTTAGCCAAGGCTCTGCAGTTTGACACTGAACCCCAGAAAGAGGGCAGCGCGGAGGCCCAGAGCTCAGAGCGCCCTGTCCCCTCCTCCCTCCTGCACCTCATTGGCCAGGTGGCTGAGACCGCTGAGGACAAGTACCGCCTCCTGGAGCAGAGGGACAAGATCCTGCGTCAAGGTTGAGCCGCCTCTCACACCGATCTATTGCAGCCGTGAACATGGCTTAAAAACGTGAGAGACCTTCTAACCGTGTGTGCAATCTGTCCACACAGGTCGGCCCAAGAGGACGGACCTGGTTCTGTCTAAGGTGTTTGTGGGGACGTGTCCTGACATGTGTCCAGAGAAGGAGAGGTACATGAGGGAAACACGGAAGCAGCTGAGCGTATTCGAGGTCATCCCAGATACTGAGATGGTAACGTCCTTAATGCTTGTCTTCCATATTCAGAGAGTAGGCTTTCTTCACCTGAGACAGTACCGTGAGATGTTGCATCATGTCTCAGATTTCTTTCAGACACTTTTTTTTATTTAATCTGTGGCAGGCGTCACTTGTTGTACTGTCCTTCGCTTTAAGAATATTTAATAAAGAAGGCACTGTAGACGAAATAATTAATCTCGCCTCCTGTCTCCGACTAGGTGGACCACACAGCTGCCATCAAGGAGTACAGCCGATCATCTGCCGACCAGGAGGAGCCCCTACCCCACGAGTTGCGCCCCCTTCCTGTGCTCAGCATGACCATGGACTATCTGGTGACTCAGATCATGGACCAGGTCCTGGTAGTAGACAACTACCGGGACTGGTACGACTTTGTGTGGAACAGGACCCGCGGCATCCGCAAGGTAAGAGATGCAGCCCATCTGTAGGCTATGATTGAATTCTCCTAACAGTATTCACATATTTAGATTATTTACGTGTCCAAAAAATATAGACCAAGGGTGGGGGTTAATGGCCTATTATTAGTTTTATTTAGTTATAACGTTACACTGGGTTTGAGAGTCGGGGATGTGTTGATTTACAGTCACTAATTGCATTGCACATTACATGGTTGTGCTCTGTAAGTGAAAAACAGGTTACAGTTACAGAATTCCTTATCTGTGCAGTTTTATAAGCAGCCAGGATTGAACACAACATTTATTATAACCACGAGAGACTTGGACTCTAGCTCAGAGACTTGAGACTTGACTCGGACTCTAGCTCACAGACTTGAGACTTGACTTGGACTCTAGCTCACAGACTTGAGACTTGACTCGGACTCTAGCTCAGAGACTTGAGACTTGACTTGGACTCTAGCTCACAGACTTGACACTTGACTTGGACTCTAGCTCACAGACTTGAGACTTGACTTGGACTCTAGCTCACAGACTTGAGACTTGACTTGGACTCTAGCTCACAGACTTGACTTGACTTGGACTCTAGCTCAGAGACTTGAGACTTGACTCGGACTCTAGCTCAGAGACTTGAGACTTGACTTGGACTCTAGCTCAGAGACTTGAGACTTGACTTGGACTCTTGCTCAGAGACTTGAGACTTGACTCGGACTCTAGCTCAGAGACTTGACACTTGACTCGGACTCTAGCTCAGAGACTTGAGACTTGACTCGGACTCTAGCTCAGAGACTTGAGACTTGACTCGGACTCTAGCTCACAGACTTGAGACTTGACTTGGACTCTAGCTCAGAGACTTGAGACTTGACTTGGACTCTAGCTCAGAGACTTGACTTGGACTCTAGCTCAGAGACTTGAGACTTGACTCGGACTCTAGCTCACAGACTTGACACTTGACTTGGACTCTAGCTCAGAGACTTGAGACTTGACTTGGACTCTAGCTCAGAGACTTGAGACTTGACTTGGACTCTAGCTCACAGACTTGACACTTGACTTGGACTCTAGCTCACAGACTTGAGACTTGACTTGGACTCTAGCTCACAGACTTGAGACTTGACTTGGACTCTAGCTCACAGACTTGAGACTTGACTTGGACTCTAGCTCACAGACTTGAGACTTGACTTGGACTCTAGCTCACAGACTTGACACTTGACTTGGACTCTAGCTCACAGACTTGACACTTGACTTGGACTCTAGCTCACAGACTTGAGACTTGACTTGGACTCTAGCTCACAGACTTGACACTTGACTTGGACTCTTGCTCAGAGACTTGTGAGCTTCTCTGGGTAAGAGAGCCTGTTTCAGGAGAGCTGCCTTCTTCAGGTGTCTGTGATGTAATCAGGCTTAAATCTGGTGTGAAGATTTGTTTGTCTCCTAGTTTCCCTTTTTAAGGTCCAAGACAGTGTCCATAGCATTGAATAGTGAATGGCACTTTATTGACTCCGGCCACTTTTCCAGCTATTTATTGCAATTCGGGCTGCATACATTAAATATCACGTAGATTTTTAAAAATTATGTTCAATAAAAAAAGCTTGTTAGACATTTGCATTGCCGCTTAAGGAAAAAGCTCTTAAGTTCCATGTCTGAAAAGCAGATAACTCCAGACCCACATTAATCTTGCAGCTGTCTGAGTTGTACCAGTTTTGCCGTTTTGCTATTAACTCCTCCTTCCGCACGCAACTATCTGATCCTGAATACTTCCCATCAGAGCAGCAGACACGTTGTTTCAACACACTTTCTGGGTCCAGTCATGATTTTGCAGATTTGGGGATTTAACAAGTAGACTTGGTTTGTAGACTGATTTTAAATTCCTTAACTCACCCACAGGACATCATCCAGCAGCACCTGTGCTGCCCGCACACGGTGTCGCTGATAGAGAAGTGCACACGCTTCCATGTGCATTGCGCTCACCACCTCTGCCAGGAGCATATCTCTGCTTTCGACGCCAAGATCAACAACGAGAACATGACAAAGTGCCTCCAGAGTCTCAAAGAAATGTACCAGGACCTGGCCACGCGTCACATCTACTGCTCCCGAGAGGCAGAGTTTCGTCAGTACAGCGTGCTGCTAAAACTCAACGACGGTGACATCCTACGGTCAGTCCATTAAAACAGATGCACACAAATGATCGAATGTGTTGGTGAAGTTTTATTTTTATAAGCACCTTCAAAAACACTTCAAAACCATCTTATACATCTTCACCTGTGACTTTTCATTTTGGTGCTTGTTTGCATTCACTGCGTTTCACACATCCGCTATACAGTAAATTAACACATCCTAACACTCCCTGTCCACGCAGTGAGGTGCAGCAGTTCCGCGACGAGGTGCGCAATTCCCCCGAGGTGAAGTTTGCCGTGCAAGCATTCACTGCAGTCAACAGCAACAACTTTGTGCGCTTCTTCAAGCTGGTGAAAGGAGCCTCGTACCTCGCCAGCTGCCTCCTGCACAGATACTTCAATCAGGTTGAAACTGTTGCCTTCATTAAGGAATGAATTTGGATGTGTAATACTGTAAATGCACAGTTACTCTTTTCCTTATGTGCATGAGGTGAATCCAGGCAACAGTCCCTTTCCTGTTTTCACATATCAAAAGCATACATTTATGTTTTTCAAATGTGTGTGCGCACGCAGGTCAGAGCTAAGGCCTTGAAGAGCTTGAACATGGCCCACACCGTGGGTCCACGGTCAACTGCGTTTCCAGTTGAGGACGTAGTTCGGATGTTAATGTTCCCAAACGCTGCAGAGGCAACTGACTTCATCCAGCAGTACGGCCTCAATGTCAACGATGGGTGAGTGTCTGATAAACTTTGAGTGGCTTAATTTGATGATAAATTGTTTTTAGTTGAACCGTACCTGATCATAGCCCCACTATACTACACAAGACAGTTCTGGATCTCGTAATTGAGTAGTTTGGAGATTAAATGTCTTCATAGAAGGCCACATAATGGTGCTGTTGGCACATACAGGACCAAAAACACAACCTCCTTAGCAGAGTGACTGGGATTGGTCAAATTACTGTGAACCCTATGTACCCAAGCGAGGAGCGTTGTAGTATTTTGTGCAAACGGAAATGTCACTAAATATTGTTCACAGTGTGGTTGAGCTGAGCCGGATAGCCTATCAGGAACCAGACCTGCCTCTGTCCCAGAAGAAGTCAGATGTCATCCTCGCAAAGAAAACGATGTTGATCGGAGAGGTGGTGAACGGAGGCCCCCTTCCTAACCCTGTCCAGCACGCCCCTGTCTGCAGCTTTGACTCCCAGAACAAGTACCGTGGAGAAGGCGCTCTGGCTGAGCCCACTTCAAGCCAGTTCAACGGTATTTGCTCCATTACAGTGATCCAACCCTGGCAAATAGTTTCTATTCCTCCAGTTTACAATAGACGTAGTGTCTCATTGAAATAGAACTGAACAGCGTTGTTTATATTGAAGACTAGTTCCATGTCTTTACCTCTGACACATTTTGTGTTGCATTTTAGAGCTACTGGAATTTGAGGAACACTTTACCATTTATTAACAGTAGGGCTGCACAATTAATCGAATATCGATCATTATTACTATTTTACCTTCCCACAATTAAATGAACGTGATCGACGTCGATATCGCAGTTTAAAATACGTGCTCCGCTCATGGAAAACTCCGCTGCATATCAAATCAAGCGCTTCCTAAACTTCAAAGCCCTTCTGCTCAGTGCTTGCGAGTCCATCAGACGCAGCTCGTCCCAGATGCAGCTCTCGGCTCGGCGAAGAATACACAAGTTTATTTTTGACAGAAGCTGCGTCAAGCTGCACAGAGCAGATCGAACTGGGCAGGAAGTCAGACGCAGAACGGCGTAGAGAACCCGGTCAATTTTCAAAATAAAACACCCTGTGCATACTCTCGATCATAAATCAACAAAAATCACAGTTAATTATGTACAATCGAGAATCTCCACAGGGTGTGTTATTTTGAAAATTTACCAGTTTCATTACGCCGTTCTGTGTCTGACTTCCTTGTGGTTCCTCTGCTCTGTGCTGCTTGACGCGGCTTCAGTCAAAAATAGACTGGCAGTGAATATTGAACTTAGATCAGTATAATCGTGATTATCATTTTGGCCATAATCATGCAGCCCTAATTAACAACCATATTAAAATGAAATTAAGAAATAAGTATGTATTCTAATCCCATCGATGAGAATGTAGAGAATCGGTCTCATTAATTACCGCTGAAATGTTTGTTTATTGTCTCAGCTGTTGCTGCCAGGGTGGAGGTTAAGGCACCACCCAGCACTGAGGTGCTGCCACCGGCCGTAGACGTGCCCGGTGCGTTTGGGTGTCCTCCAGCTGTCACAGATGAGACAGGAGAGCCGTACCGCAGCTCGTCCCGCCCAGCAAACGCCCAGCTGTTCCAGCCGATGCCTCAGCCTGTGAAGCCGCCATCACCTCCACCCAAACCTCAGCCGGCGTACAGCAATGAGGTGGGCGAGATCTCTCAGACCTTTATCTGAGGCCACATTAGGTGTTTCACTTGGAGACCTCCTCGCTGAATTGTAAATTCTATGTGTTACATGTTAATATAATTATTTCCCCGGTACATCAATACAACACAATAAAGAAACCACCTAGAAATCCACAAGGAACGGTAGAGGTGAGATGAACCTCTAGTTTTTAGTTTGGAAGGGATCAGTGGACGAACCAAACGGGTATTTCTGTCTGAGGAGAAGGAAATTACACCTGTGAGCTCTGAATGGAGCTGAAATTACACAATACTGAATTAAGGTTTTATTTTCTATTGTTATCATGTATGATTTAAAATTAGTATTGATTTAATTCATCATCATAACTGTGTTCACTGTGCAGCTTATCAAGTCATTACTTTAAGCTTTTAGCAGTTTGGGAAATCTGCTTGTTCTTGTTGGATCTCAGCTAATAATGAGCTAAAGTTTAAAAAGGGGAAACATACAGCAGACTTTACTAACTTCTACTGAAACATGTTGGTCTGATCTATTGTGACTGTCCCTGTCACACTTTATCATTTCTGCCCCAAATTCTTATCTAAAAAAGTCTGAAAGCTTTAAGAGCTGTGAGGAAACCTCATTTGGTCATAAAGTGCAGGATGCCTCCCTGCTAACAGCAGGTTGGGCTTTATGTTCATATAGACAATAGAGATTTGTCAACCAGCAGAGATTTTGTTGAACCTTCATTTGTCAGCTTTTAATTCACTGAGTTGCTCAAAGACAAACATTCACAGTTTGATGTACAAACTGATTTTTATTGGATTTCCAGAAAAAGTACAATTTCATAGAAACTGACAAACTGGTTTAAGATTTTCTCCAGATTGCCAAGCACACAACAGCTGCTGCAAAACAGCTGCTCTAAATCCCATCCTAAACAGCAGCATGCCTACCACTAAAACAGCAGAAATTACACTTAAAAAGTACAAAGTGATAAAGACGTGTTGAGATGCTCTCCCTGTGTTAAACATCCAAACAACAGTCCAAATAAAGATTTAGGAAGAAGACAGCGAGGCGGCTAGAATGAGCTCAGTTCATCTAAAATAATATCTGCTTTGCTTCTGGGATTAAAGGAGAATAATGACAGACATCAACTTCCAGCTCCAAACTAATAAAACACATTTTATTTCCATGTGTTGAAGCCATCACAGTGAACCAGAGCAAGTTGTCCAAAACATTTCCCAGCAGCCACTTCTCCCACAGCAGAGTCCAAACAGTGCTTCCTGTTCTCTACAGTTATGTGTCTTATTGGAAATGGTCTCAGTAGATGACAGGATCTGTCTCGTCTCTATCCTTTCTATTGGCCTCCATTTCTCCTCCTGTTTCCTCCCCTTTCTCTCTCTCCCTCTTTCTCTGCCTACATGAAGCTGACTGTGGAAATGTTTTCATCATTCATACTGATGGACTGCTGATATGATTGCTGTCCATTCTGCAGCAACACACAGAGGCCAAAAGCTTGTCTATGAACCCTTTCCTCATGAAGACATACAGGAACAAGTCTGCAAGAGGACTCAACCTAACAAAGATGAAATACAGGCTGTTGAGGGTCTCGTCATAGTTTTCTACCAGCAACCAAATGATGCTGGGCAGGAACAGCAGAGTGTAAATAAGCAGCACCAGAACCAAAATTCCCACAATTCGTCGTTTTTCATCAGAGGGGACCGAGATGGAAGCAGACAGGGCTTTGAGGGTCCCAACCAGGAAGAATATTAACAGAGGGAAGGGAAGGAGGAGGAGGACGGCAAAGAGTGTGTATGTGACATGAGTGAAATAGAAAGAGATGACACAGACAAACGAAAGGACCCAGACCAGGACACAGAGCACCACAGAGGTCTTGATGGTTCGTCTGAAGCGGTACCACAGCGGGTGGGCGATGGCCAAATACCTGTAATACAAGATGGACACAAAGTCTTTGAGGAGCTATAGAGTTATAAACTAATATAATGTTCAGACACAGAAGGAGCTCCACACATACTGGATAGACAGACAGATACCTTTCCAGGGCGATGCAGACCATGAAGTAAACACTGGCAAACACAGCAGGGAGGTAAGTAAATGAGAAGATTTCAGAGATCGTCTCATCCACATTTGGTGCCACCCGAACGATCATGTAGCAGAACTGAAGGACGTCGGCAATGAGGAGGTTGATGACGCAGATGGGAGCAACATGATCTCTTCTCACCTGCAGGAAAACAATTGGTAAAAGTCAACAAGCAGTTGGAAACATGTTGTGAAGTCCACCTCCTCCCAAATCTGTCATCTTGCTCTGCCCAGCAGCTGCAGTCAGAGCCATTTCTGACTTTTTCATCCAACAGAAATCTCAGATATGACCTGCTGGCCAATCAGTGCAGCAACAAGACTAAGGGCCAGATTTCCTGCAGCTTCTGCAGCAGTTTTTCAGCCACAGATATGAAGCTTTCTGGCTTAAACACATGAGCTGGATTTATCAGACAGACGCACCAGACTGGAGTCGCAGTTTGAGCCACATGTTTGTGTTTGCAAGGTGAGCCTCTCTCCTCCTTGAATCAGCATTTCAGGGAGGATCGCACAAATAAGAACTGGAGGCAAAGAACTTGATAGAGTCATTAAGCTCACCAGTTTAAGAGAAGGCTGGAATGGAGCCACACATGGAAACTGCATGTGTTTAGGGTCCAATCAGCTTCATGGACATTTGAATTCTGGAGTCAATTATTCCTGTCAGGTTATAGATCATTCCAAGCCTTTGTCCCAGCCCCCTGACACCTAGCCCCCAAACCACATCCAGATCCTTTACAGACAGACAGACTGTAGGACAGACACACCACACAGACAGGAAATAAATAACTCCCAGTCAGAATGTACATACCATAGAATAAAGAGCATAGATGGCCACCAGGGTCAGAGGAAGGCCGACAGCAATGATTATGTATGTGACCACATTTAAGATAAAATCAAGTTTTTTGAGATACTCATAGAACTCGTTGTAATCCGGGTAGTTGGAGGTGGTGCTGCTGAAATTCTGGTAGTTGGAGGTGGTGCTGCTGAAATTCTGGTAGTTGGAGGTGGTGCTGCTGAAATTCTGGTAGTTGGAGGTGGTGCTGCTGTTTTTCTGGTAGTTGGAGGTGGTGTTGCTGTAATCGTAGCTTTGGTCCTGTGAGCTGCTGTTAATGTAGAGACCTTCCATTCTTCAGAGTGAAACCTGTTTGAGAGATCAGGTTATTACACTGACTGTAACCCGTCTTCGGTTCAGAACTCTCTCCTCCTGAGACTTTTCTTCAACAATCAGAAAACACAAAACTCTTCTACTCAGCTGAAAAACGTCTCTAAAATACCTCTGAGAGGATTAATGTTGGCTCAGAACAATACACAGAATAATAGTAATATTAAGAAGAAGAAGAATGTGTAAGCATGTTCTAGATATCTGGACTCCAGCAGTATAGCTTTCTATTTTATAGATTTCATACTTCATTGTTAATGCTCTCTCTCATTTCATCATTTAGTTCATGTTTTTATCTTTTGCTGTTTTCTCAAAGTGTTTTAAGGGAAGAGAAAAAAACCCAAAGGAAATCAACCCTAACTGGTTTAAGCTCAGTATTCTGTCCACCTCCAGCCCAAAGCTGTTTAATTTGCTCTACATAGAAGAAAAAAGGAATCTGACTAAATGCACCTGTAAAATCTGCCAGACCCCCTGAATGAGTTCCTCCACCAGATGTTGTGTCCTCTGCAGCCAAAGTTCAAATATGTCCAGTGACAACATGCAGCAGGGTGACGATGATCTACAGCTGCTCTTCTGAGACAAAGGAGTGGCAGGAATATGGAAATGCTGCTTCACACAAATAGACACATAGAGAAGGTTAGCGGGACAAAGAACCGTCACACGCTAACATTTATTTGACTAAGAAATGTGCAGTGACCCGCTCACGCTAACTGGCCACAGGGGAGGTGATGGCGCACACGCCTTTGCTGTGAGAGACCGGGGTTCAATTCCCCACTGGGACACGTCATTTCTCAAGTACATGATTATTTTGCAGCCACACCAATACAGTTACCGTACCTCTGCTCTGATCCATGTGTTCCTTACTGATGGTGTCTTAAATTAAATTTGGTGATGGGAAGTAACTCACTCACTTGCTATGTACATGAGGCAATACGAGTATTTCATTTTTATGCTACGTTAGAGTCCTCTGCATTGCAGATGGAAATATATTTTTACTCCATTGCATTTTTCTGACAACTGTATTTACTTTGCAGTTTAACATCATAAAACTAACACATAAAGCAGTCTTTCTGAAGACTTCTAGTACATTTTGCTGACAATGTACTTATGATTAATTAAAATTTTAAAAGCAGGGTTTTTACCTGTAATGGAGTATTTTTAGTGAGCCTTTAAATGAGCCTTGAAAATGTATTGCATTCCTTAAAATTTAAAAAAACATGGCATTTTAGCCACCAAATGACAACTGCGGTACGTCCGTCTGAAGTCAAAGAATCAAAAAAATGCCAAACGTTTCTCTGGTCTCAGCTTCTCTTTTGTGTAACGTTTTGTGGTTTTGGGACTGACTTCAGGAGACGTTGGGCATTTTTAAATATTTTCTGACATTTCACAGACCAAACAATTACCATTAGTTGTCCTTAGTTCCAGCTTTAAATATAATACAACAGTTAACCAAATGATAACAGGGCTCAGTTTGGTTTAAATTGCAGCTCATTAAAGCAACACTGAACTGCTGTTTGTTTTTAGTGTGACATGACAGTGACTGCTGTTTTTGTTCCCTCCTGCAGGACGTTGTGGCTGTGCTAGACAGTGTGATTGAAGAGGTGGTTGAAGCAGCAGTGAAGGAGCTGGCAGATGATGGAGCCAGCTATGCAGCTACAGCTCTTGCGTACGTTCATGTGACGTATCCAGCTTTTTTGTTACAGCTACGTCAAAATCATGTTACTTTCTCTTCTTTACTTTCTTACTTTATTTGTTTACAGTCTGTAGAGACAATGGAGTTTTTTTATTTTTATTAAAAAGTTTAACTCGCTGTCCTTGTGGAAAGGCAAGCAAGTCAAATTTATTGATTTATTTACCACCACTACTGTCTTTCAAAGTGCTTTACAGACACAAAGCAGACACGAAGGCACTTTATAATATAAAGCTAGATAATTAATGAGCAGTAGATAAAAAAAATCAAGATTAAAACAATAAACATCTATCTGTCAAAGTGCATTACATTCGCGAGAAAGCGAATACAAAAAGAAAAAGAGACATTAAAATACTATAAAAAGAAATGAAATAAAAATTGATCTTAAAACACAAAACGATGAGATTAAAAGAGAAATGTGTTGGACTGAGCTAGAAAACTTTGTCAGATAAATGGTGATAAATACGATTGTAAAAGTTTAAAAGGCGTCAGAGAACAGGAATGTTTTAAGACCTGACTTAAAGCACCTGCTAGCCATTCTCGGGTGTTTTGGGAGTTTATTCCAGGCATGAGGAGCATAAAAACAGAAAGCTGTTTCTCCATGTTTTGGTCTTGTGAAGGGAACGGCAAGCAGCCCAGCATCTGAAGACCTGAGGGGTCTTAAACTTGATGATTTCATTCACTGGAAGCCTGTGGAGTGATCTCAAAACTGATCTGTGAAAACACTGTTACAATAATCCAGTCTACAAAAGATGAATGCATGTGTGATTTTTCTCAAGGTCCTCCTTGGACATGAGATTCTTGTTTTTTGAGATATTGTTTAGGTGATAGGAAGCTGATTTTGTAATTGTGTTTTGATGTGGCTGTTGTCGCAGGGAGAGCAGCGTGCAGGCGGAGTCACTGGTGAGTGAGGTGTTGGGACGCATGCTGCAGGAGGTGTCCTCCTCCGAGATCAAGCTGGAACAGGAGCGTGTCGCTGAAGAGAAACGCAAGCTCGAAGAAGCCAGGTTGGTGTACTGACAGTTGATGGCGGCTCGATAATGACCTCTTAATTTATAGAACTCTACCTGAACATAGAAATCTACTTAATTGTATTTGTCCGTGTATTCAAACATACTTGTAAAATAGGGCTGTGCAATAAAACAATAATGATAATATAATAATGAAATAATGATTTGACATATGTTGTGATAATTATCGATATCGAATGAAATGAAATGTTTTTATCGTGGTAACATTTTTCACCCAGCCCTACTTGTAAAACTGTCAACAAAACATTCCATACAGATTGTGACATTCAGAGTTTAGGATATCAAACATTTTTCATTTGATATATTGATACTGATCATTTCTTAGATCATTAAATGTCAAATCACGTGACGCATACTGGTCATTAATAACACGTTTATTACAAAAGTAAATATGAGTACAATTAAATAAAAATGTGTGTGCTAATAAGTGTAAAAAAAAATATTGCTGGGCAACGATTGCAATTTTTAATCGCGATTAACGACATAGTTAAGCGCAAAATTGAATAATGAATTCTAAAGTAGTGTATTATGCACTTTTAAATGTACTGCTGTAAACACAAAAGTGCAATAACATGTTGTTTGCAAACATTTTAAACAAATAAGGTTCTTTTTCCCAGCAGTGTTCACTTTACACAGCAGCAATAAAATATTTCTTGTAAATCTCAACTTAAACATTAAAGTAATCGACATCAACATTAAACCAAAGCTGTTTGCCGCTGCCAGGGCGTTAACTTTTATCTAGCTAGTTAAAACAAGTTAGAGTCCAGAGCCACGATCAGAACATCATGACAGGCTCCTTCTGAGCAGCAGGTGAACAGATAGAAATCTGTTTTCAGGGAGCAGCAGAAACAGTCTGTGTTCTGCATCCAGCGCAGTCTGCCGAAGCCTCCCTCCGCTGCTCGTTTGGGTGGCTGATCTGCAGGCTGATCAACATCCCGCCCCTCCCGTGACCCGGGGTTTGACTGGATGTGTGTTCAGACTCCGTGAGCATCGGGCTTTCAAAATAATAGTAATAAAAACTAACGTGAGATACAATAATTGTCGGCGTTAATTAATTAATGCGTTAACGTGCCCAGTCCTAATGAAAAATATTCCTAAAACAACTATGATGATGATAATAAAATAAATAATTATAACACGTGTGCCCATTTGCACTTTCTTAAAGATCTTCTTTAACAGGCCGTGGTTTCTCTCGTCACAAATGGTGCATCCGTCTCGCTCGATGTCTTAATCTACGGGTGAAAAGTAGCGACACCACGCTACAGTTCCTGTCTGCCTTCCTCTCACAGGTTTGATGCAGAAGTGAGTGTCACATAGGTTTCCACAGTCACTAAACTAAATATGTCAGGGCTGTTATCTGGAACAAGCATTATACAAAAGTACTGGCCACATCTGGAAGTGATGCAGCCACCCAGGATTTGGATTTATATAATTTTATTATCCATATTTTCAAGGAATCTACACCAAATGAACCCACAGTGTCGATCCGCCCATCCCCAATCCGGAGTAGGGCTGCACAATAAGTTCTATTTTCCACAAATCCTTTCTTCGGGATTCATAGCTGCAATCAGTCATCACAATCACAGTATTTTGCCAGTTGAAAATTATTGTCAAAGTAGCTCACCCACGTTTCTTTTTCCATGTCTGTCGGTGCCAGGAGGAGGCAGGAGCACGAGGCCTTCCTGGTTCAGTTCAGCTTCTCCATCTGCTCTGAGATCATCCAAGAAGTTTTAGATGAGGCCATCAAGGAGACCGCCACCTCTGAAATCCAGTAAGGCTTTAAAATACTGATCTGGTCTGATGTGGAGTTACATAATTAACAAGATGACTTAGGTATATATCATAAAGTACAACGTCTTCAAGTGGCACACTTATTTTCACTAATGAGTTTCACTGACACTTTTTCAGGCGGGCAGTGAATGAGAAAGCAGACCGTGTGGCTAAATGCACAGAGCAGGTCTGTAGCAGGCTAGTCGAGGAGACTTTGAATGCGGACATCGCTCTGTTGGTTGAAGACGTCCTTGAAGCTGAGCTGCAGCGCATCCACAAGTACATCAAAAGGTAAGAAAGCGAGAAAATGTGATAAGCGAGAGAAATATTCAGAGCCAAACCCAAGAATTTCTCAGCCTGGTCGATGTTGAATATTTGATAGGAGGCCAACACCAACCTGTTATACTGGCACGCCAGGACACCCTTCTGATTCTGGTAGAATGTGGTTTTAAATATCGTTTTACACTAGTGTTACTTTCGTCACGCAAAACTAAACGAAATACAGTATATTCGTCAACGACCTTTTTTTCCCTGATGAATACGAGACGGCGACAATGTTCTTAGACGCTGACTGTGACAATATTAACGTGCAATAGTGACTAAAATGTAATTCATAAAATAAAAACGTTAATAAAATCTTTCTTTTTGTCAGTATAATGAGGAGACAAAATGAACAGTGTGTTCATTCGACGGTATTTTTTTCTTCCTGTGCTTTGCATGCTGGGCGACCGGTGCGCGAGGAGCGTTACTGTGGAGGATGCGAACTCTGGTGATGAACACAACATGCTCGGGAGGAAGAGGCGCTTAGATGTCAGCTCCCCTAAAAGCATGATTTGTGATATTTCAGGGGTCTCTAAAATATTGACAGCTTGCTTTATTTCTCTGTCATCATGGATCATGCGAAGTGACTTCATCCAGCCAGAGGGAACGATCACCAGAGGGGCCAGACGCTCCGTGATCTCCTGTCCCTGGTCCGCCCCACTCCCTCTTGTTGTGTCGCTAGTCTGACCGACACGCTGTGAACTGGCTGGATGAATATTACCAAGATCCACGTAGGCCTACTACCGCAGCTGGGGGCTCCCTGCAGCGCCACGCAACTTTCTAAACTCTTCCCTCTCACTGAGAAAAGAAAGGTCAGGTCGCAAACACAGCTGCTGTGTGAAGCGTAACTGTAGCAAAATGGCTACTTATGAAATTATTATTATTATAGTAAGACAGACATGCCTGATACCTTCACAGTCAGCCCCCGGCCGACATGCTTGCAGCTATTAATGATTCAGCATTAAGAATCACAGCCTGGCGCCCTCCTCCCCGTCACGGGAAAAAGCTCACCCGAAAGCTATGTAGAGTTAGAGATTTTTGAAAAGACACTACGAATTTGAAGCGGCATATCAAGCCTAACCACCTGGGAACTGAGGAACGTTAATGTCTCTCTTGCAAAAGAAAAATGAGAACAAAGCTGACATTCAAAACATATCTCTGTTTTGGTTCGAGCAGATCGACCAAACTGCTGATCAAAATTATACTGATGAGTTAGAAAAGACTAAAATGATGGTTAATGACTAAAACTAGACTAAAATACTTTTGATTTGCTTTTGACTAAAACACCCAGACCTTTAAAAGTAACAAGGAACTTTGACACAGGACTAAAACTAAATTTTAAAATTAACACTATTTTACAGTTTCTCTGTTTCTACTTTTCTCCTCTCCGCCCCCAGGTGGCGTGATGTGGTAGCAGTGCGTCGGCAGCTGAAGAGACAGATGAGAGGTTTCCCTGCGGCTCCTTGCTGTGTGGACCCTCGATTCAAACTGAAGGCTCTGGCCCCCAGCGCCCCTGCGCAGCCCTCCATGGCAGATCTGGCCCGTGGTCTGGTCAACCTGGGAAACGCCGGCACGCTGGCCCTCTCCAGCACCAGGTGTGTTCATCTCCAATCACAAAGTGTGTGTTTGGCATGCACATGAGCATTGGCTGAATGAAAAAACGATGAATATTGCGCAACGCTGCAGCATGCAGACTGTGGATAAATGTTGTTTTTTAGTTTACTAGCTTTGTCATCCTTGAAACGAATTACGGCTCCAGTAAGTATGAAACCTGTTTTGTATTTTGTTAAGGTTGTTGAAAATGAGAGAAGAAGTGATCCACCAGATGAGAGTCCACTACTACTATCAGCAGCTGCTCGAGTAAGTCATGACTATGTTTGTTCAGCCGGTCAGTGTTTCAAGTCACAGAGCAGCATTTTCACCTCTTTTGGGTGTTTCTCTCAGTGAGAGCGTGTGGGCGCCACTCGACCTGCCAGCACTGGCGACAGAAAATATCTCCGACCCACCTGACCGAATCTTCTGGAAGGCTGTTCTCCTCTTGCCTAGCGACCACGAGAGTGTAGCCAGCCTGGCGGACAGGTAAGCAGCTGCGCTTCGGTGTGACAGCAGGTCTCCGACGGTAACAGCAGACGTTTTGATTTCCGTTAAGATTGAATTGAATTTCTTCTCATTGAATGTCTGTTGTCTTCAGGATCCTGTCAGACTGGCTGGAGGCGAAGTTTGGTGGTGGCAATTGGGCGGGCGGCGAGGAGCAGCCAGATGGCGCACTACAGACGGTCTGTGTCACCAACACGCTGCAGGATAAAGGACAACACACTCACAAAGTCCACATCAGCGTCAAGGTAAGATCACACTGCAGTCATGTGCAAAATTGATATGTGCAGGGGAATGTAAAGTGTCATACTCATAAAGCTGGAGTTCTACAAAGATTAATAATAGTGCTGACCGATAAATTGCATTGTCATCGTCATCACGACAAAAACATGCATACATACACAGGCCCCGGGGCTAAAGGCTGTGGTGTTTATTTGAGGGCTGGACCCGAATATTCACATTCGTTGGGTACACGTTCCATTTTTAATTATGAGATTTGAATGTTGAGGGTTTTTTGTGCGCCTGACCTCCGCTCAGAGCAGTGAACATAAAGCTCCAGTTCACATCAAAGGGAAAACAAAATGAAGCCCTCAGCTGTGTGAGAGCACTTTAAACTTGGTGATGACAACACAGTGTGGTAGTTATGGGGTTTATTCATTTTACAGCTGCTTAATTTCATTACAGATCACAAAAGTCAAATAGCCTACAGTTTAAAGGAAACCTATTATACTGCATTCCCACTGCTATATTGTAGTTCTGTTACTTTTTCTATCTTATACTGTCTCTTCATGCAGGCCCTCATTTCAGCCTCTGTCTGAAACAAGATGTAGATGCTCCTGTCTCTTTGAGCCCCCCCCCTCAAAGCCCACTGTCTTCTGATTGGCCATTGTCCAATCTGTTTACCAGGTTGCCGCAGGGATAGGGCTGCATGTTCCTTTGTGGGCGTGGCCAGCATTCTCTGCCTGGAGAAAATGTCCATATATGGAAATCCGGCTCAGAATGACATCACACCGAGCCGCTGGTAGAAAAAGCAGTTACAAACAGAGCGTTCAGAACAGGCGGATATCTGAGGTTTCTTTTAAATACTTTTACCTCATTATTTGTAATATTATAGATAAGCCAGAAAATATGAAAAAGCATAATATGTCCCCTTTATAATGAATCAGTTGCCTAAACTGTAGTCTACAACAAAGTAACAACAACATAATGAACACATTTAAATCATTATATTAGGCCGGTTGAGGAACAACATGTAGTAGGCTCCAAAAAAAGGTAAAAGTGAAAACTCCTTGGACGCCCGTCTAATATATTCCCGTATTCTGCTCTGGACCTGCTCGGTTCAGACTCTCAGGTAGGTACGGTTCCAACCTGCTCTGCATAGCAGACACCAACCAGGTGTTGTGCCGAGTTTCGCCTGCCTGCGGAGAATTGCATGCACCCCCAAAAACTGCTTATAAACGCTAAAATATTCTTTGTGGGGTCAATGGTCATCAATGGTGATAAATGATTTGATGCATATATTTAATGAACATTTACATTTATCGTTAATATTTCATTACAGTTAGTAGATTTCCACAGCAACTCACTGTACACTGTGGAAAGTCGTGTTTGGATGTCATTAAATGCTAATTGAGGAGACAGAAATCTCAGTTATTGTTTCTGGTATTAATTAGCAAAGCTTCCAAACACTGTATGTGCTCCACTGTATAATAACCCAGGTTGGTAATAATGGAAATATTTGGCACTGTGTTTTTTGACTTCTCGGTGGTTTCTCCCAGGCGTCCCGAGGTCCTCTGACCGAAGACAGCATGTCCAAAATGGAGGAGTGCTGTGAGCTCCACGGAACAGGAGCTCTGATCACGTTGCTCCCCGCCATGCCCATCCTCGAGCCCGGGCACGAGGAGCCGGATGTGCCCCTGCTGTCAGCCCTGCTGCAGCTCAAACAGCTGCAGCAAGCCAGCACCTGGCACTGCCCGCTGCCTCTGGTCGTTCTGGTGCCGGGGCCCGACGGTGACGCACAGAAACTTGAAGAAGGTAATTAATAACAGTAATAATGACTGAAATAGCTTCCTGAAGAATACAGTTATGGTCACGAGGATTAACGCAACATGGAAGTTGCAGTATTTATTCATCACGGTGCCTTGTCCCTCAGCACTGATGCTGCACACACTGGTGAAGGAAGGCCTGATATCGGAGTACACGTTCTTCTTCATACCAGAAACCACAAGTGACCTAAAGGGATCCAAACAGGTACCACACATGCACAGACACTAACGCCACAGTCTTTAAAGTTATTCACTTTCACAAGCAGGACTGTGTTGGGATATGATGTCGTGTTTAGGCTAAAGCGACTGTATTCGATCATTTTATAATCATGATGAACCCACAGAGACTTATCAGCTGAATCTGCACTCCACGTTTTGCCCATTGCATCTCATCCTGCTGTCTACCAGCACCTACCTGATTGTTGTTGTGCTCGGGGAATTTCTTGTGTCTTTTAATTTAGCCGTCTGGCCCACAACTTTGATGTTTTGTTGTGTCAGTTCACCGCTCTTAGTGTCATTTTCAGCCCCAGCAGGCAGCTACAAAAAAGCTCTAAAAGCCACTGTATGTAAGGCAAAAGAAAGCCCAGTATTCACACTTGAGTTCAGTTTTTTGTCTCTAGCAAATCCCCTGAGAAAGATCTGTCTCTTCAGCTGCTAAATACTCCCCTATATTCACCAGCTAGTTGCTAACTTTGTTGTCTATCTGCTATTTGGTGCTGGTTAGGTAGCACACAGAAGGTTCTTAGAGCTTTTTTGCTGCAAACAGCTGCTTGCTGCTCTGCTAAAAATGCAGATGAGAGTAGCGAGACTGGACTTAAATAGTAAAATCAAAACAGTGAGCTCACTTTACATTAATCAAGTAAAATTCTTTGCAAGGAAACGCAACAATTCTCAAACATGTCGTGTAATCTTAACATCAGTTTACATAGTGCAGCTCAACACCGTCATAACTCACTCCAAAGGTCTGAGGAAATGTTTGATTTCATTTGTCATTGAACCCACTCCCACAGCAAGCTGCCAACTAGGGGTGGGATTCCATTCAATGGGCTGAGATTCAATTATAAAACGATTCTCGATGTATCTTGATGCATCTTTTTTTATTTTGATACAGGATCTGTGGATAATACTAACAGGGTTTTTCCTGGCTCAGAATGGAGACTTAACAGTAAGCATGATCCGTACGCGTACAGGAAAGGCAATCAGTTAGCTTGCTCAACAGTTGTTTGATACATGGTTATTAAAACACATTTGGCGCTCGCTAAAACCTCTTTGGGGAGGCGTCAAAAATATCTCTCTGCCTGAAAAACCCTGACTAAGCATCAAAATCAAAAAAGGGACTAGTTTGCATCTCTGATTTATTTCATTAACCTCTCAGCTCCACGGTACCTCATTTCTTTAACAACCAAATATAATTATCAGGATGTACAGTGTGTGCTGGACACCAGTTTAGTCTAAGCTTGTACCTGACAAGTAGATAAGACCTACAGCTGAGCCAATTAACATAACTACGTTACTAATTTAACTAACGTTGCATAACAGGTAAAAAATGTGCTGTACAGGGGAGACGTTAGCTCGCGCTAACAGCCTTCACTTTTCCAGCTGTTGGGGAAACTACAGACTTACGGACGCACTGTGACCTACACTGCACCTTTACTACCAGACAGACACTTACTGCTAATATTTTTAATTTAAATAATCTTTTTTTGTTTTACATTTGTTAATCGATTCTGGTTTTTCCTCGTCTGCATCGCGATGCATTTAGGAATCAATTTTTTTCTCCCACCTCTACTGTCAACTGTATAGTATACAACTTTCCCCTGTCCGCTAGTCAGAGTAAGCACAGTATCATGAATACTGAACATGACAGCTGTCTCAAAATAACACATTTGTGTAAATTAGGAATTATTGTATCTGTGAAGTAGTGAGATGAAGGTATGTCTCAAATACAGCCTCCTTCATTGTGAGGCGTCGTGAGCCAGAAAGGTTCAGAATCACTGATAATGGATCGTTTGATAGTTCTGAAACATTTCTTCAAAGTCTTTATAGCCCGTTAACCTTCTCCACCTTCTGTCCCGCTCGTCCTGCTGTGTCTCCAGCTGAGCCAGGCTATGCGTTGGCTGCTGGCCCGTGCTCCACCACCCTTCCCGCTCTCCTGCCAGACCCTGGTGCAGCTCGTGGAGGCCAGCTTGAGTTGTGAGTTCAGTCCCAGAGTTTACGCCCACCGCCAGGACAGGGCCGCTGCACGTCGCCCCTCCCAGGAGCCTGCGCCTGTCATCCGGCTGTACAACGCCGTCCTGGCTCACATTGCTGACAAAGTGTCGTCCCAGGAGCTCAGCAGACTCTCGTGGCCGCCGGGGGAGTTCTGCCAGCCTGATATGCGTGAGTTTGTCCCTCATCCGGGCTGGAACTCCACCCAGCAGCTGGCCTGGCTGCGCGCAGCCATCCTCAGCCTACAGCTGCCGCAGTGGGAGCAGCCATCGTCCACAGGTCAGTGACTGAGATGTGAACAAGAAACCAATAGTCGTTGTATTTTCCTTCCTTCTTACTTCCTTTATTATCTCCCCCTCTCTAGACTCGTGGTCTGAGCTCTGCTCCTCCATCTTTCGCTACGCTGCTCGGATCCCAGTCTCTCGCCGCAGTCAGCCTCTTCTAATGTCACGCCTGGAAAACCTTCTGGAACGGGTCAGGCTGAAGGGTCACCGTACCCAAACCCCCGGATCCAGGGTAACCATGAGCGACTGGGGCGACGGAGACGAGGAAACGTGGCCAGCATTCAGTCAGATTCCTTGGGACGACATTCTGGTGATTTGCATAGACCACAAGCTGAAAGACTGGCAGATCCCTGCACCTGTCTGCGAAGGTGACGATACTTTTGGGGATGGTTGTTTTACAGTGATGCATTTTCCATGTGAACCTACTGATGGATGACTTGTATTAAAAAATGAAATGATTTGTTTGTGGTGTTGTTGAAGATGCTGTGACAGAGGATGGGGAGATCCTGGTGTACTTCCCCACAGAGTCACTGAAGGGTTTCCAGCCACCTGAGGAATGGACCCAGGCCATCAGACAAACCCACAGGGAGAAACAGGAAGAGAAGGAAGGGTAGGACGATCCAAAGAGAGTTTAGAGTTCCTGCTACTACTTCCTGTGGTTGCTAACGTCACCTCTCTTAATGGCGAGGTACACAGTTACAGTGCTCCTCCTGATCTGTCCCTGTCTCCCTCTCCTCCATTCTCAGGGCGAGTGCAGCAGCTTGTGCCACGCCCACCGGTTTGTCCTTCAGGCAGAGGTTATTCCACAGTGTGATGGGGCCCCTGGAGGCCCCGACAGCCCCGATAGACATCACACACACTCCCACAGCACAAGAGCTGCTGGCCCACAGAGTCCTCCAGAGCTTAGAGGAGGAGAAGGCCGAAAGCAAAAGGTACAGCTATGCCCCGGTTTGAAAAACTTCCATTGCATCTATAAGTTTGTAGACTGCACATTTTTAACAGAGGAGGTGTAGATTAATAAATATAGGGATGCAAATGTTCGGCCACCGAAATTAATCGGCTGAAAAAAAAGGTTGTTGCCATTTCAGCAGTGTGGAAGTATTTTAAAGTGTCTGAGCTGTTTTCTGCTGAACTGACTCAGCACATCAGCTCCATCTGTGGCTGACTTCTTAGAAAAGAACCGCTTCTGTGTTTCTGTCACTCGTCTGTGAGAAGGAGGTTAAGCTAGCCGCACCTACATTTGGAGTGCACACGTATTCGAGCCTTTACGGTAAGTGAAGCGGCCCAGAGCGAGCTGACAGGCAGGTTAGAGACTTTATCCTGTCAGGTTGTCTCTTTACAAAGACGAGTGCTGCAGGATGAGAGTCCTACCTGAAGAGAGGCTGTGAAGACCAGAACCACATAAAACAGCATTTATCAAACCGGGTCGGACTGGATGAATTTAGCGCGAGGAGGAAACACATGTGACAACGTCCGGTTTTCAAAATAAGGCGTCTGTACAGGATGGAAATAAGATTAATTGGATTATATTCACAGAAAGTATAAAACACATTACATGTGTCCATTAGAAGTAAGTGGACTCATGTAATTTACTTTACTGGACCCTGTCGGGCCCCGGGCCCCCCACCATAGTCTCTCCACATCCTGTGGGAAACACTGAGGGAAAAGCTCATTTTGACTGTTTAATTTATGCAAGGGGGAAAAAGGCAAAAAATGTGAATGTACTTGTTTGTATTCAGCAAATTTTTTCATAAAATTCAGTTTTGGCTTCGGACAAGAATTTTCATTTCGGTGCATCCCTAAATAAAAAAGTAATAACCTTATCAAAAATAGATAGTTGCACTGTTCACTGGCAAACTCCTTTAATGATGTATTATTAAATCCACCGTGTGTGTGTGTCATGTCTAACGCGCACTACTGTCTACAGGAGCATGGAGCAGCTTCAGCGTTGGCTGGACGGCGACCCCTTGGACCACTTGTCCACACCGCTTTTCATTCCATCGTCCACTCTGTTGTCCATGCCCACAACCATAATCCACGCGCCCACAGCCAAGACTCGAGATGCCCCTCTCACACAGGTATGACGTGTCCCCTCCCCTCACATTCAGAGCTCCTGGGACAAGTTAGGTCTTTTTACAAACAGTCAGTCTGGGTAACAGAAATAGTGAAGGAGGCAGGTCCAGTCAAACCTACTGAGTTTAACCCTTGAAGCTAATTTGCGCTGCATATTCTTCATTAAAGATGAGGTAGTTGCAGTTACCTAATCTCCAAGCTACACAATAGTTAATACTTTTGTTGCAGTTATAGAAGAGCAGACAGTGCTGTGATTTATCTACAAGATCTTCTGCAAATGTTGCAGTCAAGAATCGCAGTAGTCATGCATTTTCATGGTTTGGACCCTCCAGGAGCCGGAGCCTGATGATCTGTCGGACAAAGCAGACTGGCCTAAAACGACGCCTGTATCTGTGGAGTGGCGGCTGAAGGAGCTGGAGCGACAGATTTTGGCGAGCCAAGAGGAAGAATTGGCCTGCAGGCTGAAGCTGAGCGGTCTGCTGAGCATTGTTGACGACTGATGAACTTCTTTTAACAAATGACTCTGCAGCTGTGCACTAAGGACAAACAGGCGTTCTGCCTGCAGCGAGAGACTCCTGTCATTTATTTGCTGAGCTCATACTGAGTTCACTCTGTTGTGAATTTCTCATCTTTTAGTCTGTTGAGGTCGGATTGATTGATTGTAACAGTGTGTGTCTTGTTTAGTTTTTTTATATTAAAGTCTGGGTTTGTACAATAGGAAAAGAAAATCAAGATTCTTACTCTTGGTTTAATTTTGTACCATTTATTTTGCATTTAAACCTTGAAAATATTTGTTACAGCTAATAGTGTCTGACTGTGTTTTTATTTTACTGTTGAATCGTCTGACAGCTAAATATTGAATAAAAGTATTTTTAAAGTAAACCTACCCAGTTTTCATTCAGTAGTAAGAGACTGATCGGCTCGTCGTAATCGATGTGTGAGCACATGTGTTGTGTTTGTCGTAGGAGCGATCTGATTAGAGACCCGCCCACTTCTCCGCCCAAACGGTTGGTGAATGGACAGCCGAGTCTCTGCTCATGTCTCTCATTTGTAAGGTTAACATAACTAAACTGTAACATTTAAACAGTTGTGCCAGATGTGATGTTAATCCCTGTCAGAACTGGTTTCTCTTATGGTTTATGAATGCAGTGATTTATGCTACTTAAGCCTCTTTCTGAGGATGAGAAACCAATGATTTATGGTGAGTTTAAGGACATTATGTCAGGTGGGAAATATGTAGACCTGTCCAAATGTGCTTTAAAATAAAGCTGGGTCAAGAGAGGCGACTGAACATCCAGCTGATAATAAAGCTTTGAAATGGACAGCCTGTAACAAAATGCCTTTATTGAAACATAGGTCACTGTCATGTAGACCTGAAGCAGAAACTGCCTTATTGT
Organism: Micropterus salmoides; assembly: GCF_014851395.1. Taxonomy (NCBI): domain Eukaryota; kingdom Metazoa; phylum Chordata; class Actinopteri; order Centrarchiformes; family Centrarchidae; genus Micropterus; species Micropterus salmoides. The sequence continues at coordinate 3,028,344 of NW_024040596.1, read as the reverse complement.
GGACAGGCTACAGTACAAAGAATTTAAACTTGACTTTATTTGTTCTCACTCTGTTTATTTAGAAATACAGCTAAAAAACCTAAGGTAAACAAACATTTAGCTATTATGTACAAGTGAATAAAAAACTCTGTCTAGTAACCATACAACAATGAACAACAACATATAACAAGGCAGAATGGTTCTGGATATTGTAAACAAGAATACAATAGTACAGACTCCATATATTGCTGGCCTAAATATCAAGTGATTAATGTAACAGGTTGCCTTTATACACTGAACAAAATTATAAACGCAACACTTTTGTTTTTGCCCCCATTCATCATGAGTTGAACAAAGATCTAAGACTTTTTCTATGTACACAAAAGGCCTTTTTCTCTCAAATATTGTTCACAAATCTGTCAAAATCTGTGTCAGTGAGCACTTCTCCTTTGCCGAGATAATCCATCCACCTCACAGGTGGTGATGCTGATCAGACAGCATCTTGATAGGTGTGACAGGTGTGCCTTAGGCTGGCCACAATAAAAGGCCTTAGGCTGGCCACAATAAAAGGCCACTCCAAAATGTGCAGTTTCTCTGTATTGGGGGGTCTGGAATCCAGTCAGTATCTGGTGTGACCACCATTTGCCTCACGCAGTGCAACACATCTCCTCCTCACAGAGTTCCAGATCAGGTTGTTGATTGCGGCCTGTGGAGTGTTGGTCCACTCCTCTTCAATGCAAAGTTGCAGTCAGGTTGAGCACCCGATGAGGATGACGAGCATGCAGATGAGCTTCCCTGAGACGGTTCCTGACAGTTTGTGCAGAAATTCTTTGGTTATGCAAACCGATTGTTGCAGCAGCTGTCCGGGTGGCTGGTCTCAGACGATCTTGGAGGTGAAGATGCTGGATGTGGAGGTGCTGGGCTGGTGTGGTTACATGTGGTCTGTGGTTGTGGATGTACTGCCAAATTCTCTGAAATGCCTTTGGAGACGGCTTATGGTAGAGAAATGAACATTCAATTCATGGGCAACAGCTCTGGTGGACATTCCTGCAGTCAGCATGCCAACTGCACACTCCCTCAAAACTTGTGCCATCTGTGGTGTTGTGCTGTGTGATGGAACTGCACATTTTGGAGTGGCCTTTTATTGTGGCCATTTGATGTTGAACGCCCTTCTTTAGGTCTCAGACACATGAAGGCTTCCACAGCAGACAGTGCTGTAGAGGATGATGGTGGGGGTTAGTGTTGGGGGGCGACTCCTGACTGAGTTTTTATACATTTATACTTTGGTTCAAACATATTTGGACACGGAGGAAAGGCTGTCTTTATATTTCCATCACTTACACTGTCAGACAGGATGATTTGACGGTTTTGAACATAAACAAATCAAACAAAGACCTCTATCAACAACAGAATTATTGCTTTCACTGTTGTGAGACTTTATGGTGGCCTACGTATACTCCGAAATATATGATACGTTCAAGAATCCAATAGGATATCGAATAATCAGATGGCCTAACAGGCACCTGCGGAGGCGAGGCGGGCCGCACAGGACAGAGCCAGCCACAGACATGAGCCGCTGGAGGCTGACGAATGTCGAGGGCAGGCAGACCTGGTGCTATGTGGAAGATCAGGACACCCCCGACAGGGAGCAGACCATGCTGGAAGCCCACTCTCTAGGCTTGGACACGGTAGGCTTTGCTTCAAATGGCTTGTGATTTCTGCTTATTCACGCTCTGGGTTCATTTGAGACGACTGTATAATTATCTCTTGACAGTTTGAACAACAGTATAAAACAGATACACTAAACAATGGAGTGTATGGTAAGTATTAAGTGAATAGTGAAAGATTTTAAATGTAGATATTTATTCTTACATACACTTATTGATAGAATAGATATTTTTGGTAATCTACCATTTGTCTGGTGGTCATATCTAATCACTGATAAAGTTTGTGCCTGGCTCTCCAGCTGCCCACATGGCTGTAGATGCAGCTCTGAAAGGCATTTTTACAGCCACCTCCAGGGGACTACGGCGGGCCCCTCTTCTTGTTCCCAGGTAAAGCCAAATCTTCCCCCGCCGTGTCTTTTTTATATATCTGACACCTGTAATGTGAAACAGACAGAAATCAGACAGAAATGCACACTGCTCTAATCAGGTGACGGGACTTCTGAAAAAAGGTAGAACACATTTTGCAAAAGAAATCACCTCTAGTCACCGTGTGGAGATCAGTGTGCAAAGTTGTGTTGAATTTCTGTTTTCAGTTTGTGCATACTTTTTAATAAAAGCTCAACAGCGTATCAGCCATCACCAACCATCATTTACATGTGTTTGCTAAAATTGATTGACTCTAAACAGACAGAAGACCATTTGACACATGTGCGTCTGTGTCTGACTGCATGGGGGTCCGTTTCTGTGCTTCAGGTCTCCTGATCACATGCCATGGGGCTAAGATCCCTCTGGCCGAGAGGTGGTGGTGGTGGTGGTGAGGTACCTGCACTCCGACCAGCTGCCAGATGGAGGCTGGGGTCTGTAAGTCCAGCGCACACACTTTTTTTTTTTGTCTTTTGATCTATGCGTGCCATATCACTAATGTACTTCTACTGTAAGGGGAGTTCATTTACATTTATAGATTTTGCAGACGCTTTTATCCAAAGCGACTTACATTTGAGGAACAACATACAAGCATCAACGGAGCATCAAATTCAGCACGAGATCTACAACTGACACTACATACTAGTAAGAGCAGCAACAAATAATGCATAACACATAAATGTTCCTGAAGCCAGAGAAGTATTTATCATGTGACTGATTGCCGGGACCACGGTAGGAGATGTGGCTTGGAGGAGATTCATTGGAATCAGGAGTTCTGATACTTCGCTCTCTCTGAGAGGAGTAAACGAGGAGAGTGAAGAACCACTGACCTGGGAGGGCAGAGGAAAAGATGTAGTAGGACTGCTACTAGGTTTTCCTGTGCCGTGTTCACACAGCTGACCAGGGCGGGAATAGAATAGTTGGTTGATTTTTGAGTGGTTTAGAGAATCGGCTAGTTCTAGCCGTCACTTTGCCTGTGAAGAAGGCAGCAAAGGTATCAGCAGACAAGTTTGTGGGTGATGGAGGAGGATTTAGTCGCGCTTTAAAAGTGGAAAATGATTTCCTTGTGGCAGTGGCACTGCTAATTCTGTCATTGTAGAATTGTCATCTAGTAACAATAGAGCCCATTACATAGTCTGCAGACCTCAATCCAACAGTATAGTCCTGTGATGACAGCTGTAGTTTACATTTCAGAACATTTCGCCTCATGCATGTTGTGAATATTAGTATTCCCAGATTTCCCTGTTTGCACTACCTCACCTTGTGTGTCTGTATCTCTTATTTTATGCAGTTTTAGTGAGCCAAGCAGTGGGGAGAAAGACCATGTCTGTAGTGTGATCATCATGATGAGATGTTCTTATATTAAGACATAATTAAAGGTCAGAGCTCCAACTAACAGTTAGTTTCATTCATTTCAGTCAATCTTTCACCATTATTTCTTATCCGTTGATTGACTGTTATGGAAAAAGTAAGAATTTCTGTCCAAGGTGACGTCTGGAGATTGCTTGTTTTGTTGCACTAGACCCAAAGATGTTCCATTAACAGGGGTTTCTGAAGTGGAATCTTCCTTTTGTGTGATCCACCTTTAAACTATGCAGAGGGAGCTACACAATGCAGTTTTTCTTTACTTCAACCATCTTGGACTGAACACATAGATTTGCCTAACCAAATCACACACTGTGTTTATGTTTTTGCATAACCAAGTATTGTCATGTTCTTTGGATTGTAGGAGCTTTATGTCCAGGACTATGCCACCATTAACTGGCCTGATCAGAGGAACAACGTGGCAGCATGTGACATGTGTACACCTCACAGCACACTGCTCACCGTCGCTTACAGTAAGTATCCACTCAGCACACTGTGTGATAAACTACCACCTACAGAAGCATGTTGCTGTAAAACAGATGCACATACTGACCAATAACAACAAATGTTTTTTATCATGTTATTACCAGGGAATTAAAACGCGGCGATATTTTTCTGGACCTGTCAGAGAACACAGATATGTGGGAGAGACTCTGAATGTGCAGGAAGTTTTGAACATAAACAGAAAACCTGCTGAAACACAGGAGCTATTAAAGTCCAGGAGTTTCTAACTGAATTAAAATGAATTAAGTTATCGTTGAGGTGAAAAGGAGCCACATGCACATTTAAAGACCAAACAGAGACAGAAAGAAGAGGGAAGAGCTTTATTGCTAAGTAGTTTTTACACATATGAGGTATTTGCTTTGGTGATAAGGTGCTACACGTAGACAGACATTCAGTAGACATGAATAAATGTAGAAATATATAAATATTGAACAAACAGATGCAAGTTATGTAAGAATAACAAAAGAATAGAGAAAGAAACTACAACTATTTTCAGAGAGAGAACAACATGGCAGATATTTACATGTGCATTATTCCGGGTTTGTGTTTGTATATTTCTTAAAAAATAGTGTTAAAATCTTGAACCCAACATGGTGTCTCATCTTTTGAGCTACGTGTATTGTCACACCCCTAGTTATTACTTTTGAAACAGTTATTAATTATTGTTATAATAGTTACTATACTATATTATAACTATTGTATTTATAATAGATATTCATGCTTAATCGTTTATGTAAAACGTCTTGTAAGTAATTGTGATTCAACTCCTTTGACCTTTTAAAGGTGAATAAACATTTAGCACATTTCAGGTTAGCAAAGTAAAACATTAAGCGTATCTTTGGCTATATGATGTTTTTATGCAATGATAAAAATAAGTGTTCATTTCATTAGAACTCACCAACATGTTTCTCTCCCCTAACCTTGTGACTCTGTTCTGTTTCCCTACAGTGGCGATGAATGTGTATGAAGCCCATCACACTGAGACGAAGGGCTGTCAAAGAACCGTATGAACACATCCAGGCTGTATCTGCATTGGACCAGTACTAAATACACAGAGACAAAAATCACAGATATCAATACGACACAGGTTGAACAGAGTTCGGACATGTCTGTGCTTGACACAGGACAAAAACACTAACTCATCTCCACAGGTTTTCAAATCATCCTATTTAATCTGACCATGGAATAGAAATAAGATATAAACGTGAAATACTGGCCTTTTTCCTCATGCTGGTTCGCTGACAGTATGTTGGTGGTCCCTCCTCTCCGGCCTTTCAGGAGCATGTGTCCAGGATCCCAGACTAGCAGAGAACTGCTGTTGCAAAATTGCATAGGTGGTCTAGGTTAGAATGAAGCTCCTGTTGGTTTTAGCGGTGAGTCATGAATTTATGTCTTTAGTTGCTGTTGCCTTTGCTTGCATGCATGCTGTGCTGTTTTATGTGTCTGTACAGTTTATACACATGACTACAAAAGGAACTTCCACTTGTTGACTTGGACACTCAGATCCATTTGTTTGTTTGTCCCTTACATTTTATTAATAACATGTCTTATACCCTCATTAGGCTTATTTTACACTGCCAATATTACAACAAAAACAAGTAAGTCCGGTAGCAGTAAAACGTATAGTGTGAGCTTTGACATGTGATGTCCTGTGCTTCCCCTCCTCAGGAGAATATTGCAGGTGTGTTCAACAAGAGCTGTGCCATCAGCTACACCTCCTACAGAAACGTCTTCCCAGTCTGGACCCTTCTCAACACTTTACCCCAGCAGTCCATTGGCTGGGAAGATCAAACTGTGAAGACCTTTTGAAATGTCATAGTCATATTTTCTGACACTACCACAGTTGTCCTGATGGATAGTTTCTTACTAATCTGTTTTGATAATCTGCTGCTGTCCAAGACGGCCAGTTAATGGCCGCTGGTTTATAAAGCGTGTAAAAGTATTTGTGTCCATGTTGCCTTATATCCCTGTCCTTTACTTAACATTTCCCTATGGGATTATCATGACTGGGTGTGTATTTTTTTATGAATGTAGCACATATGGAAATTAAAGCAATTCTTCTATTTAGAAAGATAATAACGTATTTTGTTAAAGAGACCAAATGTTTGTACTTGTGCAACAGCGCGACACCTTGGCCTTCACATGGTGAACACGTTAACGGCCTTTGAAACACTCAGAATATGGACAGAGACGTCCCATGATGATTTAACCTTTATCAGAGTGATAAAGTTGGCAAAGCAGACACTTTTATTTATTTATTATTTTTTTATTTCCCAGCCTGCACCACCTCACCTGCATGTAGTATCACATTTTGGTATTCATTTTACTGTTGCATAGTTTTCTTATTTTTTATTTTTTTTTTACACCTCTGCACCGGCAAAAAGATCTACAAACTCTGCAGATTGCTATAAATTCATCAGTCTCACTTCAAGCACTTATGGCTTGTCACAGTTTGTACTCTCTGTTCGTGCCACAAATGCTCTGACACACCTGAATTTCTGAAATGGAGTGAGGTTGTGATGAATTTTTGGAGTTTGGAAGTTTTTATTGACTAGAAGGTCTTTTCAGTCATGGCAGCAATTCAGTCCTGTGTTTGAAATACAAGACAAAAATGGTTAACTGTGCTTTTTACTGCTTGTTCGGAGTTAAGCGTGACCAGATGCCGATAAGGAAGCTGGTTTTAATTCACCTCTTCCACCTTTTCCACAGGCGGAGGACTGATAAAAATATGTACCTATATTCAAATATTCCTGTGGATCAGTCAAAAGCAGCTGAAGTTATTGTACCTGGACCCAAACACCTCCAAAACTCATTATCTAAAAGATGTAGTTACTCTAGATGGCATTGCCCTGGCCTCCAGCACCACGAAACAGAATCTATACATGATACAGCAAATATCAGGCATATCCTGTCTCGAAATGATGCAGAAAAACTAGCCCTCCATTTGTTATTTCTAGGCTGCATTATTGCAGTTCCTTATTATCAGGCTGCCTGAATAATTGTACTTAGAGCGAGCTGTCTGAGTGTGGAGTTGATGGTATATTGGCCAGGTTGTATGAGGACTTGGTAATGCTATATGGTGGTGTTAATATTCAAACTGGGAATGGTGAGCGTGAAATATTTGGAGCATTGGTTTCGATATGTGGAGACACTTTAGCACAACATGAGCTTTGTGGATTTAAAGAGGGTGTTGGCTTTGCATATAGTAAGTGCCGGCAGTGGGAATGTTCATTTGAGGACATGCAAATGTATTTTGACGAGGACAACTTTGAGCTCAGGACACTAGAAAGACATGCTCGGCAGTGTGGTGACATTGAGAAGGCTAATACTGAGTATCTTAGAAACAGTTTAAAAACTACATTTGGCATCAACAGAAGGAGCAGGCTGGTTGAGTTTCCAGCCTTTAACATGATCCAACAAACACCCCAGGATATGATGCATATAATTCTTGAAGGCATTGCTCCAATGGAAATAAAGTGTGTGATAAAACACTTTGTTCTTATAGGTCAACTAGACTTGGATGTCCTCAATACTGCATTAACTGGATTTCCCTACTCTCCACTTGATGTCAGAGACAAACCAAGTCCTATCGCTTACAGCACACTAGCTTCAAGTGATAATAAGTTGAGGCAGTACTCACGCCAAATGATAGTTAAAGACAATGAACGCTACAAAATAATTCTTGAACTCATAGAAATTGTTCAAATTTTGTTTGTTCCTGTCATTGGTCTACAGACAATTAGCAAGTTGAAAACACTAATTGAACAGCATTTAAAACATATGAAAAACCTTTTCTCTGATAACAACATTACCCCAAAACAGCATTATTTGATTCATGCGCCATCGCAGATAAAATTTCTGGGACCAATGGTCCGTCACATGTGCAAGAGATTCGAATCAAAACATTGTTTTTTCAAACAGTGGGCCTCAAAGCTAAATTTTAGAAATGTTTGCAGGTCTTATAATAAGGCAAATGTATGAATGTTGTCAAAATGTAAGTAATTCTGAACACCCAATTTTTGTTAACGAGTGTGCATTGGGACCAACTTCAGAAATATGCAACATGTCCTACTTAAAAGAAAAAATGAGGGCTTTCCTGGGAAATGATGACATAAGCAATGCAGTGTCTGTTAATCTAAACAGTAATAATTATATACAAGAGAAGACATTAGAGAATGCAGTTGAGTCAATGCTCATTTCATTTTGGTAATTTTCTTTTTTTTTTTGAGCCATGCAGGTTTTGTCCATCATGGTTATTTGTATTATGTTGTAAAGACCAGCCTGCTGTCATCTTGATATGTTAGAATTGAAACAGCAGGTTCTTTCAGATTCAGTTGGCCTGAGAACACAAATGAAAATAAACAACCTTTAATTGTTTTTGTTTCTTGGCATTTTTAAATCGAGAAGTTGTACAAGTGGTCTTACTCTTAAAATAAGGCAAAGAATCTTGTTTATTGTAAAACCTTGCTATACCCTTATACCCTTACTGGCTCATTCTAGCTCAAAATTAGCTAGAATATCTTATTTAAAAAAAGTTAGTCATACTTTCTTAAAGTTAGATTTTTTTTCTAATGCAAAACATGCTTGACAAGATTAATTTTCTTTTTTGGAAAAAAATAAGACATATTTCCTTGATACAAAACTGTTTTACTTTCTTGAAATTCCTTTTTTGACGTCTTCTCATCAGCTGCTGTGGAAATGTTGGAGCTCCTTCCTGTGTCTGTTTAGCCATGGAGGCTATCACTGCTCAGGATGACTTTTGTTTCTCTGCATGAAAATGGAAACTTGTCTGAGCTCTAAATGTTTGTTGAATATTTGGATTGATGTATTTGTATGTTGTTGTTTCTCTTCCACTGCATGGGTCTGAAGAGAGAAAGCAGCAGACCTTCCTTTATCGGAGAGACTTTGTTCTCACTTTGGAAAGAAATCTAGAATTACATTCACATCTATTTGTTTGGCAGAGCAAATGTTGTTGTTGTTGTTGTTGTCTAAATGAGGGACTATGAGGGATTATAAAGTGTAATTCTCCTGATCAGAATCAATAAGGAGATGCTTCATTCTTTTCTTTGACAGAGCTGAGATTCTGCTCAAACACACTGATTGTGTGGATGAAGTGAATCTGAGTCATTTACCAGACTTTACTGATGGGATGTGTGAACAAACTGAAGGTTTACATGATGAATAAAGCAACATGAACAAAGTCTTTTCTTCTCCTCTTCATTCCAGGGTATCAGACAGAGCTGACGGAGAAAATGTGAAACTAATCTGAGAGTAGAACTGAGGCAGTTTTCCTCCTGAAACACCATAAAGTACAGAGTTCATGTTCAGAGCAGAAGAGCGTTTGTCAGTGAGTTTCTGCCCTTCAAGGGGTCAAGGGGGAAGGGATGAAAGCGGTCGAGGGAAGGTGGATGAGAGAGGGTCGTATAGTGCTACTGAGAACCCAGGGGTCGAGGGTGGGGGCTCGTCTCTATAGAGGCTAGCTTGTGGAGCAGCTGATGGCTCGTCCCTCCCAAGATATTGCGCCAGGCTGTGATGGGCTCGTTGGATGTCGTGGAGATCGTTGTGGATGTAACTGAGGTATGCGTGGGAGGACCATCGGCCGAGGATTTTTATGGTGTGGTCCGGAATGCCTTGGCTGGCAGCGGAGGAAGCAGCTCCGATGCGGAAGGAGTGTCCGGAGTATAGCTCCGGAGAAATGCCAGACTTGGAGAGGACTAGGCGGAGATGGTGATGGATCCAGAATCGTGTAGCGACTGCGCCTGATTCGGTGGTGAACAGTGGGTCTTGCGGGGAGGTATGGAAGTGTAGTCTGCGGTAGATGTGGTTTAGGATCGGTTCGAAAGGGCGTAGGAGTGAGAAAGGCCGAACTGGTCTGTTTTGCCCCTTTTGAGATTTAACCTGAGTGAGTCTGTGGAGTGAATGGCAATGTCGGATAGGCTTGTTTGCCGGGAAGGGTTCTGGCTCTGGAGCTGTGGAGTCTGGATCTGTGGTTGCGGGTCACCTGCTGCCCCCGTGTTCCTGCTCGACACCCTCTGCTGCAACGACTATTGTTACTAGTCCTATTGTTATTATTGTTATTATAATCATTAACATTACGATTATTATCATTAACACTACTATAAATATCTGTACCATTTTTCATTCAGTCTATAGCAACATCACCTTTACTGTCTGTACCTCTGTGTGGAATATTGTGTAGGCTGCCCCTCCCTCTCTCTCTCTCTCTCTCTCTCTCTCTAATTCAAATTAGCTTTATTGGCATGAATGTAATAACAACATTGCCAAAGCATCATATATACACAACATAAGAACAATCAGCCCCATACATTTCATTAAACAATTAAAGCGTAAAGTAATCAAAGTGTATGTGCGTTTGTGTTTAAAAAAAAAGAGGAAAATAAAGAAATATTAAAAATGTATTTAAATAAATAAAACAGTAAGCGCGTGTGTTTGTGTTAAAAAAAAAACATATTAAAAATGAAATAAAGAAATAAAACAATAAAACATTAAGCGTGTGTGTTTGTGCTCTCTCTCTCTCTCTCTCTCTCTCTCTCTCTCTCTCTCTCTCTCTCTCTCTCCTTCACCCCAACCGGTCGAGGCAGATGGTTTCCTGTTCCTCGGGGTCCCCCAGGCAAAAGGAAACCATGAGGAGGCAGCAAGGAAATCAGCCACAGTGAAATACCTACACAGAGTAAGGCAGGTCTTGAAAAGTCAGCTGAAGGGGAAGACAAGATCTGAGCCATCAACACACACGCCCTGCCAGTCATCAGATACCCTGCTGGTATAATAAACTGGCCAAAGGAGGAGATGGAGGCCACTGACATCAAGACAAGGAAGCTCCTCACAATGCACGGAGGGTTTCACCCCAAATCCAGCACCCTGAGACATGGCATAGTGGACAGGAACATCTGCCACGAGTATGGGCATGAGAAGCTCGAAAAATACCAAGGGCTGAAAGAAGAGCTTGACAAGATGTGGAGAGTAAAATCAACAGTGGCGCCAGGGTTAATCGAAGGGCTGGGGGCTGTGACCCCCAAACTGGGAGAGCGGCTCCGGCAGATTCCAGGTCCAACATCTGAAATCTCTGACCAGAATGCAGCCTAATAAACGTCATTCCTCCGCCATGTCTGGTCATGTGACCCTGACACCTCTTGTTTCCATAGTAACCACCTGTAGTGAAACGTGATTTCTCTCTAACAGATGAGTGATGGTAATGACAGCTGTATCAGAGACAGCCATATTTAACTAGAACAAATGTGCACATTACAAATATACAAATATACTTAGAATCAGCAATCGGATGGCTAGCTGCACGGCTAACAGAGTAGCTAGCATTAGCTGCTAATAGCAGTAAGTTAGTTAGCTGCTAAAGTAACTGGGACCATACAACTTCATAAACTGGCAAAAGTGGAGGCAGAACAGCCGGTGGACTTCAGAGGGCATTACTCTCTCTATCTGTCCTGTCTCTCATCTTCTTTCCATCAACTCCCCAGACCTGCCATCCTGAAGCTGTCCACCAGAGGCCCTCGGACTTTTACTCCTTTCCCTGCCACCTGACTGCCCCGCCCACCTGTTCCCACTTCATCTGCCCTGCAGTTACCTGGCCTACTCCTCACCTACAACTCATTCCCTCATCAGCCACTCACCACATATACCAGATCACTTCCTCTGTTCAAGGCCACTTCTGTAAACTCACTCATGTAAAATAAATCCCTGAACTGCACCAGTCTGCCTGTTCCATCTGTGTTTGGATCCCCATTGTCCTGCATAACCCACCGTGACAGCTGTGAGTCTCAACTGTTTCAGGATCCACTGAGCCCGACAGCCACATCATCCTGAGCAGCAGTGACGAAGCCCCTGAGTGGCTGCACTGAGGTTAATGACCAGATGGATGGGCACAAAGTGATTGTGGAGAGGTGGACATGTCTTTGGCTGTGGGTGTTGCACGGGTCCTTTATTATGTCCGCATGGCCGATCCAAGTCAGCTGAAGAAGAACTTTTCGTAGCTCTCTGTGTGAAGTTCAGGCGGCCATCAGTCACAGCTCCAAGATCTTTAACCTGCTGACAGTTTCTCCAGGGGATCCAGTGATGGTCAAAGGTTGAACTTTATCAGGAGAGTCTTGTGTGTTGCTGGATAAGATCAGTTCTTTGCTTTCACCTCCATTTATTAAACACACTCTCCTCACAGCACTGCTGCAGAGAAACTACATGATTAAAATATGGGCCATCTTTTACAGAGTCCCCCTCACACAGAAGGCCAACCGGGGCCACATCGTCAGCACGCTGTAGGAAGTTCAAGTGGGAGTCACTGCTTTACAAAGACAACAACAAAGGGGAGAAGATGGCAGCTTGTGATGCACCTGTGATTAGAGTCCTCATCTCTGACTCCTTTTCCACACATTCTAGGACTGCATGCTTTCAAATCAAAAAGCTGAACTGATCGCCTTTATTAGTGGTTGTTTGGCTTCTGATTATCACTGACTTTAGTGGGTGGTGATGGCGCAACAGATAAGACTATGTCTTTGGTGTGAGAGACCCAGGTTCAATCCCCCCACTGTGTCCCTGAGCAAGACACTTAACCCCCTCGTTGCTCCAGAGGCGTGTGACCTCTGACATGTATAGCAATTGTAAGTTGCTTTGGATGAAAGCGTCAGCTAAATGTAATGTAGTTTGTCCTCCTTTTTTAAGGCTGCAAAGAAGTGAGAACGTTATTATACAGCAGTTTAAGGATTTTATCACACTTTACTCTGATTATTGTCAGTCACCTGGTCTGAACCAGTCAAAGGACACTGGCTGAGGCTTCGCTGGAAATGAGGGAACAAAGAATCCACAGAGCCGCTCCTCTTCCTGGAATGAGCGGCAGCTTGATGACCCCTCCCTCTGCTTCCTGCTCTCCAACTCTGTCCATATATTTCCTGGTTCCCTCCCCTTCAGATCTACAGTTTGAAGATGGGTGTGACCAACATGTGCTGACGTGCAGCAGCTGACAGGCCCCGTTCACTGCAGAAACACATGCTGTTCAGATCAGAGCTCAAACTAGCTGCACTTCTGAGAAAGTGAAACTCAGACAGTCGTTGCCACTGAGAGGTGAAATGGCGCAGAAAGGAGTTCAGCTGGACCGGGAAACCATCTCTTGTTCCATCTGTCTGGATCTACTGAAGAATCCGGTGACTATTCCCTGTGGACACAGCTACTGCATGAACTGTATTAAAAGCTTCTGGGATGAAGAGGAGGAGAAGAAAATCCCCAGCTGCCCTCAGTGCAGGCAGACCTTCACACCGAGGCCTGTCCTGCTGAAAAACACCATGTTAGCAGTTTTAGTGGAGGAACTGAAGAAGACTGGACTCCAAGCTGCTCCTGCTGATCACTGCTATGCTGGACCTGAAGATGTGGCCTGTGATGTCTGCACTGGGAGAAAACTGAAAGCCCTCAAGTCCTGTCTGGTCTGTCTGGCCTCTTACTGTGAGAAACACCTGCAGCCTCATTATGATGCTGCTCCGTTAAAGAAACACAAGCTGGTGGAGCCCTCCAAGAAGCTCCAGGAGAACATCTGCTCTCGTCACGATGAGGTGATGAAGATGTTCTGCCGTACTGATCGGCAGAGTATCTGTTATCTCTGCTCTGTGGATGAACATAAAGGCCACGACACAGTCTCAGCTGCAGCAGAAAGGACCGAGAGGCAGAGAGAGCTCGAGGTGAGTCGACAAAACATCCAGCAGAGAATCCAGGACAGAGAGAAAGATGTGAAGGTGCTTCAGCAGCAGCTGGAGGCTATCAATGGCTCTGCTGATAAAGCAGTGGAGGACAGTGAGAAGATCTTCACCGAGCTGATCCGTCTGATGGAGAAAAGAAGGTCCGATGTGAAGCGGCAGCTCAGATCCCAGCGGGACACTGAAGTGAGTCGAGTCAAAGAGCTTCAGGAGAAGCTGGAGCAGGAGATCACTGAGCTGAAGAGGAAAGACGCTGAGCTGAAGCAGCTCTCACACACAGAGGATCACACCCAGTTTCTACACAACTACCCCTCACTGTCAGCACTCAGTGAATCTACAGACTCATCCAGCATCAACATCCGTCCTCTGCGCTACTTTGAGGACGTGACAGCGGCTGTGTCAGAAGTCAGAGACAAACTACAGGACGTTCTGACAGAGACATGGACAAACGTCTCGCTGACAGTGACTGAGGTGGATGTTTTACTGTCAGAACCAGAACCAGAGCCCAAGACCAGAGCTGGATTCTTAAAATATTCATGTGAAATCACACTGGATCCAAACACAGCAAACACACACGGCTGTTATTATCTGAGGGGAACAGAAAAGTAACAAGAGTGAGTCAACAACAGTCTTATTCTAGTCACCCAGACAGATTCGCTGATTATTCTCAGGTCCTGAGTAGAGAGAGTCTGACTGGACGTTGTTACTGGGAGGTGGAGTGGAGAGAGAGAGGAGTTTGTGTAGCAGTCGCATACAAGAATATCAGCAGAGCAGGGAGGGCAGATGAATGTTTATTTGGATACAATGACAAATCTTGGGCGTTACATTGTTTACAGCAACAGTTATAAATTTTGGTACAACAAAGTCCAAACTCCCGTCTCAGGTCCTCGGTCCTCCAGAGTAGGAGTGTACCTGGATCACAGTGCAGGTATTCTGTCCTTCTACAGCATCTCTAAAACCATGACTCTCCTCCACAGAGTCCAGACCACATTCACTCAGCCTCTCTATGCTGGACTTCGTCCTTTTTCTCCTGGAGACTCTGCTGAGTTCTGTAAAGTGAAATAGTCAGAAGTCCTTTCAGGGACAGTGGGTTAAACTCTGTGTTTTAATCCTTAAACTTCTTTTGTCTTCATGTTTGTTGCTGAGAGCTGATTGTTGGGGCATTTCTTCACCTGTCAATCAAACATGTGGGCGGGACTTTGACGTCTTCTCATCAGCTGCTGTGGAAATGTTGGAGCTCCTTCCTGTGTCTGTTTAGCCATGGAGGCCATCACTGCTCAGGATGACTTTGTTTCTCTGCATGAAAATGGAAACTTGTCTGAGCTCTAAATGTTTGTTGAATATTTGGATTGATGTATTTGTATGTTGTTGTTTCTCTTCCACTGCATGGGTCTGAAGAGAGAAAGCAGCAGACCTTCCTTTATCGGAGAGACTTTGTTCTCACTTTGGAAAGAAATCTAGAATTACATTCACATTTATTTGTTTGGCAGAGCAAATGTTGTTGTTGTTGTCCAAATGAGGGACTATGAGGGATTATAAAGTGTAATTCTCCTGATCAGAATCAATAAGGAGATGCTTCATTCTTTTCTTTGACAGAGCTGAGATTCTGCTCAAACACACTGATTGTGTGGATGAAGTGAATCTGAGTCATTTACCAGACTTTACTGATGGGATGTGTGAACAAACTGAAGGTTTACATGATGAATAAAGCAACATGAACAAAGTCTTTTCTTCTCCTCTTCATTCCAGGGTATCAGACAGAGCTGATGGAGAAAATGTGAAACTAATCTGAGAGTAGAACTGAGGCAGTTTTCCTCCTGAAACACCACAAAGTACAGAGTTCATGTTCAGAGCAGAAGAGCGTTTGTCAGTCTCTGTCACTAAAACAGCTTTGTCACAGAGAAATGAGTTTTCTGCCACTTGTTGAACATTTTCTTTGTGCACTTAGTCAATAAAGAGGATTTATTACAGACTTAGGAGGTGCAGTAGGATGGAAAACTGTATTTAACTTAGCATAGGGGAATAAAAAGATTTCAGTACATGGAACTGACATACTGAAAGCCTCAGGCCCCATCCACACTATGGATAGGATCTCCATCTACAGCAGCGTTTTAACTGCGTGTCAGACTACATCTCAGTCTGTGTTAAAACGACTGAAAACGTGCATCTAGCGGCCGTTCACATACACTGGGCGTGTGCGTACCGGTGTAAACATGAAGCAGATGGTCTGTTCTGTAGTTACAGAAGATTTGGCGAAAGAATATAGTAATGCAGAGGATGCAGATTTTATTTTGCATGGACCAATAACGAGCTGGGACTGAATGTAACACGGGAGTTAAAAGCGACTGCTGCGGCGGAAAACAGACTGGGAGTCGTCGTAAAGTAAACACGGCGACATGTAGAGTACAAGTGTAGGCTTTAAGTGTTATCTCTGCTCAAGACAAAATATTTTAGTAAAAATACCAAATCAAAAACTCTGTCAGCAGCATCGTGTCTTTGCACGACTTACAATAAAAGGCATTAGGCTGGCCACAATAAAAGGCCACTCCAAAATGTGCAATTTCACTGTATTTGAGGGGGGGGGGGGGGTCCGGAAATCAGTCAGTATCAGGTGTGACCGCTATTCGCCTCACCCAGTGCAACACATCTACTACATATAGAGTTGATCAGGTTGTTGATTGTGGCCTGTGGAGTGCTGGTCCACTCCTCTTCAATGACCTGAGACGGTTCCTGACAGTTTGTGCAGAAATTCTTTGGTTATGCAAACCGACTGTGTGGCTGATCTTGTAGGTGAAGATGCTGGATGTGGAGGTCCTGGGCCCGGTTTTGGTTACACATGGTCTACGGTTGTGATGCCGGTTTGATGTACTGCCAAATTCTCTGAAACGCTTTTAGAGACGGCTTATGGTAGAGAAATGAACATTCAATTTAAGGTCAACAGCTCTGGTGGAGATTCCTGCAGTCAGCATGCCAACTGCACGCTCCCTCAAAACTTGCAACATCTGTGGCGTTGTGCTGTGTGATGGAACTGCACATTTTGGAGTGGCCTTTTATTGTGGCCAGCCTAAAGGCTCGTGCAGGCTACACAACTTTCAGCGTCGGCCGTGCCGTTCACACGACACAACTTGCTGTCTTGTGACGAGAATCTTGAAGTCGTTGTGGCGTTCACACTATGTGACTGATCGGACAGGGGGTCAAACACTACACGAGCTGACAGCTGTGTCACCGGACGCTGGTCTCCAAACCATGTTTTGTCGTGAAATAACGCAAACCTACACATGAAACAGTTGTTTGTTATTATAAAGATAGCAATTATAAAGACAAAGAATCTGGGTGAAAGAATGGATTAGCACACGCAGGTTGCAGGGATCGTCTGAGCTACAAAGAGCTGGAGGTGAGTAAAAAGTAGCTGCCTGCTCTCATTGGCTGGATGTGGATGTCGACGTCGGCGATGCGTCAGGGATCTGTTTTGATGCATAGTTGAGTAGTTCACACATAATCGATCAGTGATTTACCGCCTGACCAATATTTCAGAGAAATAGGCCTTTTGTGTACATAGAGAATAATATAGAGAGAGAATTTTGTTCAGTGTATGTAAACACCAAGTTTCCAGTCCGGACAGAATTATCAGCTGCACGGCTAACTCAGTAGCTAGCAGGAACTGCTGATAGCAGTAGTTAGCGGCTACAGTAACATTCAAATATTTTCTCCATCAAATCTGGTCCAGTTTCATTAAAACCAGAGAATAAAATCATAAAGTTGTGTTTTTGTACACTACAGAGGTGGGCCTTAAAGACAAGATCACTTGCATCATCTTGTCACAAGATCTCTGACGTAATTGCTGACGTAATCTGCACTCTACGCATGCGTTGGCGTCTGTAGGCACCTATCGTAAGCTCCATCTTAAACGGAACTCTTATCCAGTTTTAATCCACTCTTTTTTAAAAAAAAATTTTATATATCCTTTTTATTTAACTTAAGTTTTACGTGGGTTAAGGATTTTAGCCATCCGACATGGATTTTAAGCTAGATGACTGTAAAAACGCGATCAACGCTACTGATCGCAACAAAGCTCCGGTGACTATGCTAGCCGAGATAACTCTGCCCCATGAGGACTGCTCACTCCTTAAGAAAGCGAACAAGAAGATTGCTGACCTTATGGAAGACATCCGACGACTTTCAGAGGAACTCAAAGAGAAAGATTCCCTGCTGACTGGCTTTATGGATGTGGCTTCAGTACAAGCCAAACAGATTGTTTCTCTTAGCACAACCGCTAACATCCAGGACACCGTGTTTTGGGACCCCTCTAGCCTTCCCAGGCTTTCATCCTGCTTGACTCCGACGCATCAGTCAACCTGGGCTGAAGTGGTGGTCCGTGGCTGCAAGAGAGGCTCGGATGGGGCTGCCTCTCCTCCGCACATCGGCCTCTCCAACCGCTATGCAGCCTTGTCTGACGACACTCCGGTCCATCCAGCGGATGCACCTGCGGCTTCGAGTCTCCCTGATACGGATCTCTTTCGGCGCACAGTGCCTGCCGACACTGTTGCATCTCCTCCACTGGCTACATCTCCTGCACTGGGCCGCCGGTCTGCCACCGGGCCTGATTGGCGGCCGTCATCCCGGTCAAAAACCTCCGCTTCCCGACATAGGATCCTAAAGGAGGCTGTGCTCAGATGCTCCAGAGGCCGTCTCTACCCTGCACCGTCGGGTAGCCCTTCTCTCAGGTCTGTTACTGCTACTCCAACACAACACTCAACAGCTCACACACTCCATCCTCAGTCCGCACGCAGTGTTGAAGCAGATTCTGCTCAGTCCTGCTCTGGAACCCCACAACCGGCATCTCCTCGTCCTCTTTTCTCCCCAACCACACTAATAATTGGTGACTCCATAACCAGAAACCTCCGTTTCTTTAACGCTACCACTCACTGCTTCCCCGGTGCCACCACGGCTGACATTTAAAAAAAACTCCAGGACCTGATGCCGTCGCTCCTGTCCTCCATCACAAGAGTGATAGTCCATGTGGGAACAAATGACACAGCTCTTCGGCAGTCTGAGCTGACAAAGTCAGATTTTAACCGTCTTTTTAACTTTTTAAAGCAGTGTGGAAAGTCCGTTTTTATCTCTGGTCCCATTCCCACAGTTGGTCACAGTACTGGCCGCTTCAGTAGACTCCTTGGCCTCCACGACTGGCTCCAGTCCGCCTGCAGGGCTCATCGTGTGTGTTATGTGGATAATTTTAATATTTTCTGGCAAAGAATGCCTCTTTTCAAGACAGACGGACTTCACCCAAACAAACGGGGCTCAGAAATGTTAGCTGCTCACATACAGCATGTGGTGCGGTCCACACATGACTTACGTGAATGACTAATCATTCATGCAGCACACCTGGACACACCACCGCTCACTGAACAGATCAACTGTCTCCACCTGCTGGCATGTAAAGCCGTCTGCTCCCAGCGCTGTTCACAGACTTCTTCCTGTCATCATCACGCATAGGCCAGTAAACCAAAATGTGCACATCCCACACAGAAATATTAGTAATCTCTTAAGGATTAGGACAACTGCACCAACTCCAGCACCCAGAACAAACTCATTTAAAATGTCTCTCTTCAATGTGAGATCACTTTCAAGTAAGACTTTTATCTTAAATGATTTTATCTTGTCTGCAAATCTAGATTTTATGTTTTTAACTGAATCCTGGTTGCAAATGAATGACTATAGCCAGCTAGCTGAACTGCTGTACCGAGGGTGGTATCAACACATGGCAAAGCGACTCCAAGTGATTTGGAAATGGATATAAAGTTCACCCGGAGTTGGCTGAGAGCAGGCCCGGAAGTTGGAATCCAAGAACGCTGTACAGTAAAGAGCAAAAAGTAGTGCTCAGGTTAAGAGAAGCATTGAACCAGTTCCTGTAACATCTTTATACACACCATGGTTAAAAGATTAAACTGTGACCTCATGTCCGAGGTGCAAACTGAATGAGAGTCTATAGCTATAGTTCACACAAAGTTTGATTTGATTTTTGATGATTTGATGTGTGAAATAATATTTACTAAAACACTATTATTCACTGCTACTGTTGTACTGTTGCTGTGGTTGTACGGGGATTCTGTGTGGGGAGGGATTGTGCTTTGGGGTGTGTCGATGGTTGTTTTGTGGTCGCATCGCGGCCCTCTGGATCGTGGTCGGATTGAGTCGTGGGGTGCCGGGAGATTCCTGCCCCTAGGTGGGTCCTAGGGGCTGTGTGCATCTGCTGACTTCCTAGGGCTGAGGGGCTGTTGCTGCTGTCACGGGGTGATTGCTGTCTCTTTTCTTTGGGGACGGTGGGGGTGTGTGTGTGGGATGCTTCGCTGCTAGGGAGGGAAGGGCGCGGGGGTGGGGGTCTTCTGGCTTGGCCTGGCCTGAGTGGCACTGCCTCCTGGGTGTGGGCGGACCTTCGGGTCTGGGCCCTTTGGTCTTGGGCCGTTCTGTCCTTGGGCGGGGTCCTTGCCGCTCCGGACCTGCTCCCTTGTGGGGGGGGGGGGGGGGGTTGTGCCAGCTCCGATAACCTGGTCGTGCTCGGAGTGCTCATGATTGTGTGGGAACGTTGAGGTGGGGGGGTGGCAGTGGGGCTGCCGGAGGGGCCCTGGCGACGGCAGGGGATTGTTGGACTTTGGGTTGGGGCTGCGCTGTCCTGCCTTGGGGGTGTGTGGGGGTCTGGGGATGTTGCAATGTGGGTGCGGCGCAGGGCTGCGCTCCGGTTTATTCTGGGCTTGCGCCTGGAGTTCTCGGCCCTTGATGGGTGGGTGGGTTGGTGGTGGCCTGCAGCTGAACTGGTTGATTTTGCCTCGTTGCTGGATTGGCTGGTGTTGCACGGTGGCCTGGGGGCGTGCTGTGCATGGGGGATGTCGGCTGGCTCGGGCGGCCTTAGTTTTTCTGGCGGTTGGGGGGACGGCGGACTTTTAATGGCGGGTGCACAGTGACCTGTACGGCGCGTTTCTGCCGTTTTGTCCGACCTCGCACACGGGATTCGCAGGTGGCTGCCGGGCATTGGGTGTCGCCGTGCTCGCGCAGTGCACACGTTGGGCTCGTCACTTGTGCATTGGTGTTGATGATTGCGTGGCATTTGGCCATTTTGGTTGTTCGCTGAGCGCCGGTAGGGTGCTGGGTTGGGGGGGGGGGGGGGGGGCACTGCTCTATGTTGGGCGCTGCTCTTCCGCGGGTTATGCTTCTTGCGTTCCGTCAGCATTGCGTTGTCAACTGGCATTTGGATGGTCGTTTTTATTTTTTTATTTATTTATTTTTTGGGGCGTCTGTTGGTTGGGTTTTTTTCTTCTCCCACCCCTATTGTTAGTCCCACTCTCACTAACAACTACATTCTTTAACAGGCTTATGCGCACACACATGTACACACACACATACAGACACATTCACACACAGACACACAGTCTCACATATAGAATTTAGGTCGTCCCTGGTAGAATTATTCCTGATGCTTTTCTTTCAGTTACTTATTTAAATTATTTGTTATTACATTTATTCATTTAGCTGACGCTTTTATCCAAAGCGACTTACAATTGCTACACATGTCAGAGGTCGCACACCTCTGGAGCAACGATGGGTTAAGTGTCTTGCTCAGGGACACAATGGTGGATGGGTCACAGGGGGAATTTGTTTGTTGTTGTTTTTCTCCTCCCCAAGCCCCCCTCTCTGTTCTATTGCAGGTTTCGTTGCTTTCTGCAATTGGTGTTTCCCACAGCTTTTCCCTGTTGTCCCCACCTTCCATCCCCCTTCTCTTGCAGGTGTTGTCCTTTCTCTGTGCTGTCTGTTTCTGCACCCCCATCTCCATGTCTGCCCCCCTGTCCGGCCCGGTGACAAATCAGTGCATAATTAAATAAATATAAAAACAGACGAATGAGTATATTAATACTCTCTTGTTAAAGTAAAGTCTGTCTGGCACAATATGGTAACCAGCTCATCATAGTCTATACCAGGCTGCTGGGCAGGACAGATTTAAAAAAAGAAAACAGAAAGAAATGAGATTACATTATAAATAAATACTAATTATATTTGTATTATTTTATAATATGTATCAATATTCTTGCTTCTCTTTGTGAGTACCATGTTAGGGAAGCTTCAGCCACCCTAAAATAGGCCTAACAACGTCTACGGTACTGATGCTGTTTGAAGCTGCCAAAGGCTCAGTGAAGTGTTTCCATGTCTTCCTGCAGTGAACATCACAGCAGGTGAACAAGTGAAATGTGGAAACTGATGCACAACACAAGAGGGCGCCTTCATCCTGCTAACCAGGGATGTAGTGGAGGTTAAAGCTCCTCAGCTCACAACACGTGTTTAGGCTGATAGTAAAAGTGCATTGTGTCCCACATCATGGTAAATGGTGTCAAAGCACTAAAAGTGCTAAAAGATACAATCTCTGTTTGCTTCCTTAAAAATCCAGTCAGCTCTCTGTGTGAAGTTCAGGCGGCCATCAGTCACAGCTCCAAGATCTTTAACCTGCTGACAGTTTCTCCAGGGGATCCAGTGATGGTCAAAGGTTGAACTTTATCAGGAGAGTTGTGTGTTGCTGGATAAGATCAGTTCTTTGCTTTCACCTCCATTATTAAACACACTCTCCTCACAGCACTGCTGCAGAGAAACTACATGATTAAAATATGGGCCATCTTTTACAGAGTCCCCCTCACAGAAGGCCAACGGGGCCACTCGTCAGCACGCTGTAGGAAGTTCAAGTGGGAGTCACTGCTTTACAAAGACAAAACAAAGGGGAGAAGATGGCAGCTTGTGATGCACCTGTGATTGAGTCCTCATCTCTGACTCCTTTTCCACACATTCTAGGACTGCATGCTTTCAAATCAAAAAGCTGAACTGATCGCCTTTATTAGTGGTTGTTTGGCTTCTGATTCTAACTGACTTTAGTGGGTGGTGATGGTGCAACAGATAAGAATATGTCTTTGGTGTGAGAGACCCAGGTTCAATCCCCCACTGTGACCCATCCACCATTGTGTCCCTGAGCAAGACACTTAAACCCTTGCGACCTCTGACATGTATAGCAATTGTAAGTCGCTTTGGATAAAAGCATCAGATAAATGTAGTTTGCCCTCCTTTATTAAGGAAGTGAGAACATGATTATACAGCACTTTAAGGATTTTATCACACTTTACTCTGATTATTGTCACCTGGTCTGAACCAGTCAAAGGACACTGGCTGAGGCTTCGCTGGAAATGAGGAAACAAAGAATCCACAGAGCCGCTCCTCTTCCTGGAATGAGCGGCAGCTTGATGACCCCTCCCTCTGCTTCCTGCTCTCCAATCACAGCGAGCTCCACTCTGTCCATATATTTCCTGGTTCCCTCCCCTTCAGATCTACAGTTTGAAGATGGGTGTGACCAACATGTGCTGACGTGCAGCAGCTGACAGGCCCCGTTCACTGCAGAAACACATGCTGTTCAGATCAGAGCTCAAACTAGCTGCACTTCTGAGAAAGTGAAACTCAGACAGTCGTTGCCACTGAGAGGTGAAATGGCGCAGAAAGGAGTTCAGCTGGACCGGGAAACCATCTCTTGTTCCATCTGTCTGGATCTACTGAAGGATCCGGTGGCTATTCCCTGTGGACACAGCTACTGCATGAACTGTATTAAAAGCTTCTGGGATGAAGAGGAGGAGAAGAAAATCCCAGCCCTCAGTGCAGGCAGACCTTCACACCGAGGCCTGTCCTGCTGAAAAACACCATGTTAGCAGTTTTAGTGGAGGAACTGAAGAAGACTGGACTCCAAGCTGCTCCTGCTGATCACTGCTATGCTGGACCTGAAGATGTGGCCTGTGATGTCTGCACTGGGAGAAAACTGAAAGCCCTCAAGTCCTGTCTGGTCTGTCTGGCTCTTACTGTGAGAAACACCTGCAGCCTCATTATGATGCTGCTCCGTTAAAGAAACACAAGCTGGTGGAGCCCTCCAAGAAGCTCCAGGAGAACATCTGCTCTCGTCACGATGAGGTGATGAAGATGTTCTGCCGTACTGATCGGCAGAGTATCTGTTATCTCTGCTGTGGATGAACATAAAGGCCACGACACAGTCTCAGCTGCAGCAGAAAGGACCGAGAGGCAGAGAGAGCTCGAGGTGAGTCGACAAAACATCAGCAGAGAATCCAGGACAGAGAGAAAGATGTGAAGGTGCTTCAGCAGGAGGTGGAGGCTATCAATGGCTCTGCTGATAAAGCAGTGGAGGACAGTGAGAAGATCTTCACCGAGCTGATCCGTCTGATGGAGAAAAGAAGGTCTGATGTGAAGCGGCAGCTCAGATCCCAGCAGGACACTGAAGTGAGTCGAGTCAAAGAGCTTCAGGAGAAGCTGGAGCAGGAGATCACTGAGCTGAAGAGGAAAGACGCTGAGCTGAAGCAGCTCTCACACAGAGGATCACACCAGTTTCTACACAACTACCCCTCACTGTCAGCACTCAGTGAATCTACAGACTCATCCAGCATCAACATCCGTCCTCTGCGCTACTTTGAGGACGTGACAGCGGCTGTGTCAGAAGTCAGAGACAAACTACAGGACGTTCTGACAGAGACATGGACAAACGTCTTAGAGACAGTGACTGAGGTGGAGGTTTTACTGTCAGGACCAGAACCCAAGACCAGAGCTGGGTTCTTAAAATATTCATGTGAAATCACACTGGATCCAAACACAGCAAACACAGAGCTGTTATTATCTGAGGGGAACAGAAAAGTAACAAGAGTGAGTCAACAACAGTCTTATTCTAGTCACCCAGACAGATTCACTGGATGTTTTCAGGTCCTGAGTAGAGAGAGTCTGACTGGACGTTGTTACTGGGAGGTGGAGTGGAGAGGGGGAGGAGTTTTATAGCAGTCGCATACAAGAATATCAGCAGAGCAGGGAGGGCAGATGAATGTTAATTTGGATTCAATGACAAATCTTGGGCGTTATATTGTGACACAAACAGTTATAAATTTGGTACAACCAGTCAAACTCCGTCTCAGGTCCTCGGTCCTCCAGAGTAGGAGTGTACCTGGATCACAGTGCAGGTATTCTGTCCTTCTACAGCATCTCTGAAACCATGACTCTCCTCCACAGAGTCCAGACCACATTCACTCAGCCTCTCTATGCTGGACTTTGGTTTATTCTCTGGAGACTCTGCTGAGTTCTGTAAAGTGAAATAGTCAGAAGTCCTTTCAGGGACAGTGGGTTAAACTCTGTGTTTTAATCCTTAAACTTCTTTTGTCTTCATGTTTGTTGCTGAGAGCTGATTGTTGGGGCATTTCTTCACCTGTCAATCAAACACTGTGGGCGGGACTTTGACGTCTTCTCATCAGCTGCTGTGGAAATGTTGGAGCTCCTTCCTGTGTCTGTTTAGCCATGGAGGCCATCACTGCTCAGGATGACTTTTGTTTCTCTGCATGAAAATGGAAACTTGTCTGAGCTCTAAATGTTTGTTGAATATTGGATTGATGTATTTGTATGTTGTTGTTTCTCTTCCACTGCATGGGTCTGAAGAGAGAAGCAGCAGACCTTCCTTATCGGAGAGACTTTGTTCTCACTTTGGAAAGAAATCTAGAATTATATTCACATTTATTTGTTTGGCAGAGCAAATGTTGTTGTGTGTTGTTGTCCAAATGAGGGACTATGAGGGATTATAAAGTGTAATTCTCCTGATCAGAATCAATAAGGAGATGCTTCATTCTTTTCTTTGACAGAGCTGAGATTCTGCTCAAACACACTGATTGTGTGGATGAAGTGAATCTGAGTCATTTACCAGACTTTACTGATGGGATGTGTGAACAAACTGAAGGTTACATGATGAATAAAGCAACATGAACAAAGTCTTTTCTTCTCCTCTTCATTCCAGGGTATCAGAAGAGCTGATGGAGAAAATGGAAAACAATCTGAGAGTAGAACTGAGGCAGTTTTC